>NC_056728.1:1840336159-1840973659 GCF_019279795.1 Protopterus annectens
AGGAAAAGGCTAAATTTTGGAAATAGAGAAAAATTCCAGACAAGTACAACAACATAAAACAAATGCACCATAAAAGATTACCCCAGGTAGCTAAAATAAGGGTAGAAACCCAAAAGAATACCACAGAGGGTAGGTGGGAGGAAAACCTGACTGCAGTTGTATACTTATCGGACATCTACATTTATGGTAGGTACAAAACTGTACTATGTCCTTCAAGGATGCAACTGCAGTCCTGACATATGGGTTGAATACCATAGCCAACCTGGGGGTGGTAGGCACTAGGACAAAGATGGTGTAGCTAAAATGCCCTGCAGGACTGCAGAAGCAAACCCTGCTCTGGATCTGGAATATAAAGGCAGGTTGTAATGTTTGGAAAATGTATGCACGGAGCTCCATGTAGCAGCTTCTAAAATGTCCTTTGTTGCCACTCCTCTTAAAAAGGCTGTGGAGGTGGCTGTAGCTCTGGTGGAATGTGGCCTGATGTCAGCTGGCACAGTTTTTCCATGAAAAGAGTAGCAGAATCGAATGCAATTTCCAATCCATTTTGAAATTCTCTGTTTGGAAATTGCTTTTCCCTGAGATCCAGCAGAGTAAGCTACAAAAAGCTGGTCACATTTTCTGAAAGACTTTGTTCTGTCCAAGTAGTAGCGCAACTGTCTATGTATGTCCAAGGTGTGCAGAAGTCTCTCTCCTTTATTTTGAGGATTGGGAAAGAAGGTGAATAGCTTGATTCAGGGACACCCTGGATACCACCTTTGGCATGAATGACGGATTGGTTCTCAAAGAAACTCTGTCCTGATGTAAAATAAGAAATGGTTGTATTGCCATAAGGGCCTGTAGCTCAGAGACTCTTCTTGCTGAGGTTACTGCCAGAAGGAAAGCTGTCTTCCAAGACAGAAATTGCAACTCTGAAGACGCTGCTGGTTCAAAGGGAGGAAGAGTTAATTTTTCCAGCATGAAGTTGAGGTCCCATGCAGGCACTGGTGGCTTCCTTGGAGGGTTGATGTTCTTTATACCTCTTAGAAACTGTCTTAGTAATGGGTGAGAAAATACAGGTGGAACAGTGTTATATTTAACAGATATTGCTGAAGCATGTACTTTTATGGAAGAATATGAAAGGCCACTGTGGAGCATTTCAGCCAAATATTCTAGGATCTGTGGAATGCTCATAGGTGATGAGTCTTGACCCTTTTTGTTGTTCCAGATAAGAAATCTCTTCCATTTTGCTGAGTATGCTTTTCTAGTGGAAGGTCTGCGCGCCTCCAGGATGATACCTTTTACCCTTTTGGAAAGTGTATCCTGAGGAATAGTCATGGAATCTTCCAAGCTGTCAGCTTCAATGTTTTCAAGCTGGGGTGTAGTGTCCTGTAATTGTACTGTGTCATAAGAAGTGGCCATTGAGGAAGGAGCCACGGATTGGTGTGTGTCAAGCTCCGTAGCAGTGGGTACCAGTGTTGTCTTGGCCAGTCTGGAGCTATCGGTATGACTTTCGGTTGCTCTGTCTTGATCTTCAGTAACACCTTGGTCATCAAAGGAAGAGGTGGGAAGGCATATAGTGTTAGAAAGTTCCAACTGAAGGAGAAAGCGTCCACCTTCCATGCTTGAGGATGGTATGTCCTTGTGCAAAACGTTTTCAGATGGTGATTGAGGTGGGAGGCATCTATGTCCGGCCTTCCCCATGCTTGAGTTATTTGTAAGGAAATGTCTGGATGCAACATCCATTCGTGTGGATCCATGATGTTTCTGCTTAGGCTGTCCGCCAGAACATTGTCCTTCCCTGGTACAAACTGGGATTGTAGCTCTATTTTCAATTGTAGGGAAATATCCCAGAGATTCATTGCCAGTCTGCAAAGAGGGTATGAATGGGTACCTCCTTGCTTGTTTATGTACCACATAACTGTGGTATTGTCTGTCTATTAGTAGATGGCCCTGATGCATGAACTTTTCGAAGGCCTTGATTGCATGTATCACTGCCAGCATTTCTTTTTGGTTGATGTGCAGGTGCTTTTCTTTTTGTGTCCATTGTCCTTGAATGCATCTGCCCTCCATGTGCACCCCCCATCCATGGTCTGAGGCATCTGTTGTTATGGTTTGACTTGTATGAGGCTTGCTGAAAGGCAGACCTTTGTTTATCTGGCTTGCTTGAGCCCACCACAGAAATTCCTGTTGAAGGCATGGAATGAGTGGGATCAATGCTTCCAGGCTGTGGCTGTGTTGAGACCATAGACTTTTTAGATACCATTGTAGTTTCCTCATATGCAGCCTTGCGTGTGGAATCAGAAGAATGCAAGATGCCATGAAACCCAGGGCCTGCAGGATTTTCCTTGCAGTCATCTGGGTGTGTGTTATCAATTTTCTGAAGTATTCTGGTAATTGTTTTTGCTTTTCTTTTGTCAGAAACACCATCTGGGTGTTTGTGTCCAGTGTGGCACCCAGGAAAGGTATTTGTTGGGATGGTACGAGACTTGATTTCTGAATAATGACTGTGTATCCCAAGGTCTGCAGTAGGTGAATGACATAGTCCAAGTTTTTTAACAAGGCTTGCTGGCTGTCCGCTTGTATAAGGCAGTCATCCAGGTAAGGGTATATTTGTATCCCCTGAAGTCTGCAATGTGCAATTACTGATGCCAGACATTTCGTGAACACTCTGGGCACAGTAGATAAGCCAAAGGGCAATGCTGAGAATTGATAATGCTCTGAGCCTGCAAGAAATCTGAGGTATCTTCTGCAACTTTGTCTGATTGGGACATGCAGGTATGCCTCCTTGAGGTCCAGAGTTACCAGCCAAGACCCCTTGCCCAGCATGGGAAGGAGTTGCTGTAAGGTCAGCATTTTGAATTTTGGCACAATAAGGTAAGTATTCAGTGCGGACAAGTCCAGAATGGGTCTCCATTGGTTTTCTTTCCTTGGAACAAGGAACAGTCTTGAATAAAATCATTGGCCTTGTTCTGCAGAAGGAACCTTTTCTATTGCTCTTATTTGAAGTAGGTTTATTACTTGTTTGAGTGCCTCTGCTCTTTGATTTCGTGGCAGGTTTGGCATGCCATGTCTTGTTGGTAGTGTATGAAAATGGAATCTGTATCCTTTGTCTATTATGTCCAGAATCCATTTGTCCTTTGTAATATTGTGCCAATTTTGTGAGAATAAAGATAATTTTCCGCCCAAAGGTGCTTCTAATTGAGCCCTGGATGGCGGAGTCAAAGTCAAGTCATTGAGATTGTCCCTGGGGAGCAGTGGAAGGTCCTGCCCCACCTTTCTGGTTCGGAGGCTGCCATTGACGTCCTCTGTAGGAGCCTCGAGTTTGCCCTCTACCTCTGCCACGTCTGTTTTTGCCTCTCTGAAATTTGTCTGTGTCTGGAAAGGACCAATGCTTAGAAGGCCAATTCCTGCTGAATCTTGGAGGCTGTACCTGGTGGAAATCTTTGACTGTTTGTACTGATTTTGCCTTTTCCTCTATTTTCTTTAAAACCTCTTGTGCAGTAGCACCAAATAGCTTATGTTTCTCTAGCGGTGCGTCCAAAAGCTTATTTTTCACATGGTCTGGCAATGATTGTTCCTTTAGCCAAGCATGTCTGCGTATGACCGCACCTGTCATTGCTGCTCTACATGAAGCTTCCAATGCATCATATCCACACTGAAGGAAATGGTTGCTAACCTGCTGAGTATTATGAACCAATTCCTGCAACCCCTTTCTATCTAATGGTTCAGGGGAAGCCAATTTCTTTTGCAAGTCATCCAACATGTATTCCTGATACTGAATCATATGAAATTGACAATTTAATGCTCGCATAGAAAGGGTGGAAGATGTATATACTTTCTTGCCCCACCTTTCTAAAGCCCTAGAATCTCTTTCCGAAGGAAGTGGATTCTTAGCAGTAGTGGAGGAAACCCCTTTAGGCCCCTGAGAAATAGTTTCAGGGTCAGCGGTATGGCCCTTGTACAGAAATTGATATGTGTCTGGGACCCTGTAGTACCTGTCTGGCTTGACAGGAGCAGGGGGGAGGGTATCAGGGGAAACACTAGATTCTAAGTACACATCATCTAAAACATTTAAAACTGGGGGAATAGCTAAAGGTCTATGCTGAGGTAGCTTTAAAAATTCCCTTAACCTTTTCCTAGAATCTGAGTATTCTTGGCCTTGCCATTTGAAGTGTTCCCTCATGGAATGAAGCGTTTCCCCAAAGGAAAATTCCTCAGGAGGAGAAGCAGAGGGAATGGATTCCTCCGCATTAGAATCCTCGTAGGCCGGGAAGGCCTCCTCCTGGTAAGTCTGAAAGTGCAGAATCATCTGAGGCCTCATCAGAGGACTGGGGATCTACCTGCTCAACCCTAGGCCTCTTGACAGAAGGCGGCTGAGAGCTTCTATCTGGATGAGGCTGAGAACCCCTAATTAAAGAAATAAGGTCCTCAGCTAAACTTAAAATTTGAGAACCAGAAGTGGATCCCAGAGAAACAGATCTTGGAGGGAGAGACTTAGCCTGTTTGGCAGCCTTAGCACGTGTGTAGGCCTTAATGGATATAGACACTGGAGGCCTGGCAGCCCCGTGTGCTGGAGTAGTCTTATCCACTGAAATGGTGTCAGAAATATCCTGGGCTACGGTCTCAGAGGGTAGAACAGAAACAGGCACCGAGCTGGCCTCCGGTACCAAAGTAACCGGTGGGGCAGTGTTGTCGGTCTGTAGCGGTTGTGAAACCGGCTCAGAAGAGACCGAAACACTCGCGGTAGGCCTAAGCGTAGTGTCGGCCGAGACCACGGACCGCGGGTGTCGGTCCTTATCCTTCCGGTTTTTCGGTAAATGTGCTGTCGGAAGCTCCAACGGCATGATAGAACAGAAATCTTCCTCAAAATAATCCTGTGCAAACTCTGACCGACGCCTAAGAGTGCGTTTATTGAAAGAGGCACAAGCTGCACAGGCCGAGACGTTGTGTTCTGGGCCTAGGCAGGGTAAGCAGTAAAAGTGGAAATCCTTATGAGGTATTTGTTTCCCACAAGTTAAACAATTATTAACTTTTTCACTTTTATCTGACATCAGCTGAGGCAAGAAAAGGTCCCCAAAGGGGTACTTAGCTTTTTTGAAGACTTCAGTAGCTGAAAACACAGGAGCTGGTCGACCGGCACTTGCGAACTGCTGCTTCGGGCGCCATGCGGCAAGAAAGACTAAAGAAGATGGCGTCGGCTGACGCTTTTATACCCTAGGCGCTCTGACGTCGGGGAAAGGGCGACATCAGCAGACGCCAGACCCAGACTTTGGAATCCGGCCGACCGAAGGGCTGCCTGAGGCAGGACAACCCATATGTCAGGACTGCAGTTGCATCCTTGAAGGACATCACCAGCATGATATGGACACAAACTGTGAAACAGCAATCAGGAGAACAACTCCTTAATCTGCATTAACAGAGCGCAAGCACATCTTCAAAGCAATTTAACTATGTCTTGCGGGGAAAAAATTAAGGCAATACAGTGTTGCAAATGTCTGCCTTCACAGATATGGAAAGTATGACAGGTTAGTTATAGAATTAAAGGCAAAAAGAAAATGGATGTGCTGAACAGACAAAAACATGGCTTTCCCATTAAAAATGAGTTGGTGGTACACCTTTAGATAGCATCTCAAATCTCACTGACACTACACTCAATGCACTGCTTTCTTGTGATGCCTAGAAAGATCTTCTCTATAATATATACACCTGTTAGAAGACTGACACACAGAAAACATGGGCAGTCAAAATATGCCATTATATGCCATTCCCCCATACAGTAACAGCCACCGTTTAAGTGGAATGACAGTGTAAAAGACAGATGGCAGGAGGAAGGAGGAAGAGAATGTTATTAAAGAAATGTGGGGATGTTTTGTTATACAGTATGGGTTAACAGCAAATCAAACAGAAATAGTTAAAGATGGCTGGCAATTTTTGAGAAATTATGTAAAATTAAAAGATTTTTTTCCTAGTAGGTTGTGTGTGTCCTATAGAAGGGGTAAAAATCGGAAAGTCTGATTATCTAATAAAATGATTAAAAGTTGTCGGAGTCAAACAGTAATATAGGAGACAATGCAATAACTTTTAGCTGTGGCAACTATTCTGTACGCACATTTAGACAGAACATTTGACTATAAACAGGAAGAAACTGGATGTTAAAAAATAGATACACATACTACCAAAAGATTTATATTTGCTGTTAGATGTCACTCCAGTTTATTTTATAACCTGGAAACTAAAAGAAAATGTAAGATAAGTCTGAAAGATCATTTTGTAGATGTTAGAAACAAATACAGAAGTCCTACAGCTAAACTCACGGGGGAAACGGATTACAAGTTACTAATTTAGATAAAGTTTTAAAAGTTTTAATAGGATAAAGACATAAAACAATACTTACTGAGAAAAAGAAATTGTGAAATTTGACACTCTGTAACCTAAAGGTTTAAATAACGAATGTGGTTTTAAAAATTGTTTGTAATTTACTTGATTAATTGGTGTGTAATGTGGCTTGTGTATTTTACATGTGTTTTTGAGAGTTTTTTTTTTATTCAAAGATGTTACTCAACACATTAAGTATACACTTGACAAAGTAATGGAATAAATGAGATGGACTGATATTTGCTGAAGTTATTACTTTTTTATTTTGAAACAAAATATTTACTTAGGGGTATAACAAACACTACAATCGTGTGGTGGTGAAAGGGTTTGCTTGCATTAGTAAAGCTATAAGAGATACAGTTCTAGGGCCACCTGGGTTACACAGATCACAGCAGAAAGGTCAGATTAAAGATTCTTAACAGGAAAATGTAATGGCAATCCACTCAATTATTGCCGACAAGAAAATCCTATGGACAAAAGCAGCCAGAGATAAGTCAAAATGACACAAACAGGAGTCCCTAAAGTCTAAAGGTATCTGGTACATTGCTGGGGACAGCAGAGGATAAATACTAGCAGTGCTGGAAGTTATGACATTCTAGTCTTTGTGGCTCAGACTCAGCTTCTTATTGAAGTCTTTTTCAGGTCTATTTTCTGCTGACTGTATATAGTTCTTCCTTCTCTGACTGTATACAGTTAATCTCATTTTGGTATTAACCATCTGTGTGAAAGCTTCTCTTAGGCTGTTGAAAGGTTGCAGGCATAGCTCTCAACCTTTAAAATAACAAGTGAGCGCTTTCACGATCTCCAAATCACTTCTTCAGACTGTTACAAAAGTGACACAACTGCAATGCATTATATAGAGAAGAAACATTTGATCATTAACACATTAAAAATAATTAGTGCATTCTGTTAAACTAAGGGCATGTCAATAAAATACATACAAATCATAAGTGTTAAAAAGACTTTCAGTGCTTCAATGCCAGTGCCTTAAGGAAGGGTTTGAGGGACACTGCATCATTAATGTCTGGGGGTTTATCTGCATTTAGTTTAATTATCCATTTTTGTTCAAGTTCTTCTGTTCTGTTAATCAAATCTCTCCCTCTTGGCCCTTCATTAATAACTTCTAACACATAAAATTTAAAAACATGATGTATACCTTCCTTCTCAACATGTTTAGCAAGGGCGTTGGTTTCTTTAGCAGATACAATGTCTCTCATGTGCTCTAATACACATTCTTTTAACATCTTATTCGTTTTACCTATATAGTAAAGCCTTACATATTTGACAAAAATTAAAATATACATTTTTCGTTCTACAGTCTGCATAAAAACATGCATCTATTTTAATTTTTTTCTCAGGATGAACAAAGGTAGTGCTTGAAAAAATATATCTACAAGCTGTGCATCTCCTGCATGGATAGGTCAAATATGTAAGGCTTACTATATAGGTAAAAACTAACAGGATGTTAAAAGGATGTGTATTAGAGCACATGAGAGACACTGTAGCTGCCAGAAAAATACAGAAAAACAAAACTTTTTTTACAAGGGACAGACCAAAAATACCAGGCAAAAATCTGGACAGTCTGCAAAACTCTGGACAGTTGAGAGGTATGGCTGCAGATTAAAGGGAATTAACTTCTTAGGCAGCTGGAAAAATACATAAAATAGAACACTAATCTAGCTAAACAGAAAAACAGCACAGGCAGACAATGAAGCAGAAGGCTGCTAAAGGGAAATATTCAAAAGTGCAGCAGTAACTAGGAACAGCGAAAATACCCATGCACACTAAAGTGCAAGGATATCCTAATAGGAACAAGAGTTGATGCAGTTAAACAATGTCAGTATAGCATCTTCCATCTGTATTCAAAGGAAAGACAATCCCATAACTTTGATTCAGAAGCAACACCAATGAAAGGCACTTGTACCCTGAGCAGGAACGACCACATAACTGACTTACAGGCAGCATGTTTTATTTCTAAGTATTTGTAGCAGTTTGTTCTACATGACAGAGGCCCATCTTCCCTATGCCACTGTGCACAGAGAAGCCATACCAACCAAATCTCTTCCTATTTTTCTTAAAATGTATTGGTCACGTTCTAAAGCAAATTAAAGTAACAAACCCCTGGAGTTGGATATAACCTCCTTACCATATACAATACAAAATTATACAGTTTTGGATGCAAAAGTATGTTGTTTTTTGCATTTTAATTTACTGGCAAGGACGATCCTCCAGGAAATTTTCCTAAGAGCTGAAAACCCCTATCATGACATCATGAAAGACAATCAACAACACCTCACTACCTTAATGTACAAACTACTACATTTCTGCTTAATGTATTACAAGTATTTAACTTCCTACAAAGACAAGCTGTCAACTAGTACCTGCAAATGCAACACTTCAAACCGAGTTATCATATGATGTAGAAGTGTAACTACAATGTAAATAAACTCCTTTAAGGAGATAAGCTGGTTCTGGTTACCCACAATGCTTTATAGCTGTATAATGTTATTGCTCAATACCCAAGATGACATGTTGTAGGTGTGGTTATAGAAAAAAAACGTAAGCCATGAAAAAAAAAATAAGCAGCAGTCTAAAAATCTTATTTTTGGGAAAATCGCTTACAGCTTTAAAACAGGAGTATAACAAGAAATGACATTATAAAAGGAAGATGCTTCAAAACATCAGGAACACTTTTTAGCCACAGTATATGGAACTCCGTCCCTAAGCAAGCACTCCCGATTTTACCATACAGCCAGTGTAGATGTGCAAGGCACAAGCTCTGGTCAACATTCTTGTTAAGAGCTCTGACAGGACTGAAGGGACCAACTTGGCATAAAGAAAAGAGGAAAATGCTTACTTCACAGTTTTTAAAATAACAAATGCAATGAAAAAATTACTCAACTATCTTGTTTGCAGGGGAGGAGAGGATCAAATTTACTCAAACTAAGGAGCAAAGTACTCTGTTACACACAGATCTGAAGACCACCCCTATCCTTTCCCCATCCCTACTATACACACCATAAAATTTGTCCTTTAATGATTCTGTTGAGTCTAAAGGTCAAATTCTTTAGGGGTATGGCTGATAAATCTTGGCTCCAAAATTTTCAAAGCAGCAACATGTTTCATCTAGCTCTTACAACTGCGCTACATACAACCCCGGAGCATTATTCCTGCTATTTCAAGCAATACTTCAACTACTTATCAGTACATATAAGAAACTAAAATGTGGCAAGCCAACTGCTACTCCACTCCCCCACAAAAAAACTATAAAACTATGTCTAATATTATTATGGCAAGAATGCAGTCAGATTTTCAGTCTTTGGGCACGTGGATATGGCCCTCTAGAGGAACCTTCACTCAAAAAAAAAAAATCACTACACACCCAAAGCAATTATTTTTTTATTTTCATGGTGGTAAACCGTATATAACCACTCAACCTGGAGCTATAAAGCAATTTTCAATACAATAAGCTTAAATTCTGAGCAAAACTGGCAATGAAAAGATGGAAAATAAAATGCATGACCTAGTACAGTGCTTTAGCAATAAAGTACAGCAGAACTGACATCTACCATCAAACAATACAAAATGATTTAATTCTATACTTCAATGCAAAAGACATTCAAAATGCAAGCAGTTTTAAAAGCCATCAGGAATTGCAGCATTTACGATTTGCAAAACACTCTTGCCATGTCCAGCAATGATAGAAATAAACTTACTGTCAAGGGAATAGTGTTCATCTCACATCGGTTTGCACGAACTACTGGAGGAAATCATAAGGTGCCTGCTGTTTCTCACATCCCGCTGTACTGCTGTCAGTTCCCGAAGGTTGTCTCACTTACAAGGGCAGTCAGTCTCTGCTGAAAACTCAAAATGTCTGCAAATCTGGGCATCAATTGCTAAGGGCAGAAAACTGTTGCAATTTTCAGTGGCATCTTGCCACAAAATGGCAGGGAAGAGACCACAATGAACAAAAATGTGAATCACATACCAGGGGAAGTCTGCTGCATGGTCAAGCAAAGGTATCCAGACAGCAGAACTAAAAAATGAAGTTATCTGGCTGCTGTAACATGTAGCCAAAGCACATGACAGAAAGAACTGCAACTGCTTTAAGACAACTGAAACAAAACTGGGTAGTAGGGCACACAACTCCAAGTGCACAAAGCACACTTGGCACTCCACAGTGAGACAGAGTACCTTAGCAAAAAAAAATCAAAAAAATTTCTGGAAAAAAAAGCACTAAAAGTTAACCATCCTACAGTGTTGTTGCATTGGCAACCGCACTGGCAAACTCATAAAACCTTTCTTTGGTACAATGTTACATACGGCTTGGTAATATTTACCAAGCTGTAAAACTGAATACACTTAAATATATTCATGGAGACGATTTTGCTGGCAAACAACAAGCTAAACTGTGTGCACTCTACAAAGAGTATTCACCAGCTCCAAGTTTCTAACGTGGAAATTTCTATCCTGAAAAAGAACAGTTGTGTTAGGTACCTACCGTAAATGCAGACTTTAGAGAAGATTTGCAGTTGTAGCTCTGATTTTTAGGATTTCCTGTCTGTAGGAACATGAGGCCAACCAGAATTATTTAGTCTTCCCCCTCACCATGACAGAGACCCTCTTCTTCGGACATCAGGAAGTTGGTGGTAAAAAGACTAGCTGGCCACCTTCAGGTCTTTCTTACCACAATCTAAATACCTTCTCATAGGTTCAGGAGTATAACCTAACCATATCTGCCTCTGATCTGCATGAGGTAGGGATAAAAAAGGGATTTGACTAAAGACCTAATGGGGGAATAGGAAGGAAAGGCAAGGCACACAACCAAACCATAGGGACATGAACAGAGGTAGGAGGTAAAGAATCTGTACAGCAACAGCAAACCTACTCGAACATCATGATAAAAGTACTGAAAACAACTGTACCATGTTCTCTTCAATTCACTGCTGCAGTAACTCTTGGAAACACTGCCAGAGCTAGGAGCTGGGAATACAGGCAGTGGTTGAACAAGGGGAAAGCAACCACTGGAGAAAAAGAGAATTCATATCCTGCCCTGGTCTTAGACATTGCCCTCAGGTTGTAGAATTTGGCAAATGTATGAAGAGAGGACCATGCTGCTGCCTCCAGGACAGCGTGCGTGGAAACCGCTAACAAAAGCTGTGCTGGCAGCTGTAGCCCCAGTAGAGTGGGCCCTGACTTTGTTGGAGAATTAATTTTCATGGTAAATGTTAGTAAATACAAATGCAAACAAGCAATCTAGTGACAAACAGGTTACAGTTTTATCCTCTTTTCACTCTGCAAATGCAAGAAAAAACTGGTCTGATCTTTTTATGATTTAGTTCTTATTAAGTAAAACTGAGCTTCCTGCGTACATTGAGAGAGCGACAGATTCTCTCACCTTAATTTTGTCTGCATGGTTAGAATACTGCAAAGTTAACAGCCTGATTCAGGGACATGGCAGCAACAACTCTGAGAATGAAAATGGGGTTGAAGGAGAAGAGCTGGCCTATCCTTGTAAAAGATCAAGAAAGGCTCATCCCACATTAATACCTGCAATTGTGAGATGTGCCTAGCAGATACCAAGACTTCCAGTAGAAAGTGCAGTTGTGTAAAATCTTACCATAACAGTATTCAGTCCCTCCCTCCTGCCACCCTTTTCTCTTTCTTCTGTTGGGACACTTTGCTGACAAGAGGCGGTCTTTGCCTTCCTGCCCTATTTCTCTTCAGTCTCTTTTCCTCTCTGGATCTGCAAGTTCTCCTTGGGCTGTTGTAGTTATCCTGGAGCACTTCAGTTCCAAGTATAGAGCATACTTGTCACCTTTTATACCCTCCGCCTGGGCAGAGAGCATATTCCTGACGTATGAAGTTAGGATGATGTAAAGGCTTTGGTATACTGGCCAGATGTTGGCCTATCCTTAGCAGGAGATCCCCCATGTTACAAATATTTCAACTGTGAAAAGAAGACCATCTACTCATAGTAAGATTTTACACAACTGTACTATGTCCTTCCTTATCACTAGTGCAGTATTGATAATGTGCGACATTACCAAAAGGTACTGTAAAGGATGAAGGAAGAAGGCAGAGAGGAGCCCCCTTAAACCCACAAAGGATAGCCTGGCAAATCCTGCCCTGGTTCTAGAAAAGGCATCCAAACTGTAATGTTTATGGAGGACCAAGCAGCAGCTTCTATGATGGATCTAGTAAAAAAAAAAAAAGCTTCAGAAGAGGCTCCTGCCCTCACTGAATGAGCTCAAACTGAAGTAGAAAGTTGTTTGCCATAAAAAAACAAGAAATGTCCTTAAAAATCCAGGAGGAGACAGTCTGCATAGAAACCACGAAGTACCATGTCCTTATATGAAAACAAACAAAAGGTTGTTCAGATTTTCAAAAACTCTCTTGGCTGAAGAGCGAGCAACCAACAAAACAACCTTCCAGGTGTAGAGCTGCGAAAAAAAAGGGGACTCGCAAAGAAGATGGAATCAGTTTTTCTAAGGACAAAATTAAGGTTCCAAAGAGGGAGGAATACGTTTTCTTTGGGGCCTGACAAATAGTCCAACAGTGGTCCAAGGGAAGACTAGCACAGATGGTTGACAAATTAGGTTTAACAGAAGACTACACTAGGCCAGCATGGAGCAGTTCATACAAGTAAGAAAGGACCAAAGTAAACCCCACTGAGAAGGGATCCTGGTCATGTTTGAGACACCAAACAGAAAATATCTTCAATTTAGCCATATAAGACTTCCTTTGTAGTGGGTTGCCCGGCCTCCTGCAGAACCCCAAGCACATCCTCAAAAGTGGCGTCTAACAGGGATCAAAAGCTTATCACCCACAGTGTCAAATGAAAGGTGGACAAGTGAGGGGTGAATGACAGACCCCCTTGTCTTCTGGGAGAAGATCCATTCAGCAAGGTAACTTGTGATAAACTGCCACTAGCCAGGAGAAATGAAAGGGAGAAACAGTGCTGTCCAGGCTGAGAGGGAGTCACCAGCAAGATTATGGAGGAGTCCTATCCGATCTTGTGCAGGACCATGGGAAGTAGAGGAAGAGGAGGCTAAGCATATAGGAACATTCCCTCCCAAGAAATGTGCATGGCATCCATTTTCCAAGGCAAAGGACTTGGGACTCTCACACAGAAGTAAGGAAGCTGCCTGTTCAGAGGTGAAGCAAAAAGCTCAACGTGAAAGCTACCCCACCGATGTACTATGTCTAGAAACGCCTCCCTGTGAAACACCCATTCATGAAGTTGCATCCTGGACCTGCTCAGGGAGTCTGCCACAATGCCATTTTCTGAAAGGCTGAACACTGCCTGAAGGATTACCAGATGGCGGACAGGCCTGAGGGGCTAGTCTGGACAGAAAATAAAACCTTGCCCCCCCCCCAACATTTCCTGATGTAAACTTTAATTTCTCCAAGTCTTTTGGTTTCTAATACCATGACAGGAATGGACTCCAAGCCTAAGTCAAAGTATGATTAAAGTTCATGAAATTAGTATTGCTTCAATCTTTGACGTTAGCCAGAAGTGCTATTTGCAGCACCAGCGAAGTGCCCAGTAATGACTCCTCCTGCAATTCGTACAGAGTTGCATGTATCGGTAACATATCCAAGTACAATTGTACATTACAAGATCCACTGCTCCTACTACTACTGGTAATGTCTACGTATCCTCCTAACACACTGCCCAGGTTTCTGCCTGCAAATTCTGGTATTTTATGACTTTGTCTCTCTCTGTATGAAAGACACTGTAGTCACTGGGTGCAGCAATTTCAATGATAAACGCTACTTCTGTCTTCTTTTCATGGACTACTACATCTGGTTTTCTTGTATCTATTTTTTGAATCAATGGTAATAGGTGATCCCATGTGCTATAAACCATCATTTTCTATAATGCTTTGTGACTTGTTTCCAGCGTTTTTCAGCTACCTCAGTATTACAATGTTAGCACAATCCCCCATGCCACAGTCTTGCCACATTATTATACCTTTCAGTACACAACCTTTCTGCCATTGGTATATCACAACCAGCAACAAGATGTGCGACTGTTCCCAATTCTGCTTTACTAAACCTGCATTTGTCCACTTCTCCCACATGTTTAATGGACTTAGTGGACTAAGAACACATTTGTTTACAATATGGGCCGCCAATATTAACCTTTCATCTTTTGGTTTAAATTCACCTCTGCTTAACCATTCCTGCATTCGATCCTGATCAACATGAGGTTGTTCCAAGAGTTTTCTATAGTCGCAACTACATTTATGCACTTTCCACACTTCTTGCCTTCTCATCTGATCCTTCAGCTTGTATTCTCTTTTTTTGTTTTTTGGCACATTCAGTTGCTGCAGTGAAGTCATCTGAGATTTATTTTCCTTACGTTTCAAAACTTCTCTACATTTAGTTCTTGTGAGGTCAGCAGATATGTATGCAGTCTTATGATTGCAGACCTATAAACGTAATCAGTTTCGAGGATGCCTATACCTCCTTCAGAATGGGGAATATATAGTCTTGGTATACACTGATTTTTATAGATCATTTGATGAGCATGAAGCATCCTTGTTTTCCTGTCCAACACCTTTTGGGGCCAGTCAAGGACTCCAAAACTGTAAGTTAGGACAGGAAGAACAACTTTTTTACAGCTTGGACTTTGTTCCTACACATCAACTCTGGCTTCAGTATTATTTGTTCCTAGATGTCTCTGGTTTCAGTATTAATTTTAGTCTTCTACAATATTCCTTACTGGGTTTATTCACATTTCTTCATGTTTTACTGTTAATCCTTCATCAATTCCCAAATATCTGTACACTCCCTCTTGCTCACGTTCTTTTATATCACATTCCAGTCCCAAACTGATGTTTTCTTGGTGCTGCAGCTTTCCTGCTTTAAAAGGCTGCTTCTGCACATTTATCAAGATCAAACATTCTTACATTATCTGAAAATATTTTGACCACTTGCAGTTGTGCTTTCAGTTCCTCATCTGATGAACTATGCAGTTTTAAATCATCTAGAAAATGAAGATGAGATGTCTTTACACTTTTGCTGTTTTCTGAGAGCCAAATTGTAGCCATGACCTAATCTGTTAAGCAGACAACTTAATGGATTACGGGCAAGACAAAAGAGCAGTGGTGCCAGAGAGTAAACCTGGAATATCACCCTTTGAATTTTTATCCCTGGAATAATAACATGTCCTTTATCATGACTTAACTGCAAAGCGGTTTACCACTATTTCATGGTTGTGGTAATTTAAACTGATCCGTGTAGGGTGCATCAAATCACTGATCCCTGTAGGGTGCATCAAATCACTCATCCATGAATAAGGGATACTGTCAAATGCCTTTTTTGTAGTCTACTTGGGCCATACTTAGATTCTTCCCCTTTTTACAGTTCGCAATTATGACTAACAACAAATGATCCTTTTGTTCCATACGACTTTCTTTTATTACCCTTTTGTTCTATTGCCAAGATCGAGTTTTCTTCTATAGGACTACAAGCTCTGGTCAGCATCAATTCTAAGGTACAGTTTATACATCACTGGAAGGCAAGTTATTGGTCTATAGTTTTTAGGGCAGCTTGCAGGTTCACTCTTAAGCAGCAGTACTCTTTTTCCTGTTAACCACAGGCTGGTGTCTGTTTGGGGTGCGCATATAAATAGTTCTTACTCATGGCTAAATCATCATGTAAGAATGTTAATACTTTCAGCCACTAAGTACTGCATTTGGGCCTGTGGTTTTCCAATTAGGAATTTTCTTAACTTTGTTTCAATCTCTCTGGCTGTCACTTCATCCCATTTCATATCCTGTACATTTGAATTTCTTATTCTTTACTTTACTTCTATCCATTTAGAATCTTTATATTCGACAGGATCTTCATAGATATTTCTCCAAACTGTATCTATTGCTTCTTTTTTTTGGTGGTGTTTCGATTCCTTTTGGCTTGTTTCCGCAATTCTCTATAAAACTTTTTTGTATCATCAATAAATTGTTTATTTTGTAATTTTCCTTTATATTTACCTACATATCTTCTACGTTTTTCTGCTTGTGCTGATATTTTTAGTTTATTATTTGCAACAGTGCACAATAGATCCTGATCTGTTGCAGTACTGTGTGTTACTTTTATCACGTCTGAGTATTTTTGTTGATCTGTTCCCTTTTCTAACAGTGACACTTCTCGTCTTAATTACTTTAGCTTTCCCTATTCAATACTTCCATGATGGCATTTAATTTCTCCCCTTCCTTTCACTTACTACAATGTCTTCTTGTAGTAAAACTTCTGTTATTAATTTAGCTGTACAGGAATATATCATATATACTTATGTTATATCTCATTGTATCTGTATGAAATGTCCTAATTACTGTGTTAATTTGTTTTTTTCTGCAGTCTATTTCTTTCCTTTATCTTAATATGTCTGTCCATATCTATTAAATTAAGCAACTCTTATCTTAGATCAATTTCTTCTAAACTGAGTGCACAATTCTTTGTTCTCCATTTCCTGTGAGCATTCTATAGAAAGTTCCTGAGCATCTTCCGTGCTACATTCTCTTCAGTTTCATCCTGTCATCTGTTGCTCTTTCAGATGGGATCTCACTGGCCTATCACTCCACAGCACTGATGGCGTCAGAATTTCCACAGTTTCCTCTTCCTTCCCTTGCTGCCCAACTCCAGCTGAACATTTGTACTGCTTTCCTAAGGAAGACTAAGTACCTTCATATGGCAAATGATCAGATGCTTCCCGCTCCACTGTCTTCTCCGTAATTTGGGTATCCCTTTTTCTATCCTCCTGTGATGTTATCCAAGTTACAAGTTTCTACACTAAATCCTTCACTTCTCAGGTAATCCATAACCTTCTATTTATTTAACTTTTCCATTATTAATCCTCTTCTACTTTTCCTCTGTTTCCTTATTTTTTGCATTATAAAGTTTTCCATGCCCGGACGCCTTTGTCTATTTCTCTTCAAATATCTTTGGTGCTGCTCTTTTATACTGATCAGTTTTGCTTTCTCCTTTGCATAAATATTGCACCATATTAAATTTATTTTTCTTTTCCATGTCCATATTCTTCACAGGTCTCCTGCTCCTCTCGTTTCTCCTTAATTTGGGGACTTCTTGTTCCATTATGCTGTGAAATAACCTGTTTTAAACTTTCTACACTAAATCCTTCACTTCGCAAGTATTCCAAAACTTCTGCTTCCATTTTTTTAAACTTCTACCTTACTAATATTCTGTTGTACGTACCCTCTGTGATTTTATTTTATTTTTTTTTTATTGTGAAATTTTCCACATCTGGATCCCTTTACCTGTATTTCTCTTCAAATATGTATAGGGCTGCCTTTTTTTGTGTTGATTCAACTGTCTTTCTCAACGCATAATTTATTTCTTATCCTCAACAGTCCACTCTGTCATCTGTATGGCTCTTTCTTGGCCCATCAGTTTTTGTGGACTGCTACTTCCTTCTACAACAGAGAGGCCATCCTCCCCTGGGCCTGGCCTAGTCCCACTGCAAGAATGTTTCAGTGTCTTGAGGATTTTACACATTCAGTTTTTCCAGTCCTGACACCAGTGCCCTTACAAGGACTGAGCACTTTTCTTTTTATCCTGGGTCTTGTGCACCCAGCTATGTTTTTTTTATTTTTAACCTACTTCTATCCATGATATATGCTATACAGAAGTACGGTCTATATGAGTGTCATCTTGGTGAGATTTTGTGAAAATAGGGTCCACCTCGTGAAGGTACTCACCAAGACATGAGGATGAATTCAATTCCAGCAATAGTTACTCTCCTCTGCTTCCTGATTTATCATCTCTCCATTTGGATCCCATGATTGTGGTGGTGTCTGTAAAGACCTTTAAAGGGCCGGGCGACCAAACAGAATAGAAGACCAATAATGAGCACCCCCACCTCTCATACTGGATGTGGTCCGACCTCTGAACCCTCAGGATAGTTGAAACAGTCTCCCCCACCCCAGGTCAGAAATGTCTGTGAACAGCGCTTGTAGGAGCAGGAGTCTGAAAAGGCAGACCTGGACTGAGGAAGATATGCCAAATCCATCAATGAAGCTCGAGTCTGAGACAAGGTGATAAGGGAAATGAAAACTACAGAGTGTGGCAATGCTGGAGCCAGTCAGTCAGTTAGGTATCACTGAAGCTTCCTCATATAAAGCTTGGCAAAGGGAAGCACAGTAATGGTAGATGCCTTGAACCCCAAGGCTCTCAAAATTCCTCTGCAGGAATATCAGAAAGGGGAAGTAAGGACTGGAAGTAGGTTTTCAGAGACAGAACCCCGGGAGAAGAAAGACGCCTACACTGGAATGGTTTGGATAATCAATCCAGAAAAGTGTGGTCTTGAGAAGTTAAAACTGGCTTCTTGAGATTGATGGTGAATCCCAGGCTACTCAGAAGTAACACAGTGAAGTGCAGATCCTCCAGAAATGTGGGCACAGAGGGAGCCTGAAGAAGTAGGCTGTCCAGATAGGAAAATATCTGGATTCCCTGAAGCCTGCAAAAAGGCTATGACGAGACAGACATTTGGTGAACACCCCTGGGGCCATAGAAAGACCAAAAGGCAAAGCAGAAAAACTAAAAATGAGAGGAAGAAACAGAAAAACTTAAAAACTTCCTGAATAGTGGGTGAATGGGAATATGAAGACAGGCATCCTATAGATCTAGGGAGACCAGAAAAGGCTGTGGAAGTAAAAGAGGAAACAGAGTCTAGAGGGAAAGCAACCTAAAAAGAAAGAATCTTTAAAAAAAAGTATTGAGAAAGGAGAGCTGTAGGACAGGTCTCCATGATACCTCTTTTCTGGGAACCAAAAATATTCTGGAGTGAAGCCCGGGTCTTCTTTGGGAGTATGGAATAGGTTGCATGGTACCCTGACTCAACACATCATAAAAGAACCACAGAAAAATGAGAAAGTTGGCCTGGAGGGGATTGAGGAAGACTTGAGAGTTCAGTGGAGTAGAGAAGACAGAAACATGTAGGCTTAAGACAAACCTCGTTTATGGAGATCAAAGAGATCAACTTACAAACACTGCCAGTTAGAGAACAGCTACCACTGTAATATGTAGGACTTTCTGGTGCTATGTTTCCTAGTCACCCTCAGGATCAGTCAGACATTAAACAGAGGCCCTACGTGCCTCAAGTAGATGTAAAAGATCTCATGGACACTTACTGAAAAAGAGTAGGGAAGTCACCCAGTGCCCTGATCAGACTGCCCATAGTCAGTAAGAATACCACCTAATGTTTCCCTTGATAAGAGTACCACTAGCTTAGTGGTACTAACCTGGTCAACAAAAGTGTACATTAAAAATAAAATAAATGTGCTCAACATCCTCAGAAAATATGTCTAGAAGGGAACAGCACTAGATGACCTAGGCTGTCAGTTTCAATGCTTTCAGGATGAGGTATACGATGGATCCCTTGTCCTAAGTGAGAAGGTCCACCTGCTGTAGCAGCAACAGTGTTTCTCTCGTCCCCCTGGGGCAATAATCCCTGATTTTCTAAATTACTCTGAGGACGAGAGGTAGAAGAGTGAAAGCAAAAAGTAACAGACCTATCCACAAGAAAGAGAATGCTTCTGCCCTCCTGGCTCCCAACTGAGTTTTTTCTTTCTTGCAAAAGAGAGACAGGAGAAGCAAAAATATCTATTTCCAGCACACCCATTTTCTGAAAAAGATCTGCAAACACCTCGCCTTTTAATATTCACATATTTGCATGGAGAAAGAACATGCTAAGAGCATCTGTTATATTGCTGTCCTCTTCTGCAAGGTACTGGGCTACTGAAGTGATCCCAAACTCCTGTGCTTCTTCCCATAACTACATGGCTAGCCTGTTTGCTGTCCTCCCCTGGAAGGCATTGGGCTATGGAAGTGATCTCCAACTCCTGTGCTACCTCATAACTACATGGCTAGCCTGCAAAGAAAGCATGCATGCCTTCTTGCTTATTTATGCACCACATAATCTTAGTATTGTCTGCCTAAATTATTAGAGGCCCTTGGTGTCAGCAGAGTGTGAATGCTGTCATGTCCCTTAGTACTGCCACCATCTCTCTTGCATATACGTGCTTAACAGTCTTTTCTCCCAAATGTTCATGTCCCTTGACTGTGTGCTCCAGGCAGTGCCTGATGCATCTTTTAGTAGCTAGAGACCAGTTTCCACGCAGAAATGGAGCCCTTTGTTGAAGTGCATGTTTTCCAACCACCACAGTATCCACTTTATGCAAAGAAGGAGACAGATATAGGTTTTATAAGGAGTGGAGATGTTGGTAACAGTGGTTCCTCAGCTATTACTAGAGCTTTCACATGTGGAGTTTGGACAACTATCAAGATGCAGCAAAAGCCAGTAGAATGGGAGCCTGAAAAATACACTGGCAGTAATGTTTAGGATTGGCAGATTTGCTCAAGTACTGAAACAGGAACAGTATTTTTCCTGAAAAAAGAAGGCTATCTGCACTTTGGAGTCTAAAACTGCCCCCAGGAATATAATCTGATTTGAGGGGTTCAGGTAAGACTTGGCAGACTCAAGGATAGAGAGGTGGGGATGAATGGGATGGGACAACATTTTTGGAGACCATGTACTCAGAGTTACAGCTATACCACACGTCTTCCTCTTGAAATTGGTTTGGCACTTTCTGGTAAGCTTGCTTTTCTTCACTCTGACATTTTTCCTTTGGCCTATTTAGGAGGGAAGGATAGAGTTTTACTAAGGTAGTTTCTCACATATCTACCTGGAGAAAGACTACAGAATATTTCTGACCGTCTGCAGAGTTGTCTCCTTTCCTCCAGGTTTCTTGATCTCCTTCTCAGTCATGTACAAAAAAATAGGAATTCCTTATCCAAAGGGGCATCCTGCAACATCCCTTTTACTTGTTCAGGAAGATGTCATTATCAGCCAAGCATATCTCCTAAATCAAAGACTCTACAGCAGCTACCCTGCAAAATGCATCCAGAGTGCCACAGCCACTCAGCAAGGAGTGCCTAGCCACCCAGGTACTGAGGTTACACAAATCCAGTAATTCCTTCTCAAGGCCCTTATCTTGAATCCCCTCTGCCTTCTATTCCAAATGCTCCAGAACAGTTTCCTTATACTTAACCATGTTGCATCACAGGACTTTCACAGGCAGGGTATTAGATGTACAAGCCTTTTTATCATGTCAGTCAACAGCACAGATCACCATGTCATGAGGTCCCTTGCTGGAATCCAGAACACCCACTTCTGAATTCACCACAAGAATCCTATACAAGTATTTGTAGGACTCACGGAACCTACAGAAGTGCTCAGACTTTCCAGGGGGAGCGGGTTGGGGTTTGGCTGCAAAGACTGGTCTAGGAACACATTATCCACTTCTTCATGCACAAAAGGGATTGCCAGAGGTCTAGGTTTTAGCAGGCCTAGGAAAGACTGAATCAGATCTTGGTCAGAGAGAACTCCTTAGCCTCCCATTTGAAGAATTCCTTCATTCTATGAAGGGAATCCCCAAAATAATGGTCTTCAGGTGGCAAAGCTGAGGTCAAGGTGCATTCAGACTCAGAATCCACATAACAGAAAGGCAACAGTCATCTCTCTGCACAAAGGTGGGCCATCTACAGACCCTGGAAACTGCAGACCCACAAAAGTCTCACTAGTCTTGTATGTAAAGCCATGGAAAGAAATATCATGGAGATGATCAGCAGAGATATAGTAAACCTCCAAACACTGGAACCAACCCAGTTTGGGTTCGTCAAGGGCAAATCATGCCTACTCAACCTAGTGGACTTCTTTGAAAAAGTCACCAAAGCAATGGAGGACGGCAAAATCATTCACACTGCCTACCTTGACCTGGCCAAGGCATTTGACAGAGTACTCCACTCCGGAACTGTTGACAAACTCAATAGGTTAAGTACAAATCTGTTATGTCACCCGGTGGATAGCCAACTGGCTCATAGATAGGACCCAGGAAGTTAGAACTGGGGAATCCACCTCTACAAAGAGGCCAGTCACAATGCGAGTCCCTCAGGGATCACTCCTTGGACCGCTTCTTTTTGGCATTTACTTCTCAGAAGTCATGGTCAATGTTAGTGGTCTCTGGCTGACTAAATTTGCAGAGAATTGAAAATTAGGAGTTGTCGCTGAATCTCATACTGACAAAAATGTTCTCCAGGAGGGGCTGACACAGACAAATAACTGGTGTCAGAACCATGGGCTAAAACTAAATGCCAAGAAATGCATAACAGTATCATTTGGGAAGTCATCCATCCCTGGTAACTAACATAGTGACAACACACCCCTTAGAGCTGACCCAGCTGTCAGGGACTTAGGGACACACACAGATAGTAATCTAGCCTTTGATCATCACATGTCTACAGTGGTGAGGAAATCATTCTATGTTGCACAACTTAAAGGTATGGCATCCAAGTCCAAGGAAGTAATTGTTCCACTATATTCAGCATTCATCAGACCCATCAGTGAGTACAATGCACCCTTTGGTACGTACCTAACCAGGCATATCCAACAACTGCAACGTCCACAGAGGTTCCTCACTAAAAGAATACAGGGTGCAAGTAATTTGTCCTATGCAAACCACCTCAGGGCCATATCCCTGTATTCGGTCTCCTACAAGCTTTTGAGGGGAGATCTATGCCTGGCATACAGGGCATTGTCAGACCCCAGTCTGATGGACTGCCTGCATATCCACAAAACAAACAGTACCAGAATTACCTGTTCTAAAAACACTTAAACCTTGCCTGTGGTATAAACAAGACCTGCTGGAGAGATAGGAATGTATGCCAGAGACTACCCAGTCTCTGGAACAGGCTCCCCCATCCACATGAAGCAGAGTTCCTCCCTAACCCAATTAAAGTGCAACTTGGACAACTGGATGGGAAACTGGAAATTCATCCCTGTTTAGGCACCTATGTCTCTATTACAAACAGGTAACCTGTAAATGGTTCATCTTCCAGGCCCATGCTTACACTTATCAAGGGTATAAGAACTTGTCAAAGATTTGGGATGCATGGCTAGGCTTAAAATAGTCCTTGTGGTCGTTAGCCTAGTAAACACTTATGAACCTATGACGGCGATGGTTTGCATAAGCCAACTATTCCTCTTCAGAGTCTGAGGAATCAAGAGTTGCTCTTGAGGAGAAATGCCCCTCTTTTCTTTTTTTTTTTTTTTTACCAGTGGAGACTGCAGTGTGCTCTTTCACAGAGTATATCTGCCTGGATTTCATAAAATCCATGATACCATAAAGTCCTGCAAGAAGATCTGGGAGCAATGTGGGTGAGGCCAGGGCACCAGAGGCTAGGAAAAACCAACAGCCAGAAATGTTTCTACTTTGGAGGTTTAAGCCTATGCCTAGGAGTGGTTTCAGGCTGTAAAGGCCTCAGTTCATTGGTGGGTAGTCGCAACATGAATCTAGTCTCTAGCAACATCTTTGTGTACAATGAAACAGGGGATAAACCCTACAACTAAGTACTCTGATGTCAGACGCTCTGGTCTCAAATGATGCTGCCAATGTTTCAGTTCTAGGAGATGTTGGGAAGCCTCCCAAAAGGTACTCAAGAGTACTCAGCCAAAGTTGCCTTGCCACTTTTAACAATCTTCAGCATGGTGGGGCAATCTTATAGAGAAACCATGCTGTCAGATTCCCTTCTTTTAGATGTCTCATCATTTTTACAAGTTCAGAGGAGGGACTAGCAGAAACCATAATGTATTGTAGGATAACAATGGGAGTTCTGTGGCAAATCTTCCAGTGATGATGTAGTGTACTAACTAACTAGATGCGCAGTAGCAAACGCTGCCCAAACCCCACCTCAGTCAGTTGATGTCAATCTGTACTAATGAATATTCAATTACGATGGGATTGCCACCTACATGCACATTCATTCTCCATCCATCATGCATGCGGTGAGCCAGTACACTACACCACTGTCATACGGAAATGTATAGATTAGGTTCATAGATTAGTAATAGGCTAACTGCCCTTGTGGGCCATTTTAAGCCTAGCCAATTATCCCTTGTAAGACTCAAACCCTGCAGCTTGTGCTTGTAAGGCAAACACCTTAACCATTAGGCCACCCTCCCTAAACGTGTTGGGGTGAAGATATACACGGGCCTTTCTACCGTAGCCACATGAATTACATAGTTAAAAGCTAAACATGTAGCTAATGTTTTAATATGTGCAACTGATTAATGCAATGTTTAATGTTGCACACTAAGGAGAAAAGATGTGCAAGATGTACAGACTTGGGAGATATTCTAGTACTACTTATAACAGAGGGCAATCCTTAAGCATGGGCAGCCTTCCATACTGGTGCCACCATGTATTACTCTACAATTTTTATTTATTTATTTTTTATTAGTTTGTTGACCGGGAAAGTCTGACTAGGACAGAGCCTATTTTCAGCGGAGGCCCAGGGAGAAACGCTCCAAACGCATATCTTTGGATTGTGGGAGGAAACCGGAGTACCCAGAGAAAGCAGAAGTGAATGCAGGGAGAACACGCAAACTCCACACAGAAGGCACCCCCAGCCGAGAATCAAATCAGAAAACCTCTTGCTGTGAGGTGACCAGGCTAACCGCTGCACCACTGTGCCGCCCAGCAGGTTAGCTTCTGTGGATCCCTTCTGTACCAGTACTTTTTCCATTAACCCTAGTTTTGCAGGGTATGTTTAATGCACTTGGTGGGAGGGGAGGGGGCAAGCTATTACTCCCTCCACATTCCTTTGCAAGCTTGTTCTTCCAGAAGCTGTAATGTAACTTAGCCACGCAACTACCTTTCTTAGGCATGCCAAGGACTTGAACAGATTGATTTTGAAGCAGCAAAACGTCCTGCTACATATTTCTTGCCAACCCTGACATATACGCTGCTTTATACCTCAGTCTTCCTGTATTACTGTCTGCCCATAACATGCCTTTATTTTCCTTAAAATCCAATCTTCCTCTACTATCCTGTACCCTTGCATCAGTTTTCTTTCCACCACCATTCCTGGCTAAATGAATTAAGCTTGCTGCCCAGCTAGTGTAGGTGAATAGGAAATTAAGGATTTACACTTTTGCAAAAGAAGAACCCTATTTCTTGAAATTTACATTTGTGCAAAAGCCAGACTATTTCTTGGCATAAATGGCTGCAATCATTCAATTACTTCTTACAGTTTCCCCCATCTGACCTCCTCTTTTAAGCCATATTAACAAATAATGGTCATGTGCATTACAGGGAGGGGAAAGTCATACTACTATTCATGACTAATCAGGGGTAAGTCTTCCACATGAGTCCCCTTCTTGGGGAGGAACGTACAATACTCAGAGATGCTCATCTACATTCATTATATGCATGATGCGACAGGCTAATATGCATGGCATGCCAATCGTGCCTCATTTCCATTCCACTTCACAGACATTAGGCTTATCAATCACCTGGCCACACCTACTCCTGCACAAAATTGCCGGTGAGCCAGTACTCTACAACATCGCCAATCTTCCTCTAAGGACTTGGCCCTATACTTAGTGTGGGCATTATAACATTCACTAGGGCAACTACTGGACACGTCATGCTCCGGACTCAGACAGGAGAAAGAGAGCGGAAGTTCCTGTGATTAATTTGCTTTCCACACACAAGACAACTACTAATTTTTTTCTGAATTCTAAAAGAAAATCAGGAGGAGAAACAATGAAAAACCTGTTTTCCAATGGGGTACTTATCTGAACCTCTGGTCTACAGGCGACGCATTATACTAACACACACACACACACACACACACACACACACACACACACACACACACACACACACACACACACACACACGCGCAAACACTAGTCATCGGACAGTGGCATGAAAGACGTGAAGATGGTGTTGGTCAACTACCCTTTATACCACCATCAAGATGGTGGCACAGAAGGAAATGGAAGGGCATCTGTTGTACCTGGGCTGGCCTCAGGCACCTGCAGGCAGGAAATTCAAAAATCATTACTGCAATGTTGAACTAAGACTACCATTTAAGTTATCCCTCTAAAAAGTTTCACAACTTTTAAACACACTTATTTTTTCTTCAACCCCACCACCTCAAGACAGCAACTTGGGTTCACATTTAACCCTTTCAAAGTGAACTTACTTAGTTACCAGAAATATATTAAACCTTGAATTGTATGCAATACACTGTGTACTGTAAGGAAAACACACTACTAAATGTGCTATTTCAACATAAAACTCAATAAATAAAAGGGTATGTCTCAGAATGCAATATCTGCTTGGAGAAAAATCAAGACAGTGAAAAGGTCCAACTCTGTTTGCAGCTGGTGGGGGAGAAGCACTTGCAGGCAATCTCAAAGTGCGACCGATATGACATCCAGCAGCAGACATTCATTATTAGAAAAATCCTTTCACGCTTAGAACCCCTCTCTGAAAACTGGGCACTGCCTTTGCAATGATATCAACACCTAGTGAGCATGCTAAGGCAGTCAGAAGTGGATCTTAACTAATGCAGCTGCTTTAAAAATTGTACCCACTAGCAAGGGATACATTTCATCTGACTTCAAACCTAACCCCAAGGTGCATGTTAACACAGTCTCTGTACTCACATTTTATTATAAACATGGTTTTGCCATCGTACATGTCTCATGTATCGAAATACAACCCTGTCCCACTTAAACCACTGCACCACAGCAGACGTATATACCTTAACAAAAAATAAACCAAGAATCTGAAGTACGGTCTTACCAGAAAGGCCAAACAGGAATAACACTGTGTTCAACAGAGAACACAGTATAAAAGGCATGTTCACCAGAAAATAACTAAAATAGCACCAAGTCCGAAATAAAAAGGGATTACTGAGAGTCATCTGTAGTGGTCCAATGCTACATGACAAGTGATACTATACAAATAACTTTCTAGAAAGATCGGCCCCATAACTGAGGAAGTGATGAGGATTCATTCACGTTCAGCTCACTAGGTCAAGACCAGTTTGCACTTGGAATCTTCTATGCTAACACAAAACTACCGAAACCAAGGTTTAACAAAGTTTCTCTTCGGTGACCCTGAAATCTGCAAACAATTGTTTTCAGCAAGGCTTAGTACAAGATGGAAAAGCACACCTACATCATCAGATTACCACAATGTGAGAAAGCAACATGATTTAATGGTGTGCAAGATTCCCACAGTACACCTATTTCTAAAGTGTATTCTTGCTGCAGAACAAAAGAAGGCTGAAAGAATTCCTAACTTATCTCACTGAACATAAATTAAGACCCAATTTACTTTCCTGTGGTTCCCAGCTTTCACTTTCATAACCCTACAAAGTTAATAACCATGACAATTAATATAACTAACACACACACACACACACACACACACACACACACACACACACACACACACACACACAAATTCAACATTTTAAAAAGGTGAGGTCACATGCTTAAAACAATTATATTTGCAGTACCAACCTTATGTGGATGCTGGACGTGTACACAAAAACCTAGTTCTTTAAGTACCCTTCTCTCTGCCTTGATAACTTGATTCTTTAGGTTGATGTAGCTGGCATCTAAAGGCATAGGTGCAGACTTCCTTTAGAAAGAGAGAAGGAACAATGAACCATTACAAATCAACCTCAGTACAAGTTTAATGCATATTCCTCAATTAAGTGCTTTAATGTTTAAAAAGTAATGAAGAATCCTGCCTCTGTCTTGTCTACTATTATCATATTTTTTATAGATTTTTATCCCACCCTACCTAAAGTTTTCCCTTACTTTCAATGCTACTTGCAACAACAAATAATGGCAAAGATCTGCACTGCAAAACATTAAAGATTTTGGCAGCTTGGTTAAGAAATTGAGCAGCAACTACAATTTTTTTTCATGACCTAGCTTAGCTTAAATGATCTTGCCAGAACAAATCCCACCAATTCTCAGGATAGTGAAAAGACTACACAGTTGCATGGCCTGTCAGTAGGGATGCCTCCTTTTCAGATGTTAAGTGGGACGTGTAGTTTTCAGGACAAGCCATGCTCAGATTAACTGGAGTAATACATTACTTTCTTGACAAAATAAAACACACTTTTATAGAATTTAATTTATCTCTACTTCACATATTAAAAGAGTTTCTGATACAGATGTTTTACTCAGCTATTAAAGAAGTTTTATGTTTGGTCCTACAATTTCAGACCACTTGCCATTCCAATTTTTTATTTTTGAGTAGAACACAACTGCCCAAATAAGGAATGCCCTATGTAGGACAGGTGTTAACACAATCTCAGAAACCATAATTGGGTAACCATAGCACTCAGAAACACCATTAACGATTGCAGTACCTCAGAA
This sequence comes from Protopterus annectens, assembly GCF_019279795.1. Lineage (NCBI taxonomy): Eukaryota > Metazoa > Chordata > Ceratodontiformes > Protopteridae > Protopterus > Protopterus annectens. Next base: position 1,840,364,790 of record NC_056728.1, read on the forward strand.
GAGTAGGAAGAGTTAACAGCTTCAAAAAATTTGCACAAGTAAACACAAATTAATGAACAACTCATGATCGAAACCTGAACCATACCATGTCTTTCCAAGTGAACTACATATTTGTAAACATCTGGAATGGACTATTTTAGTTTGAGTAAAAATTTAAAACCCCACAATTCTCAGAGGTTATAAATTACACAACAAAACAGACTACTAAGATCTACAGATATCTGTAAACAGCACTTAAAAAAACAGTTACAATGCAAATGTTAAATTAGCAGCACCAAAAGGTATACAAATGGCAGCTCCTGTCTAAAAAGCTAGCCCAAGATAAAGGTTTTATTACTTCAGTTATCTAAAGTGTTACCAAAGAGAATGACACTAGTTATGGACCAAAAACACGGAAAGCACGAAACACTTTGATTTGGCTCATCAGTTAAAGCATTACTACCTACCACTTCCTATTTGTATTTCTCTCCTGTGTGCATATTTTTCTCTAACTGAAAAAATGTAAGACACTTAAAAAGTACATGACAGCTCTGCAAGAATACACTATGCAAAACTGAACAGTAGCAGTACTGCAGTATAGTCACAGTACGGCAGCCACAACAAAAATGAAAATTTACTGATAATTTTATAGTGGACGTCTTTGGGGAAAATTAAGAATCGTGAACATGACAAGCACAATGTAAAATGTGCACTCCCTTCTTTAAAAGCACAATAAAAATACATGCAGAAATTTAAGACAAGTATGTTACCATGAGATTAATACTGAAATAAGAGCATTTAATATAGAAGATGATACTACAGTACACTTGGCCTTCACCAAGCTTGTACGACAAAGCTATGCATTACTTACTTCCTTTCTCTAACTTGTCGGAGATGGTGAAATACGTTGACAACATCCCTCACACGTCTAGGAGCTTCTTCAATTTTAGATGCCAAATGAACACAAGCCATTGCTACAATCTTAAAAGAAGAAAAACATAACTTTTACATATGATAATACTCATTTCAAACTCTTTACCCATACTAAAATGAGGGCTGCAAGTTAAAGGAAGCATGTCATTCAGATATAAAAGCCACAGACTGAAGACATTAAGATTAAGGTATCACATGAAGAAAGTCAAAAAGAATGGGCAAAAGACCATTTAACTTACGAGGCTATGAAGAACACTAAATTTGGATTTGAGCAAAACAACCTAAGCTGCAAAACAAACTGCTTCCACGTTTGCAAGACTTTGTAAACTGGTGACTTCAATGTAAAATCAAACTACACATACAAGCATTCCACTTCACAAGGTCTTAAAATCAGCTACCAGTATTTTTTTTCACTAACATATGCTGGCATCAAGAATTATTTCTGCAGTCTCATCTGGAAAAAAAAGAAAAAAGTACTACTTTGGGGAATTTCAATTTATCAACCAGAGGATAAGCTGTGGGTAGTATTGAACATAAAGAGTTGAAGGATTTTATCTGGGAGGTGAAGAGGGCAAGGGTCAAGTGGATAAGTTGATCCTGCCAATAAAACAAAGTGGTTTTGTAACACCAGATTTGAAGGGATATTTTAGAGCTACACAGTTAAGGGTCATATACACAACAAGCAAAAAAGATACAATTCAAGGTACAAAGGGATTATGATGAATCAGGGGAAAAATTCAAAAAATAAGGAGTGTGGGAGATTTTGGATGCAGGAGGACAGCAGCAGCCATACAGAATAGAATATTTATAAAATAGCAGAAAGTATTCTAAGAACCAAGCCAAAACAAGAATGCAGAAAGGAGATTCTGCAGAAAGGGATGACTGCACTTAGCGGTACAGACAATAGGCCTAGAAAGGGATGGAATTTACTGGAGAAAACTGGCAGAGGAACCATGATATTCGGCATAAATAACTAGAAGGGGAAAGACAACAGAACGGGATGACGCCAAGAAGACATCTGGACTGTGCGCTAGACATTGCCTTCCCTATCAGAGTGTAGGCAAATAGATCTACTCAGCATAACGTTCCATCTGAGTTGCTGAGCACAGCAGAACCAAGAGAGGCTCTGTTCCTGGAAATAATATCCAATTTGTAACGAGATATAAAAGTATGGTGGTTTGACCAGGTGGTGGCTGCGCAAATGTCATCAATGAGAAGTTTCGACCAGAACACTAAGGAGGTGGACACCGACCTAGTAGAATGAGCCTTAATACGACATGGCAACAGGATACCCTTTGTGGAATAAGCAAGTGTAATGCAACTAGTAATACAGTTAGCCAGGGTCACTTTGGAAACTGGTTTTCCCAGCCTGGCCTTAGAAAAGGGAAAAAAAAGCCGATCAGATTTTCTGCAAATAGAAGTAAAGCTGCATGTGTGCATCCAGCATATGAAGCTGGTATTCTCCTTTGTTAAGGTAGGAAAGAAGACTGGCAGATTAACAACTTGGTTTAAATTGCAGGCCTTTCTTTGTTCAGGGTTTTCTTTAGCAGTTACAGAGGAATCGACATTCCTCTCCCCCCCACACTACTGCAGAAGTGTTAAAACTGTCACTGCACTGGGAAACCCTTGCAGAATCAACTGGACTACAAAAAAAAAAACCCTGAACAAATGCCTGCAATTTAGTTACTTTTCTGGCTGTAGCGGGATAACTTCCAAGTATAGTGTAAAACAAGGTCAGAGCCAAACATAAATGAGGGTGGCTAGAGACGGAAAAGAAGCAATCCTTTTACAGAAGGTAAGTGGCAATGGCATGAGAATTCAGTTACTTCCTTATGTCTGGCATAAGTCATACAAAGCATTATGGAAAAGAGAAAGGGTTGCGGGAGAACAAGATCACGTTGTTACAAGCCCCATTGGTACCAATGTTGTGGAAAATAGGCTAAAATAAAGCACTTAGAATGATTTTGGTGTGTTAACATAGGTCAGGAAACAGAGTAAAGAAAAAAACAGACTTTTAGTTCAAGGGTGGAGTTTTCCTTTAACGAATGAGTATGGCAAAACCACTCTGGCTCGACTACAGACACCAATCTTGCAAGCTGTATACAGAGAAAGTACAGTTGTGTACACCTACCATAAATGTAGATGTTCGAGTGTCTTCACTGTTGCAGTCATAACTGTAGGGTGTTCCTGCCGGCAGGCAGCCCAAGGTCGGCCAGAATTCCAAAGTCTGGGTCCGGCGCCGGCTGTACCAGCAAGTACCCTGACGTCAGAACACAGAGGTATAAAGCTGACAGCCGACGCCATCTTCTCCAGCCTTTCTTGCCCCAGATGTCAGACGCCCCTCAAAATAACCAAAAGGTGTCCAAAAAGAAACACAAATACACCACAAAGGAAGAGGAAGATAGAACAAGCAAAAAATAAGAGGTGATTGGTGGGAGGGAAACACCGACTGCAACAGTGAAGACACTCGAACATCTACATTTATGGTAGGTGTACACAACTGTACTATGTTCTTCGTGTTTCACTGTTGCAGTCATAACTGTAGGGTGGAATCCCAAAGCTGTGTAGGAGGGAGGAGGCTATGCAGAAGAAGGGGCAGCCAGAAGACCCTGCAAGACAGCAGAGGCAAAACCTGCCCTAGACTTGAATATAAAGGGAGATTATAGTGCTTAGAAAAAGTATGCACTGAACTCCAAGTGGCAGCTTCCAAAATGTCCTTGGTAGGAACTCCTCTGAGAAAAGCTGCTGAAGTGGCAGCTGCTCTAGTAGAATGACTTCCAACAGTACCTGGAATCTGTTTCCCAAAGTGAGAGTAACAAAACCTTATCCCATGAGCAATCCATTTGGAAATAGTTTGTTTAGAAATAGTCTTGCATAGAGAGCTGGAGGCATAAGAGATAAGCAACTGATCAGATTTTCTGAAATCTTTAGTTTTGTCCAGGTAAAATCGTAGTTGTCTGTGTACATCCAATGAATGCAAAATCCTTTCCCCTTTGTTTTGAGGATTTGGAAAGACAGTAGGGAGGTGAATAGTCTGATTTAAAGCCACTTTAGAAATCACCTTAGGCATAAATGTAGGATTGGTCCTCAAGGCAACTCTGTCTTGATGGAAAATAAGGTATGGTTCCACAGCCATGAGAGCTTGCAACTCTGACACCCTTCTGGCAGAAGTCAATGCTAATAAGATAGCTGTCTTCCAGGATAAGAACTTGATATCCGAAGCAGCAGCAGGCTCAAAGGGAGGTAAAGTAAGTTTCTCCAAAACATAATTAAGATCCCAAGCAGGAACAGGAGGAGTCCTGGGTGGTCTTAAATTCTTAGCCCCTCTCAAGAATTGTCTCACCAGCTGGTGAGAAAAGATGGGGGGATCAATGTTGAAATGAGCCGAGATAGCAGAAGCATGGATTTTGATGGAAGAAAAGGAGAGGCCTTTAAGCAAAAGGTCTGAGAGGTAAAGTAAAATGGAGGAAATATCAGGCAAAAAAGGATCAGAACCTCAATCCCGCATCCAAATACAAAATCTTTTCCATTTAGAAGCATAAGATTTTCTAGTGCTAGGCCACCTAGCTTCTAAGAGAACATCCAAAACTTGTTTGGGAAGAGCAGAAGGAATGAAAGGCCCTTGTAGAGCCAAGCTGCCAGGCATAGAGTCTTGATTTGAGAGTGTAGCATCTGTCCCTGATGCTGGGACAGAAGAGAAGGAGACAGAGGCAGAATCCATGGAGGTTCCAAGAACAGGTGTCAAAGTTGGATACCAAAACTGCCGAAGCCAATTTGGAGCTATCAGAATGATAATTTTGGGTTTGTCCTCTTTTATTTTCAGTAACACCCGAGGCAGAAGAGGAAGCGGAGGGAAGGCATATCCCGGAAGATTCCTCCAGCTGAAAGACCGGGCATCCACTCTCCAAGCTGTTTTCTGGAAGGACCTGGTGCAAAAGAGAGGCAACTGATGATTGAGATGGGATGCAAACAGATCTATCCGAGGGCAACCCCAAACTGCAGTAATCCTGTTGAATAAGTTGGGGTCCAGCATCCATTCGTGAGGATCCAAAAGATTTCTGCTTAGGCTGTCTGCTAAGAGATTCTGTTTTCCTGGAATGAACTGAGCTTGAAGATGCAGATTCAGATTTAGAGCTGTGTCCCACAGACTCATAGCTAGTCTGCAAAGGGGGTAAGAGTGAGAGCCCCCCTGCTTGTTTATATACCACATGACTGTGGTATTGTCTGTACGAATCAGAAGATGTCCTGGTTGCAAAAGATTCTGGAAGGCTAGAAGAGCATTTTGGACTGCCAACATTTCCTTCAAATTGATGTGCCATGGAAGATGCTTCTTTGTCCAAGAGCCCTGCTGGCAATCGTCTAGAAAATGAGCTCCCCAAGCATAATCCGAAGCGTCTGTGGTTATGATCTGAGAAGGATGAGGCAGACGAAAGGGATTCCCTTCGTTTAAAGCACAAGTCTTGGACCACCAAAGGAACTCTTTTTGGAGGCAGGGAATCAGAGGTATCATTGTATCCAGACTGTGGTGATGCTGAGACCATACACTCTTTAGGTACCATTGAAGTTTTCTCATATGAAGCCTTGCATTTGGGATCAACAGGATGCAAGAAGCCATGTAGCCCAATGCCTGCAGGAATTTCCTTGCAGTGAGCTGAGTTAAAGTAGCCAAGGTCTTGAAAATTGATACCAGTTGTACTTGCTTTTCTGGAGTAAGGAAGGCCCTTTGCAAGCCTGTGTTTAGAAGAGCTCCCAAGAAGATCATTTGAGAGGGGATCAAATGTGACTTTTTTGTGTTCACTGTAAATCCCAGTAGTAGGAGAAGACACTGAACAAACTGCAGATGTTGAAGTAAAAGATCCTTGCTGTCCGCCTGAATAAGGTAATCGTCCAGATAGGGGTAAATTTGAATCCCTTGGAGTCTGCAATAAGCTACTACTGGAGCCAGGCACTTGTTAAAGACTCTTAGATAAGCCAAAGGGCAGTACAGAGAATTGAAAGTGTCTCGAGCCTGCCTTGAATCTGAGGTATTTTCTGCGTTCCTGTCTGATGGGAATGTGCAAGTAGCCTTCCTTCAAGTCCAATGTCACCATCCAAGCATCCTGGGAGAGCATGGGAAGAAGTTGTTGCAGAGTAAGCATCTTAAATTTTGGAATCTCCAGAAAGATATTTAGTACTGAGAGGTCCAGAATAGGTCTCCATGAGTTTTGTTTTCTTGGAACCAGAAATAGTCTTGAGTAAAAACCTTTTCCCATCTCTGGAAGTGGAACAGGTTCTATGGCTCTCATGGCCAATAAAGCGTCCACTTGATTTAAGGCCTCTGACTATTGATGTTTTGGCAGATCTGGCCAACCGGAAGACCTTGGCAGAGTATGAAAGTGGAATTTGTAGCCTCTTAAAATCACGTCTAAAACCCATTTGTCCTGGGTAATACGAGTCCAATTTTGGTAGAAGAGAGAAAGTTTTCCTCCGAGAGGGGCTTCCAGGCAAGGAGGACCTGTAGCCCAACAGAGAAAGTCATTGGGTCTGCTTCCTTTGTGACTGAGGTCTGTCTTCTCCCCTTCTAGGTGAAGAAGCAGTCCACTGTCTGGACCTGTAAGAGGCCTGAGCCTGCGCCCAACCTCTGGAGCGTCTATATCTTCCCCTTTGAGGCCTGTCAGACGTGGGAAAGGACCAATTTTTGGAGGGCCAATTTCTAGAAAATCTAGGAGGCTGAACCTGTAAGAAATCTTTAACAGTCTGCATAGATTTTGCTTTTTCTTCCATCTTTTTAATAACCTCCTCAGCCTTGGATCCAAATAAAACATCATGCTGAACAGGGGCATCTAACAGTTTAGCCTTAACCTGCTCAGGTAAATTCTGCTCACGAAGCCAAGCATGTCTCCTGATAACAGTACCACAGGCTGCGGCCCTGCAAGAAGCTTCCATGGCATCAAAACCACAATGTAAACTATGTTTGCTAACTTGTTCAGTTGCATGCAATACATCCTGTAATTCCTTGTCCTCTGCACATGCAGGAAAGGAAGAAAGCCTTTGCTTTAAAACAGACAAAAGAAAATGCTGATACTTGAACATGTGAAACTGGCAATTTAAAGCTCTAATAGAAAGAGTAGCAGAAGTATAAACCTTTTTGCCCCACCTGTCCAAGGCACGAGAATCCTTTTCAGAGGGAATAGGATTTTTAGATGAAGTGGCCTTAGCAGCCTTAGAACCCTGAGAAATAGTTTCAGGATCTGCAGAAGGGTTCTTAAATAAGAATTGATGGGAATCAGGGACTCTGTAAAATCTATCAGGCTTAGAAGGAGCAGGCGGCAAGGAATCAGGATTCAAGTTAGCTTCAGAGAAAGCATCATCCACAATATCAAGTACAGGGGGAATAGCCAAAGGCCTGTGTTGAGGGAGAAGGAGAAATTCCCTAAGTCTCTTCTTGGAAGCAGAATAATCCTGACCTTCCCAATGAAAATTCTCTCTCATCTCATGTAAGAGAAATCTTCAGGGGGAGAAGCGGAGGGAATAGAGTCCTCTGCATCAGAATCCTCATAGGGAGGAAAAGAATAATCCTGGTCAGAGGAAGAGACAGAAGACACAGAAGCCTGATCAGAGGAATCATAAGGTATATCCTGTCTAGGCCTTTTTTCAGGAGGAGGGTGAGAACCCCTAATCATTGTAAGTAAATCCTCAGCCATCCGTAGTAATTGCTTCTGGGTCTTGGGAGCTGTATCCGAAGCAGCTTGAGAAGAAATCCTTGGTTTAACAGGAGTCTTTGACTTTGCCTTTGTAGAAATAGTGATATGAGAAGGCCTGAAAACCCCCTCAGAAGCCGGTACCTGCACAGCGGTTCCGGACCCATCTGAAGGAAGGCGTCAAGGTCCTGCAGCAGATAAAATACTAGGCCTAGATGGCTCCCCATGGGAGTCCGTGTCGGCCATAGGTTCTGAAGTGGCGGACAGGGGCTGCAAAAGCGCCTCACTGACGACCGCCGAACCCGAAGCTGGCTCCGGCTGCAAAGTATCCTGTTTGGACCTCGGAGGCCTGTCCTTGTCCTTGCGTTTCTTTTGAATTCCGATTGTCAGTAAAGTACCCCCTCAGAAGCCGGTACCTGCACAGCGGTTCCGGACCCATCTGAAGGAGCGACGTCCGAAGGTCCTGCAGCAGATAAAATACTAGGCCTAGATGGCTCCCCATGGGAGTCCGTGTCGGCCATAGGTTCTGAAGTGGCGGACAACAGGGGCTGCAAAAGCGCCTCAGTGACGACCGTCGAACCCGAAGCTGGCTCCGGCTGCAAAGTATCCTGTTTGGACCTCAGAGGCCTGTCCTTGTCCTTGCGTTTCTTTTGAATTCCGATTGTCGGTAAAGTATCCGACGACATCCTGTAATTGAATCGTCTACCGAAATAATTCAAGGCCCAATGATAGTGCGAGAATTAAACCTGGCACAGAACAGACAGCAAGAAACGTCGTGGTCAGAGCCTAAGCAAGGTAGACAGTAAGAGTGGAAATCTTTATGAGGTATTTGTTTTCCACACGATCTACAATTATTAACTTTTTCTGACATCGGAGGAGCAAGAAAAAGATTCCCCAACGGGGTACTTAGCTTGAGAAGAGAAGTAAAAACTTCGGACCGACGACAATCAAAGCACGTTGTCCTGAATGCGCCAACCAACGACTTGCGAGCTGCTTTCCACCGCACGGCAAGAAAGACTGGGAAGATGGCGTCGGTTGTCAGCTTTATACCTCTGCGTTCTGACGTCAGGGTACTTGCTGGTACAGCCGACGCCGGACCCAGACTTTGGAATTCTGGCCGACCTTGGGCTGCCTGCCGGCAGGAACACCCTACAGTTATGACTGCAACAGTGAAACACGAAGAACATCTAAGTGGTTGCTTGTAGAACACAAGTCTAAACCATGGAAAAAGGCACAAAATAAAGCAACGAGTCTAGCAGATTGACATTTATTTAACAGGAAATCAATTCAAGGCCATAACAAAGAGAGAGAAAGAGAAAGCCGTTGGAAACTTGACTGTTTTAAGACAGGAATCTTTTGCCCTCATAAGAAACTAACAGCTGATCTGATGATCTGAATGGCTTACATTTTGATTAAACAGAATTTAAGCTGTTCATTAACATCTAAAAAAATGTAAAATTCTCTCTCCCTTTTTCTAGACATGGTTGGTAAATGAATAGAATAGCTCAAAAACTTTTACAACTTCTGACATAAAAGGAAGGAAAGAGGGTAGTCTTTAGGAAAACCCTGCTCTTGTGAAAATGAATGAGAGACCACAAGAACTACAAAATTCAGAATCCTTTAGCAGAAGTCAATGCCACCAGAAAAAAAACATCTGCCAAACACAGAATTTTAAAGAAGCAGCAGCAGGTTCAAAGGAAGAGAGGGTGTTAAAACAATTCAAATCTTAAGTAGACAGAGTAGATTTTTTTGGAGGCCTGAAGCGAAGGATGACTTTTATGATGGGAAAGACACCTTTCAGGAACTGCATGACCTCATAATATGAAGAAAGAGGTGGATCCATAGACAAAAAGAGCACAGATGGCCGACAAATGTGTCTTAAGAGTATGCCAACACCAAACTGAGTAGGAAATTGAAAATAAAATCCTAAACCATAAAACCTGAAGAATTTCCAATGATGTGTACGAATGAGAATGAGAAGACAGACATCCTTCAGGTCCGGGGTAACCAAGGAGGAGGATCGAGGAAGAAACACCGGTAGAAGGGATTAGAGAAGTAACACTGAATTTTGGAATTCTTAAAAAGGTGTTCAGAATTGATAAACCCAGTATGGGTCTCCATATACCATAATTTCTTGTAACGAGGTACAGTCATGAATAAAACTTTAGTCTTTTTTTGGGGGTAACTACATATTTCCCTGCTGATACAGATAATGAAGGACAGGATTATCTGGTGTTCTTGACGTTTGGAGGAACCTGGGGAATTCATAAAGGGAGCAGGAAGAAGCTTCCAAATTAGTTTGCAGCCCTTTTAAAAGGATCAATTTTTCTGAACTTATCGGTCTCCAAAGAGGCAGGGACTGAGAAAGCTTCAATAAAAGATTTGGGGGATAGGAGAGGAAGAAAGCACAGTTGTGTACACTTACCATAAATGTAGATGTTAGAGTGTATTCACTGCTGCAGTCATTACCATTTGGGTTATCTGCTTGTAGGTAGCCCTCAGTAGGCCTGATTAACAAAGTCTTGGGTCCTGCGTCGGTTGCTGTCCCTTCTTCCATGACGTCAGGTGTATAAAAAAATGCAGCCGAAGACATTACCTCAGTTTTTCTTGTCCCAGATGTCAGGTGTCCTCATAATGGGAAGCAATTAAATATAAAAGTACAAAGACATACCTCCAACAAAAACTCAAATACACCAAAAAGGCTTTTAAGCATAGTAAAGGAAAGTAGAGGTATAGCCAAAAGAATTTAGGGGGGCTGGAGGGAGGATAACCAGGACTGCAACAGTGAATACACTCGAACATCTACATTTACGGTAAGTGTACGCAACTGCATTATGTTCTTCGTGCTTCACTGTTGCAGTCATTACATTTGGGAAGATTCCCAAAGATATGGTTGGGAGGAAGAATTTAGATAGCATTAGGGCCAGCTATAATGCCCTGCAAGACTGCAGTGGCAAAGCAAGCTCAGGATTTAGAGAAAATTGGCAAATGATAATGCTTGATGTACAGAACTCCAGGTAGCAGCTTCTAGGATGTCCCTTGGTAGGGATGCCTCTGAGAAAGGCTGTAGAGGTAGATGCAGCCCTGCTGGAGTGAGGTCTGATCCCCTGGGGAACAGGTTTTCCATGGTGCTTATAGCAGAAATGAATGCAATGGCTTATCCATTTAGAAATGGTTTGCTTTGAAATAGCCTTCCCCTCTGCCACTGCAGCAAATCCCACCAGCAGTTGTTCAGATTTCCTTTGAGGTTTAGTCCTGTCCAAGTAGAATCTAAGTTGTCTGTGCACATCTAAGGAATGCAGTATCCATTCCCCTTTAATCTGTGGATTGGGAAAGAAGGTTGGCAAATGAATGGACTGATTAAGAGCCACACTGGATACCACCTTGGGCATGAAGGATGGACTGGTTCCGAGGGACACCCTGTCCACATGAAAGATGATGAAAGGCTCCACTGCCATAAGGGCCTGTAATTCAGATACCCTTCTAGCTGAAGTGATTGGTAAAAGGAAAGCTGTTTTCCAAGAAAGAAATTTTAAGTTTGCAGTAGCAGCTGGCTCGAAAGGAGGTAGAGGGAGTTTGTCCAAGACAAAGTTAAGGTCCCAGGCCGGGGTTGGAGCTCTCCTGGGTGGTCTCAAATTTTTGGCCTCTCTGAGGAACTGCTTGAGCAGTGGAGGAGAAGAGGAGCGGTTCTGTGTTATAATGAGCTGAAATGACTGAGGCGTGGATTTTAATGGAGAAAAAAAAGACAGGCCCTTGTGAAGCATCTCAGTTAAGTATTGCAAAATCTGAGGTAAATTGGGCACTACTGTGCTCATCCTTTGAGACTGGTTCCAGGCACAGAATCTTTTCCATTTTGCAGCATAAGATTTTCTAGTACTAGGCCTCCTTGCCTTTAAAATGATATCCATCACAGGTTTGCTGAGGGATGGTAAAGGAGAGATTAAGTAATTAACCGGGCTGCAAGGTTCACTGTTAGAAGCTGAGGGTGCAGAATCTGGTTCTCCCGCTGAGACAGCAGGGAGGGAATCTGAGGCAGATGCCATGAAGGTAACTAAGACACACTGCACAGAAGGAGGTACCAGTGTTGGCACGACCAGTCTGGTGCAATCAAAAGCATCCTTGGTTTGTCCCATTTGATTTTTAGTAGTACTTTGGAGAGCAGAGGGGGGAAGGCGTAGACTGATAGGTTTTTCCAAAGGACAAAGCATCCACTTTCCAGGCTTGTTTGTGGGAAATCCTTGTGCAAAATTTGTCCAATTGGTAGTTCTGGGGAGAGGCAAACAGGTCTATATCTGGGCTCCCCCATTTCCTTGTCAACATGTTGAAAGTCCTTGGTTCCAGTTTCCACTCGTGTGGGTCCATGAGGATTCTGCTTAGTCCGTCTGCCTGTATATTTAATTTTCCTGGCAGGAATTGAGCTTGCAGGTGCACTTGGTAGCTCAAGGCTGTGTTCCACAATGCCATGGCTAGTCTGCAGAGGGGGTAAGAATGTGTACCCCCCTGCTTGTTTATGTATCACATAACAGTGGTGTTGTCCGTCGTTACCATTAGTTGTCCTGGAAGAATGTGGTCCTTGAAGTATGTCAGAGCATTCTGTACAGCTAACATTTCTTTTTGATTGAAATGCAGGAGCATTTGACTTGGGTTCCATTTACCCTGAATGCACTTCCCCTGCCAGGTGAGCCCCCCATGCATAGTCTGATGCGTCTGTAGCTAGGCTTTGGGCGGCAGGGGGTGGTGTAAAAGGTAGTCCCTTGTTTTAGTGGCAGGCCTCTGCCCACCAAAGGAACTCTAGGCGTAGGCAAGGTATGATAGGAATCATTGTTTCTAGGTCCTGAGAATGTTGACACCATAGGCTTTTTAGATACCACTGTAGTTTCCTCATATGCAGTCTTGCACATGGAATTAGAAGAATGCAGGAGGCCATGAACCCTACGGCCTGCAGTATGCGTCTTGCAGATAGCAGGGTTTTTGTGGCCACTTATTTGAAGCAGGTTGTCAAATGAATGTTTCTCTTGTGTGAGGTAAGCCATCTGGGAAGTTGTATTCAAGCTTGCTCCCAGGAATATAATTTGTTGACAGGGTACCAGCTGCGATTTCTTTTAGTTTATGGTGTACCCCAGACAAGTTAGAACCCTTTGTACAAAGGCCAGATGATTCAAAATATGTCCTAGCTTTCTGCCTGAATTAGACAATCGTCCAGGTATGGGTATATTTGAATATTTCTTTGCCTGCAAAATGCAATAACTGGAGCTAGGCACTTTGTGAATACCCTGGATGCAGTAGATAAGTCAAAGGGCAGTGCAGAGAACTGATAGCGAGTGTAGCCTGCTTTGAAGCGTAGGTATCTTCTGCAAGATTCCCTGATTGGGATGTGCAGGTATGCTTCTTTTAAATCTAGTGTTGCCAACCAGGCATCTTTAACTAGCATAGGAAGAAATTGGAGAAGAGTCAGCATCTTGAATTTTGTAATCTCCAAAAAGGGGTTTAGAGTAGACAGGTCCAGGACAGGACGCCATGAATTGTCTTTCTGGGTACCAGGAAAAATCTCGAGTAGAAACCTTGTCCCTTTTCTTTTTCTGGTACCAGCTGAATAGCCCCCGTGCTTAAGAGAGAAAGTACTTGTTTTTGGGCCTCTGCCCACCGATTTGGGGGGTAGGTCCGGCTACCCGCTTGGTGTTGGCAATGTGTGGAAGTGAAATCTGTATCCCTGGGACACTATTTAAAAACCCATTTGTCCTGGGTAATGAGTTCCCAATTCTTTGCATGAAGAGCAATCTTTCCCTCCAATGGGGCAGTCAGTTGATAAGTGCTTGGAAATTTTAAAAGGAAATCTGAGAAAGCTTACCATGGGGGGGGTCTTAATATTCCCAGACTTGGAAGTGGAGGCCTCCCACTGCTTAGTTCTGCATGTCCCCTGGGACTGAAACCTGGGTTTTTTGCTGTGTCTGGGTTTGGCTTGAGAAGACCTGGAAGGGGCTGGAAAGGACTAATTCTTAGAGGGCCAGTGCCTACTAAACCTAGGAGGCTGAACTTGTAAAAAATCTTTCAACAGTTTGTATAGATTTAGCTTTATCTTCCATCTTTTTAAGAACTTCCTCAGCCTTGTTGCCAAACAGGCGGTCCTGATTTAAAGGAGCATCCAACAATTTAGCTTTAACATGATCAGGCAAAGACTGCTCCTTAAGCCAAGCATCCCTTCTGAGCACAGACCCAGTAACGGCAACCCTACAAGAGACCTCTAATGAATCAAAACCACATTGCAAAGTATGTTTTCTAACTTCTTCAGCAGAATGCATTAAATCCTGTAATTCTTTATTCTCCACACAGTCAGGAATCAACATCATTTTCTGTTTAAGCAGTCCAATAACATGTTGCTGATACTTTAACATATGAAACTGGCAGTTTAAAGCCCTAATGGCAAAGGTAGCAGAAGTGTAAACCTTCTTACCCCATCTATCCAGCACACTGGCGTCTCTATCAGAAGGGGGAGGATTTTTAGCAGTAGAAGCCTTAATGCCCTTGGGCCCCTGTGAAATAGTCTCTGGATCTGCAATAGGATCTTTAAAATGGAACTTGTGGAACTCTGGGACCCTGTAGTATCCATCAGGTTTTCTGGGAGCAGGAGGCAGGGAATCGGGGGTCAAACTAGATTCCGAAAAAGCATCAACAATGTCTAGTACAGGAGGAATGGCTACAGGCCTATGCTGAGGTAGAAGAAGAAAATCCCTAAGCCTCTTTTTTGAATCAGAAAAATCCTGTCTTTCCCAGTGGAAATGCTCCCTTAAGAGTATGTAAGGTTTCCCCAAAAGAAAAATCCTCAGGAAGGTTTCCCCAAAAGAAAAATCCTCAGGAGGGGAAGCAGAGGGAATTGAGTCTTCTGCATCACAATCTTCATTAGTAGATAAGGGCAAATCCAGATCATCAGAAGAATCAGAAAAAACAGAATCCCGATCAGAAGATTCATAATCAACATCAGTCCTAGGCCTCTTAGAAGGGAAGGGGGTTGGCTACCCCTGAATAGAGTTATTAGATCTTCAGCCATTCTTATTTTTTTTTAGGCAGAGAAGCCTGAGCATGTGGCCTGGGCGTCTGTTTTTTAGGCATGGATCAAGATTTAGGCCTAAGTAAAGAAAGAGGTGTCGACTTAATATGCAAGTCCGTAGGCCTGAATACACCCTCAGAACCCTGTGCCTGCACAGCGGCTCCGGACCCATCCAAGGTAGAGACATCCGCGGGTTCCATAGTTGAAGCATCTTGCGACATACCAGACTCCGAATGGGTCTCAGTAGAGGCCTGCAAATCAGAAGTAGCAGGTATCAGGAGTTGCAAAAGCACCTGAGTACCGGCCAACTGGCGACTGGCTTAGGAGAAGCGTAGACAGTTTTGGACCTCAGTGGCCTGTCTCTGTTTTTATCTTTGCGTTTTTCTGGAATCCCAGTAGTCGGATGGCTAACCGACGACATTTCTGGATAATTAAACAGAGAACCGAAATATTTAGAGGCGAAAATATACAGACTACGGACAGTGCGCTGATTAAATAAAGAACAAAACCGACAGCAAGGTACCTCGTGGTCAGGGCCGAGGTAAGGAATACAGTATGAATGAAAATCTTTATGAGGTATTTGTTTTCCACATGTAATGCAATTATTAACTTTTACTGACATGGGAAAGGAGAAAGAAAAAGTTTCCCCAATGGGGTACTTAGCTTTAGTTGAAGACTTCGGTTCTGAAACTCGAAAACGAAAATTTCAGGAGTCGGCCGACTGGCACTTGCGAACTGCTTCTGCTTCGGGCACCGCACAGCAAGAAAGACTGATGTAATGGCGTCGGCTGCAGGTTTTATACCCCTGACGTCATGGAAGAAGGGACAGCAACTGACACAGGACCCAAGACTTTGTTAATCAGGCCGACTGAGGGCTACCTGCAAGCAGATAACCCAAATGTAATGACTGCAACAGTGAAACATGAAGAACATTTGTAGTCATTCATTTTTAAGGACTGTTAATAAAGGATCCTTTAGGTCCTCCATTTTTTTTACTGGTTATTCTTTTTTTTCTAATCATTTCTTTCACCACGACTAAAAATTTCGACAAAAGGTCCTTCTTTTGGGGTTACTTTCCCTGGAAGTTTGACACAACAGAGAAAACTTGCTTATAACTTTTGGTAATTTTTCTTCTTGTGTTAAGTTTATGAAAATCTCAGTTGTTGCTGGGCCAAAAAAAAAATGACACATATCTGCACTTTACTGAATGCTTAACGCTATTATTTAGGTTGCAAGTCAAAGATAAAACAGAAGGATTTATTGTCAGAGTCAGGAAAATCAAAAGTCAGCCTGTTGAAATAATCAAAAATTGATAAAAGCTACCTGGTCATATGGGTTTTAATTGCTAATGGCAACTAAAGAAAGTGTAGTTCTCAAGATAGAAGCCAGTTGTCTTCCCTAACCATCCAAGTGTATTTTATGTTATAGGACGTATGGCCGTGGGAAAGCACGTAAGGAATCTACAGGATACTGAATATAGATAAGGGTCTCCAGTCTCTCTTGGTAGCACTGGTCTTTTAAGCCTACGATATTTTCATTTAAATGCCTCTGGGGTCTTTTTCGTATGCTTAGTTGTGTGTTGTACTCAATGATGGGTCTTAATCAGGGCAGAGTACTTATTTTTGATCCTAAGGAAATACCTTTTACTATGAGCTGTGCAAGGTGAAGAATTTCCTAACTACCTTTTCATTCTGAATTAGCGTGTTGTCTATACCATAAGCTGCACCTAGGTGCTGCTTACAGAAAACTACAATGTTACACTTTTAAGTATCAAGTTTGAACCCATTTTTGAACACCAGCTATGACAATTACAAGCTCCCAATGCCTATATGTCTAAGGGTACACGACATCTCTAAGCTTACAATCATCCACAAATTTTGTTAACCAGAGATCCTCACTTGATAACAGTAAACATTTCAAGTAGATCCGTATAGCTTAGACTAGCTCAGCAATGGTTATACCCTACCCATGATACAATGATCAGTCATATTCCAAAGCTTTAATACACCTTTCATGTGCCCAGACCACTGATTTTTCTACCTTATCTGCCTGACCTACCAAACCTCTGGGAGCCAAATCTTTCAAAACTTTCATGCAAACTGAAGAAGGGACACACTACAACCATGAAACAAGTAATTTCTAGGTGTATAAAATCAATATAGTCACTCTGGCAAACAAAATCATACAAAAAAAACAAATATATAAATATAACTGGGATGTGCAGAGAGAACAGCTGCAGCAGCAGTGACCTATTTGAACATGTACTGTTATACTAGTACAACTGTACTAGTTAATCATTAGATCACTGCTGCAACAACCTAAGCTAAATGGGTAGAATATCAACGCTTATAAAAGTTTAGGAGGAGGAGGAGGAGGATTGTGGGTCCAGGAGCTCATGAATGGTCCTAGCAAAGCCTGTTCTTACATTGTAGTGCTTTGTAAAAGGATATACAAAGGACAAAGCTGTTGCCTCTGAATACTTTACTCCACTCCTTTCCAAAAAGCCAGTGAAGAAGCCACAACCTCAGCAGAATGTGTCTTGACTCTGCCTGGAAATGACATCTTACAGTAGGAACAACAAAAGGAAATAAGATAGGGCAACCATCTGGAAACTGCCTGCTTTGACACTGGCTGACTTTTTTAATCATCTTCATAATAAATAAATAAGTGATCAGAATTTCTGAAAGTTTTATATCTGTCAAGACAGAATCTAAGTTGTCTATGAACATCCAATGTATGAAAACTCCTTGGACATCAACAGCTTTGCACAAAGTAAACATGCGAAGGAGGCAGTCTGCTGAACCGACAGAGGATGTCTACTAATTTTCTTCTGTCCCAAGACAAAAGAAAAAATAGTTGTGTAAATCTTACCATAACCACAGAAGTCCTTCTCTTCCATGTTGCAGTATTCTCACTGTGGGATTCTCCGGCTCAGGCAATCCGAACATCGGCTCCTATAAAAAAGCTTTCAGCCTGGTTGCTATTGGTGCATGGGATGTCACACGTAGGACCATAAACCAGGGACCTTAAATGTGTACAGAAAAGCAGAGCTGAAGAAGTGAACTCACACTGCAGTTTATTCAGACAAAAAACAAACAAGTCGGAGTAGACCAGTTAAGCACTTTCATCCGAATCAGGACTTCATCAGAACTACTGCAATAATTAAACACAACAATCTTTAATACAATTAGTAAAATCACATCACTAGAATAAATATTTATTTAATTTATTTATTTATATTTGTATACCGGGAAATTCCGACTGGAGGCAGGTACTTCTTCAGCGGATGCCCGGGGAGAAAAGCTCCACATCATGTACATGATAAACAAAGTTGCAGCAATAGTAGACAACATTACAGGTTGTTGGCTTTAATACAATAAAAATATATTGTTTATGAACAATATATACAGAAAATGTTGCAAGTTAAGATTGTTACTAATAATATAAATGACAAGAAACTAAGTTGGCAGACAAGACGTAAGTATGTAAAGACAACTAGCTATTTCTGGCTGTGGTTAGTAGTGGCGGTAGTATAGTTGGGTTAAGAGTATAGGTGGGGGGTGGGGGTGTTGGTCTGGATTAGAACAAGGACAAAGCCAGTGCAAATTTAAGTGGAATTTGAGTGCAGTCTTGAAAAGGCTGTTGGAAGGTGGAGTAGTTATACAGAGTGGAAGAATGTGCCAAATTTAGATATGGTACATGAAAATATGGCTTCTCCTGCTGAGTTTTTGGGTTTGATAACAGTGAGTTGATTTCTGTTGCTTGATCTTAGGGGCCCTATTGGGGTGATCGGGTTGGAGAAAGGTATGAAGGGAAGGGATGTTAAGGGGGTGGTTACTAAGTTTATGAGCGAGGGTGAGCTGATTAAAGTGAAGTAGTTGTGGGAGTTCTAGCCAGTTTAGTTCTTGAAGGAAGATGCAATGGTGGCTGCGGTAGGAGTTTCCAGTGGAAAATTTAGCAGTTTTGTTCTAACAAGCATCCAGCTTGTGTAGGTCTGTCTAAGGTTGGTAAGTATGGGGGATGCACACAGTAGGGTGGAGATTAGCTGGGAATTGGCTATGGTGATTCTAGCCGCTTTGGTTAGGAAAGTACGGTTGTGTACACTTACCATAAATGTAGATGTTCGAGTGTATTCACTGTTGGAGTCATTGCATTTGGGTTATCTGCTTGCAGTAGCCTTCAGTTGGCCTGATTAACAAAGTCTTGGGTCCTACATCGGTTGCTCTCTCTTCTTCCGTGACGTCTGGTCGTCAGGGGTATAAAATACAAAACAGGAACAATGGCAGGACAGCAGCACTTCTCTTCTTCATTCTTAAACGCTCTTCTTTCTTTAAACATAGTTTACTTATGTATATTGTTTAATTGAGTGCTTAACTGTTTTAGTATTTAAGGTCTGTACCATTGGTACTATTTGTCTGATGAAGTTTGTTTATTTTATTCAAACGAAAAGCGCTTTACTTTATTAAAGTTTTAATTTTTCTGCTGTTTCTTGTGCTGCTGTCCTGCCATTGTTCCTGTTTTGTGGATTTATCAGTTTGTTTTTCCGCCTTGTTTCGAGTAGGGGTATAAAACATGCAGCCAACATCACTACATCAGTTTTTCTTGCCCCAGATGTCAGGTGCACCCCTAATGGGAAGCAATTAAATCTATAAATATACAAGGTTATATAACGCAAACAAAAAAGCAAATACACCAAAAAGCTTTTAAGCACTGAAAAGGAGAGAAGAGGTATAGCCAAAAAAAGTCAGGGGGCTGGAGGGAGGGTAACCAGGACTGCAAAAGTGAATACACTCGAACATCTACATTTATGGTAAGTGTACACAACTGTACTAAGCTCTTCATGTTTCACTGTTGCAGTCATTACATTTGGGTAGATTCCCAAAGCTAAGGATGGGAGGAGGAATTTATACAGCATTAGGACCAGCTATAAGGTCCTGCAAAACTGCAGTGGCAAAGCCAGCTCTGGATTTAGAGAAAATTGGCAAATGGTAATGCTTGGTGAAAGTATGTACAGAACTCCGGGTAGCAGCTTCCAGGATGTCCCTGGAAGGTACGCTTCTGATAAAGGCTGTAGAGGTAGATGCAGCCCTGGTTGAGTGGGGTCTGATCCCGTGGGATAGCTTTTCCATGGTGCTTATAGCAGAAATGAATGCAATGGCCTATCCATTTGGAAATGGTTTGCTTTGAAATAGCCTTCCCCTCTGTCCCTGCAGCAATTGCCACCAGCAGTTCAGATTTCCTTTGAGGTTTAGTCCTGTCCACGTAGAATCCAAGTTGTCTGTGCACATCTAAGGAGTGCAGTATCCGTTCCACTTTGTTCTGTGGATTAGGAAAGAAGGTTGGCAAATGAATGGACTGATTAAAGGCCACACTGGATACCACCTTTGGCATGAAAGGGGGACTGGTCCTGTGGGACACCCTGTCCACATGAAAGATGATGATAGGCTCCACTGCCATAAAGGCCTGTAATTCAGATACCCTTCTTGCTGAAGTGATGGCTAAAAGGGAAGCTGTTTTCCAAGAAAGGAATTTTAAATCTGCAGTAGCAGCTGGCTCGAAAGGAGGAAGGGTGAGTTTCTCCAATACAAAGTTAAGGTCCCAGGCTGGTGTTGGAGCTATCCTGGATGGTTTTAATTTTTTGGCCCCTCCGAGGAACTGCTTGAGCAGTGGATGAGAGAAGAGGGGACGTTCTGTGTTATAATGAGCAGAAATGGCTGAGGCATGAATTTTTATTCAGGAAAAAGACAGGCCCTTGTGAAGCATCTCAGTGAAGTATTGTAAAATCTGAGGTAAACTGGGCACTGCTGTGTTCATGCCTTGAGATTGGTTCTATGCACAGAATCTTTTCCATTTTTCAGCATAAGATTTTCTAGAACTAGGCCCCCTTGCCTCTAAAATAACATCCATCACTGGTTTACTGGGGGATGGTAAATGAGAGCTTAGGTAATTAGGCAGGCTGCTAGGTTCAGTGTCTGAAGTTGAGGGTGTGGAATCTGGTTCTCCTGCTGAGACAGCAGGGTAGGTTTCTGAGGCAGGTGCCATGGGGCCAACAGTGACACACTGCACAGGAGGGGGTACCAGTGTTGGCGTGTCCAGGCTAGTGCAATCAAAATCATCCTTGGTTTGTCTTGTTTGATCTTAAGTAGTACTTTGGAGAGCAGAGGACGAAAGGCATAAACTGATATGTTTTTCCAGCTGAAGGACAAAGCATCCACTTTCTAAGCTTGTCTGTGGGGAGTCCTTGCGCAAAACTTTTCCAAGTAATAGTTCTTGGGGGAGGCAAACAGGTCTATATCTGGGCTCCCCCATTTGCTCGTCTTTACCATTAGTTTACCATTAGATTTTAGCAGTAGAAGCCTTAATGCCCTTGGGTCCTGTGAAATAGTCTCTGGATCCACAATATGATTTTTAAAATGGAACTTGTGTGAATCAGGAACCCTGTAATATCTGTCAGGTTTTCTGGGAGCAGGAGGCAAAGAATCAAGGGCCAAACTAGATACTGAAAAGGCATCATCAACAATGTCTAGTACAGGAGGTATAGCTAAAGGCCTATGCTGAGACAGGAGTAAGAAATCCCTAAGCCTCTTTTTTGAATCAGAAAAATCCTGGCTTTCCCAGTGGAAATGCTCCCTTAAAGTATGTAAGGTCTCACCAAAAGAAAAATCCTCAGGAGGGGAAGCAGAGGGAATGGAGTCCTCTGCATCAGAATCTTCATAAGTAGATAAGGGCAAATCCAGATCATCAGAAGAATCAGAAAAAACAAAATCCTGATCAGAAGATTCATAATCAACTTCAGTCCTAGTCCTCTTAGAAAGGGGGGGGGGGCTGGCTACCCCTGATCAGAGTTATTAAACCTTCAGCCCTTCTTACTATTTGTTTTTTAGGCATAGAGGCCTGAGCATGTGGCCTGGGCGTCGGTTTTTTTAGGCATGGATCGAGATTTAGGCCTAAGTAAAAAAGGAGGCGTTGGTTTAATATGCAAGTCCGTAGGCCTGAATACACCCTCAGAAGCCTGTGCCTGCACAGCGGCTCCGGACCTATCCAAAGTAGAGACATTCGCGGGTTCCATAGTTGAAGCATCTCAAGGCATACAGGACTCCGAATGGGTCTCAGTAGAGGCCTGCGAATCAGACGTAGCAGGTATCAGGGGCTGTAAAAGCGCCTCACTAAGTACCGGCCAACTGGCGACTGGCTTTGGAAAAGCGTCTTCGGCAGTTTTGGACCTCGGCGTCCTGTCTCTGTCTTTAGCTTTGCGTTTTTCCAGAATCCCAGTAGTCGGATGGCTAACAGACATTTCTGGATAATTAAACCGAGAACCGAAATATTTAGAGGCGAAGATATATCGACGGATAATGCGCCAAATAAATAAAGCACAAAATCAACAGCAAGGTACGTCGTGGTCAGGGCCTAGGCAAGGAATACAATATGAATGAGGTATTTGCTTTCCACAAGTATGCAATTATTAACTTTTACTGACATCGGAAAGGAGCAAGAAAATGTTTCCCCAATGGGGTACTTAGCTTTAGTTGAAAACTTCGGTTCTGAAACTCGAAAAATGAAAATTTCAGGAGTCGGCCGACCGGCACTTGCGAACTGCTTCAAGCACCACATGGTAAGAAAGACTGATGTAATGGCATCGGCTGCATGTTATACACCCCTGACGTCATGGAAGAAGGGACAGCAACCGACGCAGGACCCAAGACTTTGTTAATCAGGCCGACTGAGGGCTACCTGCGAGCAGATAACCCAAATGTAATGACTGCAACAGTGAAACACGAAGAACATCCCATTTGTCCTGGGCAATGAGTTCCCAATTTTTTGCATGCAGGGCAATCTTTCCCCTAGTTGAGCAGGGCTTGGAAGGTTTAAAGTTAAGTCATTGAGACAGTTTACCATAGTGGGAGTCCTACCATTCCCTGCTTTGGAAGTGGGAGCCCCCCACTGCTTAGGCCTGTGAGTACCTTGGGACTGACCCCTGGGTGTTCTGCTGGTTCTGGGTTTGGACTGAGAAGGCCTGGAAGAGGCAGGAAAGGGCCAATTCTTAGAGGGCCAATGCCTACTAAATCTGGGAGGCTGTTTGCATAGATTTAGCTTTTTCCTCCATCTTTTTAAGTATTTCTTCTGCTTTGTTGCAAAACTGGCGGTCTTGGTTTAAGGGAACATCCAGTAAATTAGCTTTAACATGATCTGGCAAAGATTGCTCCTTAAGCCAAGCATGCCTTCTAAGTACAGACCCAGGGACAGCATCCCTGCAAGATGCCGCTAATGAAACAAACCACACTGCAAAGTACGTTTTCCAACTTGTTCAGCAGGAATGCATCAAATCCTGTAGTTCTTTATTTTCAGCACAGTCAGGAATCATCATTTTCTGTTTAAGCAATCCAATAATATGCTGCTGATACTTCAACATATGAAACTGGCAGTCTAAGGCCCTAATAGCCAAAGTTGCAGAAGTGTATACCTTCTTACCCAATCTATACAATGCCCTGGAATCTCTATCAGAGGGGGTAGAATTTTTGGCAGTAGTAGCCTTAATGCCCTTGGGTCCCTGTGAAATGGTCTCAGGATCCACAGCAGGATTTTTAGAGAGGAACTTGTGAGAGTCAGGTACCCTGTAATACCTATGAGTTTTTCGGGGAGCAGGAGGTAAAGTGTTAGGGGCCAGGCTAGATTCTGAGAAGGCATCATCTACAATGTCCAGTACAGGAGGGATAGCCAAAGGCCTGTGCTGAGGCAGGAGTAAGAATTCTCTAAGCCTCTTTTTAGAGTCAGAGTAATCCTGGCTTTCCCAGTGGAAATGCTCCCTAAGAGTATGCAAGGTTTCACCAAAAGAGAAATCCTCTGGAGGGAAAGCAGAGGGAATGGAGTCCTCTGCATCAGAATCCTCATAGGTAGATAAGGGCAAATCCTGATCATCAGAGAAAACAGAAATTTCAGAATCCTGATCAGAAGGAAAATTAGTTCTAGGTCTCTTAGAGAGGGAAGGGTGGCTTCCCCTGATTAGAGTAATAAGGTCTTCAGCCATTCTTATTTGTTTTTTAGGCATAGGGGTCTGACCTTGCAGTCTGGGCGTCTGTTTTCTAGGCATGGATCGAGTTTTAGGCCTTGAAGAAGAAGATGGTGTCAGTTTAATATAAAAGTCAGTAGGCCTGAATATACCCTCAGAAGCCGGTGCCTACACAGCGGCTCTGGACCCATCCCAGGTAGAGACATCCGCAGGTTCCACAGTCGAAGAAGCATCTCGCGGCATACCAGACTCCAAATGGGTCTCAGTAGAGGCCTTCAAATCTGAAGTAGCGGTATCAGGGGCTTCGAAAGCACCTCACTGAGTACCGGCGAACTGGCGATTAGCTTAGGAGAAGCATCGTCAGCAGCTTTGGACCTATGCAGTCCATCTTTATCTTTGCATTTGTTCGGAATGTCGGTAGTCGAGTGGCTTGCTGAAGCCATTTCTGAATAATTGAACAGAGTACCAAAATATTTAGATGCTTAAATGAACCGATACAGTACAAGGTTTTAATGCGGCACAAAACCGACAGCGAGGTACGTTGCAGTCTGGGCCTAGGCAAGGAATGCAGTGCGAATGAAAATCTTTATGAGGTATTTGCTTTCCACAAGAAATACAACTATTAACTTTTACTGACATTGGTTTAGAGAAAGAAAAAGGATCCCCAATGGGGTACTTAGCTTAGTTTAAGACTTCAGATCTGAAACTCGAAAACGAAAATTTCAGGAGTCGGCCGACCGGCACTTGCAAACTGCTTTTGCTTCAGGCACCGCACGGTAAGAAAGACTGATGTAATGGCATTGGCTGCATGCTTTATACCCCTGACTACCTGACGTCGTGGAAGATGAGACAGCAACCGACGCAGGACCCAAGACTTTGATAATCAGGCCGAGGGCTACTACAAGCAGATAACCAAAATGTGATGACTGCATCAGTGAAACATGAAGATCATTATTATTGTTTCTCTGATGGATATGGTATTATCCAATAATTTTATTTTTTTTGAAAGCTAATATTACAGACAAGAAAAGGGTGTGACAATGGGCAGCATGTGCCCCCAGTTTTGCCAATTTAGTATCATGTTATTGGGAAAAATATTTTATTTTTAACTCCGTTTATAAGGATTCCTTTTCCTTCTATACTCGTTTTTTAAATGATATTTTTATTATATGGCATGATGACATTATGAAATTAAATGGGTTTATTGAGTATATTAACACGACAACTTCCTTTTTACGATTTGTTCATTGTGTTAAAGATGATAGGATTGAGTGTTTGGATGTAACTATTCACAAAGATGTGGAGGCTGGGTATTTCAAGTCCAATATATATCGGAAACCCACCTTTTCAAACAGTTATCTTCACTTTGACAGTTTTCATCCATTGGCACAAAAAAAGTCTGTGGTTAAAGGCCAACTTGTCAGGTTGGCCAGAATGGTGAATGACTAGGATACATTTTTATTGGAGGTAGATAAGATATTAGACATATCTGTAAAAAGGGGTTACCCTTGGTCCTTTTTGAACCCCATCAAAATTAAAGTGGTAAATAAGAGGGACAGAACATTTATGCTCCACTTTTGGTAGGTTATAATGGTGACGCTCACCAATCTTGTCTAGTCAGGATATTTACAGGAGAAACTACTTATTCTGTGAACCCACTACAATAACTCGTGTATACTTACTTTTACTACTGATTCTCCCCAAACAACAAGTATGCTTAAACGTAACTGGTCTATTATTTCTTCTAATGTGCAGGTTGCCAACATACTGGGTGAAAAAACAATTGTTGTATATAGGAGAAATATTAATTTTAAAGGTATGATGGAGAAAGGAAATACATATAAAACCAACAGTTACAATAGGTTAGATGTCAAGGGTATGTTAAAGTGTGGACATTGTAAAATGTGCAAACATGTTCAAACAGGTAAGAAAGTGAGAATTAATGGGAACATTATTTATACAAAAGGCAGATACAATTGTGACACCAACTGGGTGATTTATGTAGCTATTTGCCAGGTTTGCCCAGCCTTCTACATTGGAAAAATCACTAGAAGGTTAAAAGAGAGGAAGTATGAACATGTTAGGGATATTGTTGGGGGCAAGGATACTAATGCCCTAGCGAGACACACTAAGAATTGTCCTACACATACATTTAAATTTATCATCATAGAACAACTTCAAAGAGACATAAGGGTTATAATTATTGAAGACCATTTATTGTTAAGAGAGCTTATGTGGCAACTTAGGCTGAATGCCTTAATTCCCCCTGGTCTGAATGATGTAGGCTCATTTGTCCCTGTACTTAATATAAAGAGCTTAGAATGTTAATGCTACTGGCTTTCAACAGATTTTTTAAAATGTTATCTTTGTTTTGAGTGATGGCTTTAAATTCTTATAGTGTATTATTCATTCTACTATCTGGACACTTTTTTTAATCACAATAATTTTTATTCCTTCTATTGGTTCATGTTTTTACATATATACATATGTCTTAAGAGTTTTTACAGGTCATTACTTTCATTTGCCTATATATTTATTCTAGTCATGTGATTTTACTACTTCTTCTGGCTTTTTCCCGGTTAGGGGTCGCCACAGCGGATCACCTGTCCGCTCATGATTGGCAGTGGAGTTTTACAGTGTCGAGTTGCCAGCCTGGCGCCCAACCTTCCACAGAAGGCACACACACGCATGCACTCACGCGTGGAGCCAATTTAGAGTGTCCAATCCACCTACAGCATGTCTTTGGGATGTGGGAGGAAACTGGAGCATCCGGAGGAAACCCATGCGACCACAGGGAGGACATGCAGACTCCACAGAGAAGGCACCCCAGCAGAGGATCGGACCGGAGAAGCTCTTGCTATGAGGTGGCAATGCTAACCGCTGCACAACCATGGCCCACCCAGTCATGTGATTTGCATAACTAGGGTGTGTTTAATTATTGCAGTAGTTCTGATGAAGTCCTGATTCGGATGAAAGAGCTTAACTGGTCTACTGCGGCTTGTTTGGTTTTTGTCTGAATAAACTGCAGTGTGAGTTCCCTTCTTCGGCTTAGCTTTTCGGTCGCCTTACACGGTTATTGGTCTACATTTTGCCTGGTGTTTGAGGGACTTTAAATGTGACGTCTGCACGCACAGACCTCAGAACTAACTGCCCAGTTGGACAGTAACCTAAGAGATGCCAAAAGAAGTCTTCCAGACAGGTGAAATGCCACAAACTGACCCCGTAGTGCTAGAAGGGGCTCAATGGAGTATCCTAGTCCTGTAATTATTAAATATTAAATACGGGGGTCAGGAGGGAGGGAAGGAATACTGCAACATAGAAGAGAAGGACATCTATGGTTATGGTAAGATTTTACACTACTACTCTAGTCCTTCTATTCTCATATTGCAGTATTCTCACTGTGGGAGTACCACACCTCAGGAAGGAGGAGGGGTGGAGGAAATAGCGGACTCCAGAAATCCTTGCAGGATTCCACTTGCGAAATCTGCTCTGGCTCTGGATATATGGTCTAGTTTATAATGTTTGGTGAAGGTATGTACAGTGGACCTTGTGGCTGCTTCAAGGATGGCAGCTGTCTAAGCCTTTGAAGAAGGCTTTGGAGGAAGCTACTACTCTAGTGAAATGAGCCCTGATCCCCTGATTCAGGTATTTTAAATGGTAATCGTAGCGGACAGAAATGGTATTTCTGATCCAACAGGAAATAATCTGCTCAGAGACTAGCTTGCCCTGGGCTCTGACATGGAAGGAAACAGAGTTAGTTTGATTTTCTGATGGACTTAGTTTTTGTCCAGATAAAATCTTAATTGCCTGTGAACATCCAGGAGTGTAGTACTCTCTCACTGTCATGCTGAGGAGAGGAGAAAAAGGTTGGCAAGTGAATGGACTGAATGAAAGCTCGTTGACCACCTTAGGCAAGAAGGAAGGATTGGTGAGCGGGATCACCCTGTCCTTATGAAAGATAGTGTAAGGGGAGCATGCCATGAGTGCCTGTAGCTCTGATACCCTTCTTGCAGAAGTGAGGGTTACCAGCAAAATTGTTTTCCATGTGCACATCTGCAGAGATGCAGAAGTGGCTGGTTCAAAAGGAGTTAGCGTAGTTTCTCTATAGGATACAGTTCAGGTCTCAGGGTGGTGGAGTAGGCTTTCTGGGTAGTCTTATGTGCAAGACCCCTTTTAAAAACAATTTAACATCCAACCTGGTGAATAAAGGAGTTTCAGGGGAAGGTAGGCAGAGAACAGACAAGTGCACTTTCAATGAAGAGTATGAAAAGTTTACTTTATTCAGTTCACACACACAGGCTAAGACTAAAGGAACATCCGCTAGAAGGAGGTCTACGTCTTTGGAGACGCCATCTGGAGAATCTCTGCCATTTGGAAATGTAAGATCTCCTTGTATTAGGTTTCCTGGCCTCCTGCATATAGATAGCACATCCTCTGTGTAGCACTGTCTGAAGGGAGCTACAAGTTTAATCACCCAGAGAGTTAAGCTCAGCATCTCTAGGTGTGGGTGGATGAGAGTTCTCTTCTGCTGTGTGAGTAGGTCCACCTTGTGAGGTAACGTGGTGATTGCCCTTGGCGAGGGATTGCAGAAGGGGGAACCAATGCTGCCTTGGCCAGTAGGGAAGTCACCAGCAAGATTTTTGGCATGTCTCTCCTGACCTTCAGAAGGACTTTCTCAATGAGAGGGAAGGGTGGAAAGGCATACAGAAATTGCCCCCTCCGTGAGACGGTGAAGGCGTCCACCCTCCAAGCTAGGGGAGAGAGGTGTTTGGCACAGAATTTTATCCGCTGTCTGTTCTTGGGGGAGGCAAACAAATCTACTTGAGGAGTACCCCATCTGTGGACAATATCTAGGAAATTTTCCCTTTGTAACATCCACTCGTGATTTAGAGACAATGATCTGTTTAGCGCATCTGCCTGCTGGTTGTCCTGGGAAAGAATGTATGTTGCCTGTAGGGATAAGCTGTTTTGTGAGGCTAATTCCCAAATTTGCACTGCCAGTCTGCACAGGAGGTAGGACCTGGTTTCCCCTGTTTGTTGGTGTACCACGACAGTGGTGTTGTCTGTGAAGATTAGCAGGGGGCCTGGCTGAAGGATATGGAGAAAAGCCTTCAGGGCTAAGAGAACTGCTGTCATTCCTCTGACATTGACATAGTTCCTTAAAAGGGATGCCTGCCCTGGTGCTTGTACCTTGAGTCCCTTCATGGTAGCCCCCACCAGCCAACACCCGATGCATCTGTGTGCATATGTTGAGCTGGTGTGGGTGGCAGGAGAGGAAGCCCTGGATTCCTTTGAATTTCTGGTAGTATTTGAAAGTCTAAAGGGTATTTGAGCTGGGACCATACATTCTTTAAATACCACTGTAGCTTCCTCATGTGCATCCTGGCTAGGGGGCGCATAGGGATGGTGGCTGCCATAAGACCCAGGAGATGCATGAACTGTTTTGCTGACAGCTGATCTGTGTGGAGGTGGTCTTGGAAATTGTTTGCCATAGAAATTACTTTTTCTTGAGGTAGAAATGCCCTTATTAGGTCTGTTCGAATCCTGCACCCAAAGACCTTGTCTTGTTCTGGGGATAGGGATGACATGGGGAGGTTCAGTGTGAAACCTAGTCTCTGAAACAGGGACAGAGAACTGGAAATGCTTTTTGAGGCTCTCCTCTTGTTTTGCTAGAATCAGAATATAGTCTAGGTAATGCTTTTTGAGGCTCTCTTCCTGTTCTGCTAGAATTAGAACATCGTCTAGGTATGGATAGTTCTGTATGACCTTGGTCCTGCAGAAGGCTATGGCAGGACCTAGGCATTTGGTGAAAACCCTTGGTGCAGTAGACAAACCAAAGGACAAGGCAGTAAATTGAAAATGAGAGTAAGTCCCAACAAAGTGCAAGTATATTCTGTGGTTTGGGTGCATGGGGATGTGGAGATAAGCCTCCTTCAGGTCCAAAGTGGTCATGACGGCAACAGTGGAAGCTGGCTCTGTAGGGACAGCACTCTGAAAGAGGGGTCTTTTAGAGAAAGATTTAGGGCGGATAAGTCCAGGATTGGTCTCCATGGTCCATCCTTTTTTTGGAACTAGGAAAGGTCTGGAGTAAAAACCTTTTCATTTTTGCCCTAACGGGAAGGGTTCTATGGTGCCTTGTGCCCGTAGATCCTGGATAACGTGCGGAATTAAGTGGAGATTATTTTTGGGTGGGAAAGGAATGCCCTGAGGGCTGGGTCTTTCCTGCCAGGATAGGAAATATCTGTTTTCCACTACTGCCAGCACCAAGTAGTCCCGAGGTGATTTCTTTCCAAAGGGGCAGACAGTGAGACAGGCGGGAAAGACAGGGGTTGGAGGGCAAGGCAGTCACGCATTGTTGCCACTGTTTCTGCCCTGAAAAGGCCGTCATTGGGCTGGTTGAGAAGAGGGAGTCCTTGAAGAAGGTTGCCTCCTAGTCCCTTCCTATGCCTACTGGAGGAAGGGAGGTCCGAAGAAGGGGCTCTTAGCAGGATAATTTCTGTAGTACTTTGGTATGGGAGAGATTTCTGTAGTACTTTGGTATGGGAGAGACCAGCAAGTGTTTAATGTCCTGCAGCTCTTTGCTCTTCTCCTGCAGATTTTTAAAAAGCTATGCAGATTGCTTTCCAAACAGGAGGTTATAATCAAGAGGTGCATCCAAGATTTTTGACTTAAAATCTTCTGGCAGAGGTTGTACCCTAAGCCAAGAGTATCTACGCAGAACTGATGCAGGTGCAGCTGATGCTTCACAACTGCATCTGATGGAGTGCCTGGCCATCTGGGGTGCTAGGAATAACTTAGATGCTACTTCAGTTTTGTTAGGGGAGTCGGGTAGGGAGCTCAGAAGTGTACAGGCTTGGGAAACCAAGTCCAATGCATATTTAACCATATGTGTTTGGTAGTTAATGGCTCTGAAGGTCAATGTAGAGGAGGTACAAGTCTTCTTGCCCAGACTATCCATAATTCTGCCTGTCTTTATCAGAAGGAAAAAGAGACGAGGAAGGGAGCAACCTAGATTGTCTATCTTACATTGTCTATCTGGGGCTACAGCTATGACAGCAGGGTCGGGGGGGGGTTACAAGGAACTTCTGATCCTCTGGCACTTTACAGAAACGGTCTGGTCTCTTTGGAGTAGGTGGCTGGGAGCCAGGGTTCTTGGAGCATGAAGCAAATGCATCAAGGTATGCAGGGATCCTCGGAGGAATGGCAGATGGGAAGGGTGATTCAACCTGCAACAATTCAAAGTATCTTTTTTTGAGTTTCTGACAACTGGGAAGTATTCCATTTGAAGTATTCTTTCATCTTCGTGATGGTTTCACCAAAGGTCATGTCCTCGGGGCTCCAACAAAATCCTCATCTGGAGAATAATATTCTAGGGGTGAGGCTATTTGAGAAGAATAGGTGACGGACTCCTCTGAGCAAGAGAGGGCCCCTTCTTCTTCCTGGGGAATAGGAATGAGGTAGCAGAAGTAGACCTTGGGCTGAGCAGTGGAGCAGAAGGGGCTGAGGAAGGTGTAGGCTTTAGGGCCATGAAGGCCTGCATCAGGGACTGAGAAAAGGACTGCCAGTCCGGTTGACTTTCAGGTAGGCTAGATAAATGCTTAGTTTTTTGTCTTCTTTTAGAAGGAATAGCTTTATGAGACAGGCCTAGAATCTGGGGTCTTAGTAACTGAAGGGGCTTCGGATTCCTGAGATCCAGAAGGGCATCCGGTAGAACCTGGCTCCCCTTCGACATCGGGAATGCCAGACATCTGAGTCGTCTCCACGGACGTGCCGGCTGGCACTTCAAAACGGCTACATCGAGGGTGGCCATAGAAGCAGACAGCTCTTGCGGGCATCCCTCAACCCCTACATCAGCGGTTGGTGGGGTGTCTGATGACGATGAGGCATTGGTGGTAGGCTGTGAAACTTTGGCTTTTTTCTTTGGCGGTTCTATCGATTCTGCCGATTCCGGATCCATCCTAAGGGCTAGTTTCTTAAGCCTTTGATTTTCGAAGTACAGGTTAAGGGCGGACAAACAGCTTCTAAGAGTTTTTGGGACAAAGGATTGGCAGATGGCGCAGGAAGTGTGGTCGTGTTCCTGGCCTAGACAGAAGATGCAATGGTCATGAGTGTCTTTATGTGGAATTTGACGTCCGCATCGACATTTACCTTTTTTAGTTGATATCTGCTGATGTAAAAAGCAGCTAACCAAGCTTCAAGCAATAATATCAATAAGAAATCCCCAACGGGGTAACTTAGCTTTGGACGTCTTGATAAAGAGGAGCGATGTGATCGATCTGATGTTTGACTGCAGCTGAAAAGTTCTGCGGTCTGTGTGTGCAGACGTCACATTTAAGGTCCCTGGTTTATGACCCTGTGTGTGACATCCAATGCACCAACAGCAACCAGGCTGAAAGCTTTTGTATAGGAGCCAATGTTCGGATCACCTAAAGTGGAGAATCCCACAGTTAGAATACTACAACATGAGAATAGAACATCCACGTTAACAGTAACCTGCTCCACGATTAAGCCAAGAATGAAGATGAAACATGGTTTGAGATCTCAGCAATGATCAGTAAAAGTTAAGTATCAAAAAAAAATAATAATCTCAAACATTCACAGTGAATAATCACACCACACACCTGCCCCAGTCTCAAACAATTTATTTTACCTTTTATTAATTGTTTTATAAAAAAAAGAAGTTATGTACTCACTATAATGTTCCATGTGAGTTGTTTATCTTTTAGTTATGTACTTACCATAACTTCGGATGTATGGGATCCATCTCGCCTACATTCATAACAGATGGGTTCGGAGCCGATCAGTCGGCTCCGACTCGGCCACTATACACTAGAACGAAGTCTCTCATTGGCTGGGCTTCCCCTTATCCCAGAATGCACCATACCTGCTTCCCCAGATCTTGTTTGTTTGCTTTCATACATTCATACAGGTACAGAAAACACATACCAATAACTGTAACCAACTAGAGCCCTTCCAGAGAAGAGCTCAGCGAAAGCAATAATTCGTCCAAATCCAAAAGGTAGGGGGAAGGAGGGTGGGTATGTATGAATGTAGGCGAGATGGATCCCATACATCCGAAGTTATGGTAAGTACATAACTAAAAGATGTAATGGGATCCTATCTCGCCTACATTCATAACAGATGGGACAGCGTCCCTAGCACCTAAATCCCGGGTGGCTCATTGGAACACACTCCTGAGAACTGCGGAAACAAAGGAAGCTCTGCCTCGGGAAGCCACATCAACCTTATAATGAGAAATGAAGGTGTGCGGAGAAGACCAAGTAGCAGCCGCACAAATATCATCTATTGAAACTTCGGAGTGAAATGCTACAGAGGTGGCCATAGCCCTAGTAGAATGAGGCTTGAGTGGGAAAGGTAACTCTCTGCCTGACTGGGATTAAATGAAGGAGATGCAATCCTTAATCCATTTGGCTATGGTGGTTTTGGCAAATGGTAGACCTAACCTATTCTCCGCAAAGGACACAAACAACTGGTTAGATTTTCGTGTCTGACTGGTCCTATCTAAGTAAAATCGCAGTTGCCTGTGAACATCCAACTGGTGGAAGGTATATTTCTGCTCTATTAGAAAAATTTGGAAAGAAAACGGGGAGCTCCAAGGATTGCTGAATGCATAAAGGGGATGCTACCTTAGGCAAAAAGGAGGGATTCAATCTGAGGGAAACTATGTCTTTATGAAAAATCAAATAAGGAGGAGTAGAACAGAGAGCCTGAAGCTCTGAAACCCGCTTAGCAGAAGTTATTGCCACTAGAAGGGTGGCTTTCCAAGACAGAAATTTTATATCACAAGTCGCTGCCGGCTCAAAGGGACAGGCAGTTAAGGAGGCCAGAACTAAATTTAAGTCCCAAGGGGGCACAGGATGAGCCATAGGAGGCCTGAGGAGCCAGGCTCCCTTAAGAAAGGACTTGCAAAGTCTGTTTGCCATTAAGGAAGGCTGTACGGAAACATGAAAATTAGAGATGGCCGCTAGTTGAACCTTAATTGTGGAGACTGAAGAGCCCGAATGAAACAATGAAGCTAGAAATTCCAAGACCTGCAGAACTGGGGCCGTGAGAGGATCAATGCCTCACTGCTGTGCCCAAAGGGCAAACCTTTTCCATTTGCTGGAATACAGCTTAACAGTGGACGGCTTGTGGGAAGAGGACAAAATGTACATCACTTCTGGAGAAAGAGAGTTATCTCTAACTAAGGATGGAAGTGGAGTAACCAAGCAGCCAGTCGCAACGACCGGAGGGACGGATGAGAGAGTCCCGACTGATGAGACAACAGGTCCGGCACTGGGTCCAGAATCCAAGGGCCCTGTACCGCATACTTCTGAAAGAATGGGAACCAAACTTGACAGGGCCAATGTGGGGCGACCAAAATCATGTGGCTCCCTACATGAAGAGCCTTCTGAATCACCCTCGGGAGAAGGGGGATCGGGGGGGAAGGCATAAAGCAGACCCGGGGGCCACTTGTGGGCTAGAGCGTCCCTGGGAAACTGCCCCTGGGAGGGAGTCAGAGTGAAGAACTCTCTGCACTTGGCATTGTTGGGGCTGGCGAACAAGTCGCAACAAGGGAGACCCCATTTGGCGAAGATCTGCGCAGCCACTCTGTTGTTGAGGGACCACTTGTGGGGCAAAAGGAGAGTCCTGCTGAGCCTGTCTGCAATCACATTGGCTTTCCCCGGAATGTGCGTGGCTACTAAGAAACGTTGGGTAGCTATGGCCCAGCGCCACACTCTCATGGCCTCTCTGCAAAGGGGGTAGGACCTGGTTCCGGACCTGGTTCTGCCCTGCTTGTTTATGTGCCAAACTACCGACATGTTGTCCGATAGAATCGCAATAGTACCTTGGGGGAGAGCATGATGAAGTGCTTGCAAAACCAGAAGCACCGCTCTCATTTCCAGGACATTGATGTGAAGGTGCACTTCGCAATCCCGCCAAGTGCCTTGGACAGACCTGTCCAGATAATGACCCCCCCCCCCTATCTGGGAGGCGTCCGTGGTCACTGTGGCAACAGGGGGCTGAAGGGCGAAAGGACACCCCCAGTCCAGGTTGGACCGACGCAGCCACCAACGGAGGTCCCGACGACAACTGTCCGCAATCAGAACCAAATGGTTCAGGGGAAGTTCTTGATACGACCATTGAACCAATAATAGCCATTGCAGCACCCGCTTGTGCAGCCTGGCTAACGGTACTAGGAGAATAGTTGCAGCCATCGTGCCCAATAACTGAAGAATCTGTCTGGCAGGAACTCGAGATTTGGGTAACAAGTTTAGAATCTGAGATTGTAGGACCTGAATTCTTTCTGATGGCAAAAATGCCCGCATCCTTTTTGTGTCTAACTCTGCGCCTATAAAGGTGATATGCTGAGATGGCCGCAGCACAGATTTTTCCCAACTGAAAGTGATTCCTAGCGAGAGACCCAAGGTTACTGTGGCCATCAGCGCTCGAATCAGTAGATGCTTGGAGGTGGCAGTGAGGAGCCAGTCGTCGAGATAGGGAAACACTTGGAATTCTAGACTTCTCAGGTGAGCTGTCACCACTGCCAGACACTTGGTAAACACCCTGGGGGGCTGTGGTGAGACCAAAGGGCAGTGCACGAAACTGGAAATGACTGGTTCCTAGGCGGAAGCGTAAATGAATCCTGGACTCTTGACGTATCAAAATGTGATGGTAAGCGTCCTTGAGGTCTATGGAGCACATCCAGAAATCCTTCTCCAATAACGGGAGAATGGACTGAAGGGTGACCATCCGGAACTTGGACTTTTTCACAAAACGATTTAATGAGCTTAGGTCCAAAATGGGCCTTGCGTCCCCTGTCTTTTTTGGCACCAAAAATAATCTCGAGTAAGTTCCTGATCCGATCTGGTCGGCGGGGACGGGCTGGATGACCCCTTTGCTTAGCAGCTTTGAAACTTCTACGGCTGCTTGATCCCATTGACTGGGTGGCACGTCCGGGATTCTCCTTGTAGGAGGAGGAGGGTTGAAGAAGGGGATGAGGCAGCCTCCGGTTACAATGCGAAGCACCCACTGATCCTTGGTTATCGATTCCCAAGCCTGTGGGTGTTTCGACTGGCTAAGGAGAAGCACAGCCGGGCCACATCCTAGGGATGTTGAGGGTAGGAGGAACCACGAAAGGAATCGCGGTCTCGGTTACGGGGGCCTCTGCCACATCTAGGGCGGCGTCTTCCTGAATTCCCCCCCCCCCTGCCTCTAGGGGGGGGGATCACCCAGTGGAGTAGAGAAGAACTTTTGGGATTTTCTGAACCACATTTTCCCTCTTCTCTGGGCCTTGGGGTAAGGTCTAGAGGGAGCGGAAAAACGGGCCCCAACGGCAGTCAAGGTCTTGCCCTCCTGCTCGCACCGAGTAAGTGTGTCCTTCACCTTGGGTCCAAACAGAGAAGACCCATCAAAGGGGCCGAAGACTTAAAGGCCTCCGCAAGTGGACACAAGCGTAACCAGGCTTGTCTTCTAAGAGCCACTCCTGTGCCCACTGCTCTACTCGCCCCTTCGGCTGCATAGGAAATGAGCCTCATGGACGAGTTGACTATAGAAGATAGGGTAGTCATCTGGGTGCCTACGGTCTGGGCTAACGCCTCAGGAAGATTACCCGCAAGAGACCCTCCTAACTCTTTGAGGAGGTCCCTTTGGAGCCTTGTAAAATGACAGAGATAGTTCAGCGACCGCAGGGTAAAGGTTGCTGAAGAAAGGGTACGCTTCCCGTACCTATCCATGCGCCTAGAGTCCTTATTAGGAGGATGAATAGACGTTGAAGCCTCTGCCACGTCGTGCTGAGTGGCAGATGCCACCACCATCGCATCAACTGCAAAACCCTTAGTGAGGAATTCCTTCTGGGGAGGGGCTGAAAGGAACTTATTAGGTCTGGCAGACACCGGTTCCACTGTATCAGGATGCTCCCACACCCTCCGAGAGATTAAATCTAATAACTCGTCGAAGGTTGGAGACACCCAGGAGGAGGAGGGCTGGGCCCCGAAGGCCTTGAGGAAGACAGACTCCTCAGCGGTAGGGGCTTTGGATTGCCAATCGCCTCTCTGTCTCAAGATCTCAAGGATATCCGAGAAGGAGACGTCATCCGGGGACGATTTTGGGGACCCCTCCGCATCATCGAGGTCAGTATCTGAAGTGACGGATTTCATCTTGGGAATCAACGTGCTTCCTCTTGCACAGTTTCTTCCTTGGGGGTTCATCCGAAGCAGATTCAGAAGGACCCCCCGGAAGAAGGGAACCCTCTAAGGGGGTATCCTCAGGCCCCACTGCCGTGGGAAAGAATGTCTCCAGAGGCACCAGTACCCAAATCTAGGGACGGTGAGGTAGAAACTTGCTGAACCGCCAGCGCACTCCTCATGGCCTCAAAAGCAGGACCTCCAGACTCTGCAGAGGGCACTTGCTGAGAGACCACGACGGTACCGGGAATACCTGCAGCCGATGCTCCGAGGGGAAGACTGGGCATCGAAGAGGCCAGCTCCACAGTGTTGCCCTCGGCCCCCGCCGAGGAAGACCCGGTACCAAACCCTGACACCGAGGACAGGGTAGGAATGAAGGTCGGAGCAGAGAAACTCCGAGGGGGTCTCTGCTCCGACTGGACGATTCCGCTGTGTTCTACCAGCACCGACTCCAACGGCTCCAATTGGGTCGGAGGAGGAATCAAATGCACGGATGGGGGATCGGCTCCGAAGCCGAGTGGGCTGGAGCCGAGATCATTTTAGTAAAAACTGGGGACTGGAACAGCCTCTGGATAACCCTATCCAAATCCGAATCCGACAACCTAGAGGATTTGGAGGAAACAGACTGGGGCCAAGAAGACTTCTGCCTCAGCTCCGATAAACCAGGGGACCGGCTCCGAAAAGGCTCCAACACTATCGGAACCGTTTGTAAAGGTGTCGGCGCCGAAGGCGGCTCCGGGGCCGAGGGGGAAGAGTCTGAGCTGCACACCTCCAAAGGCTCCGAAACCAAAGGAGCCGAAGTAGGTGATTGGCCTCTTGGTGCACTAACCTGCAGCTCCGACACCAATGGAGCAGAGGAAAGAGGCACTGAGGCAGACCCTTAAGCCATCGGCTCCGAAGCCACTGGAGCCGAGGAAGAAGAGGTCGATCCATGTCTCTTGGATGCCGGGTCCGACGGACTGGTCGGAGCAGACGATCTATGCTTCTTGGGTGTCGGGCCCGACGGGCTGGTCGGAGCAGACGACCTTTTCTTTTTAGAAGCTGGAGATGAAGCCAACGCTTCCTCAAATGAAGGCTTAATAAGACCTCTAAGTATTAGCTTGTTTTTTCTTTCCTGAAGGACCCTGGAAGAAAAAGCGTGACAAACACTGCATGTATCTTGTAGATGTTTAGGCCCTAAGCAGTACACGCAGACAGCATGGCTGTCTGTGATAGACATTTTATAATTACATTTAGCACATTTTTTAAATCCTGACTTCTGCTCCTTAGACATCCTGAACAAAGTAGAAAACAGATAACAGATCGCTAGGATAACCCTATCCAAATCCGAGAATACAGAAGTAAACTAATATATGGGCTAAAGCCCTCTAACTTAAACGGGCTTAGCCCGATACAACAGGGAACACAGAGAAAAATATTTCAGTCACACAACAAGAGTAAACCACACAGCAAAGGGCAAAGGCCCTCTAATTTAAACGGGCCTTGCCCAGTATACTAGAAGCGCGAAAATATGAAAAATCTGAAATTCACAAAAACTGACAAACGCTCACAAAGCTGTTAAAACAGCTGTTTGTTGAAAAACTGACAGAAACCCTAGTCAAAAAGACCAAAAAGGTCAAGAAAATACACTTAGCTCCAGCCAAGTCGAAACCACGTCCAGCTTGAAAAGCGGCAAACGAGATCTGGGGAAGCAGGTGTGGTGCATTCTGGGATAAGGGGAAGCCCAGCCAATGAGAGACTTCGTTCTAGTGTATAGTGGCGGTGAACCCAGCGGATCGGCTCCGAACCCATCTGTTATGAATGTAGGCGAGATAGGATCCCATTACATCTCGCCTTTATTCTCACTGATGGGTTCAGAGCCGATCCTCGGCTCCGACACGGCCGATAGCAAAGCTCAAGGTTTGCCAGTCGCTCAAAACCAAGCCCCTTATCCCACAATGCACTTCTGTAATTACCTCAGATCTTGTTTGCTGCAAGTATATATACCCTTTTATTTTTTTTCTTTTTCTACAAGGAAGGATTGAATAACCAGGATGGTACTAACCTCTAAGTCAACTGTCAGTCAGGAGGGGGAAGGACGGAGGGACGTGAGAATAAAGGCGAGATAAACAACTCACATGGAACGTTATGGTGAGCACATAACTTCTTTATGTGAAGTTGTTGAATCTCGCCGTTTAGTCTCACTGATGGGTAGTGTCCCTAGCACCCTCAATCTTGGGTGGCTCATGGAAGTACGTTTTTCAGTACCGTGGAACCAAAGGAAGACCTGTCCCTGGAAGCCTTATCTACTTTGTAATGCGTGATAAAGGTATGAGGCTTAGACCAAGTGGCTGCAGCACAAAAATTGTCAAGGGGCAATTTAGCTTGAAAGGCAGAAGACGTAGAAACGGCTCTGGTAGAATGAGCCTGAGGTTTGTGTGTCAATGGCATGTTTGCATTCGCATAAACAAAGGATATACGATCTGATAACCACTTAGGGTTGTTTTAGCCACTGGATTACCTTTTCTGGCCTCAGAAAAGGATACGAAAAGTTTATCTGATTTTCTAATATCCTTAGTTCTATCAAGATAAAATTTGAGCTGTCTGTGTACATCAACTTTGTGCAGCATGTATTCCAATTTGTTAGAATGCTTGGGAAAAAAGACTGGCAACTCAATGACTCGATTGATATTGGATTCAGAACAGACTTTAGGCAAAAATGAGGGGTTTGTTCTGAGAGATACTCTATAAGCATGGACAATCATGTAAGGAGGTCTGATAGATAATGCTTGAAGTTCTGTCACTCTGCGGGTATAAGTAATGGCTACTAGAAATATAGTCTTCCAGGACAAATATCTGAGAATACAAGAAGATGCTGGTTCGAAGGGGGGGAGAATTATTTGAGACTACATAAAATTCAAATTCCATGGGGAATAAGGGATTTTAACAGGAGGTCTCATGTGAAAAGTTCCTTTAAGAAAAGCCTTAGATAACTTATGGCCCATAATGTTCAACCCATCAAATCCAAGGTGGAAATTTGACATGGCGGCTAACTGAACTCGAACTGTGGCAACTGCTGCTCCTTTCTTAAAGATCTTTGTCAAAAATTCTAAAATTCTAAAATGGATGACAGAGGAGCTCGGAAACGGCCGATTTTCTGAATATTGGCCCAAATTGAGAACCTGTTCCACTTACTGAGGTATAGTTTCCTGGTGGATGGCTTGTGAGAAGACAAAAGGATTTGTCTTGTATCATCTGAGAGTGAATAAAGCCTGGCAATTAGGGGAAGTGGATTAGCCAAGCAGCCAGCTTTAGGGACTGCAGTGAAGGATGAAGGTCCCCTGACGAGTGTGTCAGAAGGTCCGGAACTGGGTCCAGGATCCATGGATCCTCCAGCAGATGATGGCGAACGAAGGGGAACCAAATCTGTCGAGGCCAGTAGGGGGCTATGAGGATAACTATCCTTCCCAGCGATTTTGCTTTCTGTAAAACATTGGGTATCAATGGAATAGGTGGGAATGCATATAGGAGACCCGGAGGCCAATCGTGTACGAGTGCATCTCTCGGGGAATGTCCTGGAGGTGGTATTAGGGCAAAGTAGCTTCTGCATTTGGTATTGATGTGACTGGCAAAGAGGTCACAGCAAGGCTGGCTCCATTTAAGGAAAATCAAATTCGCAACTCGTTGGTTGAGAGACCACTCGTGAGGCAAAAGTATTGCCCTGCTCAGCTTGCCCGCCATCACATTGGATTTCCCCGGGAAGCGCGTTACTATCAGAAAACGGTGGGATGACGCAGCCCATTGCCATACCCTGAGGGCTTCTTGACAAAGGGAGTAAGACTTTGTTCCGCCTTGTTTGTTCAAGTACCAGACCACTGACATGTTGTCCATCCGAATTGCAATTGTCCCTAGAGGAAGAGAGCCCTGAAAGTACTGCAATGCCAGAAGCACCGCTTCTCAACTCCAGAACATTGTTATGCAGATGTGACTCTTGATCCGTCCATGAGCCTTGGGCAGTCTTTCCTGAAAATGCCCCCACCCTATCAGGGAAGCGTCCGTGGTCACAGTGGCTACGGGGGGACAAAGGGTCTTCCGATTGTGACATGAAGAGACGTCAACCACCACCAAAGGTCTCTCTTGCAAGAATCTGTGATGAAAATCATGTGGTGTATCAGTAGCTTTTGGTAAGACCACTGAGCTTAGAGAAGCCATTGAAGGATTTGCATATGCATCCTTGCGAGTGGTACAGCCAGGATTGCTGCCGCCATCAAACCTAGCACCTTCAAGACCTCTGCTGCTGTATCTTTGTTCTTTGACACCAGTGTCAGTTGACGTGTTGGCAAAGAAGTGAGATTCTTTCGATTGGAAG
Organism: Protopterus annectens; assembly: GCF_019279795.1. NCBI lineage: Eukaryota > Metazoa > Chordata > Ceratodontiformes > Protopteridae > Protopterus > Protopterus annectens. Next base: position 1,840,405,969 of record NC_056728.1, read on the forward strand.
ACGCAGAGTGGTGGTTGAGGTATCTAACTCTGCTCCTATAAAAACGGTATGCTGTGATGGTGATAAGGCAGACTTTTTGAAGTTGATTGTAATGCCTAATTGATGGCAGAGTGTCAGAGTACTTTGTGTTGCCTGAGTCAATTGATGCCTGGTGGTAGCGGTGAGCAGCCAATCGTCTAGGTATGGAAACACCTGGAATCCTGGACGCCTCAGGTGAGCCGTGACCACTGCCATGCATTTGGTGAACACTCTGGGGGCTGTAGTGAGACCAAAGGGCAGGGCTCGAAACTGGTAATGATTGGCTCCCAGCCAGAAACGCAGGGCTTCCCTGGAGCGTCTGTATATCTTTATGTGATAGTACGCATCCTTGAGATCTATGGAGCACATCCAATTGCCTTTCCCTAGAAAGGGAAGAATGGACTGAAGCGTGACCATTCAGAACTTCTCTTTCTTTATGAATTGGTTGACTCTGCTGAGGTCCAAGATAGGTCTCCAGTCCCCTGTTTTCTTTGGTACCAAAAAGAATCTCGAGTAAGTCCTGAATCCAACTTGGTCTGCTGGGACTGGTTGGATGACTCTTTTCTAGCAATTTTTTGACCTCTACGATTGCTTGTTCCCTGAGACTGGGTGGAACATCTGGGATTCTGTTTACCGGCGTGAGAGGGGAAGAGAACGGTATGAAATATCCTCTGGAAATGATGCCTTGTACCCATGTATCCAACGTTGGGTTTAGCCAGGCTTCTGGGTAGAAAGATAAGCGACCCCGACTGCCTCCAGAGCCGGACAACCAGGCCTCCTTTCAGGAGTGCTGATAGGGCTGACCAGAGAACTGGCCTCTGTCACCCTGTTGCTGCGGACCCCCTCTGCCGTGCGGGCAGCATCTTCCGTTATAACCCCCTCCTCTGCCTCTAGAGGGGGGTTTCTCCACGTGTGTCCTGAAAGGCTCCCTGTGCTTTTCGGAACCACATTTTCCCGCCCTTGGGATAGGGCCGAGTAGGGGTTGAAAAACAGACTCCAACGGCAGATAGGTCTTGCCTTCCTGCTCACACTTGTTTAAAGTTTCCTTTACTTTAGGCCCAAACGGTGATGAGCCAATCAAATGGGGGTGATGATAAAAGAAGACTTAAAGGGCTCCACAAAGGAACAGAGACGCATCCAGGCTGGTCTCCGCAGAGCAATGCCTGAACTAGCGGCTCTAATCGAACCATCAGCTGCATAAGACAGGAGACACATGGACGAGTTCACAACAGAGTTTAGGGTAGCGAGCTGTGTGTTGACTGTGTCGGCAACCCCTGCAGCTACTGTACCCTGGGTATCTCCAAGCTCTTTCAGGAGATCTCTTTGCAGTATCATGAAATGGGTTAAATAGTTCAGCGACCGCAGAGAAAAAGCCGCTGAACTAAACATGCGTTTCCCATATCTATCCATGATCCTAGAACCTCTGTTAGGAGGATGGATAGATGCGGATGTTTCAGACACTTCCTTTTTGGTGACTGCAGCTACCACCATGGTATCAACAGGCACTCCTTTGGTCAAAAATGCTTTGTTCACTGGGGCAGAGATGAACTTATTCGGCTTCTGAGGGACAGGTTCCATGGCCTCTGGTGACTCAACGCTTCCATGAGCTCATCGTAAGGCAGAGACACCAAAGAAGTGGAAGGTTGAGACCCAAAAGCCTTCAAGAGCACTGACTCGTCCTCAGTAGGGGTGTTTGACTGCCAATTGCCCCTCTGACTCAGGATCTCCAATATCTCCGCAAAGGAGATATCCTCGGAGGGGGATCAAGGGGACCCTTCTGACTCTTCCAAGTCAGTGTCGGATGTCAAATACTCCTGTGGGGAGTCTAAGTGCCTCCTCTTGCACAGTCTCTTCCTGGGTACCTCCTCAGTGGGGAGATCTCGGAAGAGCAGGGGACGCCCTGTGGGGCTACTTGAGGCTCAGGGTCTCTACGCTTAGGGGGACCAGTAGACATAGAAACGGACACCCGAACTGATGCCGACGATGTCTTAGGACAGGACTCTCCTCATGGCATCGAAAGCACCATGGCTCCGACGAGAAGGGGTAGACAGATCTGGGGGGACCGTCCGATCCTCCCGCACCAAAACCATGGGCTCTGAGCCCGAGGTAGGAGCAGAGCTCACCCGAGCCGAAGCTCCGGGAGGAAGAGTCGGCACTGACAAATCGGTCCGACTATCCTCCCCAGACCCGACAGGAGAGTGTTGGCTCCCAGCGTCCTCGGTCGGCACCAAGGACGTCAGAGTAGATGGAACCGGTAACACCAGTGCGGGTCTCTGTTCCATAGGTTCGATGGTCGGGTCGGGGCAGACAACGAATTAGCAAGCCCTGGTGCCCGTAGAAGCTTCTGCACTAGTCGATCCATATCCATATCAGAGAGGCTGACCAAAGACTTCGAGGAATGCACCGAAGGTGTTGACTGGAGCAGAGGAGATGAGGGAACCTCAGAGACCAGCTCCAAGTCTGAAAGGGACACTCTGTTCCGAGGACTGTGGAACCGATGCCTCTGTAACCCTCTGATCTTTTTGCCTTCTTGGTAAGTTTAGAATCTGAAGATTTAGAAGATTTTGAAGAAGTGCTGGCACCTTCCTAGCTACCCAATGCCTCAGAGAAAGTATGCTGCAGCAACCCCCTATCAATGAGTTTTCTCCTTCTCTCCAAGAGAACCCTAGAGGAAAAAGAGTGGCAAATACTGCAAGAGTCTTGGAGGTGTTTAGCCCCAGACAGTAAACACATTGGACATGCCAGTCAGTGACGGACATTTTCTGTCCACAATCTGGACATTTCTTAAACCCTGATTTGGGGTGAGACTTTTTCCTCTCATCCGACATGTTATAAACAGACACACTACAAAATTAACCTGTAGAGGTTAAATACAGGCTAACTAGTAACAAGAATAAAAATGTTAAAACTAAATAGGGCTAAGAAGAGGCCAACACTAAGAAAACTAAGCCAACACAGGGCACTATCCCTACAATCTAACCTACTTAAAACTATATTATTTAATGAGAAACACACGCACACACTAAATAAAGAATAATCTATCAACAAGAAGTAGAAAGAATTTTTTTAAACTTGCGTTTTAGCAAAAAATGGTCAGAGCTGACTGGATCACAGAGATCTCTCTTGCCGTGGCAAACTAGATCTGAGGTAATTCCAGCAGTGCATTGTGGGATAAGGGGCTTGGTCTCGAGCTACTGGCAAACCTTGAGCTTTGCTATCGGCCGTGTCAGAGCCGAGGATCGGCTCCAAACCCATCAGTGAGAATAAATGGTGAGATTTAACAACTTCACATCAAATGTTTACACTTCAAAAGCCAGTAAACAAACGCAGCACAAGGCAACAAAGTATGGGTGTGTGCAAAGCGTGGTTTAGGTGTAACATACATAAGACAGGAAAACAGCTTAGATTTGCCATTTTGAGCACTTCTTCACAACGACATTGCGTAGTACAGACAACTATGACTTGCCATGCTACGCACCTTCCTTCCACTGCAGTGCACTGGGATGTTTTAAAAAGCCTCATCTACCCATAGATTACCACACTCATACACAGCAAGGTTACTATGAGGGAGGCTTTATGACCCATGCAAATCCCCTAAGAAATCCAACCTCCAGTAAATTTATAACTTGTTAACCATCACAGACAGGCTTCTACAGGAAGAGCAGATGAGAACATAAGCTTCGTGAACACCTAATGTTACAAACCAAACATGGCACGCGCCTGCAGACAGACACAGTGCTGGACAAAAAAGTCTACTCTTTTCCAAAACGTCATTGAAGTGGAAAACGCCCTGGTGAAAAGTGCCTTTACCACGTCAGGATATGCCTTGCAGTGATGAGAGTAACAAAAAAATAATACCAGGGCATAACCCATGTGCAAAGAATTGCTCAGATACAGGTGGACCTTTTTCTTTCCTTTTCTGGGGCAAAGGAAGCCTTACTGACCTTCCTAAAGGCTTTGTTCTGTCTAGTACCTGAACTGCATATGCACATCCAAGCAATAAAGTACGGTCTAGGCCTAATTCTTAGGTTCCAGAAAGAGCACAGCGAGATTTAAAGACTGAAAGTGAAGACTGAAACCACTTCCAGTCTGAAAACCCTATCCCTGTGGAAATAAAATTAAAGATGTCCCACCATAAGACCTTGCAGCTCAGAAAATTCAACTTGCAGATGTCAAAGCAATAAGCAGCAGAGCTTTTCATGAGAAGAAAGGAAAGTTGTGTAAAATCTTACCATAAATGTCCTCCTCTTCCATGTTGCAGTATTCTACTAGTAGGTTTACCCTTCTTCAGATCAGCTTATCCGGCTAGGTTTCCAGAGCTTTTTCAGTCCCTCATGGTGCAGATGTCTGACGTGGAGGCAGGTATGTGGGCCATAAAGGTGACATCTGCAAGAACCAGCCCTCAGAACATAGAAAAATGCCCCACATGGAGCCAGCCCTGAGAAGCATAGCCTGTCCTGGAGCTGAGGAGAGCAAGTGCAAGGTTAAGAAGGGGGAAGGTGGGATGGAAGGAATACTGCAATATGGAACAGAAGGACATCTATGGTTATGGTAAGATTTTACACAACATTCCTATATCTTTCTAGTCCAATGTTGCAATATTCTACTAGTGGGTGAATACCAAAGTACACTATAGATTGTGGGGTGGCCTGGAAAAGGACTCTAGGAATCCATGCAGTTTAGCCCTAGCAAAACCTGCCCTGGCTCTGGAGATATGGTCCAGTTTGTAGTGTGTGGTGAAGGTGTGCACAGAGGACCAAGTGGCTGCTTCCAGAATGGACTTTGTGTCCAGGCCTTTGAAAAAGGCACCAGAAGATGCCATAGTTCTTGTGGAGTGGGCCCTGACATTGCCTGAAAGGGTCTTCCCATGGTGGGTATAACAAAAGGAAACAGCCCTAGCAATCCAGGCTGAAATGGTCTGTTTGCCCACAGCTTTCCCCAGAGCCCTGGTGTGGGAGGAGACAAACAGTTGGTCTGATTAGCGAAAAGTTTTGGTTTTAAGCAAATAGAATCTGAGTTATCTGTGGACATCCAGGAATGAAGGACTCTCTCACTATCTCCCTGTGGGTTAGGGAAGAAGGTAGGCAGGTGGACAGCCTGATACAAGGAAAGGTCATTGACCACCTTGGGGGTGATGGAAGGGTTTACACCTTGAGGGTGACCCTGTCCACATGGAAAACCAGGAAAGGTGGGGTAGCCATAAGGACTTGAAGCTCTGAGACCCTCCTGGCTGATGTCAAAGCTACTAGTAGGACTGTTTTCCATGTGCAAAAAGTACAGTTTTGTACCTACCATAAACGTAGATGCTCAAGTGTTCACACTGCTGCAGTCATCACACTTGGGTTATCCTGCCGTCAGGTGGTCCCGCAGTCGGCCCGAGTTCCAAAGTCTTGGTCCAGCGTCGGTTGCTGTCGCTTCTTCCCTGACGTCAGTGCGCCAGGGGTATACAAGAGGCATCCGATGCCATTTTCTTCAGTTTTTCTTGCCCCAGATGTCAGATGCCCCCTAGTAGGTGGGCAATACATATTGCCAATGAAACAAGTACAGAAAATACAAATAATACCTTCAGTTATAGGCAAATACACCACAAATGCTGCATCAGATAGAAAGGTATAGAAAAGTTCAGCTAGTCCAGTGGAGATGGAGGGAGGGTAACCTGGACTGCAGCAGTGTGAACACTCTAACATCTACATTTATGGTAGGTACAAAACTGTACTATGTTCATCGTGTTACACTGCTGCAGTCATCACACTTGGGTTGAATCTCAAAGCTAAGGATGGGTGGTAGAGTTAAACAGGGTTTGAAGAAGCTAGTAGGCCCTGCAGAACTGCTGTGGCAAAACCAGCTCTAGTCAGAGTATAGGGGTAAAGTGATAGTGCTTGGTGAAGGTGTGCACTGAGCTCCAAGTTGCAGCTTCCAAAATATCCTTGGTTGGTACCCCCCTGAGAAAGGCTGTTGATGTAGCAGTAGCCCTGGTGGAGTGGGACCTAATGCTAGCAGGTACCGGTTTCCCATGATGTGTGTAAGAGAAATGTATACAATGCCCTATCCATTTTGAAATGGTCTGTTTTGAGATAGCTTTTCCTTGTGATCCTGTAGCATAGGATACAAAGAGCTGGTCAGATTTTCTGAAAGCCTTAGTTTTATCCAAGTAGTAGCGTAATTGCCTGCGAATGTCCAAAGAGTGCAGGAGTCTTTCTCCTTTGTTCTGGGGGTTTGGGAAAAAGGTGGGCAAATGAATGGTTTGGTTTAGGGCCACACTGGATACCACCTTTGGCACAAAGGAAGGGTTAAGTCCGTAGAGCGACTCTGTCTTGATGAAAAATGAGGAAAGGCTCCACTGCCATTAGGGCCTGTAGCTCTGAGACTCTTCTAGCTGAAGTTATTGTTAGTAGCAGGGCAGTTTTCCATGATAGAAATTTTAACTCGGCTGAAATAGCTGGTTCAAAGGGCGGTAGTGTAAGCTTTTCCAGAACAAAATTGAGATCCCAAGTTGGTGTTGGTGCTCTGCTGGGCAGTCTTATGTTCTTAGCCCCTCTGAGATACTGTCTTAGGAGTGGATGTGAAAATAATGGAGAATCCGTGTTGTAGTGAGCTGAAATCGCTGAGGCGTGGATCTTAATAGATGAAAAAGAAAGTCCTTTGTGCAACATCTCAGTCAAGTATTGCAGAATCTGAGGTATGTTTGGAACAAGGGGATTTTGACCTTTAGCCTGGTTCCAGGCGTAAAATCTTTTCCATTTGTCTGAATAGGCTTTCCTGGTGCTGGGCCTCCTGGCCTCCAGAATGACATCCGTAACAGCTTTAGATAGAGGTGTTGGCTGGTTGTTTAGGTAATTTGCCATGCAGCCAGATTTAAAGTCTTGAGCTGGCTGTGTAGAATCTGATTGTTTTGCTGAGTGAGCAGGTGAGGAATTTGGGATAAAATCCATGGTGGGCCGTAGGCCATGTTTCTTAGTATTGGATACCAAGGTGAGGAATTTGGGATAAAATCCATGGTGGGCCGTAGGCCATGTTTCTTAGTATTGGATACCAGTGTTGGTGTGGCCAGTCTGGAGCAATGAGCATCATTTGTTGTCTCTCTAATCTGACTTTCAGCAGCACCTTTACTAGAAGAGGCAGTGGAGGTAACTGTGGTATTGTCCGTCTTTATTAGAAGTTGTCCTGGATGTAAGAGGTCCTTGAAAGCTGTTCGAGCATTCTGTACAGCTAGCATTTCTTTTTGAGTGATATGCAGATGCCTTTGATCTATGTTCCATTTGCCCTGAATGCACTGTCCTGCCATGTGTGCTCCCCAGGCATAGTCCGATGCATCTGTTGTTATAGTTTGCCTGGCTGTGGGCAAGGTGAAAGGCTGACCCTTGTTGAGGTGACATGCCTGTGCCCACCATAGGAACTCCTGTTGAAGGCAGGGAATGAGTGGAATAAGAAGTTATGTACCTACCATAACGTTCCATGTTAGTTGTCTTCTCTCGCCTTCTTTCTTGCTTGATGGGTTCGGAGCCGATCCCTCGGCACTTGCTAAGCTCGAGAGTCTCTTTTACCAGCTCGAGGCAGCCCCATATCCCATGATGCAAGGCGGTAAGTACCCAGATCTCGTTTGTTGACAAAGGGCAATAACACCAAGCATGAAATACTTCCCAAAGGAAGAAGAAACTTACAGATGGAAAAAGGACCAGGTCTGAATGGTCTTTAGCATAATAGTTTCTTATACAAGGTCTGTCCAGGCCAGGGGAAGGAGGGTCGCGAAAAGAAGGCGAGAGAAGACAACTAACATGGAATGTTATGGTAGGTACATAACTTCTTAATGTTAAGTTGTCAATCTTTCATTCTTGCTTGATGGGACCGCTGTCAGCTCCTAGCACCTCTATCCTGGGTGGCTCAATGGAACAAACTCTTGAGGACTGTAGAGCCAAAACTGGCTCTGTCCCTGGAGGCCAAGTCCAATTTGTAATGGGAAACAAAAGTGTGAGGAGTAGCCCAAGTGGCGCTGCACAAATAGTGTCCAAAGGAAGTCTAGCTTGAAAAGCTGTAGAAGTAGCTAAACTCCTAGTTGAATGTGCTTTAGGTTTTGAGCACAGCTGTTTTCCCTGAGTATAAATTTCAGTGATGACCGAAGAAAGCCATCTGGACAAAGTCACTTTAGAAACAGGAAGGCCTTTTTATTATCCGCATAGGAAACAAAAAGTTGATCAGATTTTCTAAATTTTTGTTCTGTCCAAATAATATCTAAGTTGACGATGGACATCAAGATAATGTAGCTTTTGTTCAGCTCTGTCTGAATAGTTAGGCAAAAATACCGGGAGATCAATGGATTGATTCAAATTGTTCTTTGAAGCGACCTTAGGTAAAAAGGTTGGGTTAGTTCTCAAAGATACTCTGTCTTTGTGAAAAACCAAATAGGGTCGAACCGAAGAGCATGAAGTTCAGACACCCTCCTGGCAGATGTAATAGCCACTAGAAATAACGTTTTCCAAGAAAGATATTTCAGGGAACAAGAAACAGCTGGCTCAAGGGGAAGAATCAAGGATGTCAGCACTAAATTTAGATCCCACTGAGGAGGAGGATTCCTGATTGGAGGTTTTAGTAGGAAAATTCCTTTCAAGAAGGCCCTGCAGAGCCTATGGGACATAATATTATGATCTGCTATCCCGACATGAAAATTGGAAATAGCAGCCAATTGAACTCTGACTGTGGAAGAAGAGGAGCCTGCATGAAAAATCTCTGCTAAGAAGTCCAGAACTGCCTGAACAGGGCAGTAAAGGATCAATATTTTGGGCCTTAGCCCAATAAGAGAAACGTTTCCATTTGCTTGTGTAAATCCTCCTGGTAGAGGATTTTAGGGAAGCTACTATGATGTCTCTAACTGGGTTAGAGATCAAAGGAAGCCTGGCTAAGGAAGGAAGTGGAGCAACCATGCTGTGAGGTTGAGAGAAGGGATTGACCGGTGCAGCTGACCGGATTGGTGAACCAGAAGATCTGGCACTGGGTCCAGATGCCACGGCTGCACCAAAAGGTGATGGAGGAACGGGAACCAAACTTGTCGAGGCCAGTAAGGGGCAATGAGAATCAATTTGGCTCTCAAAACGGTAGCTTTCTGGATCACCTGAGGGATCAGAGGAAATGGAGGGAAGGCATAAAGAAGTCCCTGGGGCCAATCCTGGGTCAGAGCGCCTCTGGGGGATGGCCTGATAGAGGAAGAGAGAAGAAGTCTGGACATTTGCTGTTTTGGGGAGTAGCAAAAGATCAACATGGACGACCCCATTCCAGAAAAATCTCTTCCGCTATAGATTGCTTGAGAGACCACTCGTGAGGCATGAGGATAGCTCTGCTCAATCTGTCCGCTATAATGTTGGTTTTCCCAGGGATATGCGTTGCTACCAGAAACCGATGAGAGGAGATCGCCCATTGCCAAAGTCTGAGCTTCTCGACACAAGGGGTAGGACTTGGTTCCGCCCTGTTTGTTGATATACCAAACTACAGACATGTTGTCTGTGTGGACTGCAATTGTCCCTACGGGAAGAAAGTCGTTGAGGGCTTGCAACGTTAAAAGCACTGCTCTCATCTCCAGGACATTTATGTGCAGATGGTACTCGAACGGTTGCCACGTCCATGAACCATCCTGCCCTGATAATGACCCCCACTGATCAGGGAGGCATCCGTGGTGACAGTGGCTATCGGGACGGAGGTACAAAGCACCTGCCTTGGTGAACCTGAGGCGATGTGATCCACCAAGCAAGATGCTCTTTGCATGTCTGTGTCACCAGAATCTGGTGACATTGGAAGTTGCTGGTATGACCACTGTGTGAACAGCATCCACTGAAGAAGGCATGTAGAATCGAGCCAGGGAAGAAGAGTAATGGCCGCAGCCATGAGACCTAATACCTTTAGAACCATTCTGGCCTGTATTTTCTTGCTGGCCAGAATGATCCTGACATGAGTCTGAATGTCTGAAACTCTTTGTTCTGTAAGGGTAGCTGACATCCGAACAGTGTTTAAGTTTAACCTCATGAAGGTAATAGACTGGCAGGGCGATAAGGATGACTTTTGTTGATTGAGATGCCCAAATGAGAACAAAGGTCTATTGTGTAATCCCTGGCTTGTATAAGCTGATGCCTGGTGGTGGCTGACAGGAGCCAGTCGTCGAGATGGAAACACCTGGAATCCTTGACGTCTCAGGTGAGCCGTGACCACTGCCATGCATTTGGTGAACACTCTGGGGCTGTAGTACCAAGGGCAGGGCTCTGAACTGGAAATGACTGGACCCCAGCCGAAGCGGAGAAATCTCCTGGAGCGTCTGTGAATTTTGATGTGATAGTACGCATCCTGAAGATCTATTGAGCACATCCAGTTGTCCTTCTGTAAGAAGGGCAGAATTGACTGAAGAGTGACCATTCGGAATCTTGTCTTCCTGACAGACTTGTTGAGTCTGCTGAGATCCAATATTGGTCTCCAGTCTCCCGTCTTTTTGGGGACCAAAAAGAACCTTGAGTAGATTCCGGGCTCTGAATGGACTCCAACAGCAGAAAGAGTCTTGCCGTCCTGCTCGCACCTGGTCAAGGTTTCCTTCACCTGAGGGCCAAACAAAGCTGACCCATCAAAGGGAGAATTTGTGAAGGACTTAAAGGATCCATAAATCACATAGCCGCATCCAGGCTTGGCGTCCAAGAGCCACACCTGTGCCTGCGGCTCTACTCCATCCGCAGCATAAGATATTAGCATGGAGGAGTTTGCAATGGAATTGAGGGTTCCTAGCTGAGAAGCAATTTTTCTTGAGCCCCTGCAGCTGTAGGATCCTGAACTACTTCTCCCAGCTCCTTCAGGATATCCCTTTGGAGTCTGGTGAAGTGACATAGATAATTCAGCATAGCAAAGGTCGCTGAGGAAAACATCCGCTCTATCCATGGTCCTAGAGTCCTTATTAGGAGGATGGACGGGCACGGAAGGATCTGCAAGTTCCTTTTGGTGGCGCAGCCACCACCATGGCATCAGCGGGACACCCTTAGTAAGGAATTGTTTGTCGCCGGGCAGTGATAAATTTTGAAGGCCTCCTAGGGACTGGCTCTACAGAGTCAGGAGCTGCCCACGCCGTGCAATCACCTGCATAAGGGGTCGGCGGAGATACCCAGGAGGTGGAGGGCCGAGATCCAAACGCCTCTAGGTATACTGACTCATCCTCAGAGGGATTGTTGGTGGGCCAGTTTCCCTCTGTTTCAGAAGTTCTAGGATGTCTGAGAAGGAGACATCCTCAGAGGGGATCTAGGGATCCCTCTGACTCATCAAAGTCAGTATCCGGGTGACAGACTCGGGAGTCTACATGCTTCCTCTTACAAGTCCTCTTCCTAGGAGGATCTCCCAAACATCAGGAGAATCCTCGGAAGAGGGGAAATTCCCAATGGGGAAACCTGAGGCGGAGGATCTCTGGGTCCTGTAGCAAGAGAAGTGGCAGAGATGTCAACAGGTACTATAGAGGGAGGAGCTACGGAACAGACTGCTGACTGATACCAGTGGCCAGTACACTCTTCATCACCTCGTGCTCCCTCCCAGGCAGGTCCGAGAGAACCCGCTCGAAGAGCTAGGAACTCCAGGGACCACCGAAGGGAAGTCTCCGAGGCAGATGGAGCCGAGCTCACCAAGGCCGAGGCTCCAAGGGGAAGAGCGGTTCGGACAAGGGTCCGATGCCACTCACCTCGGAGGAGACCATGGAAGCCCGACCACCGAATCCCTCTAAGGAAGGTCTCAAGAGGAGATAAGAGTAGAGGCTGAAGGAACAGAAGGGGTATCCGTCCTCCAGCCGTAGCAGTAACCATTCGAAAACTCCAACTCCAAGCTCTGGGGTAGAGTTGAAGGAGGAACTGTAATGGGGTGTGGACCAACAGTCGCCTGTTGAGACGGACTGTGTAACATTTGGGCCAGTACCTGTGACTTGAGTAATCTACTGACCACTCTCTAGGTCATGATCTGACAACCTGGATGACCTTGAAGATCGGCTCCGATGGCTCCGTTCGATAGAAGAGGTGAAGCCGAGCCGAAAGTATCGGCACCATGGAAGGAGACCTCGACCTCTTCCTGGAATGAGCCATCGGAGCCGATACAATAGATCCTGTCGGAGCCGACCTCTCGGAGCCGACAGGAAGCCTCGATGTATCGGCTCCAGCGGGCGATACAGCCACCAAAGTAACGGTGTCGGAGCCGATCGGGCCGACACGATGCCTGTGCCACATGGGTGTCGGAGCCGATCGAGCAGACATCGGCGGTCAAACAGAGATTCGGCACCGATAGCCATCGGTGCGAAGGCTTTGTCAAGAATCGGCTCCAGCCGAGCCGATCTCGACTCAGAACGAAGTCGGAGCCGGCGCAGGCTTAGATACAGAAGCCTGGGCCTTGGAAGGTTTTACTGATTTAGGTGGAGCCGACTTAGCGGAGAGCCCTCCGGCTTAAGAAGGCCCCTAAGAATCAGTTTATTCCGTCTCTCCTGCAGGACTCTCTGGCTGAAGGAGTGACAAATAGCACAGGAGTCCTGCAGGTGAAGAGGGCCCAGACAATACAGGCAAGAAGTGTGACCGTCTGTCAGAGACATCTTCTGACAGCACGAGTCACACTTCTTAAAACCTGAGACCCTCTCCTTTGACATGGTGCTGAAAAACACACACACACACACACACACACACACACACACACACACACACACACACACACACACACACACACACACAAATTAAATTCAGTTAAATAAAATACCAAAGGTATTCTATAAACCATCACACACACCCTAACAGGGGGGGATAGGAAAGATTGACTAACAAAAATTAAAGAAGACAGGGAATTTCTGTCAGAAAAGGTACAATTTAAACTTAAAACTATCAATAAAAGGTTTTTGACTAAAAGGGGCTTAAATATCACAAAGTGAACAACTTACCAGGAGCTGGTAAAGAAGACCTCCTAAGCGGCAAACGAGATCTGGGTACCGCCTTGCATCATGGGATATGGGGCTGCCTCGAGCTGGTAAAGACTCTCGAGCTTAGCAGTAGTCGGAGCCGAGGGATCGGCTCCGAACCCATCAAGCAAGAATGAAGGCGAGATTGACAACTTAACATTCATTGTTTCCATGCTGTGGCTGTGCTGTGTCCATACGCTCTTCAAGTACCATTGTAATTTCCTCATATGCAGTATTGCAAATGGTATTAGGAGTATGCAAGACGCCATGAATCCCAAGGCCTGCAGAATTTTTCTTGCAGGGAGTTGGGTCTTTGTTGCCATCATTTTGAAGTATTGAGTCAGCTGTTGTTGCTTCTCTGGCGTGATATACGCCATCTGGGCCGTTGTATTCAAGCTGGCACCCAAGAATATTATGTTCTGTGAGGGCACTAGTTTTTGATTTCTTTTCGTTTACTGTGTACCCTACGCAACTTAAAAGGTGTTTGACAAACGCCAGATGTTTTAAAAGAATGTCCTTGCTTTCTGCTTGAATAAGGCAGTCGTCCAGGTATGGGTATATTTGAATTCCTCTTTGTCTGCAGTATGCAATTACTGGTGCCAGGCATTTTGTGAAGACCCTGGGCGCAGTACATAAGCCAAACGACAGTGCAGAGAATTCATAATGAGTTGAACCTGCAATGAAGCGGAGGTATCTTCTGCAATTTTGTCTGATAAGGACATGCAGGTATGCCTCCTTGAGATCCAACGTTACTAGCCAAGCCTTCTTGCTCAGCATGGGAAGAAGCTGCTGTAGTGTTAGCATCTTGAATTTGGGTACTTGGAGATAGGTGTTTAGAATTGAAAGGTCCAGAATGGGTCTCCAGGCTTTGTCCTTTCTGGGGACTAGAAAGAGTCTCGAGTAAAATCCTTGTCCTTTTCTCCTGTGTAGGTACCCGGTTGAATGGCTCTCATGTCCATGAGAGCTGTAATTTGTTTTTGTGCCTCTGCCCATTGATTTGGTGGCAGGTTTGGCATTCCTTTTATCCTTGGCAAGGTGTGAAAGCGGAATCTGTATCCTTGTGAAACAATGTTTAGGACCCATTTGTCTTTTGTAATGATGTGCCAGTTGTCTGCAAAAAGTGATAATTTTCCTCCCAAGGGAGCTGCCAAGAGAGATTTGCTTGGCAGTCTGAGGGTTAAGTCTTTGTGTTTGTCTTCTGTTAGCTTGGGGCCTGTCTTCTCCTCCTTTCTGGGTAGCGGCACCCCATTGGCGAGGTTTGTAAGGGCCTTGTGGCTGACCTCTGCCCCTTGGGTGTCTGTATTTGCCCCTCTGTGGTCTGTCAGATGCTGGAAAGGACCAGTTTTTTGTTGGCCAATTTCTGCTGAACCGAGGGGGTTGAACCTGTAAAAATTCCTTGACCGTCTGCATAGATTTTGCCTTATCCTCCATTTTCTTTAAAACCTCTTCTGCCTTCACACCAAATAAAACATCCTGCTGTAAAGGTGCATCCAGTAACTTTGCTTTAACATGATCAGGCAGGGTTTGTTCTTTTAACCAAGCATGTCTGCGTATGACAGACCCAGTCACTGCTGCTCTACAGGAAGCTTCCAATGAATCAAATCCACATTGTAAAGTATGTTTGTCCACCTGTTCAGCTGCATGCAACAGATCCTGCATTTCCTTGAATTCAGACTGTTCAGAATGTGTGCTCATTTTTTCTTTTAATTGAGACATTAGGAATTGCTGATATTTTAGCATGTGAAACTGGCAATTTAAGGCTCTCATAGCTAGAGTAGCTGAAGTGTATACCTTCTTTCCCCATCTATTTAGTGCTCTGGAATCCCTTTCAGAGGGTACAGGATTTTTAGCAATGGAGGTCTTAACCCCTTTGGGACCCTGGGAAATTGTTTCTGGGTCAGCAACAGGGCTTTTATATAGGAATTTGTGTGAGTCAGGGACTCTGTAGTATCTGTCTGGCTTGGCTGGAGCAGGAGGTAGAGAGTCTGGGTTAAGACTAGATTCTAGGTAAACATCATCCACAATGTCTAACACAGGAGGGACAGCAAGTGGTCTGTGCTGGGGAAGTAAAAAGAACTCTCGGAGCCTTTTCTTAGAATCAGAATAATTCTGGCCTTCCCAGTGGAAATGTTCCCTCATGGTATGTAAAGTTTCCCCAAAGGAGTAGTCTTCTGGAGGAGATGCTGAGGGAATAGACTCTTCAGTATCAAAGTCTTCATAAGGGGGAAAAGAGTATTGCTGTTCCTCAGAAGAATCTGAGGAAATTGAAACCTGGGCAGAGGAAGTGTAATCCTCCTCTTGTCTTGGCCTTTTTTCAGGAGGGGGATGGGAACCCCTGATAAGGGTAATTAAATCTTCAGCCATCTTAAGCATCTGTTTCTTAGGCATGGGGCCTTATACTGGAGACTGATGTACAGTCTTTTTAGATTTTAATGGAGTTTTAAGCTTAGCATAAGATTTAATGGTGAGTGTAGTCGATCTGAAGACACCTTCTGCAACCGAAGCCGTTTCTGCTGCACCGGAATCTCCTACTGCTATTGAGTTGGACGGGCCTAAAGAAGAAGGCTGCGCCGGCCTAGTATTCTCCGCTTGTGAATCAGAAGCCATCTGGGATTCTATTTCAGCGGTCGTCAGTGGCTGTGTAGGCGCCTCACTGAAAACCGGAGAACCGGCAACAGGCCCTGCAGAGACCTCGGAGTCTGGTTTGGGTCTAGGCTGCCTATCCTTATCCTTGCGTTTTTTATGCATGCCAGTTGTCGGTTGCTCCGACGGCAAGGTATAATTAAGTTTCCTACCAAAGTAATGTTGGGCGAAATTGAACAGACATTTGATAGTTCGTTTATTAAACCTAGCACAAAACCGACAACCTGAGACATCACTGTCTGGGTCTAGGCAAGGAATACAGTAGGAATGGAAGTCCTTATGAGGTATTTGCTTCCCACAAGAAATGCAATTGTTAACTTTTTCTGACATCTGACTGAGGCGAAAAAAGGTTCCCCAATGAGGTACTTAGCTTTACTGAAGACTTTGGTCTGAAATTCGATTTGAAAATCTCAGGAGACGGCCGACCGGCACTTGCGAACTGCTTCTGCTTCGGGCACCGCGCGGCAAGAAAGACTAAAGAAAATGGAGTCTGATACCTCTTGTATACCCCTGGTGCACTGACGTTAGGGAAGAAGCGACATCAACCGACGCCAGACCAAGACTTTGGGACTCGGGCCGACTGAGGGACTGCCTGACGGCAGGATAACCCAAGTGTGATGACTGCAGCAGTGTAATACGATGAACATCTTTAAGGCGGCCTTGTCAGCCAGTTCAAAAGGTGGTAAAGTGAGTTTTTCTAGCACATAATTAAGACCCCAGGGAGGAGGAGACTGTTTCCTGGGAGGTCTTAGGTGCAAAATCCCCTTTAGGAAGAGTTTGGCTGGTAGTCTGGATGCAAGCGGAGGGTCCATAGGTAGTCAGGCAGAAATGGCAGACAGGTGTGCTTTAAAAGAGCAGTATGGCAAGCCTGTATTCAAGAGTTCACACATGTTAAGACAGAATCAGAGGCAAGTTGCTGTTCAGCGGCTCCATCTGTCTTATGACACCAGACAGAAAACCTTTTCGATTTGGAGAGAGAAGATTTTCTTGTGCTGGGTTTCCTGGCCTCCTGCAGGACTGAAAGCACATCCTCATTGTACAGGTGTCTGAAGGGAATCCGAATCCTAACCACCACAGGGAGAGGTGCCGAGACCACCACAGTGGGTTAATCTGTGTTCCCTTGTGCTGTGTGAGTAGGTCCACTGAGGGGGGGTAACTTGTGGTGATTGCCTTTGGACAAATGAAGTAGAGGGAACCCGTGCTGCCTTGGCCAGTAGGGAGTCACCAGCAAGATTTTTGGCAAGACCTGCTGAATTTTCAGTAGGACACTCTGGATCAGAGGGAAGGGGGGAAGGCATACAGGAACTTCCCCTTCCATGACATTGAGAAGGTGTCTGCTTGGAATGCCTTCGGGTCACGAGTTCTAGAGCTACTGTTCTGGAGTTGCCCGTTTATGGAGAACAGGTCTATCTGTGAAATACCCCACCTGTGGACCAGATCCAGGAATACTTCTCTTGACAACATCCATTTGTGGCTGTCCAATATGGTTCTGCATAGTCAGTCTGCCTGAGAGTTGTGCTGGGACAGAATGTAGGCTGCCTGTAGGGTGATTCCCTGAGAGATAGCCATATCCCATACCTGTAGAGCTAGTCTGCATAAGAGGTAGGACTTTGTCCCTCCTTGCTTGTTCAGATACCACATCACTATTGCGCTGTCTGTGAAGATCTTTAGGAGGCCCTGCTGGAGGCAAGGTTGAAAGGCCTGCAGGGCGAGGAGTACTGCTGTCATTTCCCGGATATTGATGTGCACTTGTCTGTGTCTGTCCAGAAACCTTGCACTGTCCTTGGACCCCCCAGAGTTGCCTCCCAGGCCAAGTCTGAGGCATCTGTGTGCATGATCTGGGAAGGGGGGCATTTGCAGGGGCAGGCCTGGATACGGGGCAATTTGGGCAAGCCACCATTTTAATTCTTGGTGAACACAGGGGAGGAGTGGGACCCTGAACTCTAGAGGATGTGAGTGTTGGGTCCACACTGAGCACAAGTACCATTGAAATTTCCTCATGTGTAACCTCGCCAGGGGTAGCATGGGGTTAGTAGCTGCCATGTACGCCAGAAGCCTTAAGAATTCCCTCGCAGTCAGAGCTGATGAATGGAGGGCAGACTAAAAGTGATGGGTGGGAGGGACCACTTTTTCCTCTGGGAGGGAGGCCGTCCTGATGTCTGTCCTGATTCTGCATCTCAAGAAAACAATGTCCTGTGTAGGATCGAGTTGGGACTATGGGAAATTTATCAGGAACCTGAGGACTGCAGCAGGAGGTCCTTGGCGTGACCCAGGAGGGTCTGTCTGTCTGCTGCCTGAATGAGCAGGTCGTCTAGGTATGGGAATATTTGTATTCCCCTTGTCCGGAAGTAGGCAATAACTGGGGCTAGGCACTTTGTAAATACCCATGGGGCAGTGGAGAGCCCAAAAGGCAAGGCACAGAACTGAAAGTGAAAAGAGCCTGCTATGAATCGGAGACATTTCCTCGAGGTAGGCTTTATGGGAATGTGAAGACAGACCTCCTTTATGTCCAGGACTACCATGAAGGCCTGCGGGAAGATGAGGGGAAAGAGTGGGTAAGGTCAGCATCCTGAAGGAGGGTACCTTTAAGAAGAGGTTGAGGCGGGAGAGGTCTAAGATGGATCTCCATGGTCCAGCCTTTCTAGGCACCAGAATTCTAGAGTAGAAACCATCCCCTCGAGCAGAGGTGGGGACTGATTCTTTGGTGCCCAGAAGCAGAAGGTTGTTTAAGACCTGGTGGAGGAGGGACCCCTGAGATGCGAGAGGTGGTGGAACAGGCAGTCTTGGAGGTGGAATGATCCAAGTCAAAGTAGCCGTCCCGCAGGATGGACAAAACCCATTTGGCAGTCGTTACCAGGGACCATGCAGGGAGACAGTGACAGACGGGTGGACAAAGAGGTGGGGTGGCAGGCAGTCAGACACTGCCTGCCCTGTCTGGAAAGGAAGGCCTCTGGCCAGTGGCCTGAGGAGTCCTTGGCTGAGCAGTTTGTCTCCTGGGAGGCCTTCTAGACCTAGGGGGGCTGAAGGCCTTGATGTCTTTCTTATAAATTGTGTCTTAGTTGGATAGTTTCTCTGGAACTTTGGGAATGGAGAGACAAGGAGATGCTTGAGGTCTTGGAAGCTCTTTCCCTTTCTGCTGGAGAGAAGTGAAAAGATCAGCCACCTTGGTACCGAAGAGGGCCGAGTGGTCCAAGGGGCATCCAGGAGCTTGGCTCTGAAATCATCAGGGAAGGGCTGCAGACGTAGCCAGGCATATCTTCTTAGCACGGATGCTGATGCAGCTAACCTAGCTGAACCCTCAGCAGCATTGTACCCACACCTAAGGGAGTGCTTGTTCACTTGTGAGATAAGCCTGAGCAAGGAAGACGAGAATGCTGTAGCAGCACAGTTAGGAATGTCATTTAGTTCTTTGGAGGCTTTGTCCAGGTGAGCCAGAGAGTACTTGGCCATGTGAGACTGGTAATTTGTGGCCAGAAAAGCGAGGGTAGCAGAAGTGTAAATCTTTTTTCCCCACCTCTCCATGGCTTTGCTGTCCTCATTTGCAGGCAGGACAATGATAGTAGGGAGGAGTTTGGATGCCCTGTCTGTGGAAATGAAAATAGTGGCTGGGCTTGCTGGGGGGGCACTTTTAACAGGAATTTATCTGAGTCAGGGACCCTGTATAATCTGTCTGCTCTTCGAGGAGCAGGTGGGTGGGAATCTGGATTAATGGATGCAGCAGCAAATGCATCCAGGAAGTCAGGTGGGATAGGTGACTGATTAGGTTATTCCAACTGAATCAGATCATAAAATCTTTTTTGTGCTCCGACATGTCTGAGCATTTCCACTTAAAGTGTTCTCTCATCAGGTTAACAGTGTCCCCGAAGGTTAGGTCTTCCACTGGGGAATCAGGCTCAGCACAGGCTTCTTCAGGGGATCCATACCCCCCAGGGGGGATGAAATCTGGGAAGAATAGGACAGAGTCTACTCTGAGGAGTCAGACAGTTCCTCCTCTGCAGGTTGGCTCACATTCCTTTCAGGTAAGGAAAGCCTGGGGCTGAGAAGAGGTGGAGCCAGCAGGGGTGAACTCCGAGGAAGGTCTGAGGGCCAAGAAAAACATTGTAGAGACTCTGGTTAAAGGCCTGTTAATCAGGTAAGGCCTCTGGTGATGGAGAAATATGTCTGGTCTTTTGTTTTTTCTTAAAAAGGCCTAGCCGGCGTCTGGCTGGCGGTAGGCCTGGAAGAAATTGTTGAAACTGCGAAGGGCGGGTCCATCAAAGGTACTGCCCCCCCGGCGTCTGGAGCAGGCGCTGGTACAACATCCCCAGATGTGTCGTCCACTCTAGATTGTGCAGCCTCCTGTAAGGTACCCGCTGTATCTGTAGTGGCTGAAGCCAGGCCCTCAGCCAAGCTGACAGCGGGTACAGGTTGAGGAAACAGCACAGAAGGAGGTACAGTGGAAGTAGTAGGCCGCATGGACTTGGGCCTCTTCCTTGTTGGTTCAGATGGGGCGTTGGAGGCAGCTTCCATACTGAGAGCAATCTGTCTTAGGCGCTGGTTCTCAAGGTACAAGTCAAGAGCCTGTAAGAGGCGGCAAAGGGTCTTGGGGATGAACGATTTACAGACTGCCCAGTTTTTGTAATCATGATCCCTACACCCAGGCAAAAAAGAGACACTGGTCATGGATGACTTTATGGGGAATCTGACAACCAGAGTTGCACTTACTCTTACCAGATATGAGCAGACTATAATAAAACAAAAGGACTGAAGAAAGCCCCAACTGGGTACTTCTCTTTAATGCAAAACAGATCCAACGTCCGCGAGTACCAGGAACATCTGGCATACAGCTGGTGGCTGAAAAGTTCTAAGGGCTGGTGCGTGCAGATGTCACCTTTATGGTCCATGTACCTGCCTCCACGTCAAGATGCCCGACTCAACATGAGGGGACTGAAAAATCTTTGGCAACATAGCAGGACAAGCTCATCGGAAGAAGGGTAAACCCACTAGTAGAATACTGCAACATTGGAATAGAAGGACATTTTAAGATCTCCGCAAGCTGCCATTTCGAAAGGTAGTAAGGTAAATTTTTCAAGAACACAGCTGAGATCCCACAAAGGAGGAATTTGCTTATGAGGATTTCTCATCTGCAATACTCCTTTTACCAAAAACAGAGGGGGATTCTTTGGCAGACAAGTGCAGATAGGGACACAAAATGCACCTTAATGGGCAAGTACGCTGAGGCATCAAAAAAACTCACATCAGAGGGATAAATACAACAGATCCTGTGTTTCCATTTAGGCACCACTTAGAAAACCTTACCCATTTGTAAACATAAGAGTTGAGAGAGAATCCTCCAGACTGTCGAAAGACATAACCGGAGTGCGCCAGTTGCCCGAGACTGTGTGACTAGGTCCAGCATGTGGAAAAGTGTATGGTAATTGCCCTTGGCCAATACCACTAACAGGGAGACCCAAGACTGAACCACTGGGGGAGGGGGTGTCACTGTAATAGTCTTTTGCATTTCTAAAGTTTCAGAAGCACCTTTTGAATCAGTGGAAAGGGTGGAAACATACAAGAACATTCCCATCACATGGAATAAGAATGTGTTTAGCCTCCAAGCATGGCTGCAATGATGTCTAGAGCAGAATTTTCCAGCTGTCACATCTGTCTTGCCTTTCACCCAGGATCGTCTCAGTCTCTCTGCCCACAATATTCTGCTCTGAAGGATGTAGGATATCTGAAGAGACAGAATACTGAGCAGCCTGCTCCCAGGCTATGATTCCCAATCAGCAGATCTCAAACCCTCTAGTTTGTTGAGGTACCACATCACTGTGGCTACGTTCATAACCAAGAAAAGAGGACCCAAAGTCAAAACACGGTGAGGGACTTTCAAGGCATTAATCACTGCCAGCATCTTCTAGATACGACATGCTTCAATACATCCTTGGACCCGCAAGTGAACAGCACTTGCATCCTTATTAACATAACTCTCCAGGGGAAAGTAGACAAATCTTTTGGGACAGACTACACTTGTCTCAGGGGGAAGAAAGGAAGCCCTGGATTGATGCTCAACTGATCTCTACATCACTCCAACTCTCTTCTGATGAAGGGCAGCATCAGCAACTAAAATTCCATGGAATGAAGATGCCATGAACAAGAACTCTGAACACACCACAGAACTTTTCTAATGTGAAGACAGGTGAAAATGAGAATCATGGACGCTCTTACCGAGACACCATTCCTCTGGAAGAATTCCAGAAATATTGTTTGGTATGACAGAACTTGTCTTCAGGCAGAAATTCCAGACTCTTGCTGAAGTCAATAAAGCACACCAGAGAGACAAGTCCTTGTAAGTGTGTCAACCATGACTTTAGGGGGTTCAACTTGAACCCTGGATGGGAGAGTCCAGATTAGACTTTTTCTAGTGATTCCACACACCTGGACAGAGAGACTGCACAGATCAGCAAGTCGTACAAGTACAGAAAACAGTGAACACCCAGAGAGTCTGTCAATGGGCCACCACCAGAACAAGGCATTTGGTAAACGCTCCTTCTTACAAACGACAGCCCATAGGGCAACAGAGGAAGCACTGCCTGCAGTATGCGCATCTTAAATTTAGAAACCCTGACAAACACATTAAAAAAAAAAAAAAAATTGTCCCCCACCAGTCTCTACAACTGCCATTATTGGGTAACCAAGGAAATAGAGTCAAAACCTCTCATTCTTTCCAGAGAAGGGACTGGTTTATAGGACTCCTAGGTCCAGCAATTGCTGTAGAAGACAGGTCTGGTAGATGGGGACCACCCCAAAATGGAGGAGCAAGACCTTTCCACTTCCATCTGAAAACGCCTACCAAATAAGGTTCGCTCCATCATCTTCTTTCGGCTGTTCCCATTGGGGATCGCCACAGCGGATCACCCGTTTCCATTTCTTCCTGTCCTCTGCATCTTGCTCTGTCACACCAACCACCTGCATGTCCTCTCTCACCACATCCATAAACCTTATCTTAGGCCTTCCTCTTTTCCTGTTACCAGGTAGCGTCATCCTTAGCATCTTTTTCCCAATATACTCAGCATCCCTCCTCAGCACATGTCCAAACCAACAATCTTGCCTCTCTGGCTTTGTCTCCAAACCTTCCAACCTGGGCTGTCCCTCTAATATACTTATTCCTAATCCCGTCCACCCTCATCACACCCAGTGCAAATCTTAATATCTTTAACTCTGCCACATCCAGCTCAAACTCCTGCCTTTTTGTCTATGCCACTGTCTCCAACCCATGTAACATAGCTGGTCTCACTACCCTCTTGTAGACCTTCCCTTTCACTCTTACAGGTACTCGTCTGTCACAAATCACTCCTGACACTCTTCTCCACCCACTCCATCCTGCCTGTACTCTCTTCACCTCTCTTCCACACTCACCGTTACTCTGAATTATTGACCCCAAGTATCTAAACTCATCCACCTTCGCCACCTCTACTCCTTGCACCCTCACCATTCTTCTATCTTCCCTCTCATTCACACACAAATATTCTGTCTTAGTCCTGCTGACCTTCATTCCTCTTCTCTCTAGAGCATATCTCCACCTCTCCAGGGTCTCCTCCACCTGTTCCCTACTCTCACTACAGATCACAATGTCATCTGCAAACATCACAGTTCATGGGGACTCCTGTCTGGTCTCGTCTGTCAACCTGTCCATCACCATTGCAAATAAGGGCTCAGAGCTGATCCTTGATGTAACCCCACCTCCACCTTAAACGCATCCGTCACTCCCACAGCAGACCTCACAGCTGTCACACTACCCTTGTACATATCCTGTACCACTCTTACATACTTCTCTGACACTCCTGACTTCCTCATACAATACCACAACTCCTCTCTGGGCACCCTGTCTTATGCTTTCTCTAAGTCTACAAAAACACAACGCAACTCCTTTTGACATTCTCTGTACTTCTCCATCAACACTCTCAGAGCAAACATCGCATCTGTAGTGCTCTTTCCCGGCATGAAACCATACTGCTGTTCACTAATCATCACGTCCCTTCTTAACCTAGCTTCCACTACTCTTTCCCATAACTTCATGTTGTGACTGATCAGTTTAATCCCTCTGCAGTTACTACAGCTCTGCACATCACCCTTAATCTTAAAAATCGGTACCAAAACACTTTCTCCATTCCTCAGGCATCCTCTCACTTTCTAAGATTTCATTAAACAATCTGGTTAAAAACTCCACTGCCATTTCACCTAAACACCTCCATGCTTCCACAGGTATGTCATCTGGACCAACAGCCTTTCCATTCTTCATTCTCTTCATAGCTATCTTTACTTCCTCCTTGCTAATCCATTGTACTTCCTGATTCACTATCCCCACATCACCCAACCTTCTCTCGCTCTCATTCTCTTCATTCATCAACCCCTCAAAGTACTCTTTCCATCTCCTCAATGCGCTCGGTTTGCACCAATTTGCCTAAAACCACTGATGGCCATTGCCCTTTGTTGAGAGCTACCCGGAGACAAGGCACTCAAAGTACAGTTTTGTACCTACCATAAATGTAGATGTTAGAGTGCTAATACAGCTGCAGTCATAACAGATGGGTTCTCCTGCCGTCAGGCGGGTCCTCGGTCGGCCAAATTCCAAAGTCTAGGTCCGGCATCGGTTGTCGTCGCTTCTTCCCCGACGTCAGTGCGACAGGGGTATAAAAGAACCAGCCCACGCCATGTTCTTCAGTTTTTCTTGCCCCAGATGTCAGGTGCCCCCAGAAGGAAGGCAATACATAAAATTATGAAGTAATGCAATGCAATATAATAGTTGCAAGCAAATACACCATAAAAGAATACCCCTAGAGGGGAAGGAGGGAGGGAAACCTGGACTGCAGCTGTATTAGCACTCAAACATCTACATTTACGGTAGGTACAAAACTGTACTATGTTCATCGTGCATACAGCTGCAGTCATAACAGATGGGTAGAATCCCAAAGCTAAGAAAGGGGTGGTAAGCACTAGGTGGAACTAGGAGGAGCCAAAATGCCCTGCAAGACTGCAGTGGCAAAGCCTGCTCTAGATTTGGAGTATAATGGTAGGTTGTAGTGTTTGGAGAAGGTATGCACAGAACTCCAAGTGGCTGCTTCCAAGATATCCTTGGTAGGAACTCCTCTGAGGAAGGCTGCAAAGGTGGCTGTGGCCCTGGTGGAGTGAGTTCTAATGCCTGTAGAAACAGTTTTGCCATGAAAGGAATAGCAAAAGTGTATGCAGTGGGCTATCCATTTTGAGATTGTCTGCTTGGAAATTGGCTTTTCTGGAGCTCCTACCACATAGGCCACAAAGAGCTGTTCTGATTTTCTGAAAGGCTTTGTTCTGTCCAAATAATAACGCAGTTGCCTGTGGATGTCCAAGGAATGTAGTAATCTCTCCCCTTTGTTTTGAGGATTGGGATGAAAAGTAGGTAAATGTATGGCCTGATTTAAAGCTACCCTGGATACCACTTTAGGCATAAAGGAAGGGTTGGTTCGTAATGAAACTCTGTCCTGATGGAAGATGATAAAAGGCTGGACAGCCATGAGGGCCTGTAGTTCTGAAACTCTACGAGATGAAGTGATAGCCAGAAGGAAAGCTGTTTTCCAGGACAAATATTGCAAATCTGATGAAGCAGCTGGCTCAAAAGGAGGTAAAGTCAGTTTTTCCAGAATGAAATTTAGATCCCAAGCAGGTATTGGTGGTTTCCTTGGAGGTCTTAAATTCTTAGCCCCTCTGAGGAACTGTCTTAAAAGAGGGTGAGAGAATAAAGGAGGATCAGTGTTGTATTCTGCAGAAAGGGCTGAGGCATGGATTTTGATGGAGGAGAATGAAAGTCCACTGCTTAGTAGTTCGGCCAAATATTGTAGTATTTGAGGTAAATGCAGTTTTTCAGGGTTCTGGCCCTTTTTCTCATTCCAGACACAAAAACGTTTCCATTTTCTGGAGTAAGCTTTTCTAGTTGATGGCCTTCTGGCATCCAAAATGACATCCTGCACCTCCTTGGAGAGTAGGGCCTGCTGTGATGCTAAGGAATCTTCCATGTGGCTAGATCGAGTGTTTTTAGCAGACTGAAGAGTTTTGAAAGCTGTGCTGAGTCAGAAGAAGAGGCATTAGAGGCAGGGTCCATGGAGGGGAATGAGTCAGGCTCCTCAGGAGTGGGTACCAGTGTTGCCTTGGCCAGTCCGGAGCAATGAGGATCATCTTTGGTCTGTCTGCTCTGGTCTTCAATAGGACTTTGGGCAGCAGAGGAAGAGGCGGGAAGGCATAAACTGTCATTGATGTCCAGCTGAAAGAGAGAGCGTCCACTCTCCAGGCCTTTGGGTGGAAGGTCCTCAAGCAGAATTTTGTCAATTGATTTTTGTGGGAGGCAAAGGGATCTATGTCTGGCCTTCCCCATTCTTGGATTATTTCTGTAAAAACTTTTGGATGCAACATCCATTCGTGTGGATCTGTCATATTCCTGCTTAGGTTGTCTGCCAGCGTGTTTTCCTTACCTGGCAAGTACTGTGCTTGTAGTTCCATTTGTAAGTCCATGGCCATGTTCCAAAGTGATATGGCCAGTCTGCATAGGGGATAGGAATGTGTTCCTCCCTGCTTGTTTATGTACCGCATAACTGTGGTGTTGTCCGTTCTTATCAATAGTTGACCTGGTTGTAGAAGGTCCTTGAAAGCTATAATAGCATTTATTACTGCTAGCATTTCTTTTTGATTGATGTGAAGGTGCTTTTCTTTTTGGGACCATTTGCCCTGAATGCACCGGTCTGTCATGTGCGCCCCCCAGGCGTAGTCTGAGGCGTCTGTTGTGATGACTTTATTTGCTTGAGGCTTGCTGAATGGAAGACCTGTGTTTGCCTGACATGCTTGAGCCCACCACAGAAATTCCTTTTGCAGACATGGAAGTAGTGGTATTATTGTTTCCAAGCTGTGGCTGTGTTGAGACCATATGTTTTTTTAGGTACCATTGTAGTTTTCTCATATGCAGCTTTGCACATGGGATTAAGCAAGATGCAAGATGCCATGAATCTCAGAGCCTGCACGATTTTCCTTGCAGTCAGCCTGGTGCAATTTGCCAGTGTTTTGAAGTATTGAATTAGTTGCCCCTGCTTCTCTGGCGTGAGGTAGGCCATCTGGGTGTTTGTGTCCAAATTGGCACCCAGGAAAATTATATTTCGAGAGGGTATTAGCCTGGATTTCTCTTTGTTGACTGTGTATCCCAGAGAGTTTAATAACATTATTACATAAGCCAGATGTTTCAGAATAATTTGCTTGCTGTCCGCTTGGATCAGGCAGTCGTCCAAATAAGGGTATATTTGTATCCCTTGAAGTCTGCAGTAGGCAATTACTGATGCCAGGCATTTTGTGAATACTCTGGGCGCAGTAGATAAGCCAAAGGGCAATGCAGAGAATTGATAATGGGTTGAACCTGCAAGAAATCTGAGGTACCTTCTGCAATTTTGTCTGATTGGGACATGCAGGTAAGGCTCCTTGAGGTCCAATGTCACCAGCCAAGACTCCTTGCCCAGCATGGAAAGAAGTTGCTGTAGAGTGAGCATCTTGAATTTTGGTACGAGTAGGAATGTGTTTAGGATGGAAAGATCCAAAATAGGTCTCCAATCTTTTCCCTTCCTTGGCACCAGAAATAGCCTAGAATAAAAACCTTGACCTTGTTCGTGTGTAGGTACCTCTTGAATAGCTTTCATGTTTATAAGATCTGAAATTTGCTTTTGTGCCTCTGCCCTTTGATTGTGTGGCAGTTTTGGCATGCCTCTCATTTTTGGAAGGGTATGAAAGTGGAATTTGTAGCCTCTGTTTATAATGTCCAGGATCCATTTGTCCTTTGTGACAAAGTACAGTTTTGTACCTACCATAAACGTAGATGTCCGATAGGTATGCATCTGCAGTCATAACATATGGGTTGTCCTGCCTCAGGCAGCCCTTCGGTCGGCCGGATTCCAAAGTCTGGGTCTGGCCTCGGCTGATGTCGCACTTTCCCCGGCCAGAGCTGCCTGGGTTATAAAAGCATCAGCCGACGCCATTTTCCTCAGTTTTTCTTGCCCCAGATGCCAGGTGCCCTCTAGGAAGGCTAAATTTGGATAAATGCTGAAAAGTCCCAAACATTTGCAAATTATATACAAGAATAAACAAACAAATACACCATAATAGATTCCCCCAGCTAGCTAAAAGAGGGGTAAGCACCCTAGGAATACCACAGAGGGGAAGGAGGGAGGGTAATCCTGACTGCAGATGCATACCCATCGGACATCTACATTTATGGTACGTACAAAACTGTACTATGTCCTTCAAGGATGCATCTGCAGTCATAACATATGGGTAGAATACCATAGCCAATCTGGGGGAGGAGGTACTAAGAAAAGGATGGTGTAGTTAAGATCCCCTGCAGGACTGCAGTTGCAAACCCTGCTCTGGATCTAGAGTATAAAGGTAGATTGCAATGCTTGGCAAATGTATGCACGGAGCTCCAAGTAGCAGCTTCCAAAATGTCCTTGGTAGCCACCCCCCGTAGGAAGGCTGTAGTGGTGGCCGTGGCCCTTGTGGAGTGAGGCCTGATATTTTCAGGAACTGTCTTTCCATGAAAGGAGTAGCAAAAGCGAATGCAATTTCCTATCCATTTTGAAATTGTCTGTTTGGAAATTGCTCTTCCTTGCACCCCAGCTGCATATGCTACAAAAAGTTGGTCAGTTTTTCTGCTAGTTTTTGTTCTGTCCAAGTAGTAGCGTAGTTGTCTGTGTATATCCAGGGTGTGCAATAGTTTTTCCCCTTTATTCTGTGGATTAGGGAAGAACGTAGGCAAGTGAATAGCTTGGTTCAAGGATACCCTAGATACCCACCTTTGGCATAAAAGTAGGATTGGTTCTTAGCGACACTCTGTCCTGGTGGAAAATTAGAAAAGTTTGCACTGCCATTAATGCTTGTAACTCAAATACTCTTCTTGCTGAAGTGATTGCCAGAAGGAATGCAGTTTTCCAAGATAGAAACTGTAGATCCGCTGATGCTGCTGGTTCAAAAGGAGGTAGTGTCAGTTTTTCCAGCACAAAGTTGAGATCCCAGGCAGGTATAGGAGGTCTTATCGGAGGTTTAACATTTTTGATTCCTCTCAGGAATTGTCTGAGGAGAGGGTGTGAGAAGATAGGTGGATCCACATTGTATTCTGCTGAAATTGCTGAAGCATGAATCTTAATGGAAGAAAAGGACAGGCCATTGTGGAACAATTCTGCTGAATATTCAAGGATATGCGCTAGGTTTGCCACTGTGACATCTGTGCCCTTTGATGTGCTCCAAATGAGAAATCTCTTCCATTTAGCTGAGTATGTCTTCCTTGTGGAAGGCCTGCGAACCTCCAGGATAATGTCCTTCACCCTCTGAGATAAAACAGTTTGATTGGGATTTAAGGAATTTTCCAGGCAGTTAGCTGCAATGTTTTCAAGTTGGGATACAGGGTCTTGAAATTGTTCTGCGTTAGAAGAAGAGGCCATAGGGGGAGAGAGAGGCCATGATTTTGTCTGAGACATGCTTCTCAATAGTGGATACCAGTGTTGTCTTGGCCAGTCCGGAGCTATTAGTATCACTTTTGGCTGTTCCTCCCTGATCTTCAGTAGAACCTTGTACATCAATGGGAGAGGTGGGAAGGCATATACTGTTAGGGCTTTCCAGCTGAAAGAGAGAGAGTCCACCCTCCAAGCTTGTGGGTGGTATGTCCTTGAGCAGAATGTCTTCAGTTGATGGTTGAATGGGGAGGCGAACAGATCTATCTCTGGCATTCCCCATGTCTTTGTTATGAGTTTGAAGATGTCTGGGTGCAGCATTCATTCGTGTGCATCCATAGTAGTTCTGCTTAAGCTGTCTGCCAATGCATTTTCTTTCCCTGGCACGAATTGGGCCTGTAGTTGGATACTGAGATTCAGGCATAGATCCCACAGATTCATAGCCATCCGGCACAGAGGGTAAGAATGTGTGCCTCCCTGTTTATGGACCACATGACCGTGGTGTTGTCTGTCCTTATTAAC
This sequence comes from Protopterus annectens, assembly GCF_019279795.1. Lineage (NCBI taxonomy): Eukaryota > Metazoa > Chordata > Ceratodontiformes > Protopteridae > Protopterus > Protopterus annectens. The sequence continues at coordinate 1,840,435,582 of NC_056728.1, forward strand.
AGATGTCCTTGTTGGATGAAGGGTTTGAACGCCTCGATTGCATGCCTCACTGCCAGCATTTCCTTTTAGTTTATGTGCATGCTTAGCTGCCCTTGAGGCCATAGGCCTTGGATACATTTGTCCTCCAAGTGTGCTCCCCATCCTCGGTCTGAGGCGTCCGTGGTGATGGTCTGCCTTGTTCTTGGTTTGTTGAAAGGCAACCCTCTGTTGGACTGGCAGGCCTGAGCCCACCACAGGAATTCCTTTTGAAGGCATGGAATGATTGGTATCATGGATTCTAAACTGTGACTGTGTTGAGACCATACACTCCTTAGGTACCATTGTAATTTCCTCATATGCAGTCTGGCATGGGGGATTAGAATTATGCAGGATGCCATGTAACCCAGGGCCTGCAGGATTTTCCTTGCAGTAAGCTGAGTTTGTCTTGTCAGAATCATGAAGTAATCTGGAAGTTGTTTTTGCTTTTCTTCTGTGAGAAAGGCCATTTGGGTGTTTGTGTCCAGATCTGCACCCAAAAAGGTTATCCTTTGGGACGGTACTAGTCTTGACTTTTGGATGTTGACTGTGTATCCCAAGGTCTGTAACAGGTGTATGGCATAGGCCAAGTCCTTTAACAATTTTTCTTGTTGTCCGCTTGTATTAGGCAGTCGTCCAGGTATGGATAAATTTGAATTCCCTGTAGTCTGCAATGTGCAATTACTGATGCCAGGCATTTCGTGAATACTCTGGGCGAAGTAGATAAGCCGAAAGGCAATGCTGAGAATTGATAATGCTCTGATCCTGCAAGAAATCTGAGGTGTCTTCTGCAGCTTGGTCGGATAGGGACGTGCAGGTATGCCTCCTTGAGATCTAGAGTCACCAGCCAAGACTCCTTGCCCAGCATGGGAAGAAGTTGCTGTAGGGTCAGCATTTTGAATTTTGGCACAATGAGATAAGTGTTCAGAGCGGACAGGTCGAGAATAGGCCTCCATTGATTTTCTTTCCTTGGTACAAGGAATAGTCTGGAGTAAAATCCTTGGCCTTGTTCTGAGCTTGGTACCTTTTCTATAGCTTTCATCTGAAGTAAATTGCCGATTTGTCTTAAAGCCTCTGCCTTCTGATTTGGTGGAAGGTTTGGCATTCCTCTTCTTTTTGGAAAAGTGTGGAAGTGAAACCTGTATCCTTTGTCTATTATTTGCAATGTCCATGTATCCTTTGTAATATAATGCCAGTTTTTTGAGAATAAGGCCAGCTTTCCCGCCCAAGGGTGCTTCCAATTGATCCCTGGTAGGCGGAATCAGAGTCAAGTCATTGAGTCTGTCCTGTAGTAGTGGTTGTCGCTGTAGCTGTTGCACTACTCCTCTGGTTGGCAGGCTGCCACTGACGGCCTCTGTAGGAGCCCTTTGATTGACCTCTGCCTCTAGAGCGCCTGTTCCTGCCTCTCTGGGCTCTGTCCGAGTCTGGAAAGGACCAATTCTTTGTAGGCCAGTTTCTGCTGAATCTCGGTGGTTGGACTTGCAGAAAATCTTTAACTGTTTGCACAGATTTTGCTTTTTCTTCGACCTTTTTTAGAATCTCCTGAGCAGGGGAGCCAAATAAATTTTGTTTCTCCACTGGAGCATCGAGGAGTTTAGCTTTGACATGGTCTGGCAAAGATTGCTCCTTCAGCCAGGCATGCCTACGAATAACTGCCCCAGTCATAGCTGATCTAAATGAAGCCTCCAGTGCATCATAGCCACATTTTAAGAAATTATTACTAACCTGCTGCGAGTTATGTACCAAATCCTGAAGGGATTTACGGTCTAGGGGTTCAGGAGAAGAAAGTTTCTTATTCAGTTCATCTAACAAATACTCCTGGTACTGTATCATATGGAAATGACAGTTTAATGCCCTGACAGAAAGAGTTGCAGATGTATACACCTTCTTTCCCCATCTCTAAAGCTCTAGACTCTCTTTCAGAGGGTAGAGGATTTTGGCAGTAGCTGCAACCCCTTTAGGGCCCTGAGAAATAGTTTCTGGGTCTGCAGAATGGGCTTTATACAGATGGAAATGAGAATCCAGGACCCTGTAATATCTGTCAGGCTTGGCAGGGGCCGGAGGAAGAGTATCAGGGGCTGTACAGACATCATTGTACACATCATCAATTACATTTAGAACAGGAGGTATAGCTAAGGGCCTATGCTGAGGCAAATGCAAAAAGGTCCTTAATCTTTTTCTAGAATCAGAGAAATCCTGACCTTGCCATTGAAAGTGCTCTCTCATGGAGTGTAAAGTCTCCCCAAAGGAAAACTCTTCAGGAGGTAAGGCCAAGGGGATAGATTCCTCTGCATCTGAATCCTCATAAGGAGAGTAAGGCCCTTCCTGGTGGTCTGACAACTCAGATCCATCCGTGGAATCATCTGAGGAATGTGGTTCAGGGGGGTCAGTCCTGTGTCTTTTGTCTGGAGGAGGTTGAGAGGCCCTGTCCGGGTGAGGTTGTGAACCCCTAATTAAGGAGATAAGTCCTCAGCAAGGCTGAGGATCTGTGAACTAGAGGAAGGCCTCTGGGGGACAGATCTGGCAGGCAAAGCTTTAGAAAGTTTGTCAGCTTTAGCCCTAGAAAAGGCCTTAATGGACATAGAAGCTGTGGGCCTAGCTGCCCCACGTGCAGGGGTAGAGATGTCCAAAGGTAAGGTGTCGGACAATTCCTGAACACTAGCTTTGGTAGGTAGTTCTGAAGCCGACTCAGCCGGGGCCTCTCGGACCTCGGTGGTCGGGAGCATGGTTTCGGAAGAAGGAATAACCGAGGACTCGGTTTCGGCCGAAACCTCACGGTAGGCCTAGCCGTGGTTTCAGCCGAAACCGCGGGCAGCGAGTGTCGGTACTTTTCCTTGCGTTTTTTTTTGGCCATATGCGAAGTCGGAGTCTCCGACGGCATTTTATAAGCAAAAGCGGCTCCAAAAAATTCCTCTGCGAACTCCGACCGACGTCTAAGAGTTCGTCGATTGAAGGAGGCACAGGCTAAACAGGCCGATACGTCGTGGTCTGGGCCTAAGCAAGGAAGGCAGTGAGAATGGAAATCCTTATGAGGTATTTGTTTCCCACAAGTTAAACAATTATTTACTTTGTCTGACATCGGCTGAGGCAAGAAAGAGTCCCCAATGGGGTACTTAGCTTTTTCAAGTCTTTAGCTGAAATCACTGGATCTGACCGACCGCACTTGCGAACAGCTTCTGTTTCGGCACTGCGCCGCAAGAAAGACTGAGGAAAATGCCGCCAGCTGATGCTTTATACCCCAGACGCCTGACGCCGGGAAAGTGCGACATCAGCGGCCAGACCCAGACTTTGGAATCCGGCCGACCGAAGGGCTGCCTGAGGCAGGACAACCCATATGTTATGACTGCAGATGCATCCTTGAAGGACATCATGCCAATTTTTTGAGAATAGTGCCAGCTTTCCTCCTAAGGGGGCTGCCATTTGAGACCTGGTTGGCCTGCAAAGGGGAAAGTTATTGGGTTTGCTTTCTGAAAGATTGTGAGTTGTCCTCACCACCTCTTGGTGTAGGAGCTTGCCACTGTCTGCCTCTGTACGATCCTTGTGGTTGTCCTCTGCCCCTCGGGCGCCTGTATCTGCCTCTTTGGGGTCTGTCCGTGGCAGGAAAGGACCAGTTTTGGAAGGCCAATTTCTACTAAAACGGTGGTTGAACCTGCAGAAATTCTTTCACAGTTTGCATTGGTTTAGCTTTTTCCTCCATTTTTCGTAATACTTCCTCAGCATTTGCCCCAAATAGTACATCCTTTTGAAGAGGGCGCCTAGTAATTTAGCTTTGACATGATCAGGCAAGGTTTGTTCCTTGAGCCAAGCATGCCTGCATGACTGAGCCTGTAACAGCAGCTCTACATGAGGCCTCTAGAGCATCAAAACCACATTGTAAGGTATGTTTACCCACTTGTTCTGCACTATGCATCAAATCCTGCAACTCCTTCAAGTCTGGTTGTTCAGGTTGTGACATTTTACTTTTTAATTGAGATAACAGAAACTGTTGGTATTTTAGCATATGAAACTGACAGTTTAAGGCCCTCATGGTTAAGGTAGCCGAGGTATATACCTTTTTTCCCCACCTTTCTAAGGATCTGGAATCTCTCTCGGAAGGCAATGGATTTTTGGCAATGGAAGCCTTAACTCCCTTGGGTCCTTGTGAGATGGTTTCTAGGTCAGCAGCATGGCTTTTGTAAAGAAATTGGTGCGAGTCAGGAACCCTGTAGTACCTGTCAGGCTTAACTGGAGCTGGAGGTAGAGAGTCCGGGTTAAGGCAGGCCTCCGAGTAAACATCATCTAGGATGTCTAAGACAGGAGGTGTAGCCAGAGGCGTGTGCTGGGGTAACAAAAGAAATTCCCTGAGCCTTTTCTTGGAATCTGAATAATCCTGGCCTTCCCAGTGGAAGTGTTCCCTTAAGGTATGCACAGTTTCTCCAAATGAGAAATCCTCAGGGGGGGGGATACAGAAGGAATAGACTCCTCTGCATCAGAGTCTTCAAAAAGGGAGTAAGCCTGTTCCTGATCATCAGAGTGTTCTGAAATAATGGATCCCTGATCAGAGGAGGGGGAATCTTCCTTCACTCTGGGCCTTTTGTCCGGAGGTGGCTGAGAACCTCTGATTAGAGTAATTAAATCCTCAGCAATTTTAAGCATCTGTCTCTTAGGCATGGGGCCTGGAGATGGGCCCTGTGTAACTGGTCTCTTAGGGTGCATGGTTGCTTTAGACTTGGTGAAAGCATTGATGGAGAAAGAAGAGGAAGGTCTGAAGACACCTTGGGTGGACGTGGACCCGTCCACATTCTGTGTTTCAACGCCAAGAGTGGCTTCGGTATCTGTAGTCGGGGTGTGGGCCGAGGAGCCTGCGACCTCGGGTACAGGAAACACCGCCAAAGATGTGTCGTCGGTAGTCAGGGGCTGCGTAGGCGCCTGAGAACCGGACCACGTGTAGTCGGCTTTGGCGTGGTGTCGGTAGAGGCTGCGGACCTCGAGTGTCGGTCCTTGTCTTTGCGTTTTTTAGACAAAACCGGTGTCAGAGTATCCAACGACATGGTATAGTTAAATGCTTTCCCAAAAAAATGCTGGGCGAACTCCGCCCGACGCTTAATAGTGCGTTTGTTGAATGTAGCACAACAGTGACAGACCAAGACGTCGTGGTCTGGGCCTAAACAAGGTATACAGAGGGAATGGAAATCCTTATGCGGTATTTGCTTCCCACAAGAAATACAATTATTAACTTTGTCTGACATCGGTCTGAGGCAAGAAAAGTTTCCCCAACGGGGTACTTAGCTTTTAAGAAGACTTCGGTTTTCCAAATTTTTCGTAATCTCAGGAGCTGGCCGACCGGCACTTGCGAACTGCTTCTGCTTCGGGCACCGCGCGGCAAGAAAGACTGAAGAACATGGCGTCGGCTGGTTCTTTTATACCCCTGTCACACTGACGTCAGGGAAGAAGCAACGACAACTGACGCCGGACCTAGACCTTGGAATTCGGCCGACCGAGGACCCGCCTGACGGCAGGAGAACCCATCTGTTATGACTGCAGCTGCATGCATGATGAACATCAGGGATCTTGAAAATGACAAGTGCCATGCCTCGGAATAAGTTGGAAGGGAGATCCTAAGCAGGGTCTCTAGACAAAAGAGCTTGGAGGCCAGGTTAAGGATGAGGAATCCTAAATTTCATGAAATTGTCTTTAGGCAAAAGTCTCAATGAACAGAGAACTAAAACTGTTCTCGAAAAACCACCCAAAAAATCTATTTTGATCCTTGTATTGGTTCGTCATCAGGGAAACCAAATGATACAAGTCCTCAGACAGACAGGGAGGAGTCCGCAGACACAGGATCCCCTTCAAAAGTAGGATCCCTGGGCAGACTGGCCGGGTGTAGAAGCTCTGGCATTATTATAACCCAGGTATGCATCCCATCATCAACTGCCTGAGCCATGGATATATCCAACGCAACGATCGCAGGTGGGAAACCTGTCAGAGACTGCTGCCCAACCAAGTGAAGGGTCTTCTATCTCTTTTAAGCATACACTACAGTAGTTGGAGAATTTTAGGGGGTATCAATACTAGCAACAGATTCTACATACAACTCCTTGTTTATTTCAATGGTTTGGTCCTCCCATACAAGAAACAGGCAATGGTACAGCCCCAGAAGATGTATAACCCTCGTGTCACACACAGTTGTGAAACTAGACCACACCAGAGGATGTGGAGGTAAAAGAAGGTGAGTGGTGGGATAGCCTGCCAGAAGGTAAGGCTACTGCCAAGTTACAAGCCACAGGCAAAGATATTTTTTGTTCTGTTTTGTTTTTAGGGGCAAATTGAGAAAATGGTGGTGGGAGGTATACCTAAATCCTTCAAGACGGGGTCAAAAACTTACTAAAAATCAATACAAAGTACTGACTTGTATGGTCATCCCATTACAAAATGGACAAAATCCCACAATGTTCCCTCTAAATAACAAATTGTCTAAAGGGAAACTGCACTAAATGCTGTGCTGTGTAGAAAAATGGCAATTTCTGTAACCCTGTGCAAAGCACAACACATCACATAATCCCACAATATAAGTAAATAAAGACTACTTTTAGCCTAACATAAACAGAAACATTCTAAAATAGCCTTAGACCAGGAAATACAATGTTAACTACAATTCCCCTCAGAAATGTCACAAACAGAATGGCACCAAAATCATGTTACACAAGATGTTTGTTTAAAAAATTGTAAATCTACTCAATCATATCAAATAACAAGTTTACATTTAAATTCCCTGTCTAAGGTTTGGATTACAAATTCCTGTCAGAAACACTTCACAAACAAATGAAGCACAAATCGTGATTTAAACAAAATCATTTAAAATGCTGTAAATGTGCTCAATAACCTCAAAATAATTATAGTCCCAAAGGAAAAACAAATGTGAAAAACAAGTTTTCCTTTCAAAACTTTTGTAACAAGCATTTAAATCAACATAAATAATAAATGCTAATTTTTCGTGGTTCTGGCAGCACAATGCAATAACAGGAACTCCACTAAAATGGCTTTAGTGTAAAAACTCAGACAAGCAGAAATAGGCAAAAAATACTTTAAAGGGAATAAACCCCAGCTTAAAATAAACAGTACAGTAAAATCCCAGTTATCCGGGACTTGAGCAACTGGCACTGGATTAGCTCTTATGCTGGCATATGAGCCAATCAAAAATTGTAAAGCAAATCTTAAGCAACCGGAAAATGCAACCAGCATCTACCAATCCCCACGGGTGCCGGTTAAGTGACACTTTACTGTACAAGTATTACATTGCAAGAGAAACCACACCAAATATATACACGTTTTACATAAAAAAAAAAATATGCAAATCAGCACAGTACACTTTTCAAAGTACTGCTAGACAAAGAAAGAGTAAGGAAATAAAACCCCAAAGTAGTCCCTTATCTGACTTCTGCAGCAGACTTCAACCAGAGAGATTTTTCTGCAAAAATCAGTACCAAGAATAAGGCAAAAATCAAATGGTTGTGGATAAAGTTTTTCCCCTACAGATGCAGCTTAGATTTAGCTTCCTTCCATATGAAAACACACTGCTGTGTGTAGTTAAACACAAAGGAAGTGGAAAATGTACAGTCGTGTACACAACATAAATGTAGATGTTCAAGTGTATTCACTGTTGCAGTCATCACATTTGGGTTATCTGCCTGTAGGTAGCCCTCAGTCGGACCGAATACCAGAGTCTTAGGATTTCTGCGTCGGATGCTGTCGCTTCTTTCATGACGTCAGGGGAATAAAACAGGCAGACAACACCATTACATCAGTTTTTCTTGCCCCAAATGTCAGGAGCCCCCAAAATAGGAAGCTAGTATACGGTGGGGAACACCGCTAGTAAAAAGTAAATACCAATGCCATTAGGAATGGCCACAGAGAGGAGAGGTAGAAAGACAGAGAAAGCCAGAGAGCTAGAGGGAGGGAAAACCAAGACTGCAACAGTGAATAGGAACATCTACATTTATGGTAAGTGCATACAACTGTACTACGTTCTTAGTGTTTCACTGTTGTAGTAATCACACTTGGGTTGATTCCCAAAGCTGAGGAAGGGTGGAGGCAGTCAAGAAGTGTTAGAGTTGGCTAGTAGGCCTGGCAAGACTGCTGTAGCAAATCCAGCTCTGGATTATAAAAAAGACTGGTAAATGGTAATGCTTGGTGAAGGTGTGTACAGAACTCCAGGATGCAGCTTTCAGAATGTCCCTGGTAGGGACTCCCCTGAGAAATGCTATAGAGGTGGAAGTAGCCCTAGTTGAGTGTGGTCTGATCCCCTTCGGGGTAGGTTTTCCATGGTGCTTGTAGCAGAATGGATGTAGTGTGCTATCCATTTGGAAATAGTTTCCTTTGAAAATGGCCTTACCCTCTGCCCTGTAGCAAAGCTGACTAGCAGCTGGTCAGATTTTCTGAAAGGTTTAGTCCCATCAAGGTAGAACCTGAGCTGTCTGTGCACGTATAAGGAATGCAGGATCCTTTACCCTTTATTCTAAGGGTTAGGGAAGAAGGTTGGCAAATGAATGGATTGGTTTAGAGTCACACTGGTCACCACCTTGGGCATAAAGGATGGGTCAGTCCTGAGGGGAAACCCTGTCAGCATGGAAAATAATGAAGGGTTCTACAGCAATTAGTGCCTGTAACTCAGACACTCTTCTTGCTGAAGTTATAGCTAAAAGTAAGGCCGTTTTCCAAGAGAGAAATTTTAACTCTGCTGAAGCTGCAGGTCCAAAAGGGGGAAACGTGAGCTTTTCCAGTACAAACTTAAGGTCCCAGGCAGGGGTAGGTGCTCTCCTAGGGGGCCTTAAAGTTGTTAGCCCCACTCAGGAACTGTTTAGTGAGAGGGCGAGAAAACAGAGGTGGCTCCGTATTATAATGAGCTGGCAGAGGCATGAATCTTAATGGAGGAGAAAGATAGGCCTCTGTGGAGTAGCTCTTCTAGGTAATCCAGGATTAGAGGTAAGGAGGGCACTGCTGTGTCCTTCCCTTGAGACGGATTCCAAGAACAATATATTTTCCACTTTTCAGCATAGGATTTCCTAGTACAAGGCCTTCTGGCTTCAAGAATGACATCCAGCACCTGTTTGCTGAGGGTGTTGGTGGAGTATTCAAGGGATAAGCCGGGCTGCACGGTTTAGGGATTGCAAATGTGGATGCAAAATCTGTCCCTGCTGCTATGACAGCAGGGTAGGAGTCTGGTGAAGGTGCCAGGGTGGCACTGTTGGTAGACTGCACAAGAGTGGGTACCAGTGCTGATGTGGCCAGTCTGGGGCAATAAGAATTGCCCTTGGCCTGTCCTGTTTTACCTTGAGTAGTACTTTTGAGAGGAGGGACAGAGAGGGAAAGGCATAAATTGAGAGGTTTTCCCATTGAAAGGATAAGGCATCCACCTTCCAGGCCCTGCTGTGAGGGTTCCTGGTGCAGTATTTGCTCAACTGGTGGTTCTCGGGGGAAGCAAATAGGTCCACCTCTGGTGTCCCCCACCTCTGGATCAGAAGGTTGAAGGTGTTAGTTTCCAATTTCCAATCGGGTGGGCCTAGGAGATTTCTGCTCAACTTCTCTGCCAGTGAATTTTGTTTGCCTGGCAGGAATTGAGCTTGTAGATGCACTTGGTTGCTCAAGGCTGTGTTCCACAGGGCCATGGCTAACCTGCAGAGTGGGTAAGAATGGGCTCCCCTTGCTTATGTACCACATAACTGTGGCGGTGTCTGTTTTTATAAGCAGTTGCCCTGGAAGGATTGGGTATTTGAAGGCTGTCAGAGCATTCTGTACAGCAAGCATCTCTTTTTGATTGATGTGCAGGAGAATCTAGGCTGGGCTCCAGTGGCACTGAATGCATTTGCCTGCCATGTGAGCCCCCCATGCATAGTCTGATGCGTCTGTTGTCAGGGTTTGGGTGGCGAGGGGTTGAGTGAAAAGCAGTCCCTTGTTGTGGCTGCATGCTTCTGCCCACCAAAGGAACTCTGCCCTTAGATCAGGTACGATTGGAATGACCATTTACCATTGAAGTTTCCTCATATGCAGTCTTGCATATGGAATTAGCAGAATACATGAGGCCATGAAACCTAGAGCTTGCAGTATTTGTCTTGCAGATAGCTGGGTTCTGGTGGCCAAGTGTTTGAAGTAGTTTGTCAGACCTATTTTTCTGAAGTGAGAAATGTCATCTGGGAAGTTGTGTCCAAGCTTGCAACCAGGAATACAATCTTTTGACTGGGTACCGGTTGTGATTTTTCGTTGATGGTGTACCCCAATGAAGTGAGAAGGCTTTTTATGGGAAAATTTGGACATTTCTCTGCCTGCAGTATGCAATGGCTGGAGCCAGGCACTTTGTGAATACTCTGGGGCGCAGTAGACAAGACAAAGGGAAGTGCAGAGAACTGATGGTGCATATAACCTGCCCTGAAGTGTAGACATTTCCTGCGTGACTCCCTTATGGGGATGGGCAGATAACTTTCTTTTCAGTCTAGAGTGACTAACCACGCATCCTTGGCTAGCATAAGGAGAAGCTGTTGCAGGGTAAGCATCTTGAATTTTGGGACCATCAGAAAGGTGTTGAGAGTTAATAGATCCAGGATTGAGCGCCAACAGCCCTCTTTTCTGGGCACCAGGAAAGGTCTGGAGTAGAAACCCTGCCCACTTTGTTCTACTGGAATAGGCTGAATAGTTCTGATATTGAGCAGGGAAAGTACTTGCTTTTGAGCCTCTGTCCACTGGTTTGGAGTAAGGTGTGCAAATCCGCTTGGGGTTGGCAGTGTACGGAAGTAGAATCTGTACCCCTGGGATATAATGTTTAGGACCCATATGCCCCGAGTAATGGACATCCAGTTTTTTGCATGAAGAGCAAATTTTCCTCCTAAGGGCACAAGTAATTGGGTAGGGCTGGGAAGGATGATAGAGATGTCATTGCGAACATTTTCCATAAGGGGGCGCCTTAACACTCCGTTTTTGAGGAGGTGTTTAGATCTCTGCATACCCTGAGACAGTAGTCTGGGTGGTCTGTTTCCCCTGGGTTTGGTCTGAGAAGGCCTGGAAGGGGCTGGAAAGGACCAGTTTTTAGAAGATCAATGCCTACTAAATCTAGGTGGTTGCACTTGTAAGAATTCTTTAACAGTTTGCATAGATTTAGCTTTTTCTTTCATCTTTTTAAGAACCTCTTCTGCTTTGGTGCCAAATAAACAGTCCTTATTTAAAGGAGCATCTAGTAATTTGGATTTGACATGATCTGGCAAGGTTTGTTCCTTCAGCCACGCATGCCTTCTCAGTACAGACCCAGTGACTGCAGCAGCCCTGCAAGACACTTCTAGGTCATCAAAGTCACAATGCAAAGTATGCTTACTAACTTGGTTAGCAGAATGCATTAGCTCTTGTAAATCTTTATTTTCCGCACAATCTGGAAGTAACCCCATTTTTTTTTTTTTAATTAGTTCCATAATATGCTGCTGGTACTTCCAACATGTGGAACTGGCAATTCAATGCCCTGATGGTAAGAGTTGCAGAGGTATATACCTTCTTACCAAATCTGTCTAATGCTCTGGAATCCCTGTCTGAAGGGGTAGGATTTTTGGCTGTAGTTCATAGGTCGGTACTAGGCTATCGGCCCTGGGGCCTATACAAGCCCAGCCAAAAAGGAACCCTGGGCTTTTGCCACCCAAGAAAATTATTTTCCTGTGCCACTGTCGAGCAGAGCCACAGAGGTGATCACCGGGGTGAATTTCCTATTTCCCATCCAATCATCAAGACTTTTCCTGAAGAGTAGCCTTAATACCTTTAGGTCCCTGGGATATGGTCTCTGGATCCGCAGCAGGATTCTTGAAGAGAAATTTGTGGGAATCAGGTACTCTTGTCTGTAGTACTTGTCAGGTTTCCTAGGGGCCATGGATAAAGTATCTGGAGTAAGACTGGATTCCATAAAAACATCATCTACAACATCCAGGACAGGGGGTATAGCTAGATGCCTGTGCTGAGGCAACTCTAAAAATTCTCTGAGTCTCTTTTTGGACTGAGGGCAGTCCTGGCATTCCCAACGGAAATGCTCTCAAAGTATGCAAGGTTTCACCAAAAGAAAAGTCCTCTGGAGGGGAGGCAGAGGGAATGGATTCCTCTGCATCTGAATCCTCATAGGTTGATAAGGGCATGTCCTGATAATCAGAAGGGTCAGAGCCATCAGACTCCAGGTCTGTAGAATCAGAAAGTAACTCAATTCTTTGTCTCTTAGCAGGGGAAGGCTGGCTACCCCTAATTAGGGTAATAAGGTCTTCAGCCATTCTAAGAATTTGTTTTTGTAGCATGGGAGCTTGAGCGTGCGCTTTGGTCGTCGGCTTTCTAGGCATAGTGCATACTCTGGGCCTCAGAAACTCAGTAGTTTTAGCCAAAAATGAAGTTGTCGGTTTAATTCGAACATCGGTAGGTCGGAATACACCCTCAGAAGCCAGTGCCTGCACAGCGGCTGTGGACCCAGCCAAGGTAGAGACATCCACAGATTCCATAGTCGAAGAAGCATCTCGTGGCATACTGGACTCCGAATGGGTCTCAGCAAAGGCCTGCTAATCCGCAGAAGCAGGCATCAGGGGCTGCAAAGGTGCCCGAGTACCGGCGGACTGGCGGCTAGCTTAACGGAAGCATCGTCGGCAGTTTTGGACATATGCGGTCTGTCTTTATCTTTAAGTTTTTTATGGAAGATCGGTAGTCGGATGGCTTATCAAAGCCATTTCGGCATAAAGAGAACGAGAGCGAAAGAATTTAGTGACAAAGATAGCCCGAATATTTCGGGCGTTAAACAAGGCACAAAATCAATAGCGAGGGATGTCGCGGTCTGGACCTAAACAGGTGATACAGTAAGAATGAAAATTTCTGTGAGGTATTTGCTTTCCACAGGCAAGACAATTGTTAACTTTTTTGACATCAGTTAGAGCAAGAAAAAAGGATCCCCAACGGGGGTACTTAGCTTTAGAAGACTTCAGGATTACAAACTCAAACGAAAATTTCAGGTAGCGGCCAACAGGCACTTGCAAACTGCTTCTACTTCGGGCTCCCGCTCGGCAAGAAATGTAATGGCATCGGCTGCATGTTTTATACCCCTGACGACTTGACGTCATAAAAGAAGTGACAGTATCTGACACAGAAATCCTAAGACTCTCGTATTCGGGCCAACTGAGGGCTACTTGCAGGCAGATAACCCAAGTGTGATGACTGCAACAGTGAAACAAGAACAACATCAAAAATTATGCCAAGAATTTTTAATGCGATAAATGGTGGAAATAAAGTACAGTTGTGTACACTTACCATAAATGTAGATGTTAGAGTGTATTCACTGTTGCAGTCATCACATTTGGGTTATCTGCTTGTATTAGCCCTCAGTCGGCCTGATTAACAAAGTCTTGGGTCCTGTGTCGGTTGCTGTCCCTTCTTCCGTGACGTCTGGTCGTCAGTGGTATAAAGTATGCAGCTGACGCACTTGCATCAGTTTTTCTTGCCCCAGATGTCAGGTGCCCCCATAATGGGAAGCAATTAAATCTATAAATATACAAGGTTATACCTCCAACAAAAAAGCAAATACACCAAAAAGCATTTGAGCATAGTAAAGGAGAGTAGAGGTATAGCCAAAAGAAGTAAGGGGGCCGGAGGGAGGGTAACCAGGACTGCAACAGTGACTACACTAACATCTACATTTATGGTAAGTGTACACAACTGTACTATGTTCTTCGTGTTTCACTGTTGCAATCATCACATTTGGGTAGATTCCCAAAGCTAAGGATGGGAGAAGGAAATCAGATAGCATTAGGACCAGCTATAAGGCCCTGCAAGACTGCAGTGGCAAAGCTAGCTCTGGATTTTAGAGAAAATTGGCAGATGGTAATGCTTGGTGAAAGTATATACAGAACTCCAGGTAGCAGCTTCTAGGATGTCCCTGGTAGGGACCCCTCTGAGAACGGCTGTAGAGATAGATGCAGCCCTGGCTGAGTGGGATCTGATCCCCTATGGGATAGGTTTTCCATGGTGCTTGTAGCAGAAATTAATGCAATGGCCTATCCATTTGGAAACGGTTTGCTTTGAAATAGCCTTCCCCTCTGCCCCTACAGCAAATGCCACCATTTGAGATTTAGTCCTGTCCAAGTAGAATCTATGTTGTCTGTGCACATCTAATGAGTGCAATATCCGTTCCCCTTTGTTCTGTGGATTAGGAAAGAAGGTTGGCAAATGAATGGACTGATTAAAGGGCCACACTAGATACCACCTTGGAGGGATTGGTCCTGAGGGACACCCTGTCCGCATGAAAGATGATGAAAGGCTCCACTGACATAAGGGCCTGTAATTCAGATACCTTTCTTGCTGAAGTGATTGCTAAAAAGGAAAGCTGTTTTCCAAGAAAGGAATTTTAAGTCTGCAGTAACAGCTGGCTCGAAAGGGGGAAAAGAGTAAGTTTCTCCAATACAAAGTTAAGGTCCCAGGCTGGAGTCCCAACCTGGGTGGTTGTAAAGTTTTGGCTCCTCTGAGGAACTGCTTGAGCAGTGGATGAGAGAAGAGGGGAGGTTCTGTACTATAATAAACTGAAATGGCTAAGGCGTGAATTTTGATGGAGGAGAAAGACAGGTCCTTGTGAAGCACCTCAGTTAAATATTGTAAAATCTGAGGTAAATTGGGCACTGCTGTGCTCATCCCTTGAGAATGGTTCCAGGCATAGAATCTTTTTCCATTTCAGCATAGGATTTTCTAGTACTAGGCCTCCTTGCCTCTAAAATAATATCCATCACTGGTTTACTGTGATATGGTAAAGGAGAGATTAGGTAATTAGCCAGGCTGCTAGATACAGTGTTTGAAGCAGAGGGTGCAGAATCTGGTTCACCCGCTGGGACAATAGGGTAGGAGTCTGAGGCAGGTGCCATGGGGCCAACAGTGACACACTGCGCAAGACAGGGTACCAGTGTTGGCATGGCCAGTCCGGTCCAATCAAAATCGCCTTGGTTTGTCTTGTTTGATCTTTAGTAGTACTTTGGAGAGCAGAGGCAGAGGAGGAAAGGCATAAACTGATAGGTTTTTCCAGCTGAAGGACAGAGCATTCACTTTCCAAGCTTGTTTGTGGGGAGTCCTTGTACAAAATGTGTCCAATTGATAGTTCTGGGGGGAGGCAAACAGGTCTATATCTGGGCTCCCCCCACTTGCTTTTCAACATGCTGAAAATCCTTGGTTCCAGTTTCCACTCATGTGGGTCCATGAGGTTTCTGCTTAGTTTGTCTGCCAGTGTGTGTAGTTTTCCTGGCAGGAATTGAGCTTGTAGATGCACTTGGTAGCTCAGGGCTGTGTTCCACAATGCCATGGCTAGTCTGCAGAGGGGGTAAGAATGTGTGCCCCCCTGCTTGTTTATGTACCACATAACAGTGGTGTTGTCCGTCTTTATCATGAAT
Source organism: Protopterus annectens (assembly GCF_019279795.1). Taxonomy (NCBI): domain Eukaryota; kingdom Metazoa; phylum Chordata; order Ceratodontiformes; family Protopteridae; genus Protopterus; species Protopterus annectens. Next base: position 1,840,451,001 of record NC_056728.1, read on the forward strand.
TGCCCTGGAAGAATGTGGTCCTTGAAGACTGCCAGAGCATTCTGCACAGCTAACATTTCTTTTTGATTGATATGCAGGTGCATTTGACTTGGGTTCCATTTGCCCTGAATGTGCTTCTCTGCCAGGAGAACCCCCCCCCCCATGCATAGTCTGATGCGTCTGTTAGGGCTTGGGTGGCACGGGGTAGTGTGAATGTTAGTCCTGTGTTTTGGTGGCAGGCCTCTGCCCACCAAAGGAACTCTAGGCGTAGGCAAGGTATGATAGGAATCATTGCTTCTAGATCCTGAGAATGTTGACACCATAGGCTTTTTAGATAGTTTCCTCATATGCAGTCTTGCATATGGAATAGAAGAATGCAGGAGGCCATGAACCCCAAGACTTGTAGTGTTTGCCTTGCAGATAGCACGGTTTCTGTGGCCACTTGTAGGTTGTCATATGAATTTATTTATCTGGCATAAGGAAAGCCATCTGGGAAGCTGTATTCAAGCTTGCTCCCAGGAATAAAATTTGTTGACAGGGTACCAGGTGTGATTGCTTTTCATTTATGGTGTACCCCAGACAGGTTAGCACCCTTTTGTACAAAGGCCAGATGCTTCAAAAGTATATCCTGGCTTTCTGCCTGAATTAGACAATCATGCAAGTATGGGTATATTTGAATATTTCTTTGCCTGAAAAATGCAATGACTGGAGCCAGGCACTTTGTGAATACCCTGGGCACAGCAGATAAGCAAAAGGGCAGTGCAGAGAACTGACAGTGCGTGTAGCCTGCTTTGAAGCGTAGGTATCTTCTGCAAGATTCCCTGACTGGTATGTGCGGGTATGCTTCCCTTAAATCTAGTGCTGCCAACCAGGCGTCTTTGCCTAGCATAGGGAGCAACTGGTGAAGAGTCAGCATCTTGAATTTTGGAATCACCAAAAAGGTGTTTAAAGTAGACCGGTCCAGGATAGGACGCCATGAATTGTCTTTTCTGGATACCAGGAAAAGTCTTGAGTAGAAACCTTGTCCCTTTTCCTCTTCTGGTACCAACTGAATAGCCCCCAAGCTTAAGAGAGAAGATATTTGCTTTTGGGCCTCTGCCCACTGACTTGGGGGTAGATCTGGCCACCCGCTTGGTGTTGGTAAGGTGTGGAAGTGAAATCTGTATCCTTGGGACACTATATTTAAAACTCATTTGTCCTGGGTAATGAGTTCCCAGTTCTTTGCATGAAGAGCAATCTTTCCCCCCAAAGGGGCAGTCAGTTGAGAAGTGCTAGGCAGTTTTAAAAAGAAGTCACTGAGACAGTTTACCATAGGGGGGAGTTTTATTACTCCCTGATTTGGAAGTGGAGGCTCCACACTGCTTAGTCCTGTGCGTACCCTGTGACTGAAGCCTGGGAGCTCTGCTGGCTCTGGGTTTGGACTGAGAAGGTCTGGAAGAGGCAGGAAAGGACCAATTCATGGAAGGGCAATGCCTACTAAACCGTGGAGATTGTACTTGTAAAAAATTTTAACAGTTTGCATAGATTTAGTTTTTTCCTCCATTTTTTTTTAAGAACTTCTTCTGCCTTGTTGCCAAACAGGTGGTCCTGGTTTAAGGGAGCATCCAGTAATTTCACTTTAACATGATCTGGCAAGGATTGCTCCTTAAGCCAAGCATGCCTTCTAAGTACAGACCCAGTTACAGCAGCCCTGCAAGATGCCTCTAGTGAATCAAAACCACATTGCAAATTATGTTTTACAACTTGTTCAGCTGAATGCAATAAATCCTTATTTTCAGCACAATCAGGAATCAACATAATTTTATGCTGCTGATACTTTAACATATGAAACTGGCAGTTTAAGGCTCTAATGGCCAAAGTTGCAAGTGTATACCTTCTTACCCAATCTATCCAGCGCTCTGGAGTCTCTATCAGAGGGGATAGGATTTTTGGCAGTATTAGCTTTAATGTCCTTGGGTCCCTGAGAAATGGTCTCAGGATCCGCAGTAGGATTTTTGAAAAGGAACTTGAGAGTCAGGGACCCTGTAATATCTATCAGGTTTTCTGGGAGCAGGAGGTAAAGAGTCAGCGGCCAAGCTAGATTCCGAAAAGGCATCATCAACAATGTCTAGTACAAGAGGTATGGCTTAAGGCCTGTGCTGGGGCAAGAGTAAGAAATCCTTAAGCCTCTTTTTAGAATCAGAGGAATCCTAACTTTACCAACGAAAATGCTCCCTGAGGGTATGCAAGGTTTCACCAAAAGAGAAATCTACTGGGGGGGGCAGAGGGAACAGAGTCCTCAGCATCAAAATCCTCGTAGGTAGATAAGAGTAAATCCTGGTCATCAGAGGAAATAGAAAATTCAGAATCCTGATCAGAATTATCATAAGCAAACTCAGTCCTAGGACTCAGAGGGGGAAGGTTGGCTTCCCCTGATTAAAGTAAAAAGAAGTTATGTCTTACCATAACGTTCCATCTGTATTGTTGATCCTCGTTCAGTCATTACGTGTGGGTATCGGTTCCGACTTTGGAACTGAGCCAGCCATCTTCCAAGCTCGCGTCAGCTACAAACTCTAGAGCTAAAACTCTTACCCAGACTTCCCCTCTCCCTGTTACCTCAGATCGAGTTTGCAAGTCAAAAGAAGGTAGAGGCTACCTCTGGTCAAATGATAATAGAACCGGATGGGGAGAACCACTAAAAGCTACAGAAGGAGGGAGGGTCGTAATGACTGAACGAGGATCAACAATACAGATGGATGGTAAGACACCTTCTTTATCTGATATTGTTAATCCTCATTCATTCCTGACGTGTGGGACAGAGTCCCCAGCTACCTTTATTCCTGGGAGACTCTCAAGGAAGGACATTCCCGAGCACCACAGAACCAAAAGATGCTCTTCCCCCTGGAGGCCAAATCCAATTTTTAATGATTGATGAAGGTATGAGGAATAGCCCAAGTTGCAGCTGCACAAATGTCATGTAAAGTGGCTCCAGCATGGAAGGCAGCAGAAGTTGCCACCGACCTTGTAGAATGCGCCTTTTATGGTAGTAAGTAATGGAATATTACGTTGTCTGTAAATGAAGGTCACGCAGTCTTTCAACCATTTAGCCAATGTGACCTTAGCAACAGCACATCCTAATCTAGGTCCAGAATAGGCTAAAAATAACTGGTCTGATTTACGAGAGGCCTTAATCCTGTTCAAGTAGAAGTGAATTTGCCTGTGAATATCTAGGGTATGTAGGCAACACTCTCCTTTGTTTGAATGACTGGGGAAGAAAACTGGCAATTCAATGGTTTGATTAATGGACATTTCAGAGATCACTTTTGGCAGAAAGGAAGGATTAGTTCTCAATGACACTATCTCTATGAAAAATCAAATATGGACTCTTGATGCATAAGGCTTGAAGCTCAGAGATATGTCTGGCAGAAGTAATGGCGACCAAAAACGAGGTTTTCCATGACAAATATTTCAGGTTGCAAGAAGCTTGTTGAAAGGTGGCATTGTCAAAGCTTATAGGACTAATGACAGGTCCCATGGTTGAGTAGGTTCACTAAAAGGGGGTTTTAGATGATTCACGCCTTTTATGAAAGTCTTGCATAATGTGTGGGACATAAGAGAGGAGTCTTGGACACCATCATGGAAATTAGATATTGCAGCCAAATGAACTCTAATGGTAGAGGCAGATAGACCAGATTGAAATAGGGTAGCTAGATACTCCAGTACTATCGACACTGGTGCTGTAAAAGAATCAACCTGTTTTTCTTTCAGCCAAAAGGTAAATCTTTTCCACTTGAGATATGTAATTTTGGTGGAAGACTTATGAGATGCAATAAGAATGTCACGTACTGGCAAAGAAAGATAATTCTGCCTGGCAATCAAGGGAATTGGAGGAGCCAAGCTGTGAGCATCAGGCTGTTCAAGATGGGGTGAAACAGATTCTGCAGATGGGAGATCAACCGCAGGGTTGGATGGAGAATCCACGGTTGATCTAGCAGGCGAGCCCAAAGGAAGGGGAACCAAATCTGACAAGGCCAATATGGTGCTATGAGGATTACTTTGCTCTTCAACCAACGGGCTTTCTTCAGAAACTGGGGAATGAGGGGGAGAGGTGGAAATGTATAAAGTAGACCAGAGGGCCAATCGTGGACTAGAGCCATCCCTGGATGACTGTCCCGGACGGGGAATCAGGGTGAAATAGTTGCTGCATTTGTAGTTGGTCGGGGACGCAAAGAGGCCGCAGCAAGGAAGACCCCAGCGGTTGAAAATTTCCGCCTCAAGGGATTCAGGGAACACTCGTGAGGATGTAGTATACACCTGCTGAGTCTGTCTGCTATCACGTTGGAACTCCCGGAAATGTGCATTGCTAGAAGAAAACGGTTGGTAGCCATCGCCCAATGCCATATCCTCATGGCCTCTTGACAAAGTGGGTAAGATTTGGTTCCGCCCTGTTTTTGATGTACCACACCACCGCCATGTTGTCTGACTGTATTGCAATAGTCCCAGACGGCAGCAGGGGATGGAATGCTTGCAACACCAGAAGCACCGCCTTCAGCTCTAGAACATTTATATGCAGATGGGCCTCCATTTCGGACCAAGTACCTTGGACTGTCTGTCCCTGACATAGCCCCCACCCCATCAGGGAGGCATCTGTGGTCACTGTAGCCTTGGGCTGTTGGGGGGAGAAGGGACGAAACCATTGTGACGGGCTGTGGGCCATCCACCAATTTAAATCCTGTTTGCACATGTGAGTTACCCAAATCTTGGCTGAAAGAGGGTACTGAAAGGGATACCACTGGGTGAGCAGTAGCCATTGTAGAAGCCTCATGTGAAACCTGGCCATGGGGACAATGGTGATGGAGGCTGCCATGGAACCCAACACCTGTAGAACAGAGAGAACGGTGTATTTCTCCCTTGAAAGGAGTGGGATCAGTTGTTGCTTTAGCCTTAGAATTATGTGCTGTGGAATGGATTCTCTACAATTCTTTGTATTCAAGATGACCCCTACGAATTCTGTGGACTGAGAAGGGGCGAGATTGGATTTTTGCCGGTTTAGGGTTATACCTAGCCTTTCTGAAGAAAGGAGAGATTATGCCAGGGCTTCTTCCAATAGAGGTCTGGTGGGGGCGGAGATGAGCCAGTCGTTTAGGTATGGAAATATACAGTTGTGTACACTTACCATAAATGTAGATGTTAGAGTGTATTCACTGTTGCAGTCATTACATTTGGGTAATCTGCTGGCAGGGTGCCCTCAGTCGGCCTGATTAACAAAGTCTTGGGTCCTGCGTCGGTCGCTGTCCCTTCTTCCAGGTCGGAGGGTGGGTAACAAGGACTGCAATGGTGAATACACTCTAACATCTACATTTATGGTAAGTGTACACAACTGTACTACGTTCTTCGTGTTTTACTGTTGCAGTTATTACATTTGGGTAGATTCCCAAAGCTATGGTTGGGAGGATGGATTTATACAGAATTAGGAGCAGCGATAAGGCCCTGCAGGACAGCAGTGGCAAAGCCAGCTCTGCATTTACAGAAGAGAGGAGAGGTAAATGGTAATGTTTGGTGAACGTATGAACTGAGCTCCAGGTAGCAGCTTCTAGAATGTCTCTGGTAGGAACCCCTCTGAGAAAGGCTGCAGAAGTAGATGCAGCCCTGGTGGAATGAGATCTAATCCCCTTGGGGATAGTTTTATCATGGTGCACATAGCAGAAATGAATACAATGGCTTATCCATTTAGAAATGGTCTGCTTTGAAATAGGATTTCCCTCTGCCCCTGTAGCAAAAGCCACCAGTAGTTGCTCAGATTTTCTTAGAGGTTTTGTCCTGTTTAAGTAGAATCTAAGTTGTCTGTGCACATCCAATGAATGCAGAATCCGCTCACCCGTGTTCAGTAGACTGGGAAAGAAAGTTGGCAGATGAATGGTCTGATGTAGAGCCAAACTGGATACCACCTTAGGCATGAAAGATGGACTGGTCCTGAGAGCCACCCTGCCCGGATGAAAAATAATGAAAGGCTCCACTGCCATAAGAGCCTGTAATTCTGAAATCTGTCTAGCTGAAGTAACTGCTAAAAGAAAAGCTGTTTTCCAGGAGAGAAATTTAAAATCTGCAGTCACAGCTGGCTCAAAAAGAGGCACAGTGAGTTTTTTCAAAGCAAAACTGAGGTCCCATGCAGGAGCTGGTGCTCTCCTGGGAGGTCTTAAATTTTTGGCCCCTCTGAGGTACTGCTTTAGCAGAGGATGAGAAAAGAGGGGAGGCTCTGTGTTGTAATGAGCTGAAATGGCAGAGGCATGGATTTTTATAGAAGAAAAAGATAGGCCCTTGTGTAGTATCTCAGTTAAATATTGCAGAATCTGAGGAATATTGGGCATGGCCGTGCTTATTCCTTGTGCTTGGTTCCAGGCACAGAATCTTTTCCATTTCTCCGCATAAGATTTTCTAGTACTAGGCCTTCTGGCCTCCAAAATGACATCCAAAGGTTTGCTGAGAGATGCAACTGGTAAAATTAGTTGATTAGCCATGCTACAAGATTCAGAGTTTGGAGCTGAGTGTGCAGAATTTGTTAGTTCTGCTGAGACAGTAAGGTGTCAGAGGTAGGTACCACGGAGGAAAGTGTGACATATTGCGTAGGAGCGGGTACCAGTGTTGGCGAGACCAGTCTGGAGCAATCAGTATCATTTTTGGTTTTTCCTGTCTGACTTTTAGTAAGACCTTGGAAAGCAGAGGCAGAGGACGAAAGGCATAGACTGATCGGTTTTACCAGCTGAAGGACAGAGCATCCACTTTCCAAGCTTTTCTGTGATGAATTCTTGCGCAGAATTTGCCCAACTGATAATTCTGGGGTGAGGCAAAAAGATTTATGTCTGGGCCCCCCCATTTGTGTGTCAACATGCTGAAGATTTGTGGATCCAGTTTCCATTCGCGTGGGTCCATAAGATTTCTGCTTCGTACATCTGCCAGAGTATTTTGCTTTCCTGGCAGGAATTGAGCTTGTAGATCTATTTGGCAAGTCAAGGCAGTGTTCCACAATGTCATGGCTAGTCTGCAAAGGGGGTAGGAATGGGTACCCCCCTGCTTGTTTATGTACCACATGACTGTGGTGTTGTCTGTCTTTATCAGTAGTTGTCCTGGATGAAGATGGTCTTTGAAGGTTGTCAGAGCATTCTGTACAGCTAGCATTTCTTTCTGTTTGATATGTAGGTGCATTTGATTTGGGCTCCACTGGCCCTGAACGCATCTCCCTGCCAGATGCACCCCCAAGCATAATCTGATGCATCTGTAGTCAGGGTCTGGGCGGCAGGGGGTAGAGTGAATGACAGTACCTTGTTTTGGTGGCAGGCTTCTGCCCACCATAGGAACTCTAGCTGCAGGCAAGGAATTATAGGAATCATTGTTTCTAGGCTGCGATAATGTTGACTCCATAAGCTTTTTAGGTACCACTGAAGTTTCCTCATATGCAGTCTTGCATATGGAATTATTAGGCTGCAGGAGGCCATGAACCCAAAGGCCTGCAGAATTTGTCTTGCAGATAGCTGGGTTTTTGTGGCCACCTGTTTGAAGTAAGTCATCAATTGAATTTGTTTTTCTGTCTTAAGGTAGGTCATCTGGGCAGCTGTATTCAAACTTGCACCCAGGAATTAATTATTTGAGAGGGTACCAGTAATGATTTTTCGTTTATGGTGTACCCTAGACAAGTTAGAAGTCTTTTTACAAACGCCAGATGTTTTAGAACAGTGTCATTGTTTTCTACCTGAATTAGACAATCGTCCAGGTAAGGATAAATTTGAATGTTTCTTTGTCTGCAAAATGCAATTACTGGTGCCAGGCACTTTGTGAATACCCTAGGCGCAGCAGATAAGCCAAAGGGCAGTGCAGAGAACTGGTAATGCAAATAGCCTGCTTTGAAGCGGAGGTACCTTCTGCAAGATTCCCTGATTGGGATATGCAGGTAAGCCTCTTTTAAGTCTAGAGTTACCAACCAGGCTTTAACTGTTGTAGAGTCAGCATCTTGAATTTTGGAATGTCCAGAAATGTATTTAGAATGGATAAGTCCAGAATTGGATGCCATGATTTGTCTTTTCTGCATACCAGGAAAAAAAAAGCCTTGAATAAAAACCTTGTCCCTTTTCCTTTTCTGGTTGAGTAGCCCCCATATTCATAGGTTGGTACTGAGCTATCTGCCCGAAGGCATATATTAGCCCAGCCACGTTGTGCGGTATTCACCGCCCCTTTAGTAGTTCCCTAGACCCTTGTACTAGCAGCTAGTACCCTTGGCCCCCCTATCTAGTAGTGCTGTTGTTGTGATCCCCGGTGTGAACTTTCTGTTACCCATCCACTCATCAAGGTTCCTCTTGAAGAGTGATAGTGAGGGGCTCTGTCTTATGTAGATCGGGACCCTGTTCCATAGTAAGGGAAGTCTCTGCGAAGGGAATCTATCCCTCCAGCATGTTCTATTCATTGTTGTGTTGAGGTTTATATCCCTAGAGCGTGTAGCTCGAGTAGATTTGGTTTTGCTAAGATGGAGCATGTTCAACAATTCTGGGTTGGACATGGCTCTGTACGTTAGACAGAGATCGCCTCTGAGAAAGCAGTATGCAAAGGAGAACAGTCTTAGCTTTTTCAATCGTGCTGCATAGGGCAACTGTTTGAGGTCAGTAATCCTCTTGGTACCTATCTCTGTGGTCTCTCCAGCTGCTGGAGATGTCTAGCCAGGTACAGTCCAATTGGTGCATTGTACTCAATAATGGGTCTGATGAGGGAAGAGTAGAGGGGCACCATTACATCCTTAGATCTTGATGCGAACCCTTTCGTGATCAGATGGGTCACATAGAAGGATTTTCTAACCACTTTGGCAACATGGTCATCAAAGGAAAGCCGACCATCTACTTGGGTCCCTAGATCCCTTATTTCTTCTTCAGATTTCAGGGGATTACCTCGTATGTTGTAGTTTGCAGGTACTCCGTTTTTAGGCCCTTCTGGAGGACCTCCATGTCGGCCGGAGACTAATACAGCACCCAGTTTGCAGTCGTCCACAAACTTAGTCAGCCACAGCCCTTCCGTGCTTGCCTGTACTTCTGAGAAGTATATGCCAAACAGGAGGGGCCCCAGGACAGAGCCCTGAGGCACACCACTCGTTATTGGTCTGGATTCGGACATAGATCCCGCTACTCTTACTTTATGGGATCTGTCTGAGAGCCAGTTTGCAATCCATCTTATGACGCAAGGGTTTATGCCCAGGCTGGTGAGCTTATCAATAATACCTGAATGGGGAATGGTGTCAAATGCTATGAGGGACATAACTTGTTTTCGGGCCTCTGCCCACTGATTTGGAGGCAGATCTGGCCATCTGTTTGGGATTGGCAACATCTGGAAATGAAATCTCTATCCCTGGGATACTATATTTAAAACCCACTTGTCCTGGGTAATTAGTTGCCAGTTTCGTGCATGAAGTGCCAGTTTTCACCCCAAAGGGGCGGCCAAAAGATAAGTGCTTGGTGATTGCAGTGGAAAGTCATTGAGGCTGTTTACCGTAGGAAAGTGCCTTGTTACTTCCAGATTTGGAGGTGGAGGCACCCCATTGCTTTGTTCTACAAGTTCCTTGAGACTGAAACCTGGAGCCTTTGGAATGTCTGGGTTTGACCTGAACAGCTCTGGTGGGTACTGGAAAGGACCAGTTCTTAGTAGGCCAGTGCCTACTGAACCTGGGTGGCTGCACTTGTAGGAAATCTTTTACAGTTTGCATAGATTTAGCTTTATCTTACATCTTTTTCAAAACTTCTTCTGCCTTATTACCAAATAGATTGGTCCTGTAGTAAAGGAGCATCCAACAATTTGCTTTAACATGATCAGGCAGATTTTGCTCCTTGAGCAAAGCATGCCTTCTCATCACAGATCCAGTTACAGCGGCCCTGCAAGAGGCCTCCAAAGAACCAAAACCACATTGCAAAGTATGCTTTCCAACTTGTTCAGCTGAATGCAATAAATCTTGCAACTCTATTTTCCACACAGTCAGAAATCAACATCATTTTCTGCTTAAGTAAGCCCATGACATGCTGTTGATATTTAAGCATATGAAATTGACAATTTAAAGCCTTGATTGCCAAGGTTGCAGACTTATAAACCTTCTTTGCGCCTTGGAGTCTCTATCAGAAGGGGTAGGGATTTTTAGTAGTAGAAGTCTTAACACCCTTGGGACCCTGAGAAATTGTTTCAGGGTCAGCAGTAGGGTTTTTTAAAAGAGGAATTTGTGTGAGTCAGGAACCCTGTAATATCAGTCTGGCTTACTAGGAGCCGGAGGCAGGGAATCAGCAGCTATGCTGGATTCTGAGAAAACATCATGAACAATGTCTAGAACAGGAGGTATAGCCAAATGCCTATGCTGAGGAAGAAGGAAATCCCTAAGCCTCTTTTTAGATTCTGATAAATCCTGACTCTCCCAGTGAAAGTATTCCCTTATGGTATGCAAAGTTTCCCCAAAGGAAAAATCCTCAGGAGGAGAAGCAGAAGGGATGGAATCTTTTGCCTCAGAGTCCTCATAAGGCGGAATAGAGAACTCCTGATCAGAACAGGAATCAGAAGAAATGGAAACCTGATCTGATGATTCATAAATCAGTGCCTTACCTAGGCCTCTTAGCAGGAGGAGGATGGGTACCCCTGGTCAAGGTAATTAAATCCTCAGCCATTTTGATAATTTGTTTTTTAGGCATAGGGGCCTGTGCACGTGGCCCAAGCGTCATTTTTTTAGACAAAGAAGTTGATTTAGTCCTTAGTTTTGAAGATGGCGTCGGTTTAATATACAAATCTTTAGGCCTGAAAACACACTCGGAAGCCGGTGCCTGCTCAGCGGCTCCGGACCCATCCAAGATAGAGACATCCACGGGTTCAATACTTAAAAGTGTCTCACGGCATACCGGACTCTGAATGGGTCTCAGTAGAGGCCTGCGAATCAAAAGTAGCGGGCATTAGGGGCTGCGAAAGCGCCTCACTGAATACCGGCGACTGGCTTAGGAGAAGCTTAGTCGTCGGTTTTGGACCTTGACGGTCTCTCTTTTTCTTTGCGTTTTTGTTTTTAGGTATGCCGGCAGTCGGATTGCTAACCGACGACATTCTGGATAGTTAAATCTTGAACCAAAATATTTTGATGCAAAAATATACAGATGCTTAATAGTGTGTTGATTACATTTAGCACAAAACCGACAGCAATGCACGTTGTGGTCAGGGCCTAGGCAAGGAATACAGTACAAATGAAAATCCTTGAGGTATTTGCTTCCCACAAGTTAATACAATTATTAACTTTTACTGACATCGGTAAGGAGCAAGAAAAAGTTTCCCAACGGGGTACTTAGCTTTAGGTTGAAGTACTTAGCTTTAGGTTGAAGACTTCGGTTTTGAAACTCGAAAATTTCAGGAGTCAGCTGACCAGCACTTGCAAACTGCTTCTGCTTCGTGCACTGCGCGGCAAGAAAGACTGATGAAAATGGCGTCGGCTGCATGTTTTATACCCCTGATGACCTGAAGTCATGGAAGAAGGGACAGCAACCGACGCAGGACCCAAGACTATGTTAATCAGGTCGACTGAGGGCAACCTGCCAACAGACTATCCAAATGTAATGACTGCAACAGTGAAACACGAAGAACATCACCTGGAATCCTTGAAGTCGCAAGTGAATTGCGACGACTGCCATGCACTTTGTGAAAACACTGGGGGCTGTAGAGAGTCCGAAGGGCAGTACTCTGAACTGGTAGTGACTGGCTCCCGCACAGAAGCGAAGGAATCGTTTTGATGGTCTGTCCACTTTTATGTGGTAGTACGCATCTTGAAGATCTATCGAGCACATCCAATCATCTTTTTCCAAAAGCGGAAGGATAGACTGTATTGTGACCATCTGGAATTTTTGTACTTTTACAAACTTGTTCAATACACTGAGATCCAAAATTGGTCTCCATTCCCCGGTTTTCTTTGGCACCAAAAATAGTCTTGAGTAAAATCCGGATCCTATTTGGCTTGGAGGGACTATTTGGATGACTCTTTCTTAGCAAATTTTGAAATCTCTAAAGCTGCTTCTTCCCTTTGACTGGGTGGAACGTCGGGTAAGTTTGTTAGGGGAGCGGGACAAAAATCGAAGGGAATATGATAACCTCTGGTTATTATCCTTTGTACCAAAGAACCGGTGGTGATGGTTAGCCAGGCAGAAGGGTACAAGGAGGAACAACCTTCAAACACTTCCAGAGGAAAGCAGTCGGGCCGCTCTTCAAGAGCACTGGTAGGATTGGCCAGGGAAAGAGTCCCTGGAACCCTGGTTACACGGACCCCCTCTGCCCCGAAAAGGTAGTCTTCCCTGTGTGTTTCCCCCTCTGCCTCTAGGGGAGAGCTCGGCCTGTTTCTCACGGAAGGACCCAGAGACATTTTGTACCATATCTTCCCACTCTTCTGGTTTCTAGAGAAAGCCCGTTGAGGGGAATAACCCACGACAAAAAGGGTCTTACCATCCTGTTCACATCTGGCCAGTGTGCTTTTAACCTTGGGTCCAAACAATGAAGAGGCTTCGATGGAAGCGTTGAGAAAGGAAGCCTTGAAGGGTTCCGCGAAATTACACAAGCGCATCCAGCGTGTCATCTCAGAATAATGCCTGAACTCGCCGCTCTAGCTGCTCCTTCTGATGCATGAGATATCAGGCGCATGGAGGAGTTGGATATCGATTCAATGGTGGCTAGCTGAGAGGCCACTTTGTCATGGACCTCATCAGACACAGCACCAGCCAAAGTTTCAGAGAACTCAGAAATTAAATCTTTGAGGCCTGGTAAAGTGTGCCATATAGTTTAGGGACCTGGTTGCAAAAGTATGCTTCCCTATTCTGTCCAGAGCCCGGGACTTCTTGTTGGGCGGATGGACAGTCTGGCTTTCTTCTTCCGCCAGGTCCTTTTTTGTTGCGGCCGCCACCACCAAAGCATCTACAGGAAGACCTTTGGACCATTGGGGATCAGTAGCAGGAGGGGACAAAACTTTATCTGGCCTCCGGGGAATGGCCTCAATGGTGTCAGGAGCTTTCCACGCATGCTGCACGACGAGCCGGACCAGTTCGTCGGCAGGTGGAGTAACCCAGGAGGCGCGAAAGGCCTGCAGGAACACAGACTGGGTTCGAGGGCTGCCAGTCACCTCTCTGTTTAAGAATTTCAAGAATATTATCAAAGGATACCTCAGAGGGTGAGCGAGGGGACCCTTTCCCCATCATCAAAGTCTGTGTCTTCAGTAAGGGACTCCTCTGTGGAGTCCATGCGCTTCCTATTGCACAAGCTTTTTTGATGAACTTCCTCAGAGGGAGAAGCTTGGGGAAGCAGTGCAAAAGGGGTCTCCTGTGGGAGTATATCCTGAGGCCCTTGCATCTGGTGTCCGCTAGGAGCGACTTGTGTACAATGCGGTCCAGAGGAGGGTGGGTAGAGTGATAGCACAGGATTGCCAAACGACGCCAGAGCCTTCTCCATTAGCGGGAAGGCCAGTCCACCTGAAGAGGGGTGAGTGGCCAGGGCAGGGGTCACCCCTAAGTGGCTTAGCCTGCCGACTCTGAGTCCCTGGATGGCTGTGAGACACCAAATTACGTACGCCACAGCTGACATCCTGGGTCGTAGCAAAACTCTCCTGCCACAAAGGCAACTGCGGCTCCTTAGTGAGGTCCATAAAGGGAACCATAGAGGGGGAAGACTGTGCTATATCAAGGGGCTTCACAGGCAGTGAAGGCTGTAAAGGACTGAACTACAGGTGTCTGCACCGAGGAAATCGGTGCCGAAGTCATGGTCTGCACTGACGAAAAGGTCGGTACCGAAGTGGTTGTCATCACTAAAGCTGAAACCAAAAATAAATGGTGCTGTTAACTGAATGGTCGGTGCTGATAGGGTAAGTCGGAGCCAAAAAGGCAATGGGCGTCAAAAAGTCCACTGACATTGTGGCAGTCTGCATCGACTGGACAGTCGGTGCCAGTAAAGAAGTCTGAACAGAGGAGCCCCTCGGTACCGATACAGTAAAGGGCACGCTAGTCAGTGCCGAAGTCACAGATGTCTCCAATGGCCTCGGTGCCGAAGGTCTAGGTACCGAAAGCGCTGGAGCTGAAGAAGTCAAATCCGAACTGGAAAGCTTAGCTTTCTTGGGTCTCGGTTCCTGGGAGTCCCCAGCAGGGGACGAAGGAAGAGACTTGGCCTTTATATGTTCATCAATCTTTCTTATGGGATCTTTGAGGGATTGAAGCCTCAGACCCAGAAATAGCCTCTGAAAAGGGAGATTTAAGTAGCCCCTTCAATATTAACTTTTTTTTTCTCTCTATCAACGTCCTGTTAGAGAAATTCTTACAAATCATGCAGGGCGGGTCAACTGTTAAATGAGGCACACTCAAGCAATAGACACACAGGGAATGCGCATCTGAAGAAGGTAATTTATGGTCACAATCTAAACATCTTTTAAATCCTGGACTACCTTTTTTATCTGCCATGATAAAAAGAAAGAAGGAAACCCAGAAAAAAATACCAGCAATGGTACAAGAATTACCCGAAGGTAAGGAAAGGGAGTTTACCAACAATGGTAAAAAAGAAATTACCTCGCGATAAAGGTAGAGGAAAGGAAGAGAGGATTCAAGAAAGGACAGTCGCTAAATGCGATAGGGTAAGAGAAAACAGTCTAACAACTTTTCTGTGAGAAAAAGCTGTTTTAGCTCATGAGAAGTAGCTTGACACGACCGAATGGTGACGCAGCAAACGAAATCTGGGGAAACAGGGAGAGGGGAATTCTGGGTAAGAGTTTTAGCTCGAGAGTTTGTAGCTGACGCGAGCTTGGAAGATGGCCGGCTCAGTTCCAAGGTCGGAACAATACCCACACGTAAGGAATGAACGAGGATCAACAATATCAGATTAAGGTCTTCAAACCATTCTTATCATTTGTTTTTTAGGCATAGAGGCTTGACCATGCAGTCTGGGCGTCAGTTTTCTAGACATGGTTCGAGTTTTAGGCCTTGAAGAAGACGACGGCGTCGGTGTTAATACGCAAGTCAGTAGGCTTGACTACACCCTCAGAAGCTGGTGCCTGCACAGTGGCTCTGGACACATCCAAGGTAGAGACATCCGCAGGTTCCACAGTTGAAGCATCTCGCGGCATACAGGACTCCTAATGGGTCTCAGTAGAGGCCTGCGAATCTGAAGTAGCAGGTATCAGGGGCTGCAAAAGCACCTAGCACCCAAGTACCAGCGAACTGGTGACTGGCTTAGGAGAAGTGTCGTTGGCAGCTGTGGACCTTGGCGTCTCTGTCTTTACCTACATTCCAAAAAACCCAAAGATAATCAGACGGCTTACCGAAGACATATCGGGATAATTAAACTGAGCACCAAAATATTTAGAAGCATAAATATACAGACGACGGATAGTTTGTGGTTTAAATAAGGCACAAAAAACTGACAGCGAGGTACGTCGTGGTCAGGGCCTAGGCAAGGAATACAGTACGAATGAAAATCTTTATGAGGTATTTGCTTTAAACAAGTAATGCAATTATTTACTTTTACTGACATCTGTTTAGCTGCGGTGGTGGTGCTGCGGTAGCGTTGTCGCCTCATAGCAAGACACTGTCCCGTTCGATTCTCAGCTAGAGCGTCTTCTGTGTGGAGGCATACATGAATGGGGTGTGCCTTCGTTGAAGGTTGTGCGTCAGGGCTGGTAACCGGGTATGTAAAAATCCACTACCAATCATTAGCGGACCGGAGTTCCGCTGTGGCGACCCCTAACCGGGAAAAGCCGAAAGACACAAACAAACTGACATCTGTTTAGAGCAAGAAAAAGTTTCCCCAACGGGGTACTTAGCTTTTAGTTGAAGACTTTGGTTCTGAAACTCGAAAACGAAAATTTCAGGAGTCAGCCGACCGGCACTTGCGAACTGCTTCTGCTTCGGGCACCACACAGCAAGAAAGACTGATGTAATGGCGTCTGCTGCATGTTTTATACCCCTGACGACCTGACGTCATGGAAGAAGGGACAGCAACTAACGCAGGACCCAAGACTTTGTTAACCAGACTGACTGAGGGCTACTGCAAGCAGATAACCCAAATGTGATGACTGCAACAGTGAAAAACGAAGAACATGACTGAATTGCGAACAATAAGGAGGTGGAAAAAAATGTTCTTCAGAATCAAGATATCGATGAGGATGGATAAAAATTTGAGGCGTACCTCCCTAGGATAGCAAGAAGCTAACAAAGTGAAGGAGTTTCAAATTACAAAGAAAAACTACTGATGTACTGATGGATAAGGAAGGTACCAGTTTTCAGTTATTTTGTTTGCCTCAGTGAACTGCTGTACACAATAACGGAGCACAGAATCACCAAACCCCAGGTATTACACACCTGTACTATTTGCACCATGACATGCTTGTTGAGAATTGAAATGTCAATTTCATCACCAGCAGTGGACTAAGCCTAGCTACATTAATGAATAATGGGAGCAGGGAGAAAGGATCACAAAGGCCAGACACTGGTGAATGCGACAGTATGTAAAAGTATTTATACAAGCTCTGTGGTACACACGCAGTAAATACGTAGCACTACAATACATGCAACTAGATAGGTACGGGATCTAATCTCAGTACCGGCGACTAATCTCAACTGACACACGATAAGACTACATTTTTTTAAATAAAGGAAGATACTCTCTTATCTAGGGTTGCCACCCTTAGTTGTGGCTAAAACCGGAGTAAAGCCACACCCCTCGCATCACCACCAACCCTGCCCACCCCCTCTCCCGACCATATTCCGCCCATCTTGTGACATCACTTAGTGGGAAACTCCCTCTTTTCCCATTCCTGCTGCCTGTTTTCGGCTGATTTACTATGCTTTTTTACAGAAAAGCATAGTAAATCAGCCAATTTACAAACTCCGATAGTCTGTTCCCTTTTTTGAAACAGAATACCGGAGTTTGTACAGTGTTTCCGGACTACCGGGGAATCAGTTTGATTTCCGGATAGTCTGGGGAAAAAAACGGAGGGGTGGCAACCGTACTCTTATCTATACAAGGCCATAAAAACTGTTCTAAAATAAACCTTCAAAAATTAACAACTATGAATTTAATAAATCATGTAGGAATTGTTGACAATGTTATCAAGCACAGTGAAACCTTGAACACTTGGCATTAATGGCGTTCTACCTTGGGGGGGGGGGGGTGAGCCCCTTTCAAATGCTACCCAAACAAGTAAAATAAAGTATGGTGTGTGTGGGTCTTAATGGAGGCAAATGCTACATTGCATGCACAAAAATGCACGGAATAACTTCCCATCCACCACTTCTACTTCAAAACCAATTAAAGCATCAGGTTCATAGAAGGTTATTACGCTAACAGCCCTACACCCCTTACAAGCCTAGCCATATTTATCCTGAGTTGCCCAGCTGTCGGTGGTTAGGAGAAGTTCACAGAGGTTAAGTGTCTACAGTAGTTAATGCCAACTTCTCTGTCCAGCAAGGATATGCAAACCAACCTAAGAGTGAATTTGCTGTCACCCACCCATTAATCCAGATTGCATTTGAAGAGGGTCAGGGAGGGGGGCTCTTTCATACGAACTGAAAGCTTGATGTCCCTTCTATATCACTACTGCAGTATTCTTCAAAGAAGGGATGTCCTGTGCCAGGAAAATCACCACCCGTGCCAGTATGGTAAAGTTTGAAAAGAATCTCGATTGCTCCATACGTCAAATTTATGCTCCTTGTACAGAATACAGGGCATAAAAGGGACGTTGGACACAACTACCCAGAACGTCTTTTGCCGCAAGTTCGGACACCGTTACCAGTTGGTCTGAAAATGTTTTTGACAATACAGTGATGTGGTATGTCAACAAGCAGGTGGCCATGAAATCTTACCTCCTCTGCAGAACAGCACTTCAGACATGGGAGAGGGCTCTCAGTCAACTCTTCAGGCAGTATACATTCCTTCAGAGCACAATCTTGCGGCAGACTCTCTGAGCAGGTCCAAAACACAAGCTTACAAATGGATGCTGCACAGAGACGTGTTCCTGGAGAGTGTCCATCAGTGGGGTATTCATCAGGTAGACTTTTTTTTTTGCCTCCCTTCTGAACAGGCAACTTCCACTCATCTGTTCCAGAGTGCCATGCCATCTGACCTGGAAAACGGACATCCTATCCTTTCCATGGAAGAGGAGGTTTCTTTACGCTTTCCCTCTACTTCCAAGAGTCCTGCAAAAGACTCAGCTGGACTCTCCAAAAATCTTGCAAGTGACTCCCTTTTGACCACGACAGCACTGGCTTCCTCCTCAATGCATCTGGCCAGGGGCAATCTTCACAAATTACCTCACCGGCTGGAACTCACACAGGACAAGGCTCTTTCATCCATCCCCACTTGTCCACTCTGCAGCTGACATCGTGGGCGACAGGGTTTTGATCTCTTTCAGGCATGATCTTTTCCGACGACATGCTCAGGGTTTTAAAGGAGGCAATGAAGCCCTCAACTACAAAATCTTATATGTTCAAAAGTAGAGAGATTTTCGGTCTGGTGCCATGATCGTAACCAGGACCCTTTCTTGTTCAGTTGCGGTCCCTGTGGTACTCTCATACTTGTGTGCATTGCTCCAGACTGGCTTGGCATATTTTTCTGTGAAAGCCCATTTGTCAGCCATCCCTAGTTGTCTGCCCTTTCTTAAAGGCATCCTGCATATTCAGCATCCAAGAAAACCTATTCTTCCTCCTTGGGAACTTAATTTTGTTTTGGAAGAACTGACATGGTCTCCTTTTGGGCCTGCAGATTCTGCTTCACTGCAACACTGTACCTGGAAGACAGTTCTGTTGCTGGCTCTTACTTCTGCTTTGAGGGCTTCTGAGCTCCAGGCCCATATGGCTATTCCTTTTTTTTGTTTTTTCACATGGACAGGGTATCCCTTCTTTTATGCCCAAAGTGACCCCCCCACCCTTTCCTCAGTCTGCTACCGAGAGGGACCTGCATACCTTGGATTTGCACAGACAGCTCAGGTCCTATTTGGATAAAACTGGAACTATTCATAAGTTTGATCAGCTTTTTGTTTCCCTTCATCCCAGGTGTTTGGATTTGGCCGTCTCCAAGCAAACCATCTCCTCCTGGATATCTAAGGCAATTTATTTTATGGCAAGTCTCTGTCTGCTTCTGTTAGAGCTCATTCTACTAGCGACGTTCCCTCTTCTGGTGCCTTCTTCAAGGGGTTGGACACAAATTCCAACCCTGAAGCAGATACTTGGCCTTCTGTACATATAGTTTCCAGGGCCAGAGAAGGTTTAGCTGAAAATGCAGAGCTCTTATCAGCCTTCAATCTCTCATTCTGTTTTATGAGCTTTTTTATTCTCACTTTTTTCAAGACTACTGCAACAGTGATATAAAAGGGCACGATATAGAAGGACACAATACAGTTGTGTACAATCTTACCATAACACAGCAGATGTCCTTCTCTTCACCGTTGCAGAATTTGCTCCCTCCCTCCAACCCACTCTTTTTTTATTCTACGCTTTTTCCTTCTGGATGTGCATGGGCCCCTTTGTCCTATGACAACTGTTCTCTTCTGGGGCAACTCAGTTCTGGGTAGTTGCGTCTGTATGTTCTTTTTATGCCCTACACTCTGTACAAGGAGCATAAATGTCACATACAGAGCAAACATATTTTTCAAGCTCGACCATACTGGCCGAATGACAGACTGCCCAGGACGGGACATTCCTTCTTTCAAGAATACTGCAATAGTGAAGAGAAGGACATCCACTTTTACGGTAAGATTTTACATAAAGTACAGTTTTGTACCTACCATAAATGTAGATGTCCGAACTGGATAGCATCTGCAGTCATAACAAATGGGTTGTCCTGTCGTCAGGCAGCCCTTCGGTCGGCCGGATTCCAAAGTCTGGGTCCGGCTTCGGCTGATGTCGCACTTCACCCGACGTCATCTCTGCTGGTCTTCGGGTATAAAGGCATCAGCCGACGCCATTTTCCTCAGTGTTTCTTGCCCCAGATGCCAATTGCCCTCTTGGAAGTCTAAATTTTGGAGAAATGCCAATGTTTCCAAAAAAGTAGAAGGCAAACACAAAAAATAAGCATGTATGTACATATATACAAACAAATACACCATAAGAGACTCCCCCCCAGCTAGCTATTAGGAGGGTAAATACCCTAGGAGTACCACAGAGGGGAAGGAGGGAGGGTAATCCTGACTGCAGATGCTATCCAGTTCGGATATCTACATTTATGGTAGGTACAAAACTGTCCTTCATGGATGCATCTGCAGTCATAACAAATGGGTAGAATACCATAGCCAAACTAGGGGAGGAGGAAGAAAAATTATGGTGTGGTTAGGATCCCTTGCAGTACAGCAGTGGCAAACCCTGCTCGGGATCTAGAATATAGAGGTAAATTATAATGCTTGGCAAATGTATGCACGGAGGTCCAAGTAGCCGCCTCAATAATGTCCTTGGTTGCCACTCCTCGTAAGAAAGCTGTGGTAGTGGCTGTAGCCCTTGTAGAGTGAGGCCTTATGTTCTGTGGAATTGGTTTTCCATGGTAGGAGTAACAGAATCTTATGCAATTTCCTATCCATTTGGAGATTGTCTGTTTGGAAATTGCTTTTCCTTCCCTTCCTGTTGCATATACTACAAAAGGCTGGTCAGTTTTTCTGTTACTTTTGGTTCTGTCCAGGTAGTAGCGTAACTGTCTATGTACATCCAAGGTATGCAGCATTCTTTCCCCTCTGTTTTGTGGATTGGGAAAGAAGGTAGGTAGGTGGATTGCCTGGTTTAAAGACACTCTGGATACCACCTTAGGCATAAATGTAGGATTAGTTCTCATGGACACCCTATCTTGATGGAAGATTAGGAAGGGTTGCACTGCCATTAAGGCCTGTAGTTCTGAAACCCTCCTTGCTGAGGTAATTGCCAGTAGGAAAGCAGTTTTCCATGACAGGTGTTGTAGATCTGCTGTTGCTGCTGGTTCAAACGGAGGGAGTGTCAACTTTTCTAGCACAAAGTTCAAGTCCCATGCTGGTAATGGTGGTTTCCTAGGAGGTTTTACATTCTTGATCCCTCTGAGGAACTGCCTGAGTAGAGGATGTGAAAAGACAGGTGGATCAAAGCTGTATTCTGCTGAAATAGCTGATGCATGTATCTTGATGGAGGAATAGGACAGGCCTGTATGTAGAAGCTCTGCCAAGTACTCCAGAATGTTAGCAATATCTATGTTAGACACATCTTTTCCTCTTTCAGTACTCCAAATGACAAACCTTTTCCATTTTCCTGCATAGTTCCTTCTTGTTGAAGGTCTGCGGGCTTCAAGGATAATGTCTTTAACCCTTTGGGAAAGATCTGGGTTAGTTGCTGCTATGTGATGTTCCAAGCCGTCAGTTGCAGGGTTTTTAGGTTTGGATGCATGATGTTGTAGTTGTTCTGAGTTAACATCAAAGGCATCAGGGGTATTGACCACATTTTCTCCCGAGACATGCTCCTCAGCAGAGGGTACCAGTGTTGTCTTGGCCAGTTCGGAGCTATCAGGATTATCCTTGGACGTTCCTCTTTGATTTTCAGTAGTACCTTGTGCATCAAGGGAAGAGGTGGAAATGCATATGCTGTCAGGCCTTTCCAGCTGAAGGATAGAGAGTCCACCTTCCATGCAAGTGGGTGGAATGTCCTTGTGCAGAATTTTTTGAGCTGGTGATTGAGTGGGGAAGCGAATAGATCTATTTGTGGCATTCCCCATTTCTTTGTGATGGCCTTGAAGATGTCCGGGTGTAGCATCCATTCGTGAGCATCCGAGGTGGTTCTGCTTAACATGTCTGCTCGGGTGTTCTCTTTTCCCGGTACAAATATTGCCTGTAACTGGATGTTGTAGCTGAGAGCCAGATTCCAAAGGTCCAAAGTCATTCTGCATAGGGGGTATGAATGAGTGCCTCCCTGTTTGTTGATGTACCACATGACTGTGGTGTTGTCTGTCCTTATCATCAAATGGCCTTCTTTGAGGAATGGTCTGAATTTTTGGATTGCCAGTTTTACTGCCAGCATTTCTTTTTGGTTTATGTGCAGGTGCAGTTGGTCCTGAGTCCACAATCCTTGTATGCATTTGTCCAGCATGTGCGCCCCCCATCCTAGGTCTGAGGCGTCCGTTGTGATGGTTTGGCTTGCTCAAAAGTTGTGGAAGGGTAAGCCTGGGTTTGACTGGCATGTTTGAGCCCACCATGCATGGGATTAGTGGTATTTCTGTTTCTAAGCTGTGCCTGTGTTGAGACCATAAATTCTTTAGGTACCACTGTAGCTTTCTCATATGTAGTCTGGCATGTGGGACCAAGATTATGCATGATGCCATGAAGCCCAAGGCCTGCAGAACTTTTCTTGCTGTTAGTTTGTTCTGCTTTGTTAATGCCAAGAAGTAAAGAGGGAGCTCTTTTTGTTTTTCTGCAGTTAGGAATGCCATTTGTTTTACTGTGTCCAATTCTGCGCCCAAGAATGTTCTTGTTTGGGATGGTATCAGCCTTGACTTTTGTAAATTGACTGTGTATCCCAGGGCTTGTAGCAAGTAAATGACCCTTTGTAAATGTGTTGTCAGCTTGCTTTTGTTGTCCGCTTGTAACAGGCAGTCGTCCAGGTATGGATAAATTTGGATTCCCTGTACTCTGCAGTGAGCGATTACTGATGCCAGGCATTTTGTGAATACTCTGGGTGCAGTAGATAAGCCAAAGGGCAATGCTGAGAATTGATAATGCTCTGATCCTGCAAGAAATCTGAGGTATCTTCTGCAATTTGGTCGAATGGGGACGTGCAGGTATGCCTCCTTGAGATCTAGAGTTACCAGCCAACACTCCTTGCCCAGCATGGGAAGAAGTTGCTGTAGGGTCAGCATTTTGAATTTTGGGACAATGATGTATGTGTTTAAGATGGACAGGTCGAGAATAGGTCTCCAACTTTTCTCTTTTCTTGGTACTAGGAAGAGTCTGGAGTAGAATCCTTTGCCCTGTTCTGTTATTGGTACTCTTTCCACAGCTCTCATCTTTGTTAATTCCGTTATCTGCTGCAGAGCTTCTATTTTTTTGATTTGGAGGCAGGTTTGGCATTCCTCTTTTTACTGGTAAGGTGTGGAAGTGGAAGCGGTAGCCTTGGTCTATGGTTTGCAAAATCCACTTGTCTTTTGTGATATAGTGCCAATTTTTCGAAAATAAGGCTAACTTTCCGCCTAATGGTGCTGCTATTTGCTCCCTGGTAGGCGGAGTTAGAGCCAAGTCACTGTGATTGTCCTGTTGCAGTGGCAGTGGTTGTGTCTGTGCCTCGGTTATTGCCTTGCCACTGTCGTCCTCTGTAGGCACCTCCTCTGGATTGATTTCTGCCTCTAGAGCGTCTATTCCTGCCCCTTTGGGATCTTGTGGAGTCAGGAAAGGACCAATTTTTGGCAAGCCAGTTCCTGCTAAACCTTGGGGGCTGAACCTGTAAGAAATCTTTAACTGTTTGTACAGATTTTGCCTTTTCTTCCATTTTCTTCATTACCTGCTGGGCAGGTGTACCAAATAGACTGGCCTTATCCATAGCAGCATCTAATAGCTTTGCTTTAACATGATCCGGTAAGACCTGTTCTTTCAACCATGCATGCCTTCTTATCACTGTGCCAGTCATGGCTGATCTAAATGAAGCCTCCAGTGCATCATAGCCATATTTTAAGGAATGGTTACTAACCTGTTGGATGTTATTCACCATTTCTAAAACATATTTCTTATCTAAAGATTCATCAGAGGACAGTTTTTTTAGTTAACTGATCAAGCATAAACTCTTGGTATTGGATCATGTGAAACTGACAGTTTAAAGCTCTAGCTGAGAGAGTAGCAGAGGTGTAAACTTTTTCCCCATCTCTAAGGACCTGGATTCCCTTTCAGAAGGAATAGGGTTTTGCTGTGGTCGAGGCTACTGCCTTAGGCCCCTGGGAAATAGTTTCGGGGTCTGCAAGTGGGGCCTTGTATAGGTGGTGATGAGTGTCTGGCACCCTGTAAAATCTATCTGGTTTGGCAGGGGCTGGAGGTAAAGAATCAAGAGCAGTGCAGACATCATTAAATGCATCATCCACAACAGGCAGAACAGAAAGTATAGCTAAGGGCCTATGTTGTGGTAAGTGCAGAAAAGTCCTAAGCCTTTTTCTTGAATCTGAGAAATCTTGTCCCTGCCATTGGAATTGTTCTCTCATGGCATGTAAGGTTTCCCCAAAGGAAAATTCCTCTGGTGGAGAGGCAGCTGGAATGGATTCTTCAGCATCGGAGTCTTCATAAGTAGAAAAAGGATCCTCTGGCTGGTCTGTAATGTCCGAGTCATCCGCAGAATCAGAGGACACTGGCTCGGGGGGCTCTGCTCTAGGTCTCTTTTCTGGGGGCTGAGAGGCCCTGTCTGGGTGAGATTGGGATCCCCTAATCAACGATATTAAATCTTCTGCCAGAGTAAGCATTTGTGAACTAGAAGTGGGCCTGTGTGAGGGGGGTTTAACAGGCACCGATTTAGCAGATTTGGCTGCTTTAGCCCTGGCAAAGGCCTTGATAGACATGGCTGCAGGGGGTCTAGCAGCACCACGTGCTGGGGTAGAGACATCCAAAGGGATGGTGTCTGATAAATCACTAGAAACCACAGTTGTAGGCAAAATTTCTGAGGCCGATTCAGGTAAGGTAGCAGGAGCCTCAGTAGTAGTCATGGATTCGGCTGAAGATTGACCAGTTTTCTCGGTTTCGGCCGAAACAGAGACACTCGTGGCTTGCTTAACCGTGGTTTCGTCCGAAACCGCGGACCGCGAGTGTCGGTCTTTTTCTTTGTGTTTTTTAACAATTTGGGTAGTCGGAGGATCCGACGGCATAATGTACGCAAAATCTGAGCGAAAAACTGTTCAGCAAACTCCGACCCGACGCCTAAGCGTTCGCCGGTTGAAGGAAGCACAGGCGATCAGGCTGCTACGTCGTGGTCTGGGCCTAAGCAAGGCAGACAGTAAGAGTGGAAATCTTTATGAGGTATTTGTTTCCCACAAGTTAAACAGTTATTGACTTTTTCTGACATCGGCTGAGGCAAGAAAGAGCCCCAACGGGGTACTTAGCTTTTTAGAAGTCTTCGAAGTAGTATTCGGTAGTAGTAATCTCTGGATCTGACCGACTGGCACTTGCGAACAGCTTCTGCTTCGCCACGCGGCAAGAAAGACTGAGGAAAATGGCGTCGGCTGATGCCTTTATACCCGAAGACCAGCAGAGATGACGTCGGGTGAAGTGCGACATCAGCCGAAGCCGGACCCAGACTTTGGAATCCGGCCGACCGAAGGGCTGTCTGACGACAGGACAACCCATTTGTTATGACTGCAGATGCATCCATGAAGGACATCTATACTTTCCAGAGAAGTGTCAGTCACTGGGAAATGCATTTCTCCCTCTAGCATGACCTGTTCTGGTCAGAGGCTAGGTTAAGATCCATGGACCGAGTGACCCTCCTGCAGTTTGATTTACAAATGTGTAACATTTTCATCAGGGCCCAGTCAGAGATTGCCCTGTAAACCAGGCAAAGGTCACCCCTTAGCAACCCATAGGAGATGGAATACATAGTGACAGGTCTTTCAGCCTTTCCATGCAAAACTTGTTTTGTGTACCCTGTAATTTCTTGGCAATAAACCTGAGGTCTCTCCAATTGTTGCAGGTGTCTGGTGAGGTGTACACAAAAGGGAGCAACACACTCAATTACTGGCCTGATGAGGGTGAGTATAATGGAACAACAAAATCTTTTATCTAGAAGGGCTGCCTTTACTTATAAGATGTGTAACATAAAATGTCCTTGCTACTGTGGATACGCGGTGGTCAAAGTTCAGATTACTATCAACTTGAGTACCCAGATCACATACCATTGGGTCTACACGTAGGGGGGGGGGGAGCTGTCTATAATGTAATTTACAGGGATGTCAGCTTTCCCAAATGGAATAATGATGCATTTTTTGCATTTAGCTTGAATCCATGGCATTAGCATCAATCATTTTTGTCTGCGTTAACCCTGTCTGCAGTACATTAACATCACTGGGGGACTCCATGATTGCTCCCAATTTGCAATAGTCGCAAACTCGGTCAGGCACAGGCCATCCAAGTTTGCCTGGACTTCGGAAAAAAAAAAATTCCAAACACTAAAGGGCCCAGTACAGACCCCGGTTGTATGCCACTGGTGACTAGTCTTCTGTTAGAGGTGAAGTCACCCACTTTGACAGTAGGTGTCCTGTCAGTGAGCCAGTTAGCTACCCACACGGTAATGTAGGGTTTAAAACCTCCAATTGGAAGAGTTTCGTTGCAATACCCAAATGGAGGATTGTGTCAAATGCCTTGTCTAGGTCAAGATAGCCAGTATGCATGATCTTTCCCTCCTCTAGGGCCTTGGTAACTTTCTTGGAAAAAAAAAAAAGTCAACTATGTTTAGCAGGCATGAACTACCTTTTAACAAATTCAAAATAGGTTGGGTCCAGAGTTTGGAGATTACCTATGTCCTTGTCAAGTTCCACTAAGGATTCTTTCCATGGTCTTGCAGATGAGGCTAGTCAAGATTATAGGCCTATAATTCCCAGAGTCGGTTGATGGTACCACTTTGTGCAGAGGGACTATTGTTGCTGTTCTTCATTCCACTGGAACATAGCCAGCTCACAGGCTGTGGTTAAACAGGGATCCAAGTGGGTCTGCTAGGTCATGTTTTAAGTTGTTTAAAAGGCAACCTGGGATGTCATATGGTTCCAGTGATGCCGCATTTTCGGCTTGCACATTCGAGTGTGCCGATATGACATGTTCTCTTGAGATGATAACATGGGGAGGAATGTGTGTGTGTGTGTGTGTGTGTGTGTGTGTGTGTGTGTGTGTGTGTGTGTGTGTGTGTGTGTGTGTCAGCTACTTGGGCAGGGACACAAAGCACTGGTTGGACGGAGAGGGTGCTGGAGGTCTTCGCATGGCCACTCGGCTGAGGTCTCGCCCCTATAGCTGTGCCAGTAGGGATCTGGAGAAAGAGGAAGAAACCAGCCCTAGACTGACTGTGATCTGTGTGTTCTTAAGGGAAATTGTACTTTACTGTGTTAACTTGTCGTTGTCCTCCAGTGTGAATGCCCCCTGGTTGTTGCCAGTGGTGAGGATTCAGGCTCCTTGATTACTGGGCCAGTGCAGGAGCATCACACCTGCTTTAAATAAAAATGCAGTACACTGCCCACGTGTGTTTCTGTACAATTATAACAACGAATGACATGAAGTAACTATGAGAAACAGCGTTACTACTAAATTAAGAACACTTGTGCTTCAAATACACAAAATAGCTGCAAGAAAAAAATTACATTCCACTTTTCGCAAACATCACAGCTGTTTGAATCCAGGTGACTGTCGGTCAATCAATGCAAGAGGCTCAATTTTCATGTGATGTCACGAGAGCAAATAATCCAGACAATCTCCTGAGTTTATGCCACTATATTCATGTTAAACTGCATTATTTTTGTTCTGCATTCAGCTTCAGTATATTCAAACAGATTTAATCCACCATTAAACAGAAAACTGCAACATAACAGAATTCTCAGAATCTGTCACTCAATGCAATGCAGTCACCACATGCACTCTTCTTACCTCCATAATATGCTTTACAAAAGATTTTGAGTAATAGAACCGCTGGAATAAAACCTGGCTGGTTGCCATAGCCACCTACAAGAGGCAAGAAAATGCATGTGATTAGATTTTACAAGTACACCTCTACTACAAAAGTACATGTTGCTAAGAATTCAGGAGCCAGCCCAACTTCCTGGTTATCAAAATTAGAAGTTATGTACTCACCATAACGTTCCATCTGAGTAGGTGTATTCATTTGTCTGCAACCTGTGGGTTATGGATCCGATATCGGATCCGAACCGGCATGGTTATCCAGCTATGGATCCAAGCTCTCAGCTCCTCCCCTCACCCATAATGCCCTGCTCTACCCTCATGACCTCAGATCGAGTTTGCCAAAGCAACAATACCCTAAAAAGGGTAACAAGGAATATGCAGGAAACTGAAAGGCCAGGGGATAGGAGGGCGGGATGGTTGCAGACAATGAATACACCTACTCAGATGGAACGTTATGGTGAGTACATAACTTCTAAATCTGAAGTAGGATATTCATTTGTCTGCAACCTGTGGGACAGAGTCCCCAGCTACCTGAATCTTGGGCGCCATCATGGAAGGATATTCCGAGCACCTGGAGCCAAAGGATGCTCTACCCCTAGATGCAAGATCCAACTTATAGTGAGAAATAAATGTATGAGATGAAGCCCACGTGGCTGCTGCACAAATATCATCTAGAGGAATCCTAGCCTTGAAGGCTGCCGAGGTAGATACTGACCGGTTGAATGAGCATGAACACCCCGGTGCGGCCTTCCTGACGCTTGATAAGCCAATAAAATGCACTGTGAAATCCAGCGGACAGAGAAACTTTAGAAATTGGCTTGCCCAAATTGAATTTTGCAAAGGAAATAAACAGCTGGTCGGATTGCCTATGACCGCTGTCCTGTTGAGATAAAATCTAAGTTGCCTGTGAACATCTAAGGAGTGTAGATTATATTCACATTTGATTTCGTACTTAGGAAGAAAACAGGGAGGTTAATGGACTGATTGATGTTTGCTTCAGAAGCGAATGTAGGAAGGAAGGACGGGTTGGTCCTGAGGGAGACACGGTCCGGATGAAAAACCAAGGAAGTAGGTTTAGCTGACAAAGCTTGAAGTTCAGAAACCCTCCTGGCTGATGTAATGGCTACCAAAAAGGCTGTCTTGTAGGACAAAAATTTGAGATCCACAGAGCTGGCTCGAAAGGGGGAGCGGTCAAGGCCTGTAGGACCAAAGAAAGGTCCCAAGGAGGAACTGCTTGTTTTATAGGGGCCTAAGAAGGAAAGTACCTTTAAGAAATGTTTTACACAATTTGGCTGACATAAGAGGGTTAGAATCTTGACCAATGTGATAGTGAGAAATTGCCGCCAGTTGAACTTTGACTGTGGAACTGCTGGCACCATCATTAAAAGAGAGGTTAGAAAATCAAGCACTACAGGGAGAGGAACCGTGAAGGATTCAGGCCTTGCCGCCCGCCCACACAGAGAAACGTTTCCATTTGCTTCGTAAACCTTTCTAGTGGATGGTTTATGAGCCGCCACCAAAATAGCCTTTACCGTGAAGAAATACCGAGTCCTTATCAAGAGTGCAACTGGAGCAGCCAACCGGTCAGCTTCAGGTTGTCCAGGTTCGGAGGAGGAATGGAGGATGGATGGGATATCAGATCCGGATGGGATCCAGAATCCAAGGAGGATTCACCGAGTGAGACCTTAGGAAGGGGAACCAGATCTGTCGAGGCCAGAATGGAGCAATGAGAATCATTCTGCAACCCACCCGAGAAGCTTTCTGAAGAACTTGCAGCATCAGAGGCAAGGGTGGATAGGCATACAGAAGACCGGGTGGCCAAGCATGCACCAGAGCGTCTCTTGGGGTACCTCCGGAGGAGGTATTAGAGCGAAAAACTGTCGCACTTGGTGTTTGAGGGAGAAGCAAAAGATCGCATGAAGGGTTCCCCACCGTGCGAATATGCGTTCCGCTACTTGACAATTGAGAGACCACTCGTAAGGGGTCAGAATGGTGCGACTGAGCTTGTCCGCTAGGATGTTGGACCGACCGAATGTGCGTTGCTATGAGAAAGCGATTGGTGGAGATTGCCCATTCCCAAACTCTCATGGCCTCTCGACAAAGAGGGTAAGACCTTGTTCCCCTTGCTTGTTGATGTACCAGACAACAGACATATTGTCCGATTGAATCGCAATTGTTCCCAAGGGAAGAAAGTCCTGAAGTGCTAGCAACGCTAAGAGCACTGCTCTCATCTCTAGAACATTGATATGCAGTAAGGTCTCTGAATCGCTCCACGTGCCTTGGACTGTCCGCCCGCAGTGCCCCCACCCGAGGCGGAGGCGTCCGTGGTCACCGTGGCGAGAGGGGAGAAGCACAAAATGGGCGACCCTCGTGGAGATCCGGGAGTGGAGCCACCACAAGAGGGACCGCTTGCAAGCCTTGCTGATCGCTATGGGATGATGCATGGGGAGAGCAAGGTATGACCACTGTACTAAGAGCGCCCACTGTAGAATGCGATATTGAGCCTGGCAAGAGGAAGAAGTGCTATCGACGGCCATGGACCCTAGAGCCCTCAGGACCAACTCCGCTGGAACAGAACATGAATGGAGAATGGCCCGCACCTGGAGCTGCAGATTTAGAACTCTGTCCGCAGTGAGGAAGGCTCAGAACTCCTTGTGTCTAGTCTGGCCCCTATGAAATCTAAGAGCTGAGTGGGTGCCAGGTTGGACTTGTTTGTATTTATTGTGATGCCCAGAAATGGAGCAAGATGGAGAAAGGAGTCTCACGAGAGAAGTAGATGCCTTGTTGGGGCGGTAAGGAGCCAGTCGTCCAGGTAGGGAAAGACCTGCACCCCTGAAGCCTCAGGTGGGCCGCTACCACTGCTAGTACTTTGGTAAACACCCTGGGGGCTGTGGTGAGACCAAAGGGAAGGACCCGAACTGGTAGTGACTGGCTCCCAGCCGAAGCGGAGAAACCTCCTGGAGCGCCTGTCCATTAGGATGTGGTAGTACGCGTCCTTGAGATCTATCGAGCACATCCAGTGGCCTTCTCCCAGAAGGGGAGAATAGATTGTAGAGTGACCATTCGAATTTTTCTTTGGGGACTGCCAGATTCAAGAGAGAGAGGTCTAGGATTGGTCTTAGTTCCCCGCCTTTTGGCACTAAAAAGAATCTGGAGTAGAACCCTGATCCGATCTGGTCTGGGGAACGGGCTGGATGGCTCTTTTCTAGCAGATGGCCAATTTCTGCCAAAGCGCCTCCCTTTGACCGGGTGTACGCCTGGGAGGGACTTCATCTTTGGAAGGTGAAGGAAAGGAATGCGATATCCCCTGGATATGATTTGGAGAACCCAGCGGTCCGATGTTATGGACTCCCATGCCGCTAGGTGCCCCGGAACGCCCCGACTGCCTCCAGAGTAGAGCAGTCGGGCAACCCTCAGGGTTGCTGCGGGCCGCTCAGAGAAAGGTTCCTGGACCCGAAGTTTCTGGGAGCCCCTCTGCCTCTAGGGCGGCGTCCTCCCTGTCCTCCTCTGCCACGGAAGGACTGGTTGTCCGAGCAGGCTGGGACTGCTGCGACTTCGGAACCACATCTTCTTCTGACCCTTTTGGTTCCTAGAATAGGGCCTCTGGGGTGCAGAGAAGCGGATTCCGACGGCAGACAGCGTCTTCCGTCCTTCTCGCCTGGGTCAACGCCTCGCGAACGGTCTTGCCAAACAGAGCAGAACCATCAAAGGCGTCGCAAACGACGCCTTGAAGGGCTCAGAAAATGAGTGGCGGAGCCAGGCCTGACGCCTAGTGACCAGTCCTGTCCCGCAGCTCTAGCGGCGCCTCCGTAGCATGGGAGAGTAGCCGCATAGAAGTATTTGTGACTGACCTAAGAGTGGCCATTTTGGTGGAGTGCAGAACTCTGTCCTCCTCCGAAATGGACTCAGGGGATGCAGCGCACTCTTTAATAAGGTCTCGCTGCATCCGAATAACATGTGCCAAATAGTTCAGCCCTTACCGAGAAGGTCGCCGAACTGAACATCCGCTTCCCAAGCGGTCCATCATCCGAGACTCCTTGCTCGGTGGGTGGACTGAGGGACTCTCCTGAGCCAGTTCCCTCTTTGTGGCCGCCATCAACATGGCATCTACAGGAGGCCCCTTACTCCAATGGGTCCTGTCGGAGGGCGGGCTAAGGATCCTATCAGGTCTTTTGGGAATTGGCTCCACGGTGTCCGGTTCCTTCCACGCCCTGGTGGTAATAAGGTCCACCAGGGGTCGGCAGGGGACACCCAAGAGGTAGACGGGCCCGCTTCAATGCCTCCAAGAACACGGACTCGTCCGAGGAAGACTTGGGGCAGACCACCCCTAATACGGAGTATTTCCATGATGTCTCCGGAGACATCCTCGGGGTGACCGTGGGGAGCCTTCCCTTCCTCCAAGTCCGTGTCTTCAGTGAGAGACTCGGGAGTCAATGTGCCTCCTTTTGCATCGTATGCGAGGGCCTCCTCTGGGGGCTGTCAGAGGAGTCCTCGCGAACAGCAATTTGCTCCATGGGAGCAACTTGGGGCACAGAAACGGGCTGTCCCAGGGGCCGGATGGTGGAAGCCTGGCCCAGTGCAGAGGGAGCGGGACGGAGCCGGCAAGTGCCGGGGTCCGGAGACCCTCAACAGAGCCCTCTCCACTACATCAAAAGCCGGAAGGGCCGACCTCGACCAAAGGATCCGACAATCGGCTCCCTCGATCCGAAGAGTGGATCGGAGCCGGGCGCCGGCACTCGGATCCGGCGACAGTGCGCCCGACACAGACGGCGCCGGCGAGCACTGATCCCCGGATCCGGCTCGGATCCAGGCTCGAGATCGGATCCGACGACTGGCAGGGTCGGATCCGGCACCAAGTACTATCGGCCCGACCTCCCCGCCCGAAGCTGCTCGGCTCCAGTTGCTCAACCCGGATAGCGGGTCGGAGAAGGAGCAATAGGCTTAAAAGGGTGTTGAGCTCCCGAGGGGAGGCAAGAGCACTCCCATCTGCATCTGGGCCTGGATGAACCTTCTCATCATCCGTCCAGATCAGCATCCGAAGGCTATGGGTAGATTCGACGAGGCTACCGAGGTAGGCCTGGAATGCCTCCTCGATAGCCTCGACGGAGATCGGGTCTCCTCCTCCTCAGGACCCGTGAGAAGCACACAGGGACCGGAGCCGAAGGAGGAGACCGAACCGACAGGAAGCCGGGAGAAGCTCGCTTGGCTGGCGGGCCGAACAGAGGTCTCGGCCCGCCAGGTGCTTC
Source organism: Protopterus annectens (assembly GCF_019279795.1). NCBI lineage: Eukaryota > Metazoa > Chordata > Ceratodontiformes > Protopteridae > Protopterus > Protopterus annectens. Next base: position 1,840,483,842 of record NC_056728.1, read on the forward strand.
TCCCTCCGGTCCTTTTTAGATGCATCCCTCTCCTCTCCTGAAGCGGGAGTTTGAGTCCCAGGAGCAGGAGGGGGTGCCACAGGAGGAACAACTGCAGCCGCAGGAGTCTCGGCGAGCGGAGGTCGGAGCCGAGTCCGGCGGTAAAAGACCCGCCAAGACCAGCTTGGACCTCCGCTCCCTCAGTGCCCTGGGGTTGAACCCTGCACAAATGGAACAACCAGATGTGAGGTGTTCAACCCCAAGACACTTAACACACCGAGTGTGGCCATCAGCCGGTGAGAGCTTATGGCCACACTCGAGCATTTTGAAAATATAGACTTAGGCTGTTCAGCCATAATCTATAACTAACCTAAAGTTACAGAAAAGTAACTTAAACAATAAAAGAAAGCACACAGGCCTCACACACACTCTACGTACCAGCGAGGGGAGGGAATAAAAATTACTACTGAAACTTAAATTAAACTAAAAACAGTCAATATTAACGGGAAACCTACTACTTTCACACAAAAATTGTTAAAGAAACAAAAAATTCTCTGATTTTACACAAGAAAATAGTCTACTTAGCTGAGAGCTATGTATCCACATCCAGTTACCAGCGCGGCAAACAAGATCTGAGGTCATGAGGGTAGAGCAGGGCATTATGGGTGAGGGGAGGAGCTGAGAGCTTGGATCCATAGCTGGATAACCATGCCGGTTCGGATCCGATATCGGATCCATAACCCACAGGTTGCAGACAAATGAATATCCTACTTCAGATTTAATGTTATTTCACAACAAACAAATGGAAACAAACTACCACCACCAAAATAGCTACCATCCCATTTTTATTTATTACCCCGGTGAATGTGCTGGTCTAGAGATCCTTTTCAGTCGTGGCTCAAGCCACTGGGAACAATGAAATGAAATTTATGTACTCACCATAACAATAGGTCCATGTTGCCTTCTTTTCATCTGGTTCAACATGTGGGTAGTCAGATCTGATCAAATCAGACCTCTGGCTCCTTGTGCCAAAGCTTTAGATCTAAGAACTCTGACTCTTCCCTTAGCCACAATTCCCTATCCTGCCTGAACAACCTCAGACTGCATTTGCTGACAGACCATAAAATGTTACAGAATACATCATACATATATATATATATATATATATATATATATATATATATATATATATATATATATATATTTAAGCAATAGGACAAATAAAAAAGGAAAAAAAGTGTAGGAAACAAAATGGGATCAGACAGGGTCCACATGAGATCTGGCAACCCCCTACAAGTACAACGATATTGCTCCATTTCCAGCTGGGACCAAAATTGATTGCCTCTGGATCTTTTTGCGATTCTGGATATCTATAAAGCACATCCAAGCATCCTTCCAGAGCAAAGGCAGAATGGACAGTATCGTGACCATCTGGAATTTTGTCTATTTTACAAACTGGTTAATTCACTAAGATCAAAAATTGGTTTCAGGTCCCTTATCCTTTTCAGAACTAAAAAGAATCTTGAACAGACTCTGGATTCCACCAACTTGGGGGACTGGCTGGATGACTCTCTTGACCAGCAACCTTTGAACCTCTGGTGCTGCACATTCCAACTGACTGAAAACATTCCACCCAATACTTCATTTTATTCTTGGAGTTCACAAGAAGGGAATTGTATAACCTTTGGAAGTGATCGTTGGCACCCATGAATCCTGTGCACCTCCTCTGTCTCTGGGGCAACATCCTGTGGAATTGTCTCCACCCCTGCCTCAGGGAGGCCTGTCGCCAGAAGTGTCCTAGAACAAGCCTTGAGATTTTTTTGAACCACATCTTTCAACCCCCCCACCCCCACCCTTTGATTCCTGGAGAAGGATCTTTGAGGGGTTGAAAAATCGGACTCCAACAGCAGATAAGATATTATTGTTCCATTTACTTCTGGTAAGAGTGTTCTTGACTTTCAGTCAAAAAACAAGTGGAACCATAAGGGACATTGAAGGATGTTCTGAAATTTTCCACAAACTCACATAGCAGCAGTCAGGCATGACAATGCACTGTAATGCCAGTACAGTCAGCGCTGGCTGCACAAACTGCTGCACTGGAAGGTTGTCTCATAGATCATTTCAAAGTAAGAGTCTAGGGTTGACAACTGGGACTCCAAAGTTTTGGGACATCTGCTGGTAAGTTACCTACCAGACAAATTTCAAAGTTCCTTAATCAAACCCCTCTAGAAACATATCAAGTGAGCCATATAACTTAGCACATGAATAGAGAAGTGGCTTAAAGGACATACCCATTTCCCCAATCTGTCCAAAGCCCTAGACTCCCTGTTAGGGGGATGAACAGAGAAAAGTAAATTTTTGTACCTACCATAAATGTAGATGTCCGATAGATATGCAACTGCAGTCCTGACATATGGGTTGTCCTGCCTCAGGCAGCCCTTCGGTCGGCCGAATTCCAAAGTCTGGGTCCGGTGTCGGCTGATGTTGCCTCCTTCCCGACGTCAGAGCGGCTGGGGTATAAAGGCATCAGCCGACGCCATATTCTTCAGTGTTTCTTGCCCCAGATGCCCTCCAAGGAAGGCTAAATTTTGTGAATGGATAAACAAAAAATCCAGACATGCACAACAGTAATAAACAGATATCCCCAGCTTATAGGAAAGGGGGGAATGGACCCAAGGGAAAAAACAGAGGGGTAGGAGGGAGGGAAAACCTGACTGCAGTTGCATATCTATCGGACATCTACATTTATGGTACGTACAAAACTGTACTATGTCCTTCAAGAATGCAACTGCAGTCCTGACATATGGGTTGAATACCATAGCCAAGCTGGGGGTGGTAGGACTAAGCAAGGGATGGTGTAGCTAGAAGGCCCTGCAGGACTGCCGAAGCAAAGCCTGCTCGGGATCTGGAGTATAATGGCAGGTTGTAGTGTTTGGTAAATGTATGCACGGAGCTCCATGTAGCAGCCTCTAAAATATCTTTTGTAGCCACTCCTCTTAGAAAGGCTGTAGATGTGGCCATAGCTCTGGTGGAGTGTGGTCTAATATTAGCTGGCACACACTTTCCATGGAAGGAATAACAGAATCTGATGCAGTGTCCGATCCATTTTGAGATGGTTTGTTTGGTGACTGCCTTTCCTTGTGCCCCAGCAGCGTAGGCTACAAACAGTTGGTCAGACTTCCTGGTAGACTTTGTTCTGTCCAAGTAGTAGCATAGTTGTCTGTGAATGTCTAAAGTATGCAACAGCTTTTCCCCTTTGTTTTGAGGGTTAGGAAAGAAAGTAGGCAGGTGAATTGCTTGGTTTAGAGACACTCTGGACATTACCTTAGGCATGAAGGAAGGATTGGTCCTAAGGGAAACTCTGTCCTGATGAAAGATGAGAAAAGGAGGAAATGCCATGAGGGCCTGTATCTCAGAGACTCTTCTTGCTGAGGTGACTGCCAACAGGAAAACCGTTTTCCAAGAGAGAAACTGCATTTCTGAAGATGCTGCTGGTTCAAAGGGAGGAAGAGTTAAGTTTTCTAAGACGTAATTGAGGTCCCATGCAGGAATTGGTTGTTTCCTTGGAGGTTTGATATTCTTTATACCTCTTAGAAACTGTCTTAGCAAGGGATGCGAAAACACAGGTGGATCACAGTTGTAATGTGCTGAGATAGCTGAAGCGTGGATTTTGATGGAAGAGTATGAGAGGCCACTGTGAAACATTTCTGCCAAGTATTCTAATATCTGAGGTATGTTCATCAGTGATGCATCCTGGCCCTTGTTGGCATTCCAGATGATGAATCTCTTCCATTTGGCCGAATAGGTTTTTCTGGTGGAAGGTCTGCGTGCCTCCAGCAAAATTTCCTGAACTGTTTTGGAGAGGGAGTCATGGGTCCCAGTCATGGAACTCTCCAAGCTGCCAGCTTTAAGGTTTGCAGGTTCTGATGAACAGTCTTGTAATTGTGTTGAGTCATGAGCTGAGGCCATTGAGGCAAGGGCCACGGTTTGGTGCGAGTTATGCTCAGTAGTAGTGGATACCAGTGTTGCCTTGGCCAGTCTGGAGCCATCAAGATTCCCCTTGGTTGTTCTGCCTTGATCTTCAGTAACACCTTGGTGAGTAGAGGTAGAGGAGGGAATGCATAAATTGTTAGGGCATTCCAGCTGAAGGAAAGAGCATCCGTTCTCCAGGCTAGAGGATGGTGTATCCGTATGCAAAACCTTTCCAGATGATGATTGAGATGAGATGCAAAGAGGTCTATGTCTGGTGTTCCCCATGCAGTTGTTATTTGTGAGAATATGCGTGGGTGTAGCATCCATTCGTGTGGATCCAAGAAATTTCTGCTCAACCTGTCTGCCAGAACATTGTCCTTGCCCGAAACAAACTGGGATTGCAGGTAGATGTTCAGTTTCAGGGACTTTTCCCAAAGAGTCATTGCTAGTCTGTAGAGGGGATAGGAATGAGTGCCCCCTTGCTTGTTTATGTACCACATGACAGTGGTGTTGTCTGTCCTTATTAGCAGATGACCTTGCTGAAGAGATTTTCCAAAGGCTTCTATTGCATGTATCACTGCCAACATCTCTCTTTGATTTATGTGCAGATGCATTTCCCTGGGAGTCCATTGCCCTTGAATGCATATGCCGTCCATGTGCGCCCCCCATCCATGGTCTGAGGCGTCTGTTGTAATAGTCTGACTTGTTGGAGGTTTGTTGAAAGTCATGCCTTCGTTTAAGTGTCTTGCTTGAGCCCACCACAAAAATTCCCTTTGCAGGCATGGTATGAGAGGTATTATATCTTCCAGGTTGTGGCTGTGTTGAGAACGCAAGCTTTTTAGGTACCATTGCAGTTTTCTCATGTGTAGTCTTGCCAGAGGGATTAGAAGAATGCAAGATGCCATGAACCCCAGGGCCTGCAGCGTTTTCCTTGCGGTCAGGTGGGTTAGTTTTGCTAGGCTTTTGAAGTATTCTGTTAAATGCTCTTGTTTCTCCTCTGTGAGAAAGGCCATTTGAAGCTGTGTGTTCAGCATTGCTCCTAGAAAAATAATCTCTTGGGATGGCAGTAATCTTGATTTTTGGATGTTGACTGTGTATCCCAAAGCCTGCAGCAATTGAATGACATAATCCAAGTGTTTTATCAAGGTTTGTTTGCTGTCTGCTTGTATGAGGCAGTCGTCCAGGTAAGGGTATATTTAGAACTTCGGTTTCTGGAGGAAAATCAACAACCGGCACCGGTGTAGTCTCAGAGACCGAAGAGCGTGTTAATGCGGTGTCGGCCTGGAGCGGTTGAATAATCGCTTCTGAAGGAACCGAAGCACTCGCGGAGGGCTTGGGAGTAGTATCGGTGGAAGACACGGGCCGAGGGTGTCTGTCCCGGTCCTTACGTTTCTTGGTAGTTTGTGCTGTCGGTTGTTCCGACGGCATGATGTAAGCGTAGGATTCAGTGAAGAACGTCCTCCTGCACGAAGGTGAATGCACGGCTCCCAACAGAAGACAAACGAAACAGAAAAAATGGAGCCAGCAATCAGTGACTGAAATAAATCTATTAATAAAATAACATAACAACAAGTACAAACAGACCGGTTTCGGCTGGTAAATTACACAGCCTTCTTCAGTGTATACAAAAAATTCCAATACATGCTGTTTAAATAGTCAACACATGGATCCCATTGGTTAGGTGCTTATAAATATTCATTAAGACCAGGGTAAAAAAGACCACCCAGTTTAATTATCCACTTTTTTTCTTTGCAATTTAAAATGTTGTGCCAACCAGTTTTGTTTTTACGATCACCTTGTATTATATCAATTATAGTAAACATAAATTTTGCTGTTGGATGAACTAACTGGTGTTTGTATAGAGCATTAGTCACCTTTTTATGTTTCATGTTACTATAATGTTCAGAAATGCGTAATCTAATGCACCTGGAAGTTTGCCCAATGTAGAATGCTCCACAGCTGCATGTGGCCATATGAATGGCCCAATCACTACTACAATTCACAAAAATGTTTAGATCAAAAACTTTGGGGCAATTTCTGCTTGAGAACTCCTTGGTTGTAGAAATCTATTTACAAAATATATTTACAATTAATACAGTGGCCACAAGCAAAACACCCACATAAAGTGTGACCTGACAAAGTTCTCTGTACCATGCTAGTATATTTGTTATCACTACATTTGTAATGATTAAAATAGGATTTAAGCTTTTTACCATTCCTATAAGAAAACATACACCTATCAGGAATGGTGTTTGCAACATCAGGGTCGCACTGCAAGATATTCCAATGTTTTTTCTGTTTCGTAAGCGTAGGATTCGCCAAAAAAGTTTTCGGCAAATTCTGCCCGGCGCCTGAGAGTGCGCTTATTAAAGCAAGCACAGGCAGCACAGGCTGAGACGTCGTGGTCTGGGCCCAGGCAAGGGAGGCAGTAAGAATGGAAGTCCTTATGAGGTATTTGTTTACCACAAGACAAACAATTATTAACTTTCTCAATTTGTTCCGACATCGGCTGAGGCAAGAAAAAATGTTCCCCAACGGGGTACTTAGCTTTTTAGATGACTTCGGTAACTGAAAACACAGGAGCTGACCGACCGGCACTTGCAAACTGCTTCTGCTTTGGGCACCGCGCGGCAAGAAAGAGTGGGGAAGATGGCGTCGGCTGATGCCTTTATACCCCAGCCGCTCTGACGTCGGAGAGGAGGCGACATCAGCCGACGCCGGACCCAGACTTTGGAATCCGGCCGACCGAAGGGCTGCCTGAGGCAGGACAACCCATATGTCAGGACTGCAGTTGCATTCTTGAAGGACATCTCTCTTTGGACAGTTCTTTTTTGTGGCTGCTTCTACCACCATGGAATCTACAGGGGAACCCTTAGCACAGAACTTCCTATCTCTTGGACTAGCTAAGATGCTATCTGTTTTTTTTAGGGATGGACTCTGGCAGATCAGGCTCCTTCCAAGCTTTATGAGTGAAGAGGTCAATTAGTGGGTCTGGAGGAAGGACGACCCAGGACACTGAAGAGCCGAAAAACGGTTTCAAGAAACACAGACTCATCAGGAGAGGGCTTTGATAAACCAGCCTCCACTCTTTTCCATCAATTCTAAGACGTCTCCAAAGGAGGCATCTTCAGGGTGGGGGAGTATCTTGCGGAACCTTCTTGCTCATCCAAGTTGGTGTCAGAGTCATGAGAGGAGTCTCTTCAGAGGACTGTGCCTTGTGACACCTGAAGGAAATGAGAGGAGGAGGAGGAGGGAATGGTCTTTAAAGGGAGTTTGGACGGATCAGAACTCTGGCTGCATATACCAGAAGTCTTGGTCCAACCAAGGCCCTCTCCACAGCCTCGAAAGCCAATCCAGCCACTGGCACTGAAGAAAGTACAGTTGTGTACACTTACAATAAGAGTGTATTCACTGTTGCAGTCATTAAATTTGGGTAATCTGCTGGCAGGTTGCCCTCAGTCGGTCTGAATTCCAAAGTATTGGGTCCTGTGCCGGTTGCTGTCTCCTCTTCCATGACATCAGGGGTATAAAACAAGCAGCAGACACCATTTTCTTTAGTTTTTCTTGCCCCAGATGTCAGGTGCCCCCAAAAAGATATCAAAAATATATACGTTTAAAAAAACTATATATACACGCATCAATATAAACTTTACCTTCATCTACAAGCAAATACACCACATAGGTTGTAGAAGATAGAGAAGGAAAGATAAACTCCAGAAAGAAAGGGGGGGTGGCGGGCGGGTAACCTGTACTGCAACAGTGAATACACTCGAACAACTACATTTATGGTAAGTGTACACAACTGTACTATGTTCTTCGTGTTTCACTGTTGCAGTCATTACATTTGGGTAGAATCCCAAAGCTATGGTTGGGAGGCTGGAGCTAAACAGCATTAGGTGTGGCTATAAGGCCCTGCAGAACTGCAGTGGCAACGCCTGCCCTGGACAGAGTGGAGAGGCAAGTGATAATGCTTTGTAAAGGTGTGAACAGAACTCAAAGTAGCAGCCTCTAGAATGTCCTTGGTTGGTACTCCTCTGAGAAAGGCTGCTGATGTAGCTGCAGCTCCGGTGGAATGAGACCTGATGCCCTTGGGCACAGGTTTACCATGGTGTAGCAGAAACAAATACAGTGGCTTATCCACTTTGAAATACTCTGCTTTGAAATAGCCTTTCCTTCTGATCCTGCAGCATAGGTCAGTAGCAATTGCTCAGTTTTTCTTAGAGCTTTAGTCCTGCTCAAGTAGAATCTTAGCTGTCTGTGTACATCCAAGGAATGCAGAACTCTCTCCCCCTTGTTCTGCGGATTTGGACAAAAGGTTGGCAGATGAATAGTTTGGTTAAGAGCCACAATGGAAACCACCTTAGGCATAAATGTTGGATTTGTCCTCAGAGACACCCTGTCTGGGTAAAATATGATAAAAGGCTCCACAGCCATGAGGGCCTGTAGATCTTCTAGGAGGCCTTAAATTTTTGGCTCCTCTAAGATACTGCTTTAGTAAAGGATGAGAAAAGATTGGTGGTGGCTCTGTATTGTAATGAGCCAAAATGACAGAGGCATGGATTTTAATTTATGAGAAAGATAGGCTTTTGTCAAGCATCTCAGTCAAGTATTGTAATATCTGAGGAATATTTGGTTCTGCTCTATCAGTTCCTTGTGCTTGATTCCAAGCACAGAATCTCTTCCATTTATCAGCATAAGATTTTCTAGTACTAGGCCTTCAGGCTTCCAAAATGACATCCATCACAGCTTTACTGAGAGGTGTTGTTTGTATAACTATATTATCAGCCATGCTGCTAGGTGCATTTTCTGGAGTTGATTGTGCAGGATCTGATTGTTTTGCTGGGACAACAGTTGAGGTATTTGAGGTAAGATCCAAGCTGGGTATTGAGACAAGTTCCTTAGGATTGTGTACCAGTATTGGCAGGGCCAGTCCAGGGCAATTAGTATCATCTTTGGTTTCTCTTATCTGACTTTTAGGAGGTCCTTGGGAAGAAGAGGCAGAGGAGGAGGAAAGGTGTAAACTGATAGGGCGTCCACTTTCCATGCTTGTCTGTGATAAGTCCTTGTGCAGAATCTTTTCAATTGGTATTTCTGAGGAGAGGCAAATAGATCTATGTCTGGGCTCCCCCATTTCTTTGTTATCATGCTGAAGACTTGTGGATCTAGTTTCCACTCGTGAGGATTCATAAGGTTTCTGCTCAAGTCATCTGCCAGAGTATTTTGTTTTCCTGGCAGGAATTGAGCTTGAAGACGTATTTGGTAAGTCAAAGCTGTGTCCCACAGTGCCATGGCTAATCTGCAAAGGGGGTATGAGTGCGTGCCCCCCTTCTCGTTTATGTACCACATGACCGTGGTGTTGTCCGTCTTTATCAGTAGCTGTCCTAGATGAAGCAAGTCCTTGAAGGCTGTCAGGTCATTTTGAACAGCTAGCATCTCTTTCTGGTTGATATGTAAATGCATTTGTTTTGGAGTCCATATGCCCTGAATGCATCTTCCCGCCATGTGGGCCCCCCATGCATAATCTAATGCATCTGTTGTTATGGTTTGGCTGGCAGGGGGGTAGAGTGAAGGGCCGTCCCATGTTTTGGTGACATTCCTTGGCCCACCATAGAAAATCCTGTTGTAGGCAGGGAATGAGAGGAATCATTGTTTCCAGACTGTGACAATGTTGACTCCGTAAACTTTTTAGGTACCATTGAAGTTTCCTCATATGCAGTCTTGCATATGGAATCAGTAGGATGCAGGATGCCATGAAGCCCAAAGCCTGCAGAATTTGTCTTGCAGATAACTAGGATTTTGCTGCCATCAGTTTGAAGTAGTCAGTTGCCTTTGCTTGTCTGGCGTGAGGTAAGCCATCTGGGCAGTTGTAATCAAGCTTGCACCCAGGAATGTTATCTTTTGAGATGGTACCAGTTGTGATTTCTTTTCATTTATGGTGATCCTAGGCATGTTAGAAGCCTTTTCACAAACGCCAGGTGTTGAAGAAGAATGTCCTTGTTCTCTGCTTGAATGAGACAGTCGTCCAAGTAAGGATATATTTGTACACTTCTTTGTCTGCAAAATGCAATCACTGGTGCCAGGCACTTTGTAAAGACCATGGGCGCAGTAGATAAGCCAAAGGGCAGTGCAGAGAATTGGTAATGCATTAAGCCAGCCTTGAATCTGAGGCATCTTCTGCACGAATGCCTTATTGGGACATGCAGGTATGCCTCTTTTAGGTCTAATGTCACCAGCCAAGCATTTTTGGCCAGCATGGACAAAAGCTGCTGCAAAGTCAGCATTTTGAATTTTGGAATGTCCAGGTATGTGTTCAAAATCGATAAAGCCAATATTGGCCACCAGGCCTTCTCCTTTCTGGGTACCAAGAACAGTCTTGAGTAAAAAACTGTGTCCTTTTTCCTGTTCTGGTACTGGCTGAATGGCCCCCATATCCATGAGGGACGTAACCTGTTTTTGTGCCTCTGCCCATTGATTTATTAGCAGATCTGGCCAACCGTTTGCCATTGGCAGAATATGGAAATGGAATCTGTATCCCTGTGATACTATGTTTAGCACCCACTTGTCCTGGGTTATCTTAACTGCCAAATGTGATCAAAAAGTGATAATTTTCCCCCTAAGGGTGCTGCCAAAAGATAAGTGCTTGGTGAAGGCAGAGAGAAGACACTGGGACTGTTTTCTGTAGGTATGCACTTTATCTCCTCCAGATTTGGACCTAGAGGTGACCCCATTGCTTTGACCTGTATGAATCTTGCGCCTGGTATCTGGAACCCTTAGGGCGTCTGGATTTGCTCCTTTGAGCTCTGTCTGACACAGGAAAGGACCAATTTTTTGTAGGCCAGTGTCTACTGAATCTTGCTGGCTGCACTTGTAAGAAGTCTTTTACAGTTTGCATAGAGTTAGCTTTGTCTTCCATTTTCTTTAAAACCTCTTCTGCCTTAATACCAAAAAGAGTATCATGCTGTAAAGGTGCATCTAGTAATTTAGCTTTAACACGATCAGGCAAATTTTGTTCCTTTAACCAGGCATGCCTCCTAATCACAGATCCAGTAACTGTGGCCCTGCAGGAGGCCTCTAAGGAATCAAAACCACATTGCAAAGTATGCTTTCCAACCTGTTCAGCTGCATGCAATAAATCCTGCAATTCTTGATTTTCTGCACATTCAGAAATCAACATAATTTTCTGTTTCAGCAATCCCTTAACATGCTGTTGATACTTGAGCATATGAAACTGGCAGTTTAAGGCCCTAATTGCCAAGCTTGCAGATGTATACACCTTTTTTCCCCATCTATCCAGTGCCCTTGAATCTATGTCAGAGGGGGTAGGATTTTTTGCTGTTGAGGCTTTAACTTCCTTTGGACCCTGTGAAACAGTTTCAGGATCAGCAGCAGGGTTTCTAAATAAAAATGTGTGTGTCAGGGACCCTATAATATCTGTCAGGCTTGCTGGGAGCCGGCGGTAAGGAATCAGGGGGTCAAACTTGACTCAGAAAACACATCATCCACAATGTCTACAACAGGGGATACGGCTAAAGGCCTGTGCTGAGGGAGAAGGAGGAAATCCCTGAGCCTCTTTTTTGATTCTGAGAAGTCTTAACTCTCCCAGTGAAAATGCTCCCTCAAAGTATGCAAGGTTTCTCCAAATGAATAATCCTCAGGAGATGATGTAAATGGTATAGACTCCTCTGCATCAGAATCCTCATAGGCAGGTATAGATAATTCCTGCTCAGAAGAGGAATCAGAAGAAATAGAAACCGGATCTGAAGATTCATAATCAGTGTCTTGCCTAGGCCTCTTATCTGGAGGGGGATGGGAACCCCTGATCAAGGTAATAAGGTCTTCAGCCATTTTGATCATCTGTTTTTTAGGCATAGAGGCCTGTGCACGTGGCTCATGCGTCAGTTTTTTAGTTTTAGAAGTTGCTTTCATCTTTGGTTTTGCAGCTGTCGTCGGTTTTATATAAAAATGTTGAGGCCTGAATACACCCTCAGAAGCCGGTGCCTGCTCAGCAGCTCTGGACCCATCAGAGGGAGATACTCAAAGTATTGGACCCACGGATGTATCTCGCGGCATGCCAGACTCCACATGGTTGTCGGTAGGTGCCTGCGACTCGAAAGTAGCAGGTATCGGGGGCTGCGAAAGCTCCTCACTGAGTACCGGTGAACCGGCGACTGGCTTAGGAGAAGTTTCGTCGCCGGTTTTGGACCTCGACTGTGTCTCTGTCCTTTTCTTTGCACTTTTTATGTACTCCGGTAGTCGGATTGCTATCTGACGACATTTCTGGGTAGTAAAATCTGTTTCCAAAATACTTTGAGGCAAAAATATACCGACGCTTAATAGTGCGTTGGTTAAATCTAACACAAAACCGACAGCCAGGCACGTTGTGATCAGGGCCTAGGCAAGGAATACAGTATAAATGAAAATCCTTATGGGGTATTTGCTTCCCACAAGTAATACAATTATTAACTTTTTCTGACATCGGTATGGGGTAAGAAAAAGGTTTCCCCAACGGGGTACTTAGCTTTATTGAAGACTTTGTTTCTGAAACCCAAACTCAAATATTTCAGGAGTCTGCCGACCGGCAATTGCGAAATGCTTCTGCTTTGGGCACCGCACGGCAAGAAAGACTAAAGAAAACGGCGTCTGCTTCTTGTTTTATACCCCTGACGTCATGGAAGAGGAGACCGCAACCGACGCAGGACCCAAGACTTTGGAATTCAGGCAGACTGAGGGCAAACTGCCAGCAGATTACCCAAATGTAATGACTGCAACAGTGAAACACGAAGAACATCCACCAGTCAAATTGGAAAGGTCGGAAGCCCACCTGAACCCAACAGCTGAAATCTAACTTCTCCTGCTATCACTAGGGAACAGGTCCTTAATGCTCCAACGTCAAGAACACTGCATCAATGGCTCCAGACAATATCCCAGGATGCCTTCTAAACAGCATGAAACACAACTTATCAGGCCACTGGAATTGCTATAAACTGTAGCCTCCAAATAGGCTTTGTGCCTCATGAATGAACAGCAACAATCAACCCTCTGCACAAAGGTGGGCCATCTACAGACCCTGGAAATTACAAACCCATAAGTCTCACTAGTCTCATATGTAAAGCCATGAAAAGAATCATCATGGAAATGATGAATAGTAATCAATAAACCTCAAGACACTGGAGCCAACCCAGTTTCGTTTTGTCAAGGGCAGATCATGCCTACTCAACCCGATGGACTTCTTTGAGAAAGTCACCAAAGCAATGGATGAGGGCAAAATGGTTCATACTGCCTACCCTGACCTGGCCAAGGCATCTGACACAATACCCCACTCCAGCACTGTTGACAAACTCAAGAGGTTCGGTATAAAGTCGTATGTTACCTTGTGGATAGCCAACTGTCTCACACACAGGACCCAGGAAGTTAGAATTGAGGAGTCCACATCTCCCAAGAGGCCAGTCACAAGTAGAGTCCCTCAGGGATCAGTCCTTGGACCACTCCTTTTTGGCATTTACTTCTCTGAAGTCAAGGCCAATGTCAGTGGTCTCTGATCGATTAAATTTGCAGACGATTGCAAATTAGGAGCTATCACTGAATCCCACACTGACACAAATGCTCTTCGGGGGGGGGAGGGGGTGACACAGAACAACTGGCGTCCGAGCCATGGACTAAAACTAAATGCCAAGAAATGCATAATAGTATCCTCTGGGACGTCATCCACACCTGGTAAAGTACAGTTTTGTACCTACCATAAATGTAGATGTTCGAGGATCCCCATTGCTGCAGTCCTTACTATTGGGTATAGTCCGCGTCCAGTCGGCCCGAATACCAGAGTATAAGGCTGACGGCGGTCAGGGCGCATTAGACTGACGTCAGTACGTCAGGGTACTAATGCGCATGACCGACGTCATATCCTCAGTCTTTTCTTGCCCCAGATGTCAGAAGACCCTAAAAAGACAAGGCCAAAAATACCTGCACCAAAAATATGTACAATATATACAAGAATATATACAAAAATATAAGCACGGAACCTCACCTACACAACCACCCCAAACACAGAGGGAAGGAGGGAGGGTAATTGGACTGCAGCAATGGGGATCCTCGAACATCTACATTTATGGTAGGTACAAAACTGTACTATGTTCTTCGTTCCCCATTGCTGCAGTCCTTACTATTGGGTAGAATCCCAAAGCAGAGGTAAGGGAGGCTGGCAAATCATAAAGAAGCAGGAGCTGACAACATGCCTTGCAAAACAGCTGTGGCAAAACCAGCCCTAGACTTAGAGTAGATAGGAAGGTGATAATGCTTAGAGAAAGTATGCACTGAACTCCAAGTAGCTGCTTCCAAAATATCCTTAGTTGCCACCCCTTAGAAATGGTGTTGAAGTGGCAGTAGCCCTAGTGGAATGAGGCCTAATCCCAGCTGGAATCTCCTTGCCATGATGGGAATAACAAAATGCAATGCAAAAGCCAATCCACCTAGAAATAGTTTGTTTTGACACAGGCTTGCCCTGTGAACTCAAAGCAAAAGAAACAAACAACTGCTGAGACTGCCTGAAATCCTTAGTCCTGCTTAAATAATAACGCAATTGCCTGTGTACATCTAAAGTGTGCAAAATCTTTTCCCCTTTATTTTGGGGGTCTGCATAAAAGTAGGCAAATGAATAGTTTGGTTTAAAGCCACACTAGAAACCACCTTAGGCATAAAGGAAGGATTAGTACGTAATGATACCCTATCCTTATGGAAAATCAAAATGGCTCTACTGCCATAAGGGCCTGCAACTCAGACACCCTTCTTGCAGAAGTAATAGCCAACAGAAAAGCAGTCTTCCATGACAAGTATTTCAATTCAGCAGTAGCGCAGGCTCAAAAGGTTGTAGAGTAAGTTTTTCCAACACAAAATTGAGATCCCAAGCAGGAGTAGGAGCTCACGGGGGTCTTATATTCTTTGCCCCCCTAAGAAACGGCTGGAACAAAGGGTGCAAAAACAATGGTGGGTCACAATCATAGTGAGCTGAAATTGCTGCAGCATGAATCTTAATGGAAGAGAAGGACAAACCTTTGTCCAATAACTCAGTAAGATATTGAAGAGCCACACTCAAATTAGGCTCAGAAACCTGCAAATTCTTTGCTGTACTCCAAAATAAAAATCTCTTCCATTTTTCTGCGTACACTTTCCTTGTACTAGGTCTTCTAGCTTCCATAATCACATCTAAAACTTGTTTAGGAAGTTGAGACCTGCTGTGTTTCAATACAGAATATGCCAGGCTGTGAGATGAAGAGAGTGAAGCTTGACATTGAGCAGATGACCATCCTTCTGAGATAACAGATGAGGAATCAGAGGTAAAGGCCATGGAGGCTTCCTTACCAGACTCCGTAGTAGTGGGTACCAGTGTTGCCGAGGCCAATCTGGAGCTATCAAAATCATCCTTGGCCTGTCTTGTCTGACCTTTAATAGTACCTTTGGAAGAAGAGGCAGAGGAGGAAAGGCATACACATGAAGGTTTTTCCAACTGAAAGACAGAGCATCCACTTTCCAAGCTGTGTGATGAAACCCCTTTGTGCAATACTGTGGCAGCTGGTGGTTTAGTGGAGAAGCGAACAGATCTATGTATGACACTGTCAATTTTTGAAATACATGAAGATCCAGTTTCCACTCGTGGGGATCCATGATTTGTCTGCTTAACACATCTGCTAAGGAGTTCTGTGCTCCTGGCAGAAACCTTGCCTGAAGAGTTAGTTGCAAGCTTAGCGCAGTCTCCCATAAAATCATTGCTTGCCTGCATAGAGGATAAGAATGTGTTCCCCCTTGTTTGTTGATGTACCACATGACAGTTGTGTTGTCTGTTAGAATCAACACCTGCCCTGGAAGAAGTAACTCCTTGAAAGCCATTTAGATGAGCTCCCCAAGCAATGTCCGAGGCATCTGTCGTTAAAATCTGACTCGCCTCTGGCCGGGTCACAGAGAGTCCCTTGTTTAGGTGACATTCCTGAGCCCACCACAAAAATTCTTTTTGAAGGCAAGGTATTATTTGAATGACAGTGTCCAAATCCTGGCAGTGCTGTGTCCATACATTTTTGAGATACCATTGTAGCTTCCTCATATGCAGTTTGGCATTGGGAAGCACCAGAATACAAGATGCCATGAACCCTAATGCTTGAAGGACTGTCCTTGCAGTCAGCACGGACTGACGAGATAGTTGATGGAAGTAAAGTGACAGACTCTTTTGTTTGTCCGGGGTTAAAAAGGCCATCTGGGCTGCTGTATTCAGTCTCACACCCAGAAAGCACATGTCTTGAGAGGGTACTAGACTGGACTTTATTTCGTTCACAGAATACCCTAGGCATCTTAGCACTGCTATAACATATTCCAGATGCTGTAGGAGGTCTTCCTTTTCTTGAGCCAGAATCAGGCAGTCGTCCAAGTAAGGATAGATTTGAATTCCTTGAAGCCTGAAGTAAGCTATCACTGGAGCCAGAACCTTTGTGAATACTCTGGGCAGTAGATAAGCCAAAGGGCAATGCAGAGAACTGATAATGAGAATTTCCAGCTCGAAACCGCAGATACTTCCTGCAACTTAGTCTTATAGGCACATGAAGGTAAGCTTCCTTGAGATCTAAAGTTACCATCCAGTGATCTTTGCCCAGCAGAGGTAAAAGCTGTTGTAACGACAACATCTTGAACTTGGGAATGTCCAGAAAAGTGTTGAGGAGAGATAAATCCAAAATTGGTCTCCACGTGTTCCCCTTCTTTGGTACTAGGAACAGGCGAGAATAAAATCCTAGGCCCCTTTCTGATACAGGGACTGGCTGAATGGCCCCCATCCGAGTAACTGAGAAACTTGCTTGTGAGCCTCCTTTCTTTGTGGAGGAGGAACGTCTGGCATGCCTTTGAAAGGGGCATTGTATGGAAATAAAATCTGTAACCGTGGTGAATGATATCCAACACCCATTTGTCTTGAGTAATTAAATCCCAATTTTCTTTGAAAAGAGACAGTCTTCCTCCCAAAGGAGCTGCCAGACGAGAATCTACTGGCAGCTGAAAAGACAGGTCATTGGGTCTGTTACGAAAGGACTGACCCCTGCCCTCACCAGAAGTCTGAGCAGGTGAACTCCTGTTCTAGGCCTAAAAGAACCTTGAGCCCTGCCCCTACCACGTCTAGACCTACCCCTAGACTGAGAATCATAAGCAGGATATGTCCACCCCTTAGCAGGCAAATTTCTACTAAACTTGGTGGCTGCACCTGCAAAAATCTTTAACAGTTTGCATAGACTTAGCTTTGTCTTCCATTTTCTTTAAAACTGCTTCCACAGGCGATCCAAACAACACATCAGACTGTAAAGGAGCATCCAAAATCCTTGTCTTAACATGCTCAGCTAAATTCTGATCCTTCAACCAGGCATGCCTGAAGAACAGAACTAGTAGCAGCCACCCTCGAGGAGGCCTGTACAGCATCAAAACCACATTGCAAAGAATGCTTACCCACTTGTTCAGACACATGAACCAAATCCAGCAACTCTTTACACTCAATACCTTCCGCCAAAGCATCCACCTTAGATTTTAATTGTGAAAGGAGATAATTCTGATATTTTAGCATGTGAAACTGACAATTCAACGCCTCATGGCTAGAGTGGAAGAAGTATACACTTTCTTTCCCCACCTATCCAAAGCCCTTGCCTCTTTATCAGTGGGAACAGGATTTTTAACCACAGAGGCCTTAACACCTTTAGGCCCTTGAGAAATAGTTTCTGGGTCCGCCCTTGGACTCTTAAACAAATACTTATGAGCTTCGGGCACCCTATAATACCTATCAGGCTTAACAGGAGCAGGAGGCAAAGAGTCAGGGTTCAGTGAAGCCTCTGCAAAACATCTTCCACCACATTCAACACAGGAGGAATAGCTAAGGGCCTATGCTGGGGTGAAAACAAGAATTCCCTAAGCCTTTTCCTGGAATCAGAGTAATCCTGGCCTTCCCATTTAAAGTGCTCCCTCATGGAATGCAGAGTCTCTGAAAATGAGAAATCCTCAGGAGGAGAAGCTGTAGGAGTGGAATCATCCACATCAGAATCAGAATAAGTAGGATACTCCTGCAAGTCTTCTGCAGAAGACTCTGAAGCCTCTGAACACTGTTCAAAACTATCAAACTCGGTTCCACCCTAGGCCTCTTATCAGGCGGGGCATAGAACCTCTAATCATAGTAATCAAATCTTCTGCCATTTTAAGCATATGTTTCTTAGGTACAGAACCAAATGCTAGGAGAAGCCCCACTGAAGCTGAACTAGGCCTACCTCTCAAAGAAGTTTTGGCAACAGAAGGAGAGGCTCTAACTACCTTGGGAAGAGAGGGAAGAACAGTTACCTGAGAAGCCCCTCAGCCTGGCCTACCTCCTGAGAAGGCACATCCTGTAACAGTAAAGTTTCTGCCTGAGACTCCATGGAAACTCCTGGCAAAACCTCTGGCTCCACTGAGCCTTCTAAAGAACCGACGTCCGGGACTGCCGGTTCATCAACCCTAGGCTTCGCTGTTTTGTACTTGCGCTTCTTGGTCGAACCGGGCGTCGGAGCATCCGGCGGCATTTTATAATTGCAACGCTTCCCAAACACTAACCTGGCACAGTCTAACCTCCTCTTAATAGTGCGTTTGTTAAACCTAGCACAAGAGAACCGACAACGTCGTGCTCAGGCCCTAAACAAGGTATACACAAGGTAT
Organism: Protopterus annectens; assembly: GCF_019279795.1. Taxonomy (NCBI): domain Eukaryota; kingdom Metazoa; phylum Chordata; order Ceratodontiformes; family Protopteridae; genus Protopterus; species Protopterus annectens. Next base: position 1,840,502,490 of record NC_056728.1, read on the forward strand.
GGTAATCCCTATGAGGTATCTGTTTCCCACAAGAAATACAGTTATTCACTTTTTCTGACATCCGTTAAATACTGAGGCAAGAAAAACCAAAATGTTCCCAACGGGTACTTAGCCAACTCTGTTTCGGTCTGAAACTCCGGTTTCGGAAATATTTCAGAACGCCAACCTGCACTCGCAAAACTGCTTCTGCATCGGACCATGCGGCAAAAAAGACTGAGGATATGACGTCGGTCATGCGCATTAGTACCCTGACGTACTGACGTCAGTCTAATGCGCCCTGACCGACGTCAGCCTTATACTCTGGTATTCGGGCCGACTGGACGCGGACTATACCCAATAGTAAGGACTGCAGCAATGGGGAACGAAGAACATCTATCATACTGACAACACACGCCTTAAGACCCAATAGTCAAGATCACACACATAGTAATCTAACCTTTGACCATCACATGTCTATAGTACTAAGGAAATAATTCTACATCGCGCAACTTATAAACAAAGATAAGGCATCCAAGTTCAAGGAAGTCATTGTTCCATTGTATTTGGCATTCATCAGGACCTATCATGGAGTACAATGCCCCCTTTAGTATGTACCTGACCAGGCATATCCAACAACTGGAAAGACCACAGAAGTTTACAGGGCTTAAGTAAAATGTCCTATGCAGACCACCTCAAGGCTCTATCCCTGTATTCCATCTCCTACAGGCTTTTGAAGGGAGATCTATGCCCGACATACAGGACATTGTCAGACCCCCCACTCTGATGGACCTAATGCATATCCACAAAACAAACTGCACCAGAATTACCTGTTCTAAGGACTTGAACCTTGCCTGTGATATAAATATGACCTGCTGGAGAGACAGGTATGGATACGAGATTACACAGTCTCTGGAACAGGGTCCCCATCCATGTAAAGCAGAGTTCCTCCCTAAACCAATTCAAGCGCAACTTGGACAATTGGATAGGAACAGAAAATTCAATCCTGGTTTGGCACCGATGTCTCTAATGGACATAAGCAAACTGCAGATGGTTCATCTCCCAGGCCCTAGCTTGTAATGTTTCATCTTACAAGCACCTGCTTACACTTATCAAGAGTATCAGAACTTGTCAAAAATTTGGGATGCATGGCTAGGCTTAAAAAGGCCCTTGTGGTCATTAGCCTAGTAAATACCTATGAACCTATGAAGGCCCAATGGAGGACCTCAGAACCCAGCAGTCAAATGCCGAGACAATAAGTGGCAGTGACGGCTCTGAAAGTCTCGCTGTCAACTAGACTAGCAGAACCCAGACACAGACACCCTGAACCCAAAAGCATTGGAATCAAGCGAGTGCGAGAAGACACTGAAGCCAAAATTGTATTTATTTATATTTGTTAACCGGGAGTGTCCGACTGGACATAAGCCCATTTTCAGTGGAGGCCCGGGGAGAAAAGCTCCACAGTTAAAATAAACAGACAGTAGTTCATTGGATTACATAGCGATTAACAATTTAACATAGCAATTACTTACAACATATTTACAGGTGAAGAACACAGTACTTCAGTAGACAACTAGAATCTTTATCTGTGAGAAGTTCCTGCTGTATAATAAGTACTAGGCTTATGAGCATCTGAGCTTGCTATAATCAACATAGTTAGTGGAGTGGAAATAAAGGTAGTGGTTGGATGAGGTGGGTGACATTAGAGGGGGTGTTGCAGGGGCATAGCCAGTATGTTTTTAGGTGCACTTTTAGTAAAGTTTTCAAGTAGGTGCATGATGGTATGGAGGTAATTGTGGGTGGGAGGGAGTTCCATAATTTGGCTATGGTGCAAGAGAATAGTGCTTCACCAGCAGAGTTATTGGCTTTAGTGATCTGCAAGTGATTTCTGTTGCTGGACCTTAGTGGTCTGGTGGTGCGATAGGGTTGGAGTAGATTCTGGAGGGATGGGACATTTAGTGGATGGTTTACTAGTTTGTGGGCGAGTGAGAGTTGATACCACTGAAGGAGGTAAGGGAGTTCAAGCCAGCACAGTTCAGCAAGTAGAGAGACAGTGGTGACTATGGTAGGATGCCCCTGTGCGAATTTGGCAATTTTGTTGTAGCAAGTCTCTAGCTTGTTTAGATCGCATTGCCTCAGGTTGGTATATATTGGAGAGGCATAAAGTAGGGTAGAGATAAGGTGGGAATTTGCTATTGAAATCTTTGCTGCTTTGGTGAGACGTTGCTTATTTCTGTACAACGCTCCTAGTTTTTTGTGGACTTTATGGTCATGGATATGTGAATGTCAAATTTTAGTTTATTGTCTATTTCCACTCCTAGCAATTTGGTGTGTTCAGTTGGGTATAAAGTGGTGTTGTCTTTTGATGTGATGTTAAAGTGAGAGTTGTTTTGAGTATGCTTGGTGGGTTGGAAGAGGAGTAGTTTAGTTTTGTTTGGGTTGAGTATTAATTGGGCATCAGATAACCAAGTTTCAACAGAGGAAAAGGCTTCCTGTGTGACTTCTGCAGTTTGGGTAGGGACTGGGCTGAGCAGATGATGGTTGAGTCATCTGCGTATTGTATGAGTGTGCCATGTTTGGTGGCAGAGGCTAGATTATTGGTGAAAACATAACAGTAGGGGTCCAAGGATGGATCCCTTGGGGAACCCCTATGGAGACAGGGGAGATGTCATTCTGCCATACAACGGATTGTTGGCAGTCAGACAGGTAACTCTGAAACCAGTTGGTAACTGACAGAGAAGGATAGGTTATTGAGGACAGAGATAAGTTGTTTGTGTGGGTCCTGTCCTCTCGGACACTGGTACCGCCGGAAGACTGGATCCAATATACACTGCCTCCGGGAACAGGGATGGGGTAGGAAGCTGTGAAGACTGAACAACTGGGGAGGGGAGGGACTGATCCCAGATGCTTCCTCGAGGTTGGAGCTGGGAGAACTCCCATCTGAATCTTGAATCTTGGAAATCTCATCTGGTCAACTTCAAACGTCATGACTTCTAGTGGAACAGCCAAAGAGGAGGGGGAAAAAAAGAAGGATTTACTTATTGTGAATTAAAGGCGAGCTCTCAGTCCACGAGTCTTGTTTTCACAAGTGGCAATCTAAGGTTGTTGAGGTAGTATGGGGAAGTGCGGGAAGGCCAAGAGTCAGATCTCTTGGATGCAAAGCTTTGGCATAAGGTGACTAGCACTGTTGAATCAGATGAAAAAGACATCGGTCACATTTTTAAGCTTCACTTTTGTTTCAACGTGCATACAAAGAGCCCAAAATCTCTTTTACTGAATCATCACCATATAAGCACTACCAAATTAGGTAACAGATTTTAAGAACAGCACAGACGTATAAAGTACAGTTGTGTACCTACCATAAAATGTAGATGTTAGAGTGTATTCACTGTTGCAGTCATTACTCTTGGGTTATCCTGCTGGCAGGCTACCCGCAGTCGGCCCGAGTTCCAAAGTCTAGGTCCGGCGTCGGTTGCTGTCGCTTCTTCCCTGACATCAGTGCGCCAGGGGTATAAAAGATGCAGCAGACGCGATTTTTTCTTGCCCCAGATGTCAGGTGCACCAAATAGGTAGGCTGAAAAATATATCAATAAGAAATGCATACACAAAAATACCATTTCCTTCATCTACAAGCAAATACACCAAAAAGGTTGTATACGATACAGAAGTGCAGATAAGTCCCAGCAAAGAGAAGGGGGAAGGTGGGTGGGTAACCTGGACTGCAACAGTGAATACACTCGAACATCTACATTTATGGTAGGTACACAACTGTACTATGTTCGACGCGTTTCACTGTTGCAGTCACTACTCTTGGGTTGAATCCCAAAGCTGAGGAAGGGTGGCTGGGCTAAACAGGATTAGGAGAGGCTATGAGGCCCTGCAGAACTGCAGTGGCGAAGCCTGCTCTGGACTAGAGGCAAGTGGTAGTGCTTTGTAAATGTGTGCACTGAACTCCAAGTTGCAGCCTCTAAGATTTCTTTGGTTGGTACTCCCCTGAGGAAGGCTGCTGAAGTGGCTGCTGTTCTGGTGGAATGAGGCCTAATGCCCTTAGGCACTGATTTGCCATGTTGAGAATAGCAGAAACGGATGCAATGGCCTATCCATTTAGAAATAGTCTGTTTTGGGATAGCCTTTCCGTGTGATCCTGCAGCATATGACACTAGAAGTTGCTCAGTCTTTCTGAAAGCTTTAGTTCTGTCCAAGTAGAAACGTAACTGTCTGTGCATGTCCAAAGAATGCAGAATTTTCTCACCTTGTTCTGTGGATTTGGGTAAAAGATAGGCAAGTGAATGGTTTGATTGAGGGCCACACTGGACACCGCCTTAGGCATAAATGTAGGGTTTGTCCTCAGAGAAACTGTGGATGAAAAATGATGAAAGGTTCCACAGCCATGAGTGCTTGAAACTCCGAGACTTGCCTTATAGAGGTAAGGGCTAGGAGCAGAGCTGTTTTCCAGGATAAGAATTTAATATCCGCTGTTGATGCTGGCTTGAAAGGAGGCAGTGTGAGTTTCTAAAACAAAATTGAGGTCCCAGGCCGGAATTGGTGCTCTCCTTGGAGGCCTAATGTTTTTGGCCCCTCTGAGGTATTGCCTTATTAAAGGGTGAGAAAAGATAGGTGGTTCCGTACTGTAATGTGCAGAAATGGCAGAGGCATGAATCTTAATTGATGAGAAAGAAAGGCCTTTGTTCAGCATTTCGGTCAGGTATTGTAAAATCTGAGGAATGTTTGGTACAGTCGTGTCAATGCCTTGTTCCTGGTTCCAAGCACAGAATCTCTTCCATTTTTCTACACAAGACTTTCTGGTACTGGGCCTCCTGGCCTCCAAGATAACATCCATAACAGCTTTTGAAAGAGGAGTGTTCAGAATGGCTGCATTATCCGCCATGCTGCCAGATTTAAGGTCCTGAGTTGGCTGTGCAGGATCAGATTGTTTTGTTGGGTCAGTAGGTGAGAAGTTTGAGGCAATATCCATGCTGGACCTTGAGACAAGCACTTCAGGATTGGGTACCAGTGCTGGTGTGGCCAGTCTGGTGCAATCAGAATAATTTTTGGCTTCTCTTGTCTGACCTATAGGAGTACTCTGGGAAGGAGAGGTAGTGGGGAAAAAGCACACTGTTAGATTTTTCCAGCTGAATGATAGGGCGTCCATTTTCCATGCTTGTGGTAAATCCTTGTACAAAATCTCTGCAATTGACAGTTGTGAGGGGAGGCAAATAGATCTATGTTTGGGCATCCCCATTTCCTTATTACCATCCTGAAGACTTGTGGATCCAGTTTCCATTCATGGGGATCCATGAGGTTTCTGCTTAGTTCGTCTGCCAGAGTATTGGTTTTTCCTGGCAGGAATTGTGCTTGCAGGTGAACTTGAAAGGCCAATGCTGTGTCCCATAATGTCATTGCTTGTCTGCAGAGGGGGTAGGAATGAGCACCTCCCTGCTCATTTATGTACCACATGACCGTAAGTGTTGTCTGTCTTTATCAGTAATTGTCCTGGAAGAAGCAGGTCCTTGAAAGTTGTCGGGCATTTTGAACAGCTAGCATCTCTTTTTGATTGATGTGAAGATGCACCTGGTTTGCAGGCCATGTGCCCCGAATACATTTTCCTGCCATATGGCACCCCCAGGCATAATCTGATGCATCCCTTGTCAGTGTTTGTCTGGTTGTGGGTAAACTGAATGGCAGACCCTTGTTGTGGTGACAGGCTTCTGCCCACCATCGAAACTCCTGTTGTAGGCATGGAATAAGTGCAATTACCGTCTCCAGGCTGTGGCAATGCCGAGTCCAAACACTTTTCAGATACCACTGTAGTTTCCTCATATGCAGTCAGGCATATGGAATTAGTAGCATGCAGGATGCCATGAAACCCAAGGCCTGCAGGATTTTCCTTGCAGATAAGTGGGTTTTTGTTGCCAATTTCTTGAAGTAAGTAGTCAGTTTTTGTTTGTCTGGCGTGAGATAAGCCATCTGGGCAGTTGTATTTAAGCTTGCACCCAGGAATATTATCTCTTGAGAGGGCACTAGTTTTGATTTCTTTTCGTTTACTGTGTACCCTAGGCCAATTAGTAATCTTTTTACAAAAGCCAGATGCTTTAGAAGAGAGTGTCTTTGTTCTCTGCTTGAATTAGGCAGTCGCCCAAGTAGGGATAAATTTGAATTCCTTTTTGTCTGCAAAACGCAATTACTGGTGCCGGGCATTTTGTAAAGACCCTGGGTGCAGTAGATAAGCCAAAGGGCAGTGCAGAGAATTGGTAATGCATTGAGCCAGCTATGAATCCGAGGTATCTTCTGCAAGATTGTCTGATTGGGACATGCAGGTATGCCTCTTTTAGGTCCAACGTTACTAGCCAAGCCCTCTTGCCCAGCATGGGCAGTAGCTGCTGAAGAGTCTGCATCTTGAATTTTGGAACTTCCAGAAACGTATTTAGTATAGATAGGTCCAGAATTGGTCTCCAGGTTTTGCCCTTCCTGGGTACTAGAAAAAGTCTGGGGTAAAATCCTTGTCCCTGCTCTTGTTGTGGTACTTGCTGAATGGCCCTCATGTCCATGAGGGCTGTAATTTGTTTTTGTGCCTCTGCCGATTGATTGTGTGGCAGGTCTGGCATGCCCTTTGACCTTGGTAGGGTGTGAAAGTGGAACCTGTAGCCTTGGGACACTACGTTCAGAACCCATTTGTCTTGGGAAACCATTTGCCAATTTGATGAAAAAGGGGGAAAACTAGCACTTAAGGGGGATGTCAAAAGGAAACTGCTTGGAACTGGTAGAGGAAAGTCATTGGGACTATTTCCTGTAAGGCTGTGATTTGTCTTCTCCGCTTTTGGAGGTAGGAGCACCCCATTGTTTAGGCCTGTATGAGCCTTGGGGCTGTGATTTGCCTCTTTGTGATCTGTCCGAGACTGGAAAGGACCAATTTCTAGAAGGCCAGTTCCTGCTAAATCTGGGTGGCTGTACCTGTAAGAAATCCTTGACCGACTGCGTGGATTTTGCTTTAGCCTCAATTTTTTTCAACACCTCTTCTGCTTTGGTACTAAACAAAGTATCATGCTGTAATGGTGCATCTAATAATTTTGCTTTAACAAGATCAGGCAGATTTTGTTCCTTTAACCAAGCATGCCTTCTAATAACAGAACCTGTAACAGCGGCCCTGCAAGAGACCTCCAGTGAATCATAACCACAATGCAAAGTATGCTTTCCCACTTGTTCAGTTGCATGCAATAAATCCTGCAATTCCTTGTTCTCTAAACATTCAGTATTTGTCAACATTTTCTGTTTAAGTAGTGACATTAAATATTGCTGACACTTAAGCATATGAAATTGACAATTTAAAGCCCTTACAGCCGGGGTGGCAGAAGTGTATACTTTTTCCCCCATCTGTCTAGAGCCCTAGAATCCCTATCAGAGGGGACAAGGTTTTTTGCAGTGGAAGCCTTAACCCCCCTTGGGACACAGATATAGTTTCTGGGTCAGCAGCGGGGTTTTTATATAGAAATTTATGAGAAGTTGGGACCCTGTAGTATTTGTCTGGCTTAGCAGGTGCAGGTGGTAGAGAGTCAGGGGATAGTCTGGACTCTGAAAATACATCATCTACAATGTCTAAAACAGGAGGAATGACAAGGGGTCTATGCTGAGGAAGAAGCAGGAAGTATCTGAGCCTTTTCTTAGACTCAGAATAATCTTGTCTCTCTCAGTGGAAATGCTCCCTCATAGTACGCAGTGTTTCCCCAAAGGAATAGTCCTCAGGAGGAGAGGCTGAAGGAATGGAATCTTCAGCATCAGAATCCTCATATGGAAGCAATGGAGAAATCCTGTTCAGAAGAGGAATCACAGGAAATAGATAACTGATCAGAAGAATCATACTCCGTCTCCTGCCTAGGCCTCTTATCAGGAGGGGGATGGGGATGGGAGCCCCTGATCAAAGTAATTAGGTCTTCGACCATTTTGGGCATCTGCAAGCCTGAATAGGAGAATGCTGTACTTCTTTCTTTGACTTTAGAGCTGCTTTAGTCTTTGCCTTTGAAGCCGAGGATGGCTTAATATACAGTTGTGTAGGTCTGAAGACACCCCGAGAAGCCGATGCCTGCTCAGCGGCTCCGGACCCATCTGAGGCATTGAGTGTCCAATACCTTGAGTATCCAGAGGCCCAGTCGGCTCCACGTGGGAGTCGGTAGCGGGCGCCAGGGGCTGCGAAAGCGCCTCACTGAGAACCGGCGAACCTGCGACTGGCCTAGAAGAGGCTTTGTCGTCGGTTTTGGACCTCGGATGCCTATCCTTGTCCTTGCATTTTTTGTAAACTCCGGTCGTCGGCTGTTCCGCCGGCACTATATAATGAAATCTTCGGCCAAAGTAATGAAATGCAAAATCAAACCGACGTTTGATAGTGCGTTGGTTGAATCTAGCACAAAACCGACAGCTAGCAACATTGTGATCAGGGCCTAGGCAAGGAATACAGTAAGAGTGAAAATCCTTATGAGGTATTTGCTTCCCACAAGAAATACAATTGTTAACTTTTTCTGACATCGGTCTGGAGCAAGAAAAAACGTTTCCCCAATGGGGTACTTAGCTTTAATGAAGACTTCGGTTCTGAAATTCAGCTTTGAAAATTTCAGGAGTCAGCCGACTGGCACTTGCGAACTGCTTTTGCTTCGGGCACCGCGCGGCAAGAAAGACTGAAGAAAATGGCGTCGGCTGCATCTTTTATACCCCTGGCGCACTGATGTTGCTGGACCTAGACTTTGGAACTCGGGCCGACTGCGGGTAGCCTGCCAGCAGGATAACCCAAGGGTAATGACTGCAACAGTGAAACACGATTAACATCATTTTATTCTGAAACACAGTTAAGTGTTCTGCTGCATTCACTTCTGCTATAAATACTTAACAGAAGCGCAAAAAAAGTCAAGCACAATACAGTCACCCCACCATATAAAAAAAAGGGTCAGTTATACACAACAATAAAAAAAGTGATATTAGGAGTAAACTGAGACTTTCAAAAAACACCACCTTAAAAAAACATCACCTAAGATGAACAAAACACACAAATAAATATCCCGGTTTAGAAAACGTAAAATTTACTCAATGCAAATGCTACACTCAATTTTTTTATTGATCAGACCAGAGTTTTACATTTTGGGCACATGTCAAAACAAAAAAAAAAACTTTAATATTTCAGCACTGACAGAGTATGATTCTGTGCACTAGAAAATTCTGCAATTTACTGTCTGTTAACCAGGTGAGTGGACCAGTACAGGACGCTTTTCACTCAGTACCAAGGTCATGGGGCAATCACAACAAAACACAAAATAGGGAGTAATGAATAGGGAGTAATGAGAAGAAGCTTTTCTTTCTTAATAAGTATACATTACACCACCACCCTTTTTGGAGGTAGAAGGCAGGACTAATAATGAAAACCAAATGTCAAAGTGTTTGTGTGTATGTTTTTCAACCTTGTTAGTCCTCTCTCAGAGCTGAAAGTCCCAGGAGAGATAATAAATTACTAACCAGGTCTCCCTCAGAGTGTAAGGTGGCCCAAGTCTGATGTGTATGCTAATAAATGGTGACAACAAACAGGGTTTTTAAAGTTGTTTAAGAAGGCTGGATATCATTAGTACTGCGGGTCTGCAAGTGTCCAGGAAAATGATTTAAAACAACGGCTCCAGAGGACCCTGCCCTGCACACATCTCCTTAATTCAATCAGTACTATAATTTAAGTAGGAAATGAACACATGGTTGCAACCATTTTACTTCACTCTACTGTTGGTTTCTTTCATATACAATGTTTGGACTGTGACAATGGACATATGCTCAAATGATACAAAAGATTGTTAAAGGCAAGATTCTGCAATTTCAGGCAAATATATAAAAACATATAGGTTCATAGGTGGGTACTAGGCTATCTGCCGAAGGCATTTATAAACCTAGCTAGAATGTGTTGGCTTTCGCCACCCCCTTAGATTAGTTCCCTGTGCCTCTGTCCAGCAAAGCCACTGAAGAGATCCCTCCAAAACATCCATAACTGCTTTAGAGAGAGGTGTGTTCTGAATGGTTAAATAATCACCCATGCATCCAGATTTAGGGTTCTGAGTTGGCTGTGCAGGATCTGATTGTTTTGTTGGGTCAGCAAATGAGGAATTTGGGGTAAAGTCCAGACTGGGCCTTTAGACAAGCTCTTTAGAACTGGGTACCAGTGCTGGCGCGGCCAGTCTGGGGCAATCAATATCATTTTTGGCTTCTCTTGTCAGACCTTTAGGAGTACCTTGGGGAGGAGAGGCAGTGGAGGAAAGGCATATACTGTAAGGATTTTCCAGCTGAATGATAGGGCATTCACTTTCCATGCTTGTTTGTGATAAGTCCTTGTGCAGAATCTCTGTAGTTAGCAGTTGCGCGGGAAGGCAAATAGATCTATGTCTGGGCATCCCCATTTCCTTGTTATCATGCTGAAGATTTGTGGATCTAGTTTCCACTCGTGAGGATCCTTGAGATTTCTGCTTAGTTCGTCTGCCAGAGTATTTGTCTTTCCTGGCAGGAATTGTGCTTGCAGGTGTACTTGATAAGTCAATTCTGTATTCCACAAAGTCATGGCTTGTCTGCAGAGGGGTAGGAATGTGTGCCTCCCTGCTGGTTTATGTACCACATGACTGTAGTATTGTCCGTCTTTACCAGCACTTGTCCTGGATGAATTAGATCCTTGAAGGCTGTCAGGGCATTCTAAACAGCTAGCATCTCTTTTTGATTGAGTCCAAAGTTACAAGCCAAGCTCCCAACACAAATACCACTAATGACACCTTAGCCTCTCAATTCAACCATCACTTCATAGCCTCTCAATTCAACCATCACTTCATAGACTCTATTCTATCACTATCTACCCAGCTATCTAGCAATAACCCTCTATCCACCCCCCACTAAGGACCACAATAACATACCATCATTTACTCTCACCTGTACCAACCTCCATAGTCAAAAAACTACTCTCAAAACTAAAACCTACCACTCTTGCAGCTGATGGCCTACCCACTAATTTCTTAAAACTAGCAGCTGAATCTCTAGCCTACCCTGTCTCAATTCTGATTAACTGCTCCATAAAAGAAGCTTACGTCCCTCAACTATGGAAAGTATCACATATTATCCCCCTACACAAAGGTGGCAACTCCTACAAGCTATCAAAGTACCGCCCCATTGCTATCCTATCCCCTCTGTCCAAACTCCTTGAAAAATGTATTCATACCAAAGTGATGCATTTCTTAACCTCACATAATCTCCCCTCCTCAACCCAGCACGGCTTCCACCCAGACCATAGTACAACCACTGCTCTTCTGTCTTTCACTAACCAGGTTAACCATCTTAGAAAGAACAACAACTTTGTTATCTGCCATATTCTTACATTTCTCTAAGGCATTTGACATGGTCTCACATAACCTACTTCTAGACACACTATCATCAATGTCCTTTGCCCCCTCTACAACTGCTTGGTTCAAAAACTCTCTCTCTGATAGGAAACAATCAATCAGTCAAATGGCAAGGAGTACCATCACCTCTACTATCATCCACCATAGGTGTTCCACAAGGCTCAATACTAGGCCCATTACTATTCACTATTTTCACCAACAGACTACACACCTGCACACTGCATGCATCACTTATACAGTACGCAGATGACTCCACCTTAATCTGCTCAGCCCCATCCCTAACCACTCTTCAAAACCTTACCCAGGAATCCTTTAACTCCATTGAAAAATGGATTACTGATATCCAACTGATTCTTAACCCCAACAAGACCAAATTACTCCTATTCACCAAAAACAAATACAGACCCACACCCCATTCCTTCACAATCACTTCCAAAAATGGCACCACAATTTCCCCCTCCCTCCATACAAAACTCCTTGGCATTGAAATAGATAAAGATCTTCACTTTGATGTCCATATCTCTCAAACCATTAAGAAAATATATAAAAAATTAGGAACCCTGTATAAACACAAACACTTCCTAACAGACGAAGCATGGGTCACCCTAGCCCAAACCCACCTTCTGTCTACCCTAATGTATGGATCGCCAATCCTAACCCACATTAGGAAAACAGATATGAACAAACTAGAGTCATGTCACAATATATTTGCTAAATTCGCCAATAAATCTGCTTTTCGCAGCCATCATTGCCTTGTTCTAAAAACTACAGTGGTTAGAACTTCATTTAATTAGTTACCACCAACTAGTCCTCACCTATAACATCCTAAAGAATCCCCACAAGACCCAGCCCTGAACAAACTACTTAACCAATACTCGGCAAACCGTCCACTCCGCTTATCCAACAAAACCCTTTTGCGTATAACTCAAGCCAACAACACTGCAGGTAAAGCTCTTTTCTCTCATACCATAGCAAAAATGTGGAATAACCTCCCCCAGAATATTTCCTCAGCACCTTCTATCTCACTCTTCAAAAAATCACTAAAATCACACCTCTTGCATTCCTTGCTCTGTCCTTGCATCACATAAATGCTTTCCTGCTCTCCTCAAATACTTCCTACCTTCCTCTATATTCTGCTTACTGTCTCCATATTACAGTACTAACAACTCCTCAAAACTGCCATACAGGGCCTTCCTCTGGTCACACAAACTTGCTTAGCACAAAATATTGTCTTTTATACTGTCATATGTGATGTCTCTGATGATTGTATTGTTACAATTGAGTCCTTTTTGTTTAGTTGGAACAAACCACTTTAATCGTGTTCTTCTTGCATGAAATATCTTGTATTGTAAAAATTCCCACTGTACATATAGTTTAATAGTGGAGCTTTTCTCCCCGGGACTCCACTGTAAATGGACCTCGCTCCAGTCGGACTTTCCCGGTCAACAAATGTAAAATAAATAAAATAAATAAATAAATGAAGATGCATTTGGCTTGCTGGCCATGCTCCCTGAATACATTTTCCTGCCATGTGGGCCCCCCAGGCATAATCTGATGCATCTGTTGTTAGTGTTTGCCTGGCCGTGGGTAGAGTGAATGGCTGTCCCTTGTTGTGGTGACAGGCCTGTGCCCACCATCGAAACTCCTGCTGCAGGCAGGGAATGAGTGTAATTAATGGTTTCCAGGCTGTGGCAATGTTGAGTCCAAACACTTTTTAGATACCATTGTAGTTTCCTCATATGCAGTCTTGCATATGGAATTAGTAGAATGCAGGAAGCCATGAAGCCCAAAGCCTGCAGAATTTTTCTTGCAGATAACTGGGTCTTTGTTGCCAACATTTCGAAGTAAGAAGTCAGTTGCCTTTTTTTGTCTGGCATGAGATGAGCCATCTGGGCAGTTGTATTTAAGCCTGCACCCAGGAATATTATCTCTTGAGAGGATACTAGTTTTGATTTCTTTTCGTTTACCGTATACCCTAGGCAAATTAGTAATATTTTTACAAACGCCAGAAGCTTCAGTAGAATGTCTTTGTTCTCTGCTTGGATAAGGCAGTCGTCTAAGTAAGGATATATGTGAATTCCTCTGTCGGCAGAAAGCAATTACTGGTGCCGGGCATTTTGTGAAGACCCTGGGCGCAGTAGATAAGCCAAAGGGCAGTGCAGAGAATTGGTAGTGCATTGATCCAGCTATGAATCTGCGGTATCGTCTGCAATTTTGTCTGATTGGGACATGCAGATATGCCTCTTTTAGGTCCAAAGTTACAAGCCAAGCCTTCTTGTCCAGCATGGGCAGAAGCTGCTGCAGAGTCAACATTTTGAATTTTGGAACGTCCAGAAAAGTGGTCAGGTCCAGTATTGGTCTCCAGGCTTTGTCCTTTCTGGGTACCAGGAATAGTCTTGAGTAGAATCCTTGTCCCGGCTCTTGCTGTGGTACTCGCTGAATGGCCCTCATGTCCATGAGGGATGAAACTTGTTTTTGTGCCTCTGCCCATTGATTTTGTGACAGGTCTGGCATACCTTTTGCCTTTGGCAGGGTGTGAAAGTGGAACCTGTAGCCCTGGGACACTATATTCAAGACCCATTTGTCCTGGGTGATTATATGCCAATTTTGTGAAAAAAGTGCTAGTTTTCCCCCTAAGGGAGCTGCCAAAAGATAAGTGCTTGGTATTGGCAGAGGAAAGTCACTGGGACTGTTTTCTCTATGGCTGTGATTTGTCTTCTTTGCTTTTGGAAGTAGAGGTACCCCATTGTTTAGGCCTGTATGAGCCTTGGGGCTGGGATCTGCCTCTAGGGCATCTGTATCTGCCTCTTTGTGGCCTGTCCGACACTGGAAAGGACCAATTCTTTGAAGGCCAGTTCCTGCTAAATCTGGGAGGTTGTACCTGTAAGAAATCCTTAACTGTCTGCAGAGATCTCGCTTTATCCTCCATTTTCTTCAATACCTCTTCTGCCTTAATACCAAATAAAGTATCATGCTGTAAAGCAGCATCCAATCATTTTGCTTTAACATGATCAGGCAGATTTTGTTCCTTTAACCAAGCATGGCTTCTAATGACAGTACCCATAACAGCAGCCCTGCAAGAGGCCTCCAGTAAATCAAAACCACATTGCAAAGTATGTTTTCCCACTTGTTCAGCTGCATGCAATAAATCTTGAATTTCCTTGTAATCTGCACATTCAGAATTTGTCAACATTTTCTGTTTTAGCAGTGACATTAAATATTGCTGATATTTAACCATATGAAATTGACAATTTAAAGCCCTTACAGCCAAGGTAGCAGAAGTGTAAACTTTTCCCCCCACCTGTCCAGTGCCCGAAAATCCCTATCTGACGGGACAGGGTTTTTTTGCAGTGGAAGCCTTGACCCCTCTGGGACCCTGAGATATAGTTTCTGGGTCAGCAGCAGGGTTTTTATATAGAAATTTGTGGGAATCTGGAACCCTGTAGTACCTGTCTGGCTTAACCGGTGCAGGGGATAAAGAGTCAGGAGACACGCTGGACTCTGAAAATACATCATCTACTATGTCTAGAACAGGTGGAATAGCAAGAGGTCTGTGCTGAGGTAGTAAAAAAGTCTCCAAGCCTTTTCTTAGATTCTGAGTATTCTTGGTTCTCCCAGTGAAAAAAAGTGCTCCCATATGGTGTGAAGGGTTTCCCCAAAAGAATAATCCTCAGGAGGAGAGGCTGAAGGAATAGACTCTTCAGCATCAGAATCCTCATAGGAAGGAAGGGAGTATCCCTGTTCAGAAGAGGAATCAAAAGGAAATGGAAACCTGATCTGAAGATTCATATTCTGTCTCTTGCCTAGGCCTCTTATCTGGAGGGAGATGGGAACCCCGGATCAAAATAATTAGGTCCTCGGCTATTTTAAGCATCTGTTTTTTAGGCATGGACGTCTGTGCAGGAGAATGCTGTACTTGTTTCTTTGTCTTTAGAGCTGCTTTAGTCTTTGCCTTTGAAGCGGAGGTTGGCTTAACATAGAACTGTGCAGGTCTGAAAACACCCTCAGAAGCCTATGCCTGCTCAGCGGCTCCGGACCCATCTGAGGGAACAGTTTCCGAATGTCCAACACCTTGAGTATCCAGAGGCCTAGTCGGCTCCATGTGAGAGTCGAAAGCAGCCTGTGACTCTGAGGTAGAGGGCGTCAGGGGCTGCGAAAGCGCCTCACTGAGAACCGGCGACTGGCCTAGCAGAGGCCTCGTTGTCGGTTTTGGACCTCGAATGCCTGTCCTTTTCCTTTTCTTTGCGATTTTATAAACTCCGGTCGTCGGCTGTTCCGCCGGCATTATATAATTAAATCTCCGGCCAAATTAATGAAATGCAAAATTGAACGCTTAATAGTGCGTTGGTTAAATCTAGCACAAAACCGACAGCTAGCAACGTCGTGGTCAGGGCCTAGGCAAGGAATACAGTAAGAATGAAAATCCTTATGAGGTATTTGCTTCCCACAAGAAATACAATTGTTAACTTTTTCTGACATCGGTCTAGAGCAAGAAAAAAAAAGTTTCCCCAACGGGGTACTTCGCTTTAATGAAGACTTCGGATCTGAAATTCGGTTTTGAAAATCTCAGGAGTCGGCCGACCGGCACTTGCAAACTGCTTTTGCTTCGGGCAACATGCGGCAAGAAAGACTGAAGAAAATGGCGTCTGCTGCATCTTTTATACCCCTGGCGCACTGACGTCAGGGAAGAGGCGACAGCAACAGACGCCGGACCAGGACTTTGGAATTCAGGCCGACTGCGGGTACCCTGCCAGCAGGATAACCCAAGTGTAATGACTGCAACAGTGAAACACGATGAACATCAGGAATCTATCCCTCCAGCACGTCCTATTTACTGTTCTGGTGAGGTTTACATCCCTACAGCCTGTGGCTCGAGGGGATAAGGTTTTCTTTAGGTAGAGCATGTCCATCAATTCAGGGTTGGACATGGCCTTGTATGTCAGGCAGAGATCACCTCTGAGTAGGCGGTATGCAACCAAGTACAGCTGGAGTTTCTTCAGTCGAGCTGCACAGGGCATCTGTTTGAGGCCAGTGATCCTCTTGGTGAGGTACTTCTGTTGTCTTTCCAGCTGTTGCAGGTGTCTTGTAAGGTACATCCCAAATGGGGTGTTGTACTCTATGATGGGTCTGATGAGTGATGAGAAGAGGGGCACAATGATCTCTTTAGATCTGGATGTGAACCCTTTGGTGATTAGGTGGGCCACATGGAAAGAATTTCTAACCACTTTGGCAATGTGATTATCAAAGGAGAGATTACTATCTACTTGGGTCCCCAGATCCCTTATTACGTCTTTTGTATTTAGGGGACTACCACCTATGTGGTAGTTTGTGGGTACTTTGTTTTTTCCAAAGGGGACGACTATGCACATTTTGGTATTTAGCTTGAGGCCATGACTTTGACACCAGGTATCCATCTCAGTGAGACCCTTTTGGAGGAGGTCTGTGTCAGCCGGAGTCAATTATAGCCCCTAGTTTGCAGTAGTCTGCAAACTTAGTCAGCCATAGTCCTCCTGTGCTTGCCTGTACCTCTGAGAAGTACATACCGAACTGGAGGGGTCCTAGGACTGAGCTCTGGGGGACCTAGCTTCCCAACTCTCACCATGTGGGTTCTGTCCTTGAGCCAGTTGGCAACCAATCTTGTGATGTAGGCTGGTGGCTATATAATACCAGAATGGGGAATGGTGTAGGTAGGCTGTGTGTACCACCTTTCCCTCGTCTATAACCTTGGTAACTGTCTCAAAGAAGTCCACCAGGTTTAGGAGGCATGATCTGCCCTTAAAGCCGAACTGGGTAGGGTCCAGTGTTTGGAGGTTCCCAATGTCTCCGTTAATGAGTTCCATGATGATGCGCTCCATAGCCTTGCAGACCAAGCTAGTCAGGCTTATAGGGCAATAGTTCCCTGGGTCAGTTGTGGCTCCACCTTTGTGGAGTGAAATAACCTTTGCTGTGTGCCACTCTATGGCACCTGTGGAGGAGGGGAGGAGCAGAGTGAATGTTGTGGTGTGGGGGGGGGTTAGTTTGTCTTTGAGCTCGTGTAGAACGCAGCCTGGGACATCATCCGGTCCCATTGACGCTGTTTTTGGCTTTGGAGAGGGCGGTTTTATAACATGAGTGTCTGTGATTTCAGAGGCTCTACATTCTTCTGGTATGGTTATGGGCCCTTTTGGGGGTGAGAGGGGGGTGAAGTTTGCACTGAACCGGTCTGCCAGAATGTTGGCGATATCGGTCGGTTCAGTGTATTTTGTGCAATTCTGCACTAACTCTGAGCAGATCTGAGCATTGCCACTTAGATTCTTGACATAGTTAAAGAATGCCTTGTGATTACCTTTGGAGTCCTTGGCAATTTTTCTTTCAAAGCCTACCTTGGATGATTATGAGGGATCGTAGTTTCTTGCTGAAATTGAGATCACGGATGTCTTCCCTTCTTGGGATTTTACTCTTTTCTGTACTAGTTTCCTCCTCCTATTGTGTAGCTTGTTTATGGCAGGGGTCCACTAGACTGGTTTCCTTTTCTTGAAGGAGTGAGGCTTGGTTTTGTTTGGGATAACACTATCCATGCATTCTTGTAGGTGTCCATAGAATGCATTAGTAATCCATGCATTCTTGTAGGTGCCCACAGAATGCATTAGTAAAGGATTTTGCAGCTTGGACAGAGTTATCCTTTAGCATGGGGGCTTTTGAAATTTTCCACCTCGGTCTTAAATAATGCAAAGTTTGCTTTTGAAAAGTTTTTCACTTTGGTTTCCTTGTCCAGGGGTGGGGGCGGAATGTGGATATCCAAAGTGATTTGTTTATGGTCAGATCTAACCAGCGAGGGGTTGACCTCCAGTGTGGAACACCAATCGCTCATGCTGGTGATGACCAGGTCCAATATGTTGTCACCTCTGGTGGGAGTGTTGACCAGTTGATCCAGGACATTTGAGTTTATAAATTCTAGGAAATGGTGGGCAAGGGAGTTGGTACTTGAGTAGTTCTCCCGGTTAATGTTTGGGTAATTGAAATCACCCAACATTAGGTTGTTTGGTAGGACTTTGTTTCCCAGTGTTTCCAGAAACGCGGAATGGGGGTCCTGGGACATGGTGGGTGATCTGTAGCAAGCTACAATCTGAATTGCAGTTTTGTATGTTAGTTGCACGTGGATTATCTCTGAAGCATCGTGCTGTGCCACTAACCTGGAGGTGTGTGTATCCTTGATGAATATGGATATGCCCCCACCTTTTGTATTTTGGGGTGCTCTCTGGAGCCTTAAACCAGGTTTCCGTTACTGCACATGTATCGATTTTCTCCATACTGCCTCGAGTGCATGCACTGAGGTTTAGCCTTCTGGCACTGAGTAGCATTACCCTCAGTTTTTTGTTACTTGTGCCATTTACAGCAGTGGGTTTGTCTTTTGAGCCTTGCCTAAAAAAGGCACTATGGGGATGGCAAGAGCCTTGGCCAGTATTCAAAAGCCTAAAGGGGATAGGTGCAAGCAGTCTCTAGCGAAGCAGCGTGGCTTGTCGAGCATGTCATCCCAGGCGGACAGACACTGGATCCCCTTTGAATGACACCAGATACTTAGCCAATTGTTGAGATTGATAACTTTCTTTATACCGTGGTATCATTCTTGGCGAGGGCTGTATGCTACTCAGGCTCAGGGTCATACCAGACTGGGCTATGTGATCAGAGAGTTCTTCCAGGTCTTTTTTCATGTAGTCCAGGGAGGTATGGCTCAGGTCATTCACACCAACATGGACAATGACAGAGTCATATTTGTACTTGTTCTGAAGTGACCCGAGTGCTTGTGTTATGTGGCAGATCCTGGCACCCGACAGGCAGCTAACAGTAACCTTCTCCTTGTTCAGCCTAGTGGGTGGGACGTCCATGTGCTTGACTATAGTCACCTATTACTAGTGTGTTGGGTATGTTATTTTGCCTTAAGGTCTGTGATTGCGTGGCACACTGGTTTTGTGAAGTATGTAATTCATGGTTTATGTTGGGGGGTGGAGGTTGCTTGGATGTCTGCTATGGAGGTCTGCTGCTTTTGCAGATTTTTATTTAGAGCCTCCGAGTAAGTTTTCGTGCATTTGTGTGTGTTTTTTGCAGGTGCTGGTTTAATGGCTCTGTGAGACTGGTGGTGTGATACATTTCCCTTCTCCTCCTGACTGTCTGATCCAGTCTTGGGTTGAGAGAGCTTAGCCTCCAGTTTGGCTGTATAATTGCATCTCTTGCATGTATTAGTGTTTGGTGGTAGGAGGAGACGACTGTCTATGTACATGAGGCTGTTGTAACATTGACTCAAAATGCCCAGATTCACCAGTTGGACTGGAGAGTACACCTGAAACTGCCCTTTGGACATGCCTGGATAGGTACAGTGAACTGTTTTACTGAATGGCTGGTAAGGTCGAATACAGAGCCTTGTCCTTCTATACAGTATAGGGGGGGGTCTAGTGCTAGGGTTTATAAGTGCTTGCTATGAGTTTTGAGCAAGTGCTGGAGTGAGAAATGAATGGCTTGAGTGCTTAAGTTGAAAGTTTGTATCGTTCCAAGGGAAAAATTGAAGAGGAGACTTTGTGGAGCCTGGAATAGTTATACCCTAACTAACCGGCACTGCCCAGTGTGCAAAACCGGCCAAATGTGCTTTTTATAGCAAGGAAATGAGAGAGAGAAATTAGCCCAAAATGGTCAATAAACTACTAACTTCTGGGCTGAAACCACTCCTCCAGGGACAGATAGGCTGCTTAAAGCTCTGCTCTCTCACAGGTGAACAGAGAACCTTCTTTCTATCCAAGTAAGGTATGGGAAAATACAGATTTGTAACACAGCCCTGAATTCATCACTAACCTGAAATTTGGACTATATCAGCTTAGAAAGGCGGGAAACAAATATATTTTTTTTGTTTTTTCCAGAAAATAAAGCAGATAATCAAAACACTTTAAATGCACGGAAAAGGATACTTATTGTTATATACCTCAGATCAGAGTTGTAGGCTATATATATACACACACACACATGGTAGTGGTGCTGCGGTAGCATTGTCGCCTCACAGCAAGACGTTGTCACGTTCGGTTCTCAGCTAGAGTGTCTTCTGTGTGGTGGCATGCGTGAATGGGCGTGCCCTCGTTGAAGGTTGTGCATCAGGGCTGGTAACTCGGCACGTAAAAATCCACTAACAAAACATTAGCGGACCGGAGTTCCACTGTGGCGACCCCTAACCGGGATAAGACGAAAGACACAACATTATATTTATATATATATATATATATATATATATATATATATATATATATATATATATATATATATATATATATATACACACACAGACAAATATATATATATATATATATATATATATATATATATATATATATATATATATATATATATATATATATATATACATATACACACACACACACACACACACACACACACACACATATATATATATATATATATATATATATACACACACACACACATATATATATATTATATATACATATATATATATATATATATATATATATATATATATATATAAACACAACAGAAAACAAACACACTGATTTAAACAAGTTACCCAATTAACCAGAAAAAAGCTCAAAACTGAGCCCTATTCCAACAGTCTTCAATCAGACAAGTTCTAACTGCACACTCCTGCTACTAGGGTGCAGGGGAACCTTCTCCAAAAAAAGATGCCCTTGATCAGTGCTCAAGTTATACAAACAACTAGATTCAGCAGGCGTGAATCTGTTCTATGCTACAGCAACAAGGCACACCAATTTCAGAAAGAAACAGTTCAAATAAGCAGGCACAATAAGCCTGTGACCAGAAATTCCCAGATCAGAAGGGCAGAATCCAGCCTCTCCTCCCACAAGAGTGCAGACCACAAACCTTCTTAATGTAGAATAAGTGGCCTGAAGACCAAGTGCTTAAACCAGAACTAATACACTTTTAGAATAGCAGACACTGTGCCTTCAATCAGCAATTCCCAGCTTAGAAGGATGTAAGCTACCTGTCCTGCCACAACAGTGCAGACCACAAATCTAAAACAACTGGCATGAAGCCCAAGTGCTTAAACCAAAAGACTTCGAATAACAGTTACAATTTAATCAGGCTACTGCCAAACAGCAATAAATGCAGCAGAATAAATAAATGGAGTACTTTTAAGAAGAGGCAAAAACAAAATAAAGTAGGAGGAAACACAAATACAGTAAAAGCAGATGAATAAAGTGCTTTTTTTTTTGTTGGTAAAGTGCAAGGAGAGAGGAAGGAAGAACCTAAGTGGGTTGGCCTTCTCAAACCTTCCCTCTGTATTAAGTAGAGAGGACACTAGACTCAGAATATGATCTCACTGTACTCTGTTAAGTGGGCAAATGAGATGGACCCAGGAGGAGTGGGCAATTCCAGAGCCACCAAGACAAGAACACGGAGGGTGAGTGGGGAACTACCTACAGAGAGACACAGCATACTATTCAGTTAAACACACGATTAAGGAACAGAAAAAATAAGTACAAACTTGCAGTTTTAAAAGTACTGTAACAGAAGACTAAAATGAGGTCAGCAAACAATAGCTAGGGAAGGGCACATCACACACACAGATCTAATGGTTTGACAACAGAAAATAGTTTTATAAGCAGACATCAAGGAAGATGGTAGCTACACCCCTCCCAGCTTGCATTCTAGCATACAAAGCCATCACCCCTCCTGTGGTCGACTGAAAAAAAGCAGACCATGGGCAGTTATTCAATTAACCACAGTTTTCTGCTTCATAGCAAATACCCTACCCACCCCAACACTAACAGGCCTGTTCACCTGCCAGATGACCTTACTATACCCAACCATCCAACACAGGGCTGTGTGGTTCCACACAAGTTCCCCAAAAAACTACTGCTTATCACAGCTAAGTAGAGTTGCGCTCACATCCACAGCCAGCATGATGTATGCTATACTCACACTTCACCACATGAGTCAGCATTAAATAGACCCCCTCCACAATGGTATTTGCTTTTGTACTGGAATGCACATTACATCCGGTACACCAGGACAAATTGTTTTCTGTTTAGACTACACACCCTTGTAAGTGATGAGGTACAGCTTGCATTCTCTAAAATCGAACATCACACTAGGCAGTTAAATCTGCCAGTACTGGCCAGCAAATGACAGTAGTAGAATAAAACAATAGATCTGCTTCGGCTTGCTGCCTATAATGTGTCTCTGACATTTTCTAACATAACAGAACTGCTTAGCTGCTATACAGCTTTGAAAGCAGGCAAACCACTGAGCACTTTTTTCCCCTGTAACTAGTACTGCATGGAGCAGATTAAGCTCCATGCATCAAAATGATCAGGTCTCAGATAGTAATCCTTTATTGTGCATTTTTGACATAAATGCAAACACTTACATCTCTAGCTTCGCTTGAAAGGTTAATTTCTTGGCACCCACATAGAGTCTGTGATTTTAAAACAGAAACAATCACTTTAACAGATATGTCAATAGACGTCAGACTGCTACTTTTGAAACGTTGGGAGACACTAACAGATCAAGCACTTAAGTTCCTTAATGAAAAATATCTGATTGACAGACTCACAAGGTCCCTCAACTGAAAAAGGTCGGTAAAGAATATGACAGGTATTTAATAAGCAGAATACAACTACACAAGAGGGACAGTAACTATTGCTGCAGAAGTTTACAAGGGAGTCCATGAGGCACAGGACTTATGGCTGCAGCAGTTTATGAGAAAGCCCATGAGGAACAGTACCTACTGCTGCCGAGGTTTATACCAGAAATGACTATGGATACAGTAATCTTGTATACATGCAGCCCTAACACAGAGGCAAGTGCATCAGAAAGGCAGCACGTGGGAGACCCAACCAGCACTCATTTATTTTACATTTGTTTACCGGGAAAGTTCGACTGGACATGTGTCCATTTTTAGCAGGGGCCCTGGAGAAAATCTCCAGAAAGCAGAGTAGAAATACATTAGGAACAATAGAAACATTTAGAGACAAGTATAATATGCAGTTTTCAGTAGGGTTACAAACAGACAAAACATAGTAGACATCAAAATCATCCGGCTTCATATTCAGACAATAATACACGCAGTTATGGGCTACTGATGATATGGCTACTTCACGAAAACAGCTACACAGCAGTAAACAGCAAACCTGAATCAAAGCCACGGCTCTGAAAAGCTAGTAATCCAAACTCTTATGTCACGGTTAACAGAAGGTACTAGACTTGCTATAGAATTAGAGCCAACAAAGTACAGTGAAAAAAGCTTAAAAGACCAGACGGGAGGTAAAATTCTGGGCATTTTGCAAAAATATGAACAGTAAAGAGGCACAGAAGGAGAATGTAAACAAGAGGAACTGCTACACTGCCTTTTTACAGTGCTCACTTGGCGTTTTACAGCTTTGAAAGCCAGTAAAACATCATTTTTTTCTTCATTTTTTGCTATATGCACTACAAAGAATTATACAATGACAGCTCAATATTATTCAAAAACAAGCATGCTGAATGGACAGACCAACCAGCATGTCTGTTGTAAATCGAGCATATACAAGTAGAAAAAGCCCAGTAGTACCGCTGAGTGGCCAGACTTTTCTTCTATTCGTATATGCTATGAAGGCATATATACAGCTCAACTGTCCATATTTTTGTCTGTTCCTCATAAAATTTGTGGTTTTCCAACAAATCACGGAGGCGTTAAAGTCACTAAATAATGGACATTCACTTCAGACAATGCTTGCTAACACGAATTACTCTAGCAGCTTTCTAAATTTATAAGAGCAACATTTACAAATCGGTCCCTAATTTGGGATCTTTGCCCCTCATTATTTAAGACTGTCCACATTTCTTGAGCTAAGAGGTTGACCGGTACATTATGAATGCAGAGTAAGTACAAGGAAAATAAAAGTATGTTTTGCAAAACAAAAGAAATGTACCCGATTTTCCTTGTATTTCTACCCTGTCTCTCTTGTACCTCTAAACTGTCCAGATTTTATAGCAAGCAAAAAAAAAAAAAACACTGCTGTCTTTCAGTCAGTTTTAAGTAACATTTCCTGCTGTTCAATTGTTGTTGTTGTATCTTTCGGCTTTTCCCGGTTAGGGGTCGCCATAGTGGAACTCCGGTCCGCTAATGATTGGCAGCAGATTTTTACATACCGAGTTGCCAGCCCTGACATACAACCTTCAATGAAGGTACGCCCATTCACGCACATCTCCACACAGAAGACGCTTTAGCGGAGAATAGAACAGGACAACGTCTTGCTGTGAGGTGACAACGCTACAGCAGCACCACCAGTCATTTCCTGCTGTTCAAGGACTACTTAAAAACACACAGAGTGCAAATGCCACAGAACAGCCTTTCAAAGTGCTTTTTACTGCTGCTTCTTTTTAGAATGGCTAAACTGCAGTGCTTTGTGAAGCCTGAATCAAAGTAGTGCAATTCATCTCCCATCCCCCTTCACACCTAACTTCCCTACCTGTCAAAGTGCTAAGGGTAAATTGAGCTGTTACCTGCTGTGACTGACAGCTCACATCAGGAGACTTGTACCATTTCCTTGTTCCAGCCTTTACTTTCTGTATGGGTAGGGAAGGACCAGGGAGTTGTGACATTACAGCATGGGTGGGTTTTCAGGACGGTCGTGATGTCAGCTTGGGGAGGGAATTGGCCAGAAAACAACCTGCATTCAGTGGCCTTTATGACATCAACGAATTGGGAGACTGCAGCAAAGTCTTCCAAGGTGGCATAAAAGTTTTTTGAAAAGGAAACCACCACAGTATAGTAAGGTACTGTTCTAGTGGAGATAAACATCAATTTAAAATATTTTAAATGCTGTATTGTTGTTTATTCATAGCAGGGACAGTAAACAGGGAGAAAAAAGGACAGAGAAGCTAAGCATTTAATAACAGAATCCTGTTGTCCTTTAATTACTCAGGCTTTGCCCTCATGATCAAACCAATCCAACTTTGTGTAAATCCTCACATACCCACACCCTCTCATCGAACATGTCTCTGTGTTCTTGGCATCCATTTCTCAAATACATAAGCCGGTTATGATTAAGCGACCTGATCATAACCCCACCACCACCACCACCACCACACACACACAGCCCTCCCTGTCAAAAGTTGCATTGAGAGATCATCAGCTGTTTTAAAGGGGAAAAAAATCTGTTTAGACATAGAACTCCTAGCCCGCTTAAGTTGTTTGAAAATTTTTAAACTTCATTACTCAACTTCTAACAAAAATTTGAGACTTCCAGTAGTACAGTGGCGTAGTAAGAACAGGATATACAGTAGCTCTCCATCCCTCCAAGATTAAAAACACAAAAGACAGAAAAAAGATTAATGTAGCTCCAATGAATACAGAAGTGCTTTCAAGGAGGAAAAAGATAAATCTAACAAAATTAACCTGGGCTGATTTTAGACAGAGTCAAAGAAAAACACTTTACAAGATTAAAATAATATTTCACACTGTTAACAAGAGTAGGTGCTGTTCTGAAGACCTGGACTAATAGAAATGAGACATTATTCAAAGAAATATACAAAAACAGCCAATACAGTCTCAGGAAAAATACATTAAAACAGTAGTTGCCAAGAAATAATTCCAGCAAGGTTATCAATAACTTGCATTACTTTATTAATACACATATTATGGCATAACAGAAGCACTAATGTAGGACAGTACACCCAGTAAGGAAGGGTGAAGATGTGTATTGAGAAAGATGGTATTGGGGTGCAGTGGGTGAATAAGTAGGATGATGAGAAAGTTGTGAAAAGCGATAATAAAAAGGTAATGAAGAATGTGCAAAAGTGGTCTGAATCTTAAAAGCACAGTAGAGTGGGTGAAGGGATGCATGTTTATTATATACTACATTAGCCACCATTGCCAAAGAAAGGACACAAAGGACTTTTTGCACTTTTCTCAAGTTCTTTTGCTGAAGTCGATACGGGGGGGGGGGGGTTAACTTCTTGTGGTATTTGTTCTAGTATTTTGGTGTTACCTTAGTGAATGCTCTCCTGGCAACTGCTGGGGGGGTATGGTGATCTACTACGTAGGTTGGTGTTGTTTTTCTGAGAGAGTACGAAAACTTCTGGAATAGTACACTGATCAGTACTGACCCCCCACTTGATTTTTGGGCAAAGGTGAACAAGCTGATGGGGTACCCAGCAGCATGTTTTTAATGTAAGTAGGGAAGGTGCACAAAGCACATCTTACTTTTCGCATGTCTGTTTCCACATGTTGTATAAATGATACTTAAAAGGACTCCTGCTGGACCAAAACAACAACTGGTAGTGGTTGGACTGGGTCAAGGGTGTGGAGGGGATGGGTTCAGGAAAATTGTTTTCTGCCAAATAGCATTACTGTGGATTTTGAAACATTCAGTACAAGTTTTAGTGCTCATCCAGTTCCACAGCAGACTGAAACAGTTCTGTAGCGTTCAGTTGCTTTTTTTGTATAATGCTGAAGCTATGGTAATGACGACATTGTCTACACAGATGATGCTATTTAAGTTTAGTAGTTGATAGGGGAGATCACTAATGAATTGTGAGAAAAACAGAGGAAATGGCACCGAATCCTGTGGAACAGCATGCTGGGCTTATGCTTCGGGATTTTAGAATCAGAAAGTATAGCAATGGTTTTGTTTAGTAGATACCTTTGAAACCAATCCATTTCTAAAAAGTCACTATAGCACAGTGTTAAGAATCAATGCAATCAAATGTTTTGAGATCTATGAACACAAATCCTAGTGGGTTTACCCTCCTCCAAATTTTTATAGATGGAAAATGATTAGAAGTGGAGTGGTGGCCCTGGCAATGTACTGAGGTCTAAATCCATGCTGTTTATCTGTGAGGATATCATATTGTGAAATGTAGTTAAGATTTATATTTTTCTTCCTGGAAACCTTTAACTGACCCTTCTGTCATTGAGATTATAATTAGCTACTGGTCTATAGTCTTTGGTTGTTTTGGGAATACAATCTTCAGCAGAGGAATTATGGTTGCTTTCTTAAAGTTTGTGGGGTAAAAAAGTGTACAGTGAAAGGCTAAAATAGTCTTCCTAGTTTGAGTAGGAGAAGGTTTATTCGAGGATGTGTCAGTAAGAATTTGGGAAAGCTCCTCCTATTTTTTTTTTTTTTTGTAATGGGTTTAAAATGAAAGGAGAGGTAAATCAAGCTGGTTGTGCAGAGGGATGGCGATGTTATTTGAAAGTTGTTTGTTTATACTCAGTTGAGTTTGTTAAACTGTTTTATTCCAATAAAGGTCCGTGGATCCAAGATTTGCATATTTAATATTAAATATGTGTGAATCCAGAAAGAGTTTCAACACTGTTCCAGAAATGTTTGGGGCTATGAGGTAAAGCAATTCGGTACTTTTCCATAGTACTTTGATTTAGCAAACATTCTTACAGATTTTGGTACATTTCAAAATGGTGGGATATTGCTGACGTCTAATAGCATTAGCAGCCCCCCTCCATTCTGACCAAGCTGTGTAGCGGTTCTTTAAAAGCTCTGCATCGGTGGAGTCAGCCAGGTTAATTACAGTCCTGTTTTAGAGGACATAATGCATTTTATAGACAAGAAGGTATTAAATATGGACATGACTTTTTCAGGGCAGGAGGATGTATGATGATTGAAGAAGTTTTGATGCAGCACCTACACACAGAGTTTTCCGAGATTATTCCAACTGTGATGTGCCTGGGTGGGAATTTAGAAGTTGTCACACAGAGTTTTCCGAGATTATTCCAACTGTGATGTGCCTGGGTGGGAATTTAGAAGTTGTCACCTGCCAGGCTGTTAGGACTGGGAAGTGGTTACTTACCAACATGGAGAAGTGTGTGGACAAGACATTTATCAGGGAGGCTGGTGACACCACTTGTGTGAGGTTATGCAATGTGGTTCTCAGGGGGCCATGGAAATCACAACACTGATCACTCATTATGATTATTTTGTTACATTTTGCAATAAAAAGTGCCTTTGAAACTACAGCTTAACAAAAGATGCAGGGGTGAGATGCTGTAGTAGAAATGTAGTGGGTCAAAGGTTCAGTTTAACAACTAAGCTATAGAACAGTTAAAAGCTTAAAAAAGACCTATTTGATGTAAGCTATGGAGATGAAAAAAGGTAAAAATAACCTGCTCACAGTTAAGATTAGTGGACTGCTGAATTCTTTCATTACAGACTTCAGGAGATCTAGAAGGAGGCAAGGCCTGCGGAAAACAGTGAAGAAAAAAAATCAGGCTTCCTAGGAGCACTAAATTATTATTTTACATTTGTTGACCGGGCTAGTCTAACTGGATATATGTCCATTTTCAATTGCGGCCCGGGGAGAAAAGCTCCACATAAAAACAAAAAGCTCCACATAAAAACAAAGCAGAATATTGCAACTACAGATACAGTTCACTTGTCAGACAAAACAGATGCTTACATGGTAATCATGCTACATAAAAAAAAAAAAATTTAATTGAGCTAGACCGGTAAATTGAGCTATCTTTTTGACACAGCTCAAGAAATGGAAGCTTCAAAGAATCTTAAAATGTGTGAACATTACTCAGCATAAAGACTAGGTTCAGCAATGTACAAAACTAAAGTAAAAATTAGGAAAGGCAAATATTTGCACACGACGCTATTACTGTTTGCTGCAAAACAAGCAAATGTTCAAAACTTAAATTCTGCAGAGGAAGGAGGAGACATGGGATAGAGAAAGAGAAAAGGAGATAGCATTAGTAGTAGTGAAGAGGGGTACCTTTACAAAGACAAAAGAAAGAAAAAAAAAACACATATGGTTGAAGGGAAATAAGTGGATACTCGCAGAGAAACAATCTTGTATGTGTCAACAAGGACTCACCGTGTGAATCCGAACACAAGTTAAGAAAAGAAATTTAAGAGAGCAACATTTGGTAAAGAAGATGGAGGTTATGTCAAAAGTACAATTAAAGTGAACACATTTTTTTCAGCTAGATATAACTAGGCTACTGCACCATCTCATTCATTGGTACAAGATTATTGCTATCTTTGAGAACATGGAGATACTTGATTTTGGAAAGGAGCTACTGTGAACCAATAGACCAAGGAAGGCTAGGACTCCCTGACCCAAAATGGTATTACACAGCCATACAGACGTCTCCAGGTGGAGAAATCGGAAAATGAAGAAAGGAGGGAATCAAAGGAGACTGAAGAGCTTGAATGAAAGTATTTAAAAAACGTATATAAAAAAAAAAAAAAAAAAAAAAAAGGTACTTTTCCGTTAACCCCCAACCACGCGTTTTCAGTCCCAAATCGATGCGTCTCGCCTTATTCCTCAGCGAGCTGTGCAGATCTTTCAGACCCGTGGACTTTTCAATATCATTTTCTTTCTACTGGTTGATTATGTGGTCTGTCCTGCAGAAATCTCAAGTTTTACTATGAGATTATCTTACTCTCAGCGTAGGAGAAGTTGAAACTACAAAGAGAATCATCATCCACATCAAAAAGGTACCACCTCTACACATGAAAAGGAAAGATGTAAGATAGGAAACATTATGAATATTATACATAAAACCACACAAAAATATCCCTAATATTCAGGGCACCACCTGATTCTGGATAAAACATTTGTCCTATTGCTCCATTTCATTCATTCATGCTATAAAACTGGCGTTTTTCAGCTAACAAGTAATACACTTTACCATCACTTCTTACTTTAGAAAGAGAATATTAAACGTCTTTATTCTACCAACTTTCTAAGTCAACTGTATCAAGTGTCCTATTTTTCTCTTTAACCCAGATCCTTTAATGTGTTATGCTGCAAATCACAGCTCTCACGTTAGTGAGACAAGGCCAAAATTAAGGCAACTGTTAAAATGCTACAAAAATGAACAGAACAATTCCATGATTAATACACCTGTCGGGATTAAAAACAGAAAAAAAATATGCAGCCTGTGAAGCAAAGTTCACCTTTGGCTTACATTAAGCCAGCCTCACACCCTTCCCACCTCCTAACAACTCTCAACGCCTGAGGACATAATCGTTTTTTTCCTGGCGTAATAAGCCACTCAATGAGAGCGGTCACATTTACTTACACATGTGAATCTAATATTAAAACTGTGTGCGCATAGTTTATAGCCACATAACTGTAATCGTGGTGCCGATACAAAGCCCTTGGGAAAGGAACAGGGTGAGAAACACCAGTCCGGGTCCCAAGACGCGTGGTAGAGGTTTAATGGAAAAGTACCGAAAAATAAAGTGATGCCAACTGGATTAAAGGGCACAATGATAAGAAAAATTAAATTAGAAAGGACAGCAGAGAGGTGAAGAACAGCAGCTAAAGAACCAAGGTACTGAATGCAATTAAAACCAGGAAAAGGAAGACAATTAGAAGAGGAACAATGGTACAAGGCTAAAGGAAACTTTGGGAGAATATATGGCAGCGATACACGAGCTGATAAATAAGGAAGGAAAATAAAATGCCAAAACCACATGAATTCTTTATAGAATCAAAGGCTGAGGAGATGTTGAACATGAAAATACCAGGAATGGCTTACGAATACCCTCAAAAATAGTAATAAAACAATCTGACAAAATTAAAACAGACTGAAAAACAAAAGGTTGCAAACCTTGTAAAAACACGGAAAGATATTCTTCCAGTATCTGCATGTGCAAGACCACCAAAAAAAGTTAGAATATATGTGCATGGAAGTGTCTTACACGGGTATCTTTACACTCAGGCAAGACTAAAAATGTTCCCAAACACCAATAGTAGATGCTGGTGATATGCAACGAAAAAAGGAATTGGGAACTCACCTTTGAATTGTGAGGTGCTTATTGAATTGAAAAAAAAAAAATCTGCAAGCAATAATAATGTTAAATTGGGACAGAATTTCAAAGTTGAAATACTATAAAGCCCTAAAAGCATGCACTAATTAATAGCAAAGAAAGCAACTGCAAGAAGTGAAAAAGATTTACACCAACAAGGGAGGATGAAACAGAAATCATGAATGATTTAAAGAATAAAGAAATGGAGAGAAAATAGAGCAATTATAAATAATTTTGGAAGCAGATAACGTATAGGAACAGGGAAGTACAACACCACAAATGAACTGTGTGTCAGAGATGGTTTTAGTCATTAGCTACCACAACCAAATTATCTCTCAACAGGTTCAATTTAAGAGCAGACAGTTAATCCTGTACTTAATGCGCCAGACAGTTCTAGCTGTGGCAGTAATACTATTAAAAACAAGAAACTGAATAGGAGCATTAGCGAGATGTTACCTCATGGGAGACACCACTCAGGCAAAATCTCAGTTACTGTTGTTAGCAAGACTGCACTGGACTGAAAGAATGGTGGTGAAATCCTGGAAAACCAGTGACTTAAACTTTGCCCTACAGCCATTCAGAAACAATAACATAAATATAAGTATTGTGTGTGTACAACATTCCGTGTCTAACTAGAACTTATCATAACGCAATGTAAGCAAATGAAGCGTTTCTCCCTGGGCCTCTGCTGAAAGTCGGACTTCCCCGGTAAACAAATACAAATAAATCAATACATTTGTGTGAGGCGGATGTCAGTCACAACCTAAGGTTGTAGTAGTAATATGTGCCATATGATCTGAAGCTCAAACAGCCACTGAATAAAATTAGACAATGTGGTTCAAGAGACTGTATCCCTCTTTGACATAACATTTGTGGTTAGTAGTGCAGCTCAGAACTTAGACCCCTAGAAGAGACCATATCTCACGTCATAAATACAACAAATACTATGCCTCTGTACTGCATTTGTGTACTCATTTGACAGCTTTTGAAGTGAAGATTGAAAAAACTGCCCAAAAAATTACAAACTTGCTCACTGTTCATAACCAATTAATATATTAAGCAAAACAAAAGTAGTCGAGAAGTCAAGAGTTTCACTGCATGAGCAAAGCTCAAAGGGCCACTTGCTTAATGATCGGAGGTCCACGAATAATTCTTTGCAATTCAGACAGCTTCCATGGCCACAACATACATTAAGTAAAATGCATGCGAGTACAAAAGAGAAACCCACACATTAAAATGACAACTACTCCCTAAACATATTTCCTTTCCTCAGAAAATACACTTTTCACCTTACAGGATGATCACACGACTTCCAAATACTTAGTAGCCCTCCCTTCATTTACATCCTTTTCAGCCTATTCAGGGCACACTACGTTGGGGCTAAATGCCATCTTATTACATATTCTGTAAGAAAGAAATTTCTCTTGAATATTTTGCCCATCATATTTTAAGTGTCCTGCCAGGGAAAACGCAGCAAATGTGTGCGCGCATATATACGGGCCCCTATCAGTTGATCGAGTTTCCAGACACTCGAACTCCATATGGTCGAGACCATATTTTCAAGTTTTGGAAACTCGAAGTTCTTGAATGGAGATCACAGTACAGCACTGGGAAATTTACCCTTTTCCTCAATGAAGTGCGATCTCAGAGTTGGTATACAAGCCCCCCACTTGGGGTGTTCAGGGGGAGCATGCTCCCCTACAAAAATGTAAAAAGGGTAGTTTTTTTTTTATGTTTGAGTTTTCAGAAACTCTATCATAAGGTCTTTTCGATATATTTTTTCGAGTTTCCAAAAACTTGACAATTTCACACAGACCCATATATAAAAACGCACACACGCATTTTATACATGAAAAGGCACTTTTTCATTTCATTATGGCATCAAAAATTAAAATGTTTTTCCATCTCATTTTTGAACCATGTTAAAGCAGATTGTATGTGTCTGCTAAACTACATTTGCTCTTCAGAAATTGATATTAAAGCTTCGGTAAGTTAGATTTCGATTTTACGAAACTCTGAAACTACACTTTCAATGTTGCTCTACTCATACAAGTGTATTTGCGAATTCTGATAGTAAATCATATATGTACGTGTACACATTTTATTATATATATATATATATATATATATATATATATATATATATATATATATATATATATATATATATATATATATATATATATATAAATATTATTACATACATACACGCGCACGCAATGGTCTTGCAGTCAGAGGATCAAGAAACCAGATCCTCACTACCCCCACAAAATTTCCAGCAGGATATAAAAATGAAATATAATCAAACAAAATGTACATTTATCACAATCACTGCTACTATTAATTGTAACTACAATTACGATAAATTGACACTTTGTTCCGTTTTTATATGTACAGTTTAGTGGATGTTCTGTTCCACTTTTTCTTTTAATTTCTCCTTTGTGAATTATTTCACCCATGCAGTACCTGCAAAACTGTTCATTATGATCAGTGTGGCCTGTCTATAAACATTACAAAAGTACTAACAGCAACTTCTGTAAAAGCAGAGTTTTGCAAGCTAGGAAATGGGATACTCTGACTGACCAAGGGAAGGAAAGGAGGAAAAAAAGACATGAAACTCAAAATTTCACCTTTTTAAAAAGGCCCACGTTATCTCAGCTATTTACAAAGTCTTATCTCCGACACGTCTTCTACAGCTTTAAACCTTGTGGAATACAGACGCAGGAAACAAATATGCAAGAATCCCCTAAATCAATAACTGACACTTTTACTGAGAAATCTTAAAAACTTAACAGCATGATCTGATGTTGTCTTTTCCGCCCATTCCTCAACTGAGGGGTCTCCGCTCCATCCTCAGCCACTCAAAAGACTTTAGGGTCCGTAGCTCAAGCTCCTCCTTCTTTCGGCTGCTCCCGTTAGGGGTCGCCACAGCAGATCAACTTTTTCCATTTCTTCCTGTCCTCTGCATCTTGCTCTGTCACACCAAGCACCTGCATGTCCTCTCACCACATCCATAAACCTCATCTTAGGTCTCCCTCTTTTCCGGTTACCTGGCAGCTTCACCCTTAGCATCTTTTCCCCAATATACTCTGCATCCCTACTCAGCACATGTCCAAACCAACGTAATCTTGCCTCTCTGGCTTTATCTCCAAACCTTCCAACCTGGGCTGACCCTCTAATATACTTATTCCTAATCCTGTCCAGCCTCGTTATACCCAGTGCAAATCTTAACATCTTCAACTCTGCCACATCAAGCTCAGACTCCTGCCTTTTTGTCAATGCCACTGTCTCCAACCCATATAACATAACCCCCCCCCCATATCTCATTCGCCACTTCACTTCAGTGATGGAGCAGTCACAGTTAGCTCAAGCAGACTAACCTAAGTGCAGTTTTTCTGCAATTTTCATCTGTTCCTTTCCTTAGGGTAATCCTTTTCTATTCCTCTTCTATAATACACTATACATATATACATACACACTATATATATATATATATATATATATATATATATATATATATATATATATATATATATTTATATTACTTATATACTTTATTAATTTTTTCTTGCAGAATTTAGCATTTGGGCCTAAACCTCTTGCATTTGTTGCAGCTACCCCTGTGGTACATATTGCGTCTATTGCCTAGGCACAGGCCATTTTGTTTAGCTTCAATAACAGGGCTTTGGTAGAGGGAAAAAAAAAAAAAAAAAAGAATCCAAGTTTCTTCTTCTTCTACCTCTGGAGCTCCTCCTTTGTCCAAGAAATCTTCAGAAGTAGTAGTAGAAAAACATAGAGAGTCAAAGAAGTGCTCCTCTAAAATACTGTCCTCCCTCAACTTCTTCGGGCTCGCCTCAATCCGAAAAAGTCACTAAAGTGTCAGAATACGGATCTGTCCACCTCCAAGAGTGCAACTCCTAAGAGAAAAACTGTTGGAACCATTCTCTCATTCACATCCCACTAAATTCAGGTCAAAATTGTCTAGATTTGCACCACAGCTAATATCTTTGAGGCTTCACTCTCCTTTCCTTCAAGACACACTTCAAAGAGCTTCCCCTCCACCATCAACCCCATCTTCCCTGAGGTTATCCAGGAGTCCATCAGAAGCAGAGGTGGACGTGGAAAGGATGAGAAAATTTCCCAGAATTCAGATT
Source organism: Protopterus annectens (assembly GCF_019279795.1). Taxonomy (NCBI): domain Eukaryota; kingdom Metazoa; phylum Chordata; order Ceratodontiformes; family Protopteridae; genus Protopterus; species Protopterus annectens. The sequence goes on from NC_056728.1 coordinate 1,840,537,803, forward strand.
CAGTTTGGTGTATTACTGGCTTCAGCCCTCATTGGACCACTCAGCCTTTCCACCACACAACTCCAAGCTTCAACTCCTATTCCAAAATCAGTCAGGTGGTTTCTGAGATTTTGGACTCAAGATTTACTAGTGCGTCTGTGTCAGTTCCGAACACTTACCTTTCTTCTACTCAGACACTTTCTGACCCAGATGGGCCCAACATTGTCTGATGCAGAAGGATCCCAGGGCCATTGCATCTACACTAGATCCAGGAACTGGGACAGACTCCAATGCTCTTGGTGCCACCCCTCCTTCTCAAAACTTCAGTGCTGGACAGTTTGGCTGTAAACCCTGCTTCAAAGATGGAAGCGGGGGGAGGGGATGGATCGGGTTTCGGCCTTCACAGGCTACTTCGGATCCACCGGCGGCAAGACTGAGGTCCCCTATGGCTTCAGCTTTCGAGGTAGTGGAGACCACTCTCTCTTCTTCAATGGAGAGGCATCCCAAGCCCCCTTGGGTCCAGATCACCAGGCAAGTACTATCATAATCAAAAACACACAGGGGCTCCAGGAAATATCTACTTTTCCAGCTGGGAGACAGTCACTACCAGTTCAGACCACTGCACTTTGGTTTCCCCACAGCCCCACAGGGTGTTCACCAAATGCATGGCAGTGTTTGCAACTCACCTGAGACTGCACAGATTCTGGGTGTTTCCGTAGCTGCTTCCACTAAGCGTCTACTAATTCAAGACAAGGATCACTTGTTCCATCTCTGTTCCCAGCTGGGCATTACTACAAATCTGTCCAAGTCTCAATTTTACCTAATGCGAACACTAGTTCATTGGAGCCTTTCTAGACAGCCGGATTCACGTGGCAAGCCTTCCTCAAATAAGACTATCAAGAAACAGTCAATATACACCCTTGCTCTTCATTCATCACCAGCCAAATTAATTCTAAAACTACTGGGTTCAACGGCAGCTTCCATAACACTGGTTCCCTTGGCATGAGTTCACATGCGAGTACTACAGTGGATTCTAGTGGTACAGTGATCAATAAATTTGCATAGCATCACAAGTACCTGTAGACATTGACAAAGCATGGTGGATTCATGCAGAGGAAGTTTCTGAGAGTCGTCCTTTCACCCTTCCCTTCCCCAAGGCTACAATGACTATGTATGCCTCCCAACTGGGGTGGTGGGTATTATGCGGGAAGTTCAATCCTAAGTATGTGGTCTCAGACAGAGGACAAATCTTCACATCAATGTCCTAGAAATGATAACCGTCCTACTGGTGTTGCAGGCATTTCTCCTTTATAGAGACTGCAACTCAAACAATACATTTGGCACATCAAGAAACGGGGGTGGGCACAAGATCTTCTCTACTTTGCAGAGAGACAGTAGGAATCTGACAGTGGACAATCTCTTCTAGCCACTTTCTCTTGGCAACACATGTTCCAGGCAGATCCTACATGCTAGCAGACAAACTGAGCAGGTCTTTCTTACTCCCTTACCAGTTGTATCTCAATCAATCTGTGGTGGAAATGTTTTGCCGGTGGAGTCGACCACTCTGCTTCCTTTTCGCTTCTCCTCTTAACACCAAGTGCAGCGGGTTCTTTGCCCCCCCCCTGCCGGGAGGGGCAGCCATCAAAAGATGCTGTAGTTCAAAATTGGCCTTCTAGCTTATTACATAGGTTCATACTAGGCTATCTGCCCTAGGGCATTTATAAGCCTAGCCAGAGTGCGTTTGGCTTTCGCCACCCATTTTAAATTAATTTTGCTATGCCCTTTTTCGGGGTTAGTATACTGTGCCTCTGTCTAACACTGACACAGAAGTGATACCCGGGGTAAACCTACGATCTCCCATCCACTCAAGATTCCTCTTGAAGAGAGTCAATGAGGGACTCTGCCTAACCTGGACTGGGATTTTATTCCAGAGTGAAGGGAGCCTCTGGGTTATGAAACTGTCCCTCCAGCATGTCCTATTTATTTCAGTGCTGAGGTTCAAGTCTCTCGAGCGCGTAGCTCGATGGGATTTGGATTTTCTGAGGTGCAGCATGTCCATTAATTCCGGGTTGGACATGGCTTTATACGTCAGGCACAGATCGCCTCTGAGCAGGCGGTATGCCACTGAGTAGAGCTGGAGTTTCTTTAACCGGGCAGCATATGGCATCTGTGTGAGCCCTTTGATCCTCTTGGTGAGGTACTTTTGGTGTCTTTCCAGTTGATGCAGGTGTCTGGTAAGGTACATCCCAAAAGGGGGCATTGTACTCAATTATGGGCCTGATGAGGGATGAGTGAAGAGGCACGATGACCTCCCCTGATCTAGATGTGAATACCTTCATGATTAGGTGGGCTATATAAAATGTTTTTCTAACCACTTTGGCCACGTGGTTGTCAAATGAGAGATTGCTATCAACTTGGGTCCCCAGGTCCCCAATTACTTCTTCTGTACTTAATGGATTACCACCTATGTGGTAATTTGTGGGCACTTTGTTTTTGCCAAAGGGGATGACTATACACTTTTTGGCATTTAGCTTGAGGCATGGGTCTGGCACCAGTTGTCTGTTTCTACGAGGCCCTTTTGGAGGATGCTTGTGTCGGCTGGAGAGTCGATTATGGCGCCCAGTTTGCAGTCATCTGCGAACTTGGTCAGCCACAGTCCTTCCGTGTTGGCCTGTACCTCCGAGAAATATATACCGAACAAGAGAGGTCCCAGGACTGAGCCTTGTGGGATGCCACTTGTAACTGGTTTGGAGTCTGACACGGCTCCAGCAATTCTAACCATGTGGGTTCTGTCCTTGAGCCAGTTTGCAACCCATCTAGTGACATAGGGGTTTATATTTAAGCTGGTGAGCTTATCTATAATGCCCGAGTGGGGTACTGTATCGAAGGCTTTTGCGAGGTCCAGGTAGGCTGTGTGGACCACCTTCCCCTCGTCAATGGCCTTCGTGACTGAAATCGACCAGGTTTAAGAGGCAGGATCTGCCCTTAAAGCCAAACTGGGTAGGATCCAGTGTCTGTAGGTCCCCAATATCTTTATTTATGAGGTCCATGATGATCCTTTCCATAGCTTTGCAGACCAAGCTAGTCAGGCTTATGGGGCGATAGTTTCCAGGATCCGTTGAGGCACCACCTTTGTGGAGAGGGACCACTGTTGCTGTACGCCACTCTTTGGGTACATATCCTGTAGTAAGGCTGAGACTGAACAGTAGTTTTATGTTTGGGTTTAGCTCTTCTTGGAGTTCATGTAGGATGCAGCCCGGGACACCATCTGGTCCCATTGATGCTGTGTTTTTTGCTTTGGAGAGGGCGGCTCTTACCTGAGCATCTGAGATGTCAGGGGGCAGCACTCTGCTGGGATAGATATTTGCCCTTTTGGTGGGGGGGGGGGGGTTGTGCCGAACCTGTCAGCTAGGATGTTGGCAATGTCTGTGGGTTTGGTGTATTTTTTGTCATTTTGGACTAATTCTGAGCATATCTGGGAATTCCCACCCAGGTTCCTAACATAACTAAAGAAAGCCTTGTGATTATCCTTAGTGGCATACCGCCTGCTCAGAGGCGATCTGTGCCTGACGTATAAAGCCATGTCCATCCCGGAATTAATGGACATGCTGCACCTCAGAAAATCCAAATCCCATCGAACTACGCGCTAGAGAGACTTGAACCTCAGCACTGAAATAAATAGGACATGCTGGAGGGACAGATTCATAACCCAGAGGCTTCCTTCACTCTGGAATAAAATCCCAGTCCAGGTTAGGCAGAGTCCCTCATTGACTCTCTTCAAGAGGAATCTTGAAGAGTGGATGGGAGATCGTAGGTTTACCCCGGGTATCACTTCTGTGTCACTGTTAGACAGAGGCACAGTATACTAACCTCGAAAAAGGGCATAGCAAAATTAATTTAAAATGGGTGGCGAAAGCCAAACACACTCTGGCTAGGCTTATAAATGCCCTAGGGCAGATAGCCTAGTATGAACCTATGAACCCAACACCCTAATAATGGATGATTTCAACTAACCCACCATTAACTGAGAAAACTACTCGTGTACCAACTCTTGCTCAACGTTTTCTGTAATTCATAAATTCCAATGCCTTGGATCAACTTATCCACACCCCCACCAGGGGCAGCAATGTCATAGACCTGGTCATTACCAACATGGGAGACTGGTGTTCCACACCAGAGGTCAATTCCTCGTTGGTTAGATCCGACCACAAGCTAATCACCTTAGACATCCCCATCCTGCCCCCACCCCCCATTAGGGAAACCACCGTAAAAAATTTCTCCAAAGCCAACTTCATGTTTCTTAAGACAGAAGTGGCAAACTTCATGACACCCATGCAGAAGGACAATAGAGGTACGACTGCTAAATCCTACACAAATGCACTTTATAATCACTTACACAAGTGCATAAATTATGCTATCCCTAACTGAACCGAGATGCTATCCTCCAAAAAAAGGAATCTGGTGGTCCCCTGCCATAAACGAACTATAACAGAAGAAAGAAACTGTTACAAAAAAAAAGAGTAAAATCGCATGATTGGAGGAACTCCCTGGTCAGCCTCAGTAAGAAGCTGAGATCCCTCATAAAATCCTCCAAAGCTAGTTACGAAAACAAAATCGCCACCGAATCTAAAGACCACCACAAAGCATTCTATAGCTATGTCAAGAATCTCAAGGGCAGCACTCAGGTCTTCTCTGAGTTACAGCACAGTGGCACTAAATATACAGAACCAACTGATATTGCCAACATCCTGGCAGATAGGTTCAGTGTTAACTTTACACCCCTGTCACCCCCTAAAGGGCCCATCTCTATACTGGAGGAATGCAGAGTTCCTGTAATCATGGCTGCACATTTTAAAAAGCACACTCTCCAAATCCACGAACCCAGCATCCATGGGACCTGACAGTATCTCAGGCTGCGTTCTACATGAACTGCAGAATGAACTGGCACTCCACCTAAGCAGCATGTTCAATCATAGCCTCATACCATGGGAATACCTGATGAATTCTCCCACCAAATGAACATTCTTGAAAAGAAGGTAAAGAAATTCAAAGATTTACAGTGGCAACATTTTAGTTTTGTGGTGTATCTTGACATGGGAATAGTCCCTCTAGGCTTGAGGGTATTAAATATGCTTTCATATGGCAATACTTATCCCATGCTGTTGAAAAGATGGCAGGAGTTGAACTTAAAATTGAGTCTTGAATATATGATTCTCTTGAATGATTTCCTTGAAGGCATTGAGAAAGATTTATGTAATGAGATCATAAACATTGAAAAACAGATTTCATCTCTGCCATCTTTCTCAAGCCACATAGAAGAATATGAACGTGTACTGCAAAGAATACATACTTATGATCGCTGTTTAGAGAATGGTAAACGCAAGAAGTTAAATCTTGATATTCTCGATTTTTTTTCAAATGGACATATTTTCTCTTGGGCCAAAAATGACGACAAAACCAGAACGGAAGAGGTGAAAATAGTAAGAACACGGAAAGAGACTGAATCTACATCTAATATTGCATCGATGCATTGTCTGGATGATGCATCTGTTCTTTAAATCCTTCAGCTACTGAGAGTGAAACCACTAATAGGTTCATAGGTAGGTACTAGGCTGTCGGCCCTGGGGCCTATACAAGCCCAGCCAAAAAGGTACCCTGGCTTTTGCCACCCAAGAAGATTATTTTCCTGTGCCACTGTCGAGCAGAGCCACAGAGGTGATCCCCGGGGTGAATTTCCTATTTCCCATCCAATCATCAAGATTTTTCATGAAGAGTGCCAATGAGGAGCTTTGTTTGATATAGGTAGGTAGTTTATTCAGAGTATGGGAAATCTCTGGGACAGGAATCTATCCCTTCGGCATGTTCTGTTTATTGTGGTGACAAGGCTTAGGCTTAGGTCCAGGTCCCTAGCGCGTGTAGCTCGGAGGGATTGGGATTTTTTAAGTGGTGCATGTCCAACAGCTCTGGGTTTGACATAGCTTTGTATGTTAGGCAGAGATCACCTCCGAGTAGACGATATGCGACAGAGTGAAGCTGGAGTTTTTTGAGACTGTCTGCGTAGGGCATCTGTTTGAGGCCGGAAATCCTCTTTGTGAGGTATTTCTGCGGCCTTTCCAGTTGTTGTAGATGTCTTGTGAGGTACATACCAAAAGGGGCGTTCTACTCTATAATGGGTCTAATGAGCGATGAGTAGAGGGGAACAATGACCTCTTTTTCTTTTTTCTGGATGAGAAACCTTTTGTGATGAGGTGTGCCACATAGAAGGATTTCCTGACTACTGTGGCGATGTGATTATCAAAGGAGAGACTACTGTCCACCTGTGTCCCAAGGTCTCTTATCACATTTGCGGTGTTAATTATACTACCGCCTATGTTGTAGTTCATGGGTACAGAGTTTTTACCGAAGGGGATGACAATGCACTTTTTGGCATTGAGCTTGAGACCATGGCTTTGACACTAGGAATCTGTCTCAGTGAGGCCCTTTTGTAGGATGTCCACATCGTTAGGAGTTTCGATTATGGCTCTTAGTTTGCAGTCATCTGCGAACTTCGTTTGCCAAAGACCTTCTGTGTTGGCCTGTACTTCAGAGAAGTAGATGCCAAACAGGAGAGGACCCAGGACTGAACCCTGTGGTACTCCACTTGTCACTGGTCTGAAGTCGGATTTGGAGTCTGCTACTTTCACAGTGTGGGTTCGGTCAGTGAGCCAGTTGGCAACCCATCTTGTGACATGGGGATGTATACCTAGTTTAGTGAGTTTATCTATAATTCCAGAGTGGGGGGTGGTGTCAAAAGCCCTGGCAAGATCTAGATAGGCTGTGTGAACCACCTTACCCTTGTCTGCTACTTTCACAGTGTGGGTTCGGTCAGTGAGCCAGTTGGCAACCCATCTTGTGACATAGGGATGTATACCTAGTTTAGTGAGTTTATCTATAATTCCAGAGTGGGGGGTGGTGTCAAAAGCCCTGGCAAGATCTAGATAGGCTGTGTGAACCACCTTACCCTCGTCTACGGCTTTGGTGACTGCTTCAAAGAAGTCTATCAGGTTTAGGAGACATGATCTGCCTTTTACAAACCCAAACTGGGTGGGGTCCAGAGTTTGGAGATTACCAATGTCTTTGTTTATAAGTTCCGTGATAATACGTTCCATGGCCTTGCAGGCCAGGCTCGTCAGGCTAATGAGGCGGTAGTTCCCGGGGTCCGTGGTGGCTCCCCCCTTGTGGAGTGGGATAACCTTCGCTGTGCGCCATTCAGCAGGCACAAAGCCTGAGGTGAGGTTATGATTGAACATGGTACTTAGGTGGGGTGCCAGTTCGTTCTGTAGTGTCTGGTCCCATGGATGCTGTGTTCTTTGCTTTGGAGAGTGTGGTTTTTACCTGTGCAGCCGTGATTACAGGAACGTTGCATTCTTCCGGTATAGAGATGGGCTCTTTAGGGGGTGAGAGGGGGTAAAGTTAGCACTGAATCTATCTGCCAGGATGTTGGCAATCTCAGTTGGGTTTGTATATTTAGTGCCATTGTGCTGTAATTCAGAGCAGATAATATGGATAGCCCTGCAATAGTATGAGCTACTAAGGAAACGCCTACATGTTTGGTGACATTATCCGCTTTACTGTCGAATGCTGGTACTACAGTGGCATCTTCCAGTAACTCTGGCAATGTGCTTTTTTCCAAACGAACCACATTTCAACTGAAATTGCCAGAAGAAATAAAAGCTCCTGCAGGGACCCAACCACTTTCGAGGGGGCGGTCGCTCCAACGGAAACTAGGGAGATCCTTGAGTACACAGGGGCGCATGATGAGCAACAAGAAGCCCAAACAGAGGCGCTAATTTTGTTTCCTAATGCTGAAGATATAAATGTGGAACGTTATTCAAATTTGAATGTGAAAAATCGCTCTGTTGTGAATATTTCTAAGGTATTATTGAATGAACATGTAATTTCTTTACTGAATAAGGGTTTGAAGTTCATACCAGCTAGCGCAGACACTATTGTGAATGCAGATTTAAAAGACTTTCTGTCGTAATTTGGACTCAAAACTTATGTTTGGTAACTCAACAACACTTGTTAATAGTTGGTGTAAATGCTCTGTTTATTTTGCTTAGCCATTCTATAGTAACTGTCTTTTATAACATCTGTGAGTCGCAGTTACGTAGATACTATAGTAATAAACGGCACTTTAAACTTTTTTTTACTTAACAATGAATGAGAGGGAAGCCCTAGAGACATTGTGTAAAAACAATGTTATTGTTATCAAGGAAGCTGACAAGGGGGGTGCCATTGCCATTTTGGTTAAGGACATGTATAAGAGAGCAGTGTATAAATGCAGTATCATCTGATAATACTGTAAAGAAATTTCAAGTGCAGGTGTTAAGAATCTTATTAGTATAATAAATATAAGCATTTTTGATTTACAAGCAATGAATTATATCAGTGGGGAATTATTTCTTTTTTTCACTGTTACATGTCCTGTGTTACCTATACTTTATGGCCTTCCCAAGATCCACAAATCTACTGTCCAACCCCCCATGAGACCGATCGTATCAGGTAGAGGTTGGTCTACTGAACCTATCTCCCTTTACCTTCAACATATACTTGCTCAATATCTCAAATATATGAAAAGTTATATCAAGGATAGTGGTGACTTCTTACATCAATTGTATGGATTTTTTCTACTAGGGGTAATGAACCACTATTACTTGTTACATTAGACGTAAGGTCATTGTTCACAGTAATTCCCACAGAATATGGTATTGATTCTATTCGTGAACTATTGTGTACACATTCATCACTTCCTGGAAGGGAGATAGAAACTGTGAACTTTTGGACCCGGTCTTGAGGAATAACATATTTGTGTTTGATAAGTTTTACCATCAAGTTTCTGGTATTGCGATGGGTATTCCAGTCGCAAATGCATATGCGAACCTTGTACTGAATGTATGGGAGGTAGATAAGGTGGCTCAAACTTAATACTGATAATAGAAAAATGTATACAACAACTATTTATTGTCCTTGATGAATTTATTGAAAGGGCTATGACAGGAAATTCCTAGTTGACCTGAAAAAAGAGGTCTTTGAGAATAAGTATGTTATATAACCCCCCCCCCTTTTATTTTAGTGAACGATGCACTAACAATGAAATCTGATTTAGATCCTGTTAACATATTATGCTATCCTACAATCTTCAGTAGGTGCAGTGATGGCGTCGGGGATATAATTAATAAATGGTGTATATTAAGCTGCACTGAGCTACAGGGTCTTATTACTTTAAAAGCCAGGGTCTTATTACTTTAAAAGCCAGGTTTTCTTATCGGAAATGTGAGAATTTAGATCTTTATAACAAAGCGTTTGTTTTTAAGTGTTTAAAAATGAAACAACTTCTAACAAGTAAGGGAACTGTTCACTTTTACAACTGTAGTTGCTGTGCATCTATTAATGGTGAAACCATATTTACACATCCTAATAGTGGTGAAATCTGTCGTATTAAATGTTTTGCAACATGCAGTACTTGGTATATAATATACCTTGCAACTTGTCGGACCTGTGCAACCTTCTATGTAGGAATAACTACTAGACGGCTTAGAGATAGGATCATTGAACACAGGTCTGACATAAAAAGAAGTAACTTATCAAATTCACTAGCTAAGTGTATTGGTGAGAATGGCGAGAATGGCCCAACATTACTTTTAGAGTGTTGACTGTGCTTCAGAAAACAATTAGGGTCAGTAGCTTTTAAATATTGCTTGTATGACAGGGTAAAGTGTGCTAAAGAACCTATGCAGGTACAGACTGAAAGAAATAATCTGGTCATGAAGTTGTACATAATCTGTGCCTGCATGAAGCACCCTTATACAGCAGACGTCTGGATTTGGTTTTGCTTTTATTAGGAAATTGCTTCTGACCATAATGCACTGAGAGGGCACAATAAATGAGTTTAAATCATCCTTGTCTTTGCTGCCATGCCAGCATTGCATCCACCTGGAATGGAAGTAGTGAAAATTATGGTTATGTTTGAACCATAACTCTGCATCTGTCTGTTTTCGTGCATCCTCAGTTGATAGGTCTCAAATCTGACCTCAGACCAATCCTCTGCCACTTGATAGACTTTAGGCCTTATAGGATGGGCTCCTCTCCTTACCCATAATCCTCATCTGTTCCTGAGATACTGTAGATTGGCTTTGCCTTCTGTTTAATTAATCACAATATGAAAAGAAAATCAGCCAGTATCATCTCTGAAGTAAAGAACACAGAAGATGGAAAGATAGGAAATGGGAATAATCAGAGGATGAGAACTCTGGAGCCAATGAGGCAGAAACTTATTAGAAATATCCCTCTGGTCATATCAGGATCTGGACAAAAAAAGAAGGGGGGAAGTTGAGGAAGGACGAAAACGGGCAACACAGATGCAGAGTTATGGTGAGTACATAACTTTAATATCTGATGTATTTTTCCTCTGTTCCTTGACTGATGGGACAGATAGGTGTGTACTAGACTGGGCCGCCACGATGGTGCAGCGGTTAGCATTGTCGCCTCACAGCAAGAGGTTCTTCGGTTCGATCCCCGGCTGGGTTGCCTTCTGTGTGGAGCCTGCATGTCCTCCCTGTGGTCGCGTGGGTTTCCTCCCACATCCCAAAGACATGCTGTAGGTGGATTGGACACTAAATTGGTCCTAGGTGTGTGTGCGTGCCTTCTGTGGAAGGTTGGGTGCCGGGCTGGCAGGTCGACACCGTGGAACTCCACTGCCAATCATGACCGGACGGGTGATCCGCTGTGGCGACCCGTAACCGGGAAAAGCCGAAAGAAGGTTGTACTAGGCTAATGGCACTGGAGCCTTTACAAGCCTAGCCCATAGGATTACCCTGGCATCGTGCCACCCGACGTTAGTTCCCAGTGCCTCTGTCGAGTAAAGCCACTGGAGTGATCCTTGGGGTGAATTTTCTATTTCTCATTCATTCATCAAGATTCCTCTTGAAGAGGGCCAGTGAGGTGCTCTGCTTGACCTGTATGGGAAGTCTATTCCATAGCATGGTCAGTCTCTGGGTTATGAACCTGTCCCTCCAGCATGTTCTGTTGATTGTGGTAATGAGGTTGAGCTCACTGGAGCTTGTGGTGCGGAGGGGTTGTGATTTCTTTAGATGTAGCATTTCTAACAAAGCTGGGTCAGAGATGGCTTTGTAAGTGAAGCAGAGATTGCCTCTAAGTTAGCAATATGAGACAGAGAATAGTTGGGAGTTTTTTGAGTCTGTCCATATAGGACAAATGTTTAATGCCTAGGATCCTCTTTGTGAGGTAATTTTGTGGCCTTTCCAGTTGTTGCAGGTGAGGTACATGCCAAATGGGGCATTGTACTCAATGATTGGCCTAATGAAGGAAGAGTAGAGGGAGACCATGAATCTTTCTTCCTGGATGCAAAACCCTTAGTAATGTGATGTGCCACATAGAAGGACTTTCTGACCACAGTGGCAATGTGGTGGTCAAAGGAGAGGTTGCTGTTAACCTGTGTTCACAGATCTCTTATGTAACACCACCTGTGTTCAGTGGACTATCATAGATGTGGTAATTCATGGGAACCGTGTTTTTCCCAACGGGGATCACGACACACTTTTTGGCATTGAGCTTAAGGCCATGGTTCTGACACCATTTGTTGGTCTCAGTGAGGCCTTTCTGTAGGATGTCAACATCACTTGGGAAGTTAATAGTAACTCACAACTTGCAGTCGCCTGCAAACTTTGTCAGCCAGAGTCCCTTTGTGTTGGCCTGGACTTCAAAGACCTATATACCAAATGAGAGGACCCAGGACCAAACCCTGTAAAACTCCACTCGTGGCTGGTCAGCAGTCTGACTTGGAGTTAGCTACTTTCACACTGTTGGTTCTACCTGTGAGCCAGTTTGCAACCCACCTAGTGACATAGGGGTTGATGCCTAGCTTAGTGAGTTTTTCTATAATACCATTCCCCACTCAGGAATCAAAGGCCTTGGCCAGATCAAGGTAGGCTGTATGAACCACCTTAACTTCATCCACAGCTCTGGTGACTGACTCAAAGAAGTCAACCAAGTTGAGCAGGCATGATCTACCCTTCACAAAACCAAACTGTGCGGGATCCAGAGTTTGGAGATTCCCTGTATCCTTGTTTATTAGGTCCATGATGATGCGTTCCATAGCTTTGCATATCAGACTTGTCAGGCTAATGGAGCAATAGTTCCCATGGTCTGTAGTCACTCCTCCTTTGTTGCGAGGGATAACTGCAGCAGTGTGTCATTTGGTAGGGACAAAGCGTGAAGTGAGGCTGTGATTGAACAAGGCACACAGGTAAGGTGCCAGTTCACTCTGTAGTTAATGTAGAACACAGCCAGGGATGTTGTAGAGTCCCATAGAAGCTGTATTCTTGGCCTTGGACAGTGCTGTTTATCACCTCTGTGGCTCTGCTTAACAGGGGCACAGGAATATAATTTTCTTGGGTGATGAAAGCCAGGGTACCTTTTGGATAGGCTTATATAGGCCCTAGGGCCAATAGCCTAGTACCTACCTATGAACCTGTGCAGCAGTAATACTGGGTGCCTGGCAGTCTACTGGTATTATGATTGGTCCCTTGGGGGGAGGGGTAAAGTTGGCACTGAATCTGTCGGCCAGTATGTTTGCAATATCTGTGGGCTCTGTATAGGAGGTACCATTATGCAGTAGCTTAGAGCAAATCTGGGTATTGCTGTGGCGATTCTTTACATAACTATAGAAGACCTTGTATTTGTCTTTCATTGTGTATGACTCTGTCATTGTACATGTGGGTGGTCCTCAAGGAAGGATATTCTGGAGTACAGTGGAGCCACAAACTTCTCAGTTTCTTATTGATGTATCCATTTTGTAATGAGTATTGGACCATGTAGCAGCTGCAAGGATGTTATCTGTATATGCTTAGACCAAAACGTGGATGGTATAGCCATAGACCTGGTGGAGCGTGCTTTAGGATGTCTGGGTAATGGCAGGTCTTTGCTCGAGTAAATAAAGGTAATGCAATCTGTGAGCCATCTGGTTAGAGCAGTCTTGATCACTGCTGTGTCTAATTTGGCTTTGGAAAAGAATGCAAATAGCTGTTCTGATTTCCTTAGAAGTCTTTAGTTCTGTGAATTTAAAATCTGAGCTGTCTGTGAACATCCAATAAATTAAGCGTATATTCATCCTTTTTGGAGAATTTCAGAAAGAAGACTGCTAGGTTAATTGACTGGTTCAGGATAATTTCTAACACCACTTTAGGTAGAAAGAATTAGTCTGAAGTGATACCTTGTCCTAGTGAAAAATCAGATAAGGGGGCTGAGAAGAAAGTGCTAGGAGTTTGGGTACCCATCTAGCTGAGGTAATGGCCACTAGAAAGAGCTTTTCATGGCAACAATTTCAGCTCTGTCCTTGCTGAGGCTTCAAAGGGGGCTGAGTAAAGTCCTGAATATTTGGTGTAAGGTCCTGTGGAGGGACAGGGTCCTTTAATTGAGGGCCAAAGTAGCAAGGTACACTTAAGGAAAGCTTTGCACAGTTTTAAGGAAGCTGGAGATGAATGATCTATGCCCAGGTGAAAATTTTTAAGGAAGCTGGAGATGAATGATCTATGCCCAGGTGAAAATTTTGAGATGGCAGCCAATTGTTCCTTGACAGTTGAATAACTAGCTCCATCGTTGAAAATGGAGGCTAGGAAATTGTGAGTAGCAGAAATCAGTATGCAAAAGGTATTTAAATGTTCCTAGCCCAGATAGAATTTTTTTTTGTATTTACTTTACCAGAAAAAATTATAAAAGTAGAGGGTGTTTGGGAAGATGTTAAAATGTGGCGAACTGGGAAAGAAAGCCTAGAATTTCTAGCCATCGCTGGAAGTGGAGAAGCCATGCTGGCAGTTTGAGAGGTCTGGGTGAGGAAGTCCTGACGGGTGAGTCGGTAGGTCCTGAATAGGATGGTGAACTAGGTGAGGCCAGTGAAAGGGGGACCATACTTGGCAAGGCCAGAATTGGACATTTGAGGATAACTCTTGCTTTTTTATTTGTAATGCTTTCTGAATGAATTTGAGGATGAGAGGATTTGAGGGGCAAAAAAAAAAGTATCTGCTTTTACTGTATTTGTGCTTCTTCCTGCTTTATTTTGCCTTTGCGTCATCTTAAAAGTACTCAATTGTATTTATTACTGCTTGGTGTAACTCATTCTAAGCCTTTTAGTTTAAGCACTTGGGCTTCAGACCAGTTGTTTTACATTAAGAGGGTTCGTGGTCTGCACTCTTGTGGGAGGAGAGGCTGGACTCTGCCCTTCTGAGCTGGGAATTTCTGGTTAAAGGCTTATAGTGCCTGCATATTTGAACTGCTTCTTACTGAAATTGGTACACCTTGTTTGCTGTAGCACAGACTAGATCCAGGCCTGCTGAATCTAGCTTTGTTTGTTTGCTTATTTCCCTGAAACGCTAATTCCACCTAAAACACGGCTTTTCAGCGCTTCTGTGGATCCCTAGTGATGTCTGCATTGCTTACTGTACTTATTTCCTTGTTTCACTTGAAAGAAAGTTACTGTTTGTCGTTTTTGCATTTAAGTTACCTGGCACTTGGTCACTAAAGTAATTATATAAGTCAGCACTAAAAAATTAAAAGCACTACACCCTCACAAACTCCCCTTGAGTACCTTGTTCCCCATTGGCCCTTTTTTCAATTATAAAGGAATTCCCAATACTATTCTAGCATGTCCAAAGGTCAGTTGTCAATCTCCTCTCCGGTCCAGCTGGTGAATCTGGGAATCTTGAGGCAATGTTACAACTGCTTCATGTACACAGACAACCCTCTCCTCCTCCCAACAAATTCCAACACATGTGAGAGATGCAACCATATAGCCAAACTGGAGGCTAAGCTCTCTTAACTCAGTACTGGCGTAACCAGTCAGGAGGAGAAGGAAACCACACTCACTACAATTCCAGTCTCACATATACCTACCACGACAGCAAACCAAACACACAAAAACATACTCGGAGGCTCTAAATAAAAATCTTGCTAAGCAGCAGAGACCTCCAAAGCAGACACCCAAGCAACCTCTACCCCAAAACAAAACACGTGCAATACATAGCTCACAAAGCCAGTGTGCCGAACAGTCACAGCCCTTAAGGCTAAACAACACACCTGATACACTTGTAATAGGTGACTCTATCGTCAGGCACACTGACGTCCCGCTCACCAGGCTGAACAAGGAGAAGGTCATGGTGAGCTGCCTGTTGGGCGTTAGGATCCGCCACATAACACAAGCACTCAGGTCACTCCAAGGCAAGTACAAATATGACTCAGTCATTGTCCATGCTGGTGTGAATGACCTGAGACGTACCTACCTGGACTACATGAAAAGAGACATAGAGGAGCTCTCTGAGCATGTAGCCCAGGCCGATATGACCCTGACCTTGAGTAGCATCTTACCCTCACCAAGAATGATGCCACAGTATGAAGACAAGATGATCAATTTCAACAATTGGCTTAAGTATTGGTGTCATTCAAAGGGGATCCAATGCCTGTCAGCCTGGGATGACATGATCGACAAGCCACTATGTTTCGCTAGGGACGGCTTGCACCTGTCACCCCTGGGCTTTTGGATATTGGCAAAGGCTCTTGCTACCCCCATAGTGCCTTTTTTAGGCAAGGCTCAAAAGGCAAACCCACCTCCATAGGTATCACAAGGGATAAGAAACTAAGAGTAATGCTACTCAACGCCAGAAGTCTAAACCTAAAGATGCATGCACTCGAAACTCTCCTTAGCATGGAGAACATCGATATCTGTGCAGTAACAAAAACCTGGTTCAAGGCTCCCGAGAGCACCCCAGCAATACCAGGTTATACCTCATACCATGCTTTTCGGCCCCAAAACTTGGACCGAACCACAAAAGGAGGGGGAGTATCAATATTCGTCAAAGATACCCACACCTCCAGGTTGGTGGCACAGCACGAAGCATCAGAGACTATCCATGTGCAAC
Source organism: Protopterus annectens (assembly GCF_019279795.1). NCBI lineage: Eukaryota > Metazoa > Chordata > Ceratodontiformes > Protopteridae > Protopterus > Protopterus annectens. Next base: position 1,840,553,753 of record NC_056728.1, read on the forward strand.
TAACAGTGGGTAAAACTGCCTTCCAGTTTATAGCTTGCTACAGACCACCCTCCCAACCCCAGGAACCCCACTCGGCCTTCCTGAGAACACTGGAAAATATGAAGGTCTCTCCAAACACCATTATATTGGGTGACTTCAGCTACCCAAACATAGACTGGGAGCATTACTCTAGCTCCAACACCCTAGGCCAAAGGTTCCTAGAATTTATAAACTCAAATGCTATGGAACAACTTGTTACCACTCCCACAAGAGGGGAAAACGTACTGGACCTGATCATCACCAACATGGGGACTTTGTGCTCCAGACCAGAAGTGTATCCCTCACTGGTAAGATCAGACCATAAACTAATCTCGCTGGATATTCACATCCTGACCCCACCCCCTGCCCAGAAAACCACACTGAAAAACTTCTCTAAAGCAAATTTCACACTCCTCAAAACCGAGGTGGAATCCTTCAAAGCCCCCGGGCCTGTGGAAAATACGGGCCAGACCGCAGAATCCTTTTATAAACGCATTCTATGAACACCTTCAGGAATGCATGGATCATGCAATCCCAAATAAAACCAAGACCCAATCCTCCAAAGGCAGACGTCCTGTCTGGTGGACCCCAGCCATAAACAAACTATACAATAGAAGGAGAAAGCTACTACATGATAGAGCAAAATCCCAAAAAGGGAAGGCATCTCTGATCAGCAGTATTAGCAAAAAACTACGGGCACTCATAAAATCGTCTAAGGCCAGCTTCGAGAGAAAAATTGCACCGGACACTAAGGATAATCACAAGGCTTTCTTTAGTTATGTTAGGAACCAGGGTGGGAATTCCCAGATATGCTCAGAATTAGTCCAAAATGACAAAAAATACACCGAACCCACAGACATTGCCAACATCCTAGCTGATAGGTTCAGCACAAACTTCTCCCCCCCCCCTCCCCACCAAAAGGGCAAATATCTATCCCAGCAGAGTGCTGCCCCCCTGACATCTCAGATGCTCAGGTAAGAGCCGCCCTCTCCAAAGCAAAAAACACAGCATCAGTGGGACCAGACGGTGTCCCGGGCTGCGTCCTACATGAACTCCAAGAAGAGCTAAACCCAAACCTAAAACTACTGTTCAATCTCAGCCTTACTACAGGATATGTACCCAAAGAGTGGCGTACAGCAACAGTGATCCCTCTCCACAAAGGTGGTGCCTCAACGGATCCTGGAAACTATCGCCTCATAAGCCTGACTAGCTTGGTCTGCAAAGCTATGGAAAGGATCATCATGGACTTCATAAATAAAGATATTGGGGACCTACAGACACTGGATCCTACCCAGTTCGGCTTTAAGGGCAGATCCTGCCTCTTAAACCTGGTCGATTTCTTTGAAACAGTCACGAAGGCCATTGACGAGGGGAAGGTGGTCCACACAGCCTACCTGGACCTTGCAAAAGCCTTCGATACAATACCCCACTCGGGCATTATAGATAAGCTCACCAGCTTAAATATAAACCCCTATGTCACTAGATGGGTTGCAAACTGGCTCAAGGACAAAACCCACATGGTTAGAATTGCTGGAGCCATGTCAGACTCCAAACTAGTTACAAGTGGCGTCCCACAAGGCTCAGTCCTGGGACCTCTCTTGTTCAGTATATATTTCTCGGAGGTACAGGCCAACACGGAAGGACTGTGGCTGACCAAGTTTGCAGATGACTGCAAACTGGGCGCCGTAATAGACTCTCCAGCCGACACAAGCATCCTCCAAAAGGGCCTCGTAGACAGAGCCTGGATCTAGTCTGTGCTACAGCAAACAAGGTGTACCAATTTCAGTAAGAAGCAGTTCAAATATGCAGGCACTATAAGCCTTTAACCAGAAATTCCCAGCTCAGAAGGGCAGAGTCCAGCCTCTCCTCCCACAAGAGTGCAGACCACGAACCCTCTTAATGTAAAACAACTGGTCTGAAGCCCAAGTGCTTAAACTAAAAGGCTTAGAATGAGTTACACCAAGCAGTAATAAATACAATTGAGTACTTTTAAGATGACGCAAAGGCAAAATAAAGCAGGAAGAAGCACAAATACAGTAAAAGCAGATACTTTTTTTTTTGCCCCTCAAATCCTCTCATCCTCAAATTCATTCAGAAAGCATTACAAATAAAAAAGCAAGAGTTATCCTCAAATGTCCAATTCTGGCCTTGCCAAGTATGGTCCCCCTTTCACTGGCCTCACCTAGTTCACCATCCTATTCAGGACCTACCGACTCACCCGTCAGGACTTCCTCACCCAGACCTCTCAAACTGCCAGCATGGCTTCTCCACTTCCAGCGATGGCTAGAAATTCTAGGCTTTCTTTCCCAGTTCGCCACATTTTAACATCTTCCCAAACACCCTCTACTTTTATAAATTTTTCTGGTAAAGTAAATACAAAAAAATTTCTATCTGGGCTAGGAACATTTAAATACCTTTTGCATACTGATTTCTGCTACTCAATTTCCTAGCCTCCATTTTCAACGATGGAGCTAATTATTCAACTGTCAAGGAACAATTGGCTGCCATCTCAAAATTTTCACCTGGGCATAGATCATTCATCTCCAGCTTCCTTAAAAATTTTCACCTGGGCATAGATCATTCATCTCCAGCTTCCTTAAAACTGTGCAAAGCTTTCCTTAAGTGTACCTTGCTACTTTGGCCCTCAATTAAAGGACCCTGTCCCTCCACAGGACCTTACACCAAATATTCAGGACTTTACTCAGCCCCCTTTGAAGCCTCAGCAAGGACAGAGCTGAAATTGTTGCCATGAAAAGCTCTTTCTAGTGGCCATTACCTCAGCTAGATGGGTACCCAAACTCCTAGCACTTTCTTCTCAGCCCCCTTATCTGATTTTTCACTAGGACAAGGTATCACTTCAGACTAATTCTTTCTACCTAAAGTGGCGTTAGAAATTATCCTCAACCAGTCAATTAACCTAGCAGTCTTCTTTCTGAAATTCTCCAACAAGGATGAATATACGCTTAATTTATTGGATGTTCAGACAACTCAGATTTTAAATTCACAGAACTAAAGACTTCTAAGGAAATCAGAACAGCTATTTGCATTCTTTTCCAAAGCCAAATTAGACACAGCAGTGATAAAGACTGCTCTAACCAGATGGCTCACAGATTGCATTACCTTTATGTACTCGAGCAAAGGCCTGCCATTACCCAGACATCTTAAAGCATGCTCCACCAGGTCTATGGCTATACCATCCACGTTTTGGTCTAAGCATATACAGATAACATCCTTGCAGCTGCTACATGGTCCAATACTCATTACAAAATGGATACATTAATCAGAAACTGAGAAGTTTGTGGCTCCACTGTACTCCAGAATATCCTTCCACCCACATGTACAATGACAGATTCATACACAATGAAAGACAACCACAAGGTCTTCTATAGTTATGTAAAGAATCGCCACAGCAATATCCAGATTTTCTCTAAGCTACTGCATAATGGTACCCCCTATACAGAGCCCACAGATATTGCCAACATACTGGCCGACAGATTCAGTGCCAACTTTACCCCTCCCCCCAAGGGACCAATCATAATACCAGTAGACTGCCAGGCACCCAGTATTACTGCTGCACAGGTTCATAGGTAGGTACTAGGCTATTGGCCCTAGGGCCTATATAAGCCTATCCAAAAAGGTACCCTGGCTTTCATCACCCAAGAAAATTATATTCCTGTGCCCCTGTTAAGCAGAGCCACAGAGGTGATAAACAGCACTGTCCAAGGCCAAGAATACAGCTTCTATGGGACTCTACAACATCCCTGGCTGTGTTCTACATTAACTACAGAGTGAACTGGCACCTTACCTGTGTGCCTTGTTCAATCACAGCCTCACTTCACGCTTTGTCCCTACCAAATGACACACTGCTGCAGTTATCCCTCGCAACAAAGGAGGAGTGACTACAGACCATGGGAACTATTGCTCCATTAGCCTGACAAGTCTGATATGCAAAGCTATGGAACGATCATCATGGACCTAATAAACAAGGATACAGGGAATCTCCAAACTCTGGATCCCGCACAGTTTGGTTTTGTGAAGGGTAGATCATGCCTGCTCAACTTGGTTGACTTCTTTGAGTCAGTCACCAGAGCTGTGGATGAAGTTAAGGTGGTTCATACAGCCTACCTTGATCTGGCCAAGGCCTTTGATTCCTGAGTGGGGAATGGTATTATAGAAAAACTCACTAAGCTAGGCATCAACCCCTATGTCACTAGGTGGGTTGCAAACTGGCTCACAGGTAGAACCAACAGTGTGAAAGTAGCTAACTCCAAGTCAGACTGCTGACCAGCCACGAGTGGAGTTTTACAGGGTTTGGTCCTGGGTCCTCTCGTTTGGTATATAGGTCTTTGAAGTCCAGGCCAACACAAAGGGACTCTGGCTGACAAAGTTTGCAGACGACTGCAAGTTGTGAGTTACTATTAACTTCCCAAGTGATGTTGACATCCTACAGAAAGGCCTCACTGAGACCAACAAATGGTGTCAGAACCATGGCCTTAAGCTCAATGCCAAAAAGTGTGTCGTGATCCCCGTTGGGAAAAACACGGTTCCCATGAATTACCACATCTATGATAGTCCACTGAACACAGGTGGTGTTACATAAGAGATCTGTGAACACAGGTTAACAGCAACCTCTCCTTTGACCACCACATTGCCACTGTGGTCAGAAAGTCCTTCTATGTGGCACATCACATTACTAAGGGTTTTGCATCCAGGAAGAAAGATTCATGGTCTCCTCTACTCTTCCTTCATTAGGCCAATCATTGAGTACAATGCCCCATTTGGCATGTACCTCACCTGCAACAACTGGAAAGGCCACAAAATTACCTCACAAAGAGGATCCTAGGCATTAAACATTTGTCCTATATGGACAGACTCAAAAAACTCCCAACTATTCTCTGTCTCATATTGCTAACTTAGAGGCAATCTCTGCTTCACTTACAAAGCCATCTCTGACCCAGCTTTGTTAGAAATGCTACATCTAAAGAAATCACAACCCCTCCGCACCACAAGCTCCAGTGAGCTCAACCTCATTACCACAATCAACAGAACATGCTGGTGCATGTCCAACAGTTCTGGGTTTGACATAGCTTTGTATGTTAGGCAGAGATCACCTCTGAGTAGGCAATATGCGACGAAGTAAAGCTGGAGTTTTTTTGAGACGGTCTGTGTAGTGCATCTGTTTGAGGCCGGTAATCCTCTTTGTAAGGCATTTCTGATGCCTTTCCAGTTGTTGTAGGTTTCTTGTGAGGTACATACCAATAGGGGCATTGCACTCTACAATGGGTCTAATTAGTGATGAGTAGAGGGGAACAATGACCTCTTTTTTCCTGGATGAGAAACCTTTTGTGATTAGGGTGTGCCACGTAGAAGGATTTCCTGACTACTGTGGCGATGTGATTATCAAAGGAGTGACTACTGTCCACCTGAGTCCCACGGTCTCTTATCACACTTTCGGTGTTAAGTAAACTACCAAGGCTCATGGGTACAGAGTTTTTACCAAAGGGGATGACAATGCACATTTTGGCATTGAGCTTGAGGCCATGGCTTTGACACCAGGCATCTGTCTCAGTGAGGCCCTTTTGTAGGATGTCCACATCGTTAGGAGTTTCGATTATGGCTCCTAGTTTGCAGTCATCTGCGAAATGTGTTAGCCAAAGACCTTCTGTGTTAGCCTGTACTTCAGAGTGGATACCAAACAGGAGAGGACCCAGGACTGAACCCTATGGTACTCCACTTGTCTGTAGTCTGATTTGGAGTCTGCTACTTTCACAGTGTGGGTTCTGTCAGTGAGACAGTTGGCAACTGATCTTGTGACATAGGGATTTATACCTAGTTTAGTGAGTTTATCTATAATTCCAGAGTGAGGGATGGTGTCAAAAGCCTTGGCGAGATCTAGACAGGCTGTGTGAACCACTTAATCCCCGTCTACGGCTTTGGTGACTGCTTCAAACCTGGAGGTATGGGTATCTTTGACGAATATTGATCCTCCCCCTCCTTTTGTGGTTCGGTCCAAGTTTTGGGGCCGAAAAGGGTTGTATCCTAATATTTTCCAGTGTATCAAGAAATGAGGAGTGGGAATCCTGGGGCATAGCGGGGGATCTGTAGCAAATTACAATTTGGATTGCGGTCTTGCCCAGAGTTACCTGTACTTGGATAATCTCGGATGCATTATGCTGAGCAACTAGCCTGGAGGTGTGGATATCCTTAATGAATATGGACACGCCTCCGCCTTTAGTGTTTCGGACCAGGTTAGGTGGCCAAAAGGTGTGGAATGAATTATAGCCTGGTAATGCCAGGGTGCTCTCCGGAGCCTTGAACCAGGTCTCTGTCACTGCACAGATGTTGATGTTCTCCATTTTAAGGAGTGCCTCGAGTGAATGCAATTTGAGGTTTAGACTTCTAGCACTGAGAAGAATTACCCTCAGATTTTGCTTGCTTGTACCTGTTAAGGTGGTGAATTTCTCATTGGAATCTTGCCTAAAAAAGGCATTATAGGGGTGGCAAGAGCCTTAGCCAGTATCCAGAATCCCAAGGACGACAGGTGCAGGCCATCTCTGGCAAAGCATTGTGGTCTGTCGATCAGGTCATCCCAGGCAGACAGATACTGGATCCCCTTAGAATGACACCAGAAGCTTAGCCAGTTGTTGAAATCAATAATTTGTCCTTTGTACTGTGGTTTCACATGTCAGAACCCTGCTGTAACACAGTTATTCTCCCAAATGTAGGACAGCCAACAATTTCAAAGCTGATTATATGATACTGCAATTCTTAACATTACTCGACTATCAGACTTGCAAATCCAAGAGGAAGTGAAGCATTGTATCCCTAAAACAAGTCCACCAATCAAAACTGGTGCCTGCTATCGATGCAGAGAACGCTCAAACCTGCCACGACAACAGCTTAGTGCAAATCGGCCCCACTTTTGCATCATGTGCCTTTTAAAATTTTGCTTTTCTAGTATTTTGTAGAGGTCGATAACCTCAGACAGACTGCCATACATCTAGCTACATCTGTCCGCATATCATAGACAGTCAGAAAAGTACACAAAAAAACTTGGTACCTTATATAAAAATAAATACTTCTTCATAGATAACACTAAAGTCACTACTGCCCAAACACATCTAATCTCTACATTGCTCTAGGCATCCCCTATACTGATAAACCTAAGAAATACAGAACTGGGAAAATTAGAAGCCTGTTACAATAAAATCTCCAGATATGCTACAAACTCGACACCTAGATCACACCACTGCACAGCACTTAAACTTTACTGGAACTCCCTCAACTCCTTCTCTTTAACCAACTAAACTATAGCCCACAAACTCTTCTACAATCATGATAAGAACACCATTCCCTGAGCCATCTAATACCACCTTACACCACCACTAGAACCCAAAGATCTACCAAGAAACCCAAAAAACCAAGTTGGTGAATGCATCTTCTCAAATTACATAGGCAATTACTGGAATGAATTACCACAGGATATAATATCCACTATAACCCTATGCCAATTCAAGAAAACACTAAAATCTCACCTAGCTAATAAATGGCTGTGTCACTGCTCTGCTCCTGGTTAACCATATTAAAGATTAAAGGCTTTACATGACCTATATTAACTTATCTCAAAATAACTATAAAACTGGTAACCTCCTTGACTATACTGATCTGTCAGCAATCCTTTCTTCCAGACTATACCTTGCTGAGATCTTCCAGATAGACTTTACAGCCTGCATGTTTTCCAAATATATCTACCCAGTATTTTTACAACTGACTTACAATTCCTTTATCAACTGTAACTTTGCTGTGTTTATTCGAATGTATTTTACCAGACAATACTTTGCTAATACTTTTCAATTGTATCTACCCTGTGTTTTTTTTTAATTGTCCTGTAATTGTTCTATATTCCGCGGAGCTTTACTGTGATTATCCAATCGTATTTTTTACCAGAATGTAACTTCCCGATGCTTTGCAACTGTAGCTACCCAGCGTTTGATAATTCTTTTGTAATTTGTTCTGTATTGTGTAGTATGTGGAGCTTTTCTTCCCCGATCTCTGATGAAAAATGACGTGTCCAGTCAGACTTTCTCGATAAACAAATGTAAAAATAAATAAACAATAGTTCATCAGAAAAAAGGATGGCGTTGTAAATTAGACCTATTTCGCCACGATTGCGCTCTTATGTGGTTTTTCATCCGATTGTGCCACATGTACTTAGGAAATACACAGACATAAAAGTTATAAGGAACCACCGCCCTATTACAAGTGGAATAAAAATATAGTCACTTGTAATACCATAGGGGCGGTACCCCAGCATTTATCATACACTTTGATTTTGAACTGCTTTGGATTTACTATTATTCTTTTTCTTCACATCAGTTAGACTTATGCACGTTAAATTAAGATTTTACCCAGTTTTGTCAGACTGCGCGCGACCGGACACAGATTCTGTCACCCGCGCTTGTCAATAAAACCCCGCCCTATCCTACGTAAAACACGCTGGGCAGTACTAGAAATTGTTAACATTGAGTAGGTTTCGTAAGACAAGCCTCCACTTTTATACGAGACGGTGACCTAATACAATTCTATATGTAGCACTCTGAGAGATCATCACTCTAACCACACCTACACTAGCATACAAGGTGAGTTTTACCACACTATAGGTTCATTATAATGACATACACAGGAAATGATTGTACAAGAACTTGGACTTGTTAAGCAGTATATACTCAAAAAAGTTACCAAGTTTTGTTTTTACAGTAAACTAAGTTGACATAACCAGAACTTAAATGACCTATAAAAAATGCAATCCTAACTCCTGCGCAAACGTAAAAAAAGCGCTATAATTTAAGCTTCATAAACCACAAGAGATACTTTTAATCCTTTCTGGAATTCCTGAAAGCAGCCACCACTACACAACTTCACTGTAGGAACTTGCTTTGATACGATCCTCTTGTGTAAAAGCTAAAACATTTTAGTTACAGCAACCAGTAGACAAGTTCGACAAAGAAAGGGGAATTTAAACTCTGGCGTAACTAGCCAAGCAACTAGAATGACGGCGTCAGAGATACCTACCAGGTAGGTTAAAATGTAGCCTAGAAAAACTAACTACGTACCTAAAGTCAAAACACCCAGTGTTACAGTTTTATACACGACCAATATTGCAGTTGTAAAAAAAATTAACTCTACTCAAACTTACTGAAATAACCCCATTTGCAGCCTTTACACGGTCAATTAAATGTTAAACACCACAGCGCTGCACAATGGTATCTGTTTAAACATCACACTAAAATCAATCATATTAAACAAGTATAATCACTGCACTGCAAATTCTAAATTTAGAAAGGTTAACGGGCCCAACTGCGGCCTACACAAACTGCCTACTTCCCCGTCTGTATATAACCAACTTTAACTAGTTCTATAATGTATAACAGACAGATCTTAGAAAAAAATGGATCCTTACACAATCAAGCCACATTAGTAGCCTAGACATTGTACTACAGTCATTCCTACCTGTGGGAGTTTGAGAAGAATCCCCGCGGCTTGAATGAGTTCACAACCAACAATACGAAGGTCCGTTTCTACCTCCAGATCGAGCCCGTCCACCATCGAAGCAGTAAATTGTACCCGTTCTTCAGGAATCACACAGTTCTTCAATGTGATCTCTACGCTGGAATACATTTTATCTCCAATAAGAATACCCTCCGCTGGTACCGCCGCCATCTTCGTTACCCTAAGGCTTGCAAAACCCAGACGTACAAACACGCCGACCGCTGTAGCTCTAGAAACCAATCAGCTGCAGACAGTCTCTCGTGTAGTGTAGTCTACTATTTCTACGGAGACACATCTATTGCTGAAACCTAATTCGGTTATTTGCTTATCGTATGTGGATAAAAAGTTGTATGATATAGTTTTGCATATTTGTGTGTAGCTGTTTTAATTGTATTGAGCTAGGGTTATTACAATGTGTAGCTGTTTACAGTTTTTTGTGCTAGAGATATTAAATGTACATATGCTGTATAGAATTAAATTCATTGTGTCACTCACTTCATTGGTGCGGTCTGATAGTTTGATTCTATTTTCCTATCTGTTGTAGAATTTTTTTGAAAATTGTGGTTGTTGGGAATCTCATCGTTGTGGCACCTAGGTAACGTCCACTATATAATAATAACGAAATTAATTCCTGCTGTAAGAGTTCATTACGCTCTAAGACAAAATTAGAAAATTGCCAACACGTGCAGTTGTAGCCGTCGTATTGTCCTAAAGCCTGGTTACTTTTAATATACATTTTTTGAATGGCTGAACATCATAATTCTGAAAGATATATATATTTATATATATATATATATATATATATATATATATATATATTTATATACGCGCACACAGTATCTGTGTCTTATTTCTTAAATCTGACTGTGAATGAACAAAACATGCTAGATGGATAGGTTCCTGACCCAGAGACTCTCCATACTCTGGAATAGACTGCCCGTACATGTCAAGCAGTGCGTCTCCTTACCCCTCTTCAAAAGGAACCTTGACGATTGGATGGGAGATAGGAAATTCACCATGGGGATCACGTCAGTCGCTCTGCTACACAGGGATCGTGGGAAGAAATATCCAGGGAATTGTTATGGCTAGGCTTGTATAGGCCTTAGAGCTGATAGCCTAGTACCAGCCTATGAACCTATAATAGAGGGTATTTCACAGGTTTCTGTACTGTTATTCTAACGGTAATGGCAAACACGGTACCTCTCAAGTCCAAATTCAGAATAATAAGCGATCTATTCCCATTGAACAGAGCCCTTCCATGGTCCTCTCCAAATGCAGTTTGGATCAATCGATAGTGAGTTGCAAATTCACACCTGGGGTAGTGCCTATATTCTTAATGGGTAGGAGTAATCTGTAAGATACTCAAAACATAGGCACAAGTCTATGCCATTTCCTTGCCCTTAGGGACCATATATTGGGGTAAAATTGGTTTACATTGGCTAGGATTGTAAGGGGTCTTAAAATCTTGTAACCATTGTGCACTTTGCCACCCTTCATAGGAAATTAATTATATCCTAATCATTCCCAGTATTTGCTAATCCGTTGGTGGTACACCTGATCCTAACCTGTTGCCTTGAACTTAACAAGACAGCTCTGCACGTTTTTTTTTTTCCCCTCATACTGAGCTAATGTGACTGCCCCAGCCAAGCAGGCACATGGCTTAGCCACCATAATAGTTCCAGGGCATTTGAGGTACAGTGTTGCTCTGCTTAAGCCCCTTCCCTCTTTCAAGATTGTCATCACTGGTAATATCAGGCAAGACTTCGCAGCATGGTCAGGACACCCAGTTATTTCAGCTCTAAAGGGCATTAGAATGAGAAGACACAAAGAATTCTCCCTATATTGGAAGTTTAGTTAGCTATTTCCTGGATTATTGTAGAGAAATTTCACAGTTGTCTACCTTACAATGAGTGCAACTTTTCCCCTTATTGCATGAATACTGATCTGTCTTTGGAGTACATTTCATACTTGGTTACCCTCCAACTGGAGCCCAATTATTTTTTACTCTACTGCTGTACACTAGCTTCTCTCCTGTTTCGGTTCTAAAGAACAGTGAGTTACTATTGATTTTTTTTGGCTGCTGCCTGTCCCCTGCCTGCTACATATATCTTACTCTTAACTCCGTGTTTATTTTCATTCATATGGGCTGGCCTAGTTCTGTCTCTTTTTGCACCTTGACAGGTGTGAGATAAAAGCTTTTCATCAAAAGGGAAGACAAGCTTTTGCTTAAATATTTTAAGTTGGACTTAGTCACCTGTTTGGTGGTACTTTTTTGTACTCCCCTTTTAAGGCTAAAACATGGACAGAAAGCAATCTGTTTTCATTTTTTAGTTTGTTTTGGGACCTGAATCTTTTAGATTAATTGCGGTTGTGTGAAGATTGTATATTACTGCAAGATTTAAGCATTGTTTATACATTGCACTGTACTGCTATTTCTGTTCGTTGAATTTGTAACGGGTAGCTTTTTGTATTTTGAACCCATTATGGGGCCTCTGTAATTCTTCTAGCTCTGTTCATAGTTGTGGCAGGACTGTGATCTACTGACAGATTTGAGACTTGTCCTTTATTAAAGCATTATTCATAAATTTCTGCTTAGTGTGGTGCTATAGTCTGTGGAGGGATTGCAGGTAGTGGCAATATGTCAGTTCTGCTCCGGGAGTTTGTGTTTTAACTTTTTATAATTGTATATACCTGCTTAAAATAGCATTCCAGTGCCTTCCTGTTTACCTTGCTACTATTTTTTCCCCTGTTCTTTGAGTCTGCTTCCCCCTGAGGCATTAAGTTAAATGTTTCTGAAAGTCTTACCATATGACTAGAGCTCCAGTTTGATTTTTTTACCCAGAACTTCCCACCCTTCTCCTGTGGGCTTTAAAAGGCTGCATTTCTGCCTTATAGTAATTGGACTTAAACTCCCTCTCTTTCCTCTTTCATTACTATTGTTTGTTATGTAATCTAAGTACTTTCCACCCATCGATTTCCTTGTATCCATAACACTGTCAGGTTCGGTGTTAGCATTTTGATGACCCCCAGCAAGTATGAAGTTGGGGCCCCCAGTACATTTCCAGTTTAAGTATCACCCTGTCACTGCCACTGCTCCTAAATGAACATTTTACTTCATACTGTGGAATTTTAGAAGTAATGCACACAGGCCAAACTATAGCTGTGATGCTTGAACATTAACATAGGCCTGTGAACCATACCGTGTTGGCTTCCCTCACAGTGGGAAATTCACACTGACTGACATTTAGATGCACTGATGTTGGATTACAACAACCCTATGTACATGTCTGACTTTAGGTGAAATGGTTCCCTTGGCAAAGGGCTCTATGGTGCCTCCGCACTGCCTACCTTTTTACTACCTCCCCCACATATTCTCATTATTCAGTGCTCCCTCCTGTTTTCTTCCATCCCAGGCTCTCCACACCATACAGATTGTTTTTTTTTCTTCCTTTTTTTACATTTTGCTTTATTCTTAGTGTGTCTCCAGAAGCTACACCTTTCTAGATGCTCTGAAGTGCATTTTATAGTTTTGAAACAACCTTTTAATCCAGTGATGGTCTGAACTAAAATATGGCTAAGGAAAGAAATTCATTGTCAGTGTTCAATTTTACTTTTCCTTGCTTCTTTTCAACACACCCTAACTACCAACACATGCACAGTAATAACTCTGTTGGAAATAACCAATTTAACCAGGGGGTCTGTGGGCCACTAGACTCTCAGAAACTATAAGGTTATAGATTCTCTGAGGTACCGTGTAGAACATTTTCCTAACCTTTTGATCTTGTGGTGGCATGAACAAAAACACAAACAAAAAAACAAATTCAGTCTTATTTTTTCCATTCAAGGAAAAAATAATTTGTGTCCAAGGTTTAATGTTCAAACCTGATAAAATAACACAGAAGAGAGATATGTGAAAGGATCCTATCTGGGAATGCTGAGTATTTTCTTACAGCCCCCCAAACAAGTTACTGCCTGTGCATCCCCATTTTTTCATTGGGATAAAACAAAGGAACAAATAGCCACAGTTATCTGTTTCAAGTGACTGTCTACTGCCAAGAGGCTCCTGTACATCGGCCTGATGTTTGACTGTGAGGAAAGTAAAAAAATAAAATAATCACAGTAATTCCAACTTGTTGATACTAGATAGTACATTGCCCCATACATAAGCTATAGCAAGCTTTTTGGCAAACCTGTACACATCTGAGGTCTGTGAGAGAAGTAAAAGAAATAATGACCACACTTGTCCCCAACCCCATTGGAAGTTATAGTGATCTGTACACACGTCTGAGGTTTATTGTGAGGAAAATTAAAAACATAATGACCAGACCACCTGCAGCCCCCACACAAGCTATAGCAACTTTCTGTGCACAGCTCTGAGCAAGGCTGGTTTCATAGTGGGTGGTTTTGAGGGAAGAGTCCACCACTAAGTCCATGTCAAAATGCATTTGTAAAGTCTTTAATGTGACTGTCACTGAATCCTGGGAGTTCTAAAGGTCTGGATGCTTTGTGGTGTATTTTATGTCTTATTTTTCAAAGATAATTATGTTTTAAATGCATTTTTACAGCTACCCAAAAGAGTTGTGTATGTCTGGCATTATTTCTTGTGTCCACTGATCAAAATTGGTGATAATTTTTACAAACACACACACAGTACCCTGACAAGCCAGGTCTCTTATGAGATGCGCAAACATGCTGCATTTTCACCTTCAAAGAAACTGTATTAACACCAGTTCTCCTACAGCATGTCTATGGTGTGCTGGAGGAAACTAGAGCACATAGGTAAAACCCATACAGAGACTGGGAGGGCATGCAGTCTCCACACACAAAAAGCTACAGCCAAGAACTCAAACAGCAAAGCACTGGGAAATAGTAGAAGATACGTACTGTGACACTGTTGCAATTAGCAGCTGCTTTCACACCGCACCACACACACACACACATTCTCCTGCCAAACAGCCAAAGACAGCCACCTATCCTGTGCAAGTTCCAATGCCGAGCAATGGAAAGTGAAATAAATTATGGGCAGATTGTTACTCTTACACTGCAGCACCCCACAACACATGCAAGCATGAACTAAAGCAATACTAGTTTTATACTTATTTTAACAAATGGCACTATATTGTGTGACACTAGTACTACCACAGCAGATCAGTGACTGTTGAACACTCACTCCTGCTGTTGTTTGATAAGCCACATTTATTCACCTCATTGAGGAAGAATGCATACCTGTCACTGTCCCTGATTTCAGAGAATGTCCCTGACATTGCCAAAGATTTTTGCCCTATTCCTTGTAAGATGTTTGATTTGCTGATAAGTCATTCAGGATTAAGAACAGTCGATGTGAAACAGAGTTTTAAACTCAATGCTCAGAAAATGCATGCTGCAAAACATGTTATGCTGTTAACTTTTTTAAGCGAAATGGATTAATATTTAAAAAGTGTTCCTGCTTTTTATAGGTTCATAGGTAGGTACTAGGCTATTGGCCCAAGGGCCTAAGTAAGCCTAGCCAACAAGGTTCCCTGGCTTACACCACCCAAGGAAGTTAATTTCCTGTGCCCCTGTTGAGCAGAGCCACAGAAGTGATCCCTGGGGTGTATTTCCTATTCACTCAAGATTTTTCTTGAAGAGTGCTAGAGGAACTTTGCTAGACATAGATGGGTAGCTTGTTCCAGAGTATAGGAAGTCTCTGGGATAGGAATCTATCCCTCCAGCATGTCCTGTTTATTGTGGTGACAAGGTTTAGGTCCCTAGAGCATGTAGCCCGGAGGGATTGGGTTTCTTTAGGTGTAGCATGTCCAACAGCTCTGGGTTTAACATAGCTTTATATGTTAGGCAGAGATCTCCTCCAAGTAGGCGATATGCTACAGAGTAAAGCGGGATATTTTGTGATGGTCAATGTAGGGCATCTGTTTGAGGCCAGTAATCCTCTTTGTGAGGTACTTCTGTGCCCCTTTCCAGCTGCTGCACATGTGAGGTACATTCCAAAAGGGGCTTTGTACTCTATAATGGGTCTAATGAGTACTGAGTAGAGGGGAACAATGACCTCTTTTTCCTGGATGAGAACCCTTTTGTGATGGTGTGCCACATAGAAGGATTTCCTGACTACTGTGGCATTGTGATTATCAAAGGAGAGACTACTGTCCACCTGGGTCCCAAGGTCTCTCTATCACACACTTGGCGTAAAGTAGACTGCCGTTTATGTGGTAATTCATGGGTACAGAGTTTTTACCAAAGAGGATGACAATGCACTTTTTGGCATTGAGCTTGAGGCCATGCCTCTGACACCAGGCATCTGTCTCATTGAGGCCCTTCTGTAGGATGTCCACTTCATTTAAGGAATCGACTATGGATCCTAGTTATCTTCGTTAGCCAGAGCCAGGCCTTCTGTGTTAGCCTGTACTTCAGAGAAGTAGATATCAAACAGGAGAGGTCCCAGGACTGAACCCTGTGGTACTCCACTTGTCACTGGTTTGAAGTCAGATTTGGAGTCTGCAACTTTTACAGTGTGGGTTCTGTCAGTGAGCCAGTTGGCAACCCATCTTGTGACGTAGGGATTTATACCTAGTTTAGTGAGTTTAGCTATAATTCCAGAATGGGGGATGGTGTTGAAAGCCTTGGCGAGGTCAAGATATGCTGTGTGAACCACCTTACCCCTCATCTACGGCTTTGGTGACTGCCTCAAAGAAATCGATCAGGTTCAGAAGGCATGATCTGCCTTTCACAAACCCGAACTGGGTGGGGTCCAGAGTTTGGAGGTTACCAATGTCTTTGTTTATGAGTTCAATGATTGTACGTTCCATAGCCTTGCAGACCAGGCTCATCAGGCTATAGTTCCCAGGATCAGTGGTGGCTCCCCCTTTGTGGAGTGGGATAATTGTTGCTGTGCACCATTCAGTGGGCACAAAGCCTGATACAAGACTATGATTGAACATGGTGCTTAGGTGAGGAGCCAGTTCATTCTGAAGTTCGTGTAAAACGCAGCCTGGGATGTTGTCTGGTCCCACGGGTGCTGTGTTTTTGGTTTTAGAGAGTGCAGCTTTTACCATGTAGATATGATTACAGGGACTCTGCATTCTTCCTGTATAGATATGGGCCTTTTAGGGGGTGAGACGAGAGTAAAGTTAGCACTGAACCTATCTGCCAGGATGTTGGCAATATTAGTTGGTTCTGTAATTTTCATGCCGTTGTGCTGTAATTCAGAGCAGATCTGGGTGTTGCCATTGCGATTCTTGACATAGCTATAGAATGCTTTGTGGTTGCCCTTAGAATCAGTGGTGATTTTGTTTTCGTAGCTAGCTTTGGAGGATCTTATAAGGGATCTCAGCTTCTTACTGAGTTTGACCAGGGAGCTCCACTACTCATGGGATTTTACTCTCTTGCAACAGTTTCTTTCTTCTGTTGTAGAGTTTGTTCATGGCAGGGAACCACCAGATTGGCTTCCTTTTTTTGGAGGATAGTGTCTTGGTTCTGTTTGAGATAGCACGATCCATGCACTCGTGTAAGCGCTTATAGAGTGCATTTGTGCAGGATTCAGCAGTCGTAACTGTATTGTCCATCTGCATGGGAGTCATGAAGTTCACCAATTCTGTCTTAAGAAGCATGAAGTTGGCTTTTGAGCCTTTATTTTTGGCTTTGCCCAGAACTCTTGAGCAAAGAAGTTGTGCATTATAGTATCTGGTGACCAGAAATTCTTTATAAAACTCCCTGAAAGAGAAAACCATCCCTGAAGATCAGAAGTCTCTGCTCTTCTTAAAATCGCTGGTAAAAACTGAGATAAGTCACTCTGCGGTGCCTGTCTCTAACTTTTAACTTTGTTCATGTTTGTACACTGATTATTGGCTTTATCCTAACAGGGTCTAGGATAAAGCATGTAATCAGAATTTGAATGATTTTTTTTTCTCATCGGTGGCAACTTATTTAGGGCCCCGACATATCAGAAGACTACCCCCCGCCCCCCAGCCATGGGTATCACTAGTGGCTTAATGCTGTCTATGGTGTTAGTTTTACTGGAGTGAATGCCCACCAGCAGGTTTAACTTGGTCAAAGAAACTATGTCAGCGGTAAAACATTTAATGAAATTATGTAGCCTGCTACTTGACAAACACTGTTACTACAGCTCTTATATTTAAATGTTACAGTAGAATAACTGGTGCCAGTCCTTAGATTTCTTCATTCTATGAGTTCTTACTACCAACCTACTTTATTAGATACACAAGACTACTGTACTAGCTTTACTTTTAACACGCACATAAAAATGATCAAAATAAAATAACTTGCTGTGGTTGGGGCCCCCAGTGACCACTGGGTTCGATGGTGCCTAAAGCCAGCCATGCACTAAGTGTATGCTCCGCAAGCCAGTATTGTATTTCAGTAAACTTCCCTTACTACAGATGTTCTCCTGCTCATTTCCCAGTGCTCCCATCAGCTTTGCTCCCTTGCCATACTTTGAAGGGGTCTTGAGTTAGTCCTGCTCTAGCCTTGGCAGATAATTGAAGTGCAAAACAATACAATCTCTCATTTGTTTAGAGTGCTACTCCATTAGTTTTCTTTATTTGTTGCCTTTAAGTCTGCAAATGTCCCTAATACTTGAAATGGCTTTATCTGCTACAAATATCTCACTTCTAACTTCCTGTCTACTTCCCCCACCTGGACAGGCCTAGTTGTAACTCTTTTAGCCATATTGTCATTTGATGTGCACTTTTCATGTCCTTTTCAATCTCCCGCTGATATGATCTTTCTGGATTTTCATGTTAATACTTCAAACTTTTTGCTGTTAGGTTTTAACAGTGCCACTTCTATATTGTTGTGCCATGGTCTATTAAGACATTTTTACTTGCCATTTGCTTATCATGGCCATTTTCCTGCAGGACTGTGTTTGATCCTTTTTGGCTTTGCTTCGCTCACAAAGCTACTCCTATTCCCACCCACCACTAACATCGCAACCTTTATACTGGGCCTACCCTTCCCTGTCCAAATTCTAACTTATCACAAGACTGCTCACTCCTCCCACCTGCCTCAACATAACCACTTCACAAATAACCACAAGCTCTTATACCTTCCAACCATAGAAATGACATCTGCCTCACCTGCTCTTCATACAATTACATGCACCTACATTTCATTATTGGTGTCCTAACTTACATTCTTCTCCTTGTACTTCTGGCTGACATACGATATGTGATACTCCCTTTCCTTTCTCATTATTACACAATTAGAATTAGCTAATAAGACAAATCGTTTTCCACTTACTTCTTTCCATCAGCTCCACTTTTGCCTCCCACCACTTCATATTACATACTACACTTCACTTTTTCTTCTCTATAATGATTGAAATTTCAAATGTTTCTCCAAGCATCATGTCTCTTTCTTTTGCTACTAACTTCCTAACAAACTATCACTGTATACTTTAACCTCTATACACCTCTCTTACTGCAGTTTACTCAGCACACTATAAAATCAGGAGTAGCTATACCAATATATCTCCCTGCCGTTTTAATCTCTCACCTTGACTTTTATTTTAATTACAAACTACTTCACTACCACCACTCTACTGAAAAATAAAGCTCATATAGGTTCCCTCTAAATCAGTATACTACCTCTCAAAAATCCCACAATGTGGTGAAGTCCACCCCAACCCAGGTCCCAAAAACTCACCAATTAATTTTAAATGGCAAATAACCACCCCTTCAAAATTGTGAATTAACTAATCCTCCTTTACCTACCACCTCAAATTATACCACCTCCCAGCTCTACTGTACTATCATTAAACAACCACCTATCCATACCAGTTAAACAAGCACATCAAACCCCTCACCCCATCATTCTCTCTTGTCTTCCAAAAAATTGAATATTGTCACTATCAATCTCTGTAGTTGTTAACAAAATTACAGAACTATATGCCTAGATATCACAGTATAACCCGGCCTTTCTCGACATTACAGAAACCTGGCTCAAGCCGAACATTAAAGATTTTGAACCACTCCTCCACATTACAGTGTTGTCAGAGCTGACAGGCCCCACAGAACCACTCGTCCACAAAACATAGTATTATCAGAGCTGACAGGCCCCACAAGAAAGCAGGAGGGGTAGCCTTAATTGATCCAAACTGTTGCTGCTCTTATGTGCATTAAGAAGATGTTGAGGCTTGGGTGTTCGTTTAAGTAGTTTATTTTATACACATACATCAGGATGAATGGCAGGAACATTAAACTTTAACTGATTACATACTTGCATGCTCACACTCTGGCTGCTCAAAATGGCACTGTTGCTTGCACATGTTCAGTACTTGTATGCATTGCTGACTTGCTGGAAAGGTTCTTAAAGCTATATAGCACACGCTGATCTGGGTCTACTTCATTTGCCCTAACTTCCAATTGCCTGACACCCATTTGCCCGAGACCAAATGACTGAAATTTCATTTGCCCGGCACTTCATTTGACTGACAAGTATTATTGGCAAGAAAATGGAATATACCCCCTTCCCCACTGTAGTGCGACCCTGGAGTTAGAATATATAGTTGGGGGTGTGGGGCACAGCCCCCCACAATGGGGGGTGAAGCTCCCCACTTACTTTTGTTTTACTAAGCAATATTAAATCAAAACCAAACAATATAATATGAAATTAAGTGGGGGGTTTGCCTCCCACACCCCCCTAACTATATATGCTAACTCCAGGTTCGCACTACAGTGGGGAAGGGAGCATATTCCATTTTCTTGCCAATAATACTTGTCAGTCAAATGAAGTGTCGGGCAAATGAAATTTCAGTCAAATGGGGTCGGGCAAATGGGTGTCAGGCAATTGGAAGTTAGGGCAAATGAAGTAGACCCGCTGATGATCTACATCCCTCTTCTTTACTGAGCTGTCTCATAAACAATGATATTAACCAAATTAGATACCAGCAGCTTAGGAATGAGACAAAAAAATCCATTTTACTAGATAAAAAAACTATTACTGCCATCTACAACAGAAAATTCAAAACAACGCTCAAAAGTTCTGGGCAGGTATAAATAAATTAATGTACCCGGGACAAACCACCACTCCCACCCCTGGAGACGCTATTGATAAAAAACACCTGAGGATGTCGCAAACACCTTCAATCACTTCTTCACTGAGACTATCCAATCCCTAGCTAGAAATCTGCCTCCAAATTGCTCTAGCTCTAAGTCAGCTATACCAGTACCCAACTCTCCTTTAAATTTCAACTGGTTGCCACATCATTTATTCAAGTCCTACTCAAAAAATTAAAACCTACAACCCTATCAGCTGATCTCCTTCATGCTGAGTATCAGCAAAAAGCAGCACCTGCCATAGCATACCCCATCTCCATTCTAATCAATCGAATCATAGCAGAAGCCACCATCCCCGCCATCTGGAAAACAACCCACATAATACCACTCTATAAAGATGGCAGCTCCACTGAACTGTCCAATTTTAGACTCATAGCTATACTGTCGCCACTGGCCAAAATTATGGAAAAATGCATCCATAGACAACTGCTACACCAGCTTATCCAGAATAATCTACTGGCCAACTCTCAACATGGTTTAAGGCCTCACCACAGCACAACCTCAGCCCTGCTTGCCTTCTCTAATGCCATAAACAATAATCGTAACAATAAATTATCCTCAGCCCTCGTCTTGGATCTCTCTCAGGTGTTCGATATGGTTGATCACCAGTTATTAATCTCCATACCCTGAAAACAGCATACCTAGATAATCAAGCACTCCAATGGTTCCAATCTTACCTGAGTGGTAGACAACAGGCCATCCTATGGCAGAGCAAACTATCCAACCTAACACCCTGGGAGTCTCCAGGGCTCAATACTGGGACCTCTTCTGTTCCCATTTTTATTGATGACCTCTACACTGTCATCCCAGATGCAAACTGCATTCAATATGCGGATGACTCCACTCTGATTTGCTCTGTTACCTCTCAGTCAGATCTGTGGACACTATCCGAGAATACTTTTAACACAGTTGAAAAATTGGCTCTCTGATCATCGTCTGATTTTAAACCCCAATAAAACAAAGTTGCTGCTTTTCTCCCCCACCAGTCAGTCCATTGCTTTATCCTTCTCCATAAAATCTAATAATGCCACCACAGTCTCCCGAGACTCCAATACGAAACTCCTAGGTGTTATAGTTGACAATAACCTTAAATTTGATTTGCATGTCAATCAAGGGTTGGGAAGGTGGCCTAATGGTTAAAGTGTTTGCCTTACAAACACAAGGTGCAGGGTTTGAGTCTCACAAGGGATAATTAGCTAGGCTTAAAATGGCTCACAAGGGCAGTTAGCCTAGTACTACACTATGAACCTAAACTATTAAAACCATCAATAAAAAGCTTGGGTCACTATACAAGATCAAACCTTTCCTAACCCCAACCGCTAGAACTGCCACTGTATGCTCTCATTTACTATCAACTCTTCTCTATGCTTCCCCTTTACTCACCAACTTGAGCAAAACTGAACTTAGCAAACTATCTAGCTGCTATAATCACATTGCCAGATTTGCCACCGGTATGCCCTACAGGACACACCACTGTAACAACCTAAAATGTCTTGGGTGGTTAGAACTGCCTTGTTTAATTCAGTACAACCAGCTAATAGTGTAGTGGCATATAAAGTACTTAACCTGAAAATACTCCTGCACTCAAAAGTATTATTTACCCCTGTAGCAACCTCAAAACACTTCGATCTCCTAGCAGGCTACTAGTCCAAACTGTCAAAACCAACAATTCAGCTGGTGTCTCTCTGTTTGCCAACTCCGTTGGTAAAATTTGGAACACACCTCCTGCTGACATTACTCTAGAATCCACCTTAAGTCCATTCAAGAAAAGGCTAAAACAGTATTTTGCATCACACTGGCTATGTTCTTGTTCCAAACCAGTCTAGAACTCTCCATATTACTGTATGCTAATATTTTCATTTGCTACTCAATTGAATTGCAATTTCTAGGTCTTTTCCTTATTAAATCTTAATTCATTTGATATTGTATAAATTGTTTATCTGAAAGAGTCTGTAACTGTATTTAATATGTATTATTAAATGTCTTTTCTGTTTGTACCTTGGAGCTTTTCTCCCCGGGCCTCTGCTGAAAATGGACCTGTATGCAGTCGGACTACCCCGGTCAAAAAAAAAAAAATTTTTTTCAATAGCCATGCATGTAAAATAAAAATAAATAAAAAAAAAAATAAAATTTTTCAATAGGCATGCAAGTTATACAGACACTAATAAAGAAAAAAATGTCCATGTTGCTGTGTATCTGGAACTAGATTTCAGCATGCAACCTGATCTTGTGACATAATAGTTAGTACTGGGTTTAGCAATAGGGACAGTTACTGGGGAATGTTCTGCTTGAGGAGTTTCAGGGATTTTCTCAGGAAAGGGGATTGCTGATGGAATGTTCTCTGGAACAGGAATATTGGACAAGTCACTCTGAGAACTAGAATCTTTCACAGGCAAGATGCTGTAACACTGGTTCGGATACTGGTAACAAATGCTTCCGATTTCATCTAAATTCCACTGTTTGTGATTCCACAATGTAAGATCTCAGCTCTTGACACAAACTTTTCACAAATCCGATGCGATCAAAACCTTTTGACTTCTACATCCTCACTATCTCCCCTTTTTGTAAAAAAACAGAGTGGTTTGCTGGTTTTTATCATAGTAAGTCTTCTAGAACAAATGTTTTTTCAACAGTTGGGCTTTTACTGCTTTGTTGTTCTTAGCACTTGGAACCAATAAATTACTGCTGATTGGTAGTGTGGTTCTGGTTTGTCTCGACATAAGTCTCTGGGCAGGTGAACCAAGATGATTATCACAAGGAACATTTCTGACATTTAACAAGTTTAGAAAAACATCAGTATTGCCACGTCTGGATTTCAACAGCTGTTTTGCACTTTGTACTGTATGTTCACCCAAGCCATTTGACTGAGGATATTCAGAACTACTTGTAATATGAACAAAGTCCCACTCTTCTGCAAATTTCTTGAACTGCTGACTTGTAAACTCTGCACCATTGTCAGAAATAACTCTAGGTGGGCTACCATGGACTGAAAAATGTCTCATCAACTTAATGACAGTACTGGAAGTTAGGTTAGGAAGTAGGTCACTCGAACCAATTTGAATAAGAGTCTACTAACACCAAGTCATGTTGACCATTCCTCTCAAAGATATCTGTGGCAACTATTGACCAAGGTAGTTCAGGAATCTGGCTTAACTGAAGTCGTTCTTTTTGAACTGATACATACTGAACAAGATGAAAGCACTTTCTCAATATCTCTTGACATAAAAGACCAAAATACTAGACCTCTTACCCATCTTTTGGTAGAATCAGTTCCTAGATGGCCACAATGCAAGATCTTAATATACTCTTGTTGCAAGGATTTTAGAACAATCACTTTAGGACCTTTCATGATGATACCATTGTCTGACAATCTCATCTCTGTATGGAAAATAAGGTTGTACGTCTACTGGTAAACAAGATTGCTTTGAAGGCTATCCTTGAATAATGAAGAGGTTTAGCTTCTGGAGAATTGGATCTGAAGCTGTGTGAGTTCTAAGCTCATAAAGGTGTGTGGAAGAAAACATTCTCACTTCCATGACATCAAAATCAAGTTGCTCATTGTTATGCTGTTCTGTGGTTTTTATGGGCAATCTGGATAAATTATTAGCAAGGTAAAGAAGTTTGCCTTTTGTGTAAACAAGATTGAAATTGTACTTTTGCAATCTGGGCATCATGCGTTACAGTTTAGCTGGAGCTGTATGCATAGGCTTTCTCAAAATAGTGACTAATGGTTGGTGATCAGTTTCGACCTGGATAGGTCAGCCATAAATATAATCATGGAACTTTGAACATGCAAACACAATTGCCAAAAAGCTCTTTCTCAAGCTGGGCATATTGCATCTCCATTTGGGTAGAGTTCTCGATGCATAGGGTACTGGTCAACCCTCTTGAAGAATGATTGCACCTAGACCAATTTTAGAAGCATCTCAGGAAAGAGTAACTGGTTTGTGAACATCATAGTAGCTGAGAGTGGGTTAGCAATTTTCTGCTACAGGACATCATGCTGTTCTCACCATGACCAAATAACAGCTTTGCATGTCGGCTCTCATAATGGTGCTGAAAGTTGGCTTAAATCTGAAATGAACTTGCCTAGATAGTTGACCATGCCAAGAAAACTTTGTATGGCTTGGACATTGTCTGGAGCTGGCATCTCGAGAATTGCAGTTTGCTTGGAAGGATCTGGTCATAAGTGTGAAATGGTACACAAGTGACCAACATAAGTAACTTCTCAGAGTGAATTTGCACTTCTTAGTATTCAGCTTAAGATTCACTTCATGTGCTCTTCCCAGAACTTTCTGTCATGTTCTGCTTCACCATTGCCTCCTACTAAAATATCATCTACTATAATAGCATAGCCAGAAAAAAATTGCTCCATTGCATGCTGAAAGACTTTACTGGCAGAATTTATCCCAAATGGCATTCTCAGAAATCTGTATCTTCCAAATGGTGTACTAACAGTGGTTAACAATGAAGATTGTCAGTCAAGCAAAATTTGCCAAAATGAACTCTCTGCATCTAAGACAAAAACAGTGATATTTGGCATGAGAGTAGTAGCCTCTTTGACTCTGTGCATTGGATGGTAAGGCCTTTTTTAGTGCTTTGTTCAGATCTCTTAGATCAATACATATTCTGATATAATCTCAGCTTTTCTTATGAGCGACTACCATGGATGATATCCATTCAGTAGGTTCTTCTACTGAAGAAATTATTCCTAGCTGCACCATTTTGTCTAGCTCAGTTTTGACTCTGTCCTGCATAGCTACTGGAACTTTCCATGCTGGTCTGACCTCTGGGTTTAACCTCGGGGAGTACACAACTGGTAGTTTGCCTAGTTTGTCTGCAAAAATATCAGCATACTCATGGTTTGGGTGAAATCTGAGCTGTTGTCCTACAGGCTTACATGGTGAACTTATTAAATGAAAGCAGTCCCAGTTTCAAACTGCCTCTGAGGCCTAATAATGACTGGACGTGTCTCTTGACTATGAAAAATTGCAAGTCCTATCTGTACCCAGAAGAGTAACATGAAAGCACTACTGAGCCTTTGGTTTGAATCGCTTCACCACCATAAGCAACAAGCTTCACGCACTTAAATCAAGTTCTGTAGCTTTTACTCTAGCAAATGTTTCTGCTGACATAATTGCACTTTGAGCCAGTACCTACTTTGATCTCTACAGGACTCCCATTAATCCAAACAGTACAAAAAATCAAATTCTTTGCCCACAAATATACTGCATTAACTGTTTCACCAAGCACAGACACACCATCAACATAAAAAGTAGGGTCGCAGCTTTCTAATTGATCAACTTGCCTCTTGGAATGCCCTCTTTTAATAAAAGAATGTGTCTTGTTTGATTTACAAAATCGTTTGAAATGATTCCATTTATTGCAAGAATGACACTGCTGACCAAAAGCTAAGCACTTTTCTCTTTTGGACTCATGATTTCCACCACAATTATGACAGTTGACTATGAAGTTAGGTGGGGCACATGTTTTGACTTTGCTGACTTCACCCTTATGCTTTACTGAGCATGTTCTGGAATTTGCTGGAAAGACACTGGGTTTCCCAGGGATTATTACAGGATCTGCAGTAGCTGCCATGTGCTTGGGCCTGTTTCTTTTAACCACATGCTGCATACTATCAACATGAGCTTTGTCACTGTGCCTTCCACTGCTATTCTCATTTGTAAGCATACTTGTGTGCCTCTCTGTAAGCTCATATATCTGACAGATCTCAGTAGCCTTATTCAAAGTTAAATCACTGTCTTGAAGCAAACATTTTCTCAGTGTCATTATTAATACCACACACAAGGCTGTCTTTTATCAAGTCATCTCTCAGATCACCAAATCTGCAGATTTTAACCTTGTTTCTCAAGTCAGTTATATATGCTGCAAAAGTTTCACCAGGCTTTTGATCTCTTGTGTAAAATAAGTGCCTTTCCATTGTAATATTTATTTGGTGGTTACACATTTCTCTAAATTTATGTTTTAAGCACTCGGGGTCTTCCCTTGTTTCAGCCAGTACCACTGTGTGGCAGTCTTCCCCCTCCTCTGCAAACACAGTAGTGCATATACAAATTAACGCTCTATTTCCATGGCCTCTGCACCAGCTAAATTAAGCAGAATAAATGCGTTTGTACATGTGTCTTTGTCAGAAAAAGCAGCCTGTATGAAAATATTGTATTCCTGGTCAAACACACTCCAATTTTCTGCAATATTGTTATCAAACACAAGCAGTGAGTGTCTGCAAAATCCTTGTGCCATGCCCGCAGATTATAGTAAAACACAATGCAAAATGATCATTATAATTATATATGAACATTCCCACACACCAGGTACTTGTAATAATATTCACATGCACACTAAACTCTTCAAAATACTGTACTCTGCGGAATATGCAGTGAAACAACTGTATTTTGTGAAATACTGTTTGAAATTACTGTACTTTGGGAAATAACTGCACTGTAATATTGCACACACTTGCAAACACTTTGCACACCAGATATTTTGAATAGCTTTAGTTAATACAGAAAAGTAGCACATAATGAAAAAATATGGTTGTTTTGGCTTTTTTGTACATTTGATGCAATTCGAATATCGTTTCAAATGTTTTTGTAACTATTTTGAATATTTTTATCAGTATGTCGCAGTTCTGGACATTTTGTTTAATAAGAAGTTTGTTTTGAGCATTCTGAGTGTTTTGTTGTATATTTATAGCAAAAGAAATCATTTAAGCAAGTTTTAGTACCTGGAACTTGTTTCTGACCTGTTTTGTGAGTCGTTTGAGCAGTAGGGATGATCCACTCCTGTATATTCCTCCAACTTTAACTGGTTGCCTCATGGCTGTAACTCTGGATCCTATTCTGACACATTGTCATTCTTCTTATGTGCATTAAGAAGATGTTGAGGCTTGGGTGTTTAAGTAGTTTATTGTATACAAATACATCAGAATAAATGACAGGAACATTAAACTTATACTGACTAACTACATACTTGTATGCTCACACTCTGGCTACTCATTCAAAATGGCACTGTTGCTTGCACATGCTCAGTGGTTGTATGCATTGCTGACTCACTAGAAAGCTTCTTAAAGATATATCACACACACTGATCTACAACTAGTATCACTGCTAAAGCTTAAATAAAAACTGCCATCAGGTTACTAGATCCTACTTGGATATACTATAACAACTTTAGAAGAAATCTTCTCCTGGACAACAAATTATATACCTTATGGAAAAAAAAACACACTATAAGATGTAAATATTGACTGGCAATACCTTACATCAGACTTTCCCCTCAGCTTGGGTGGCCACGGTGGTGCAGTGGTTAGCGTTGCTGCCTCACAGCAAGAGGTTCTCTGGTTCGATCCTCGGCTGGGGTGCCTTCTGTGTGGAGTCTGCACGTCCTCCCTGTGGTTCCGTGGGTTTCCTCCGGGTGCTCCGGTTTCCTCCCACATCCCAAAGACGTGCTGTAGGTGGATTGGACACACTAAATTGGCCCTAGGCATGAGTGCATGCATGTGTGTGCCTTCTGTGGAAGGTTGGGCGCCGGGCTGGCAACTCGACGCTGTAAAACTCCACTGCCAATCATGAGTGAACGGTGATCCGCTGTGGTGACCCCTAACCGGGAAAAGCCGAATGAAGAAGAAGACTTTCCCTCAGCTGGTATACACTTTTATGGTAGAAATTAACCACCATTTCTCACTACCCAGGCAAAAAAAAAAAAATACAGTGCCTAACATAGACAAAGTTAGGAAGGAATGACTTAAACTTAAAACTTCATATAACCTGCAGCTTTATAGATAATTGTGAAAACTTAGTAAAAACAAGTTAACTTCGATTAAAATATATATATATTACAGCCATCTACAACTTCAGCACAAAAATGACCCCACAAAATTCTGGACAAAAATACGTAACCAGTTACATCAGGGATCAAACAAGAAAGCAACCCTTCTCATAACAGTTTGCCGCTAGAAATTGTATCCTTATTCAATAACTATTTCATAGAAAGCATTAGCTTCCTAATGTAGATCTCTTAATGCTATCCAGTGCTTTTACCACCCTTCAGTAACACGCAACCCTAGTAATTCAGCAAATGACAGGTTAGACCAAAACCAGTATTCTTTGTACACCATACACGGTACTACCACTTCCTTGACTCCTCCCCCCAGCATCCCCACATGAACCTAATTCACCTTCTATACCTATTGCTAACAACTTTCATTTAGGACCTGCCTCCACATCAAATTTCCTGTACTTAAACTCAAACCTTGCTCCACTGCAGCTGACAACCTCCCACCTGAATACCTACGGATAGCTGCTGATGCCATAGCATACCCGGTCTCTCTCCTTATCAGTGCACTAGTAGCTGAACCCCATGTACCCTCAGCATGAAAATAATCCTATATTATCCTTCTTTATAAAGGTGGCATCTCTGCTGATGTCTCTAACGTTTGGCTTATTGTCGTTATTATCACTTCTCTTAAAAATTCTTGAAAGATGTATTCATAAGCAGTTCCTCCACTATCTTTTACAAGAATGCCCTTTTAACATCCGCCCAACACATAGTACAACTACTACCCTCCTATGATTCATAGTCACCACAAACAAATACAGGGACTCAGGCTAACTTGCTTCCTCATTACTCCTTGACCTGTCAAAAGTCTTCAGTACAGTTTCTCACCCCAAACTACTGTGTACACTGTCTCAACTTGGACTACTCCATTTTTTATTACTGTGGTTCAATAGCTATTTAACTGATAGGCTCCAGTCTGTAAAAATGGCAGACTACTCTCTCTCCATACCTACAAGTCTCTACTGGTGTACCCTAAGGTTCTATTATTGATCCCCTCCTCTTTAATATCTTTACCAATGACCTATATATCTCTGTAGGTCCAGCCTATCTCATACAATACACTGATGACTCTACTCTTATGTGCATCTAAGAACTTGCATCAACTCCTTCATATCATGCAATTTCTTCAGTTGAGAAATGACTCCATAATGCCCAGATACTACTGAACCCTAAAAAAATGCTATTTTCCCCAAATCACTCATAGCTGATAAAGTGAATTTCAAAATCTTTTCACTAAAAAAATGAAATTGAAGTAGACTTCCATACAAAATTTCCTGGAGTGATTTATAGATGATATCCTTAAATTTGATCTGCATGTTCAAAATAACATAAAAAGACTCGCCAAAAATTAGGAATGCTCTACAGAAGCAAAAGTTTCTTAGGAACACCACCAAAACCATTCTTGCCACTATCTACCGGTTTCCATCTCTCTTACATGGTGCACCCATCCTAACCAACCTTCAGGCTACAGTTGCAGTTAAAATAAACTGGCACTGGATGCATGCTATAATAAGGTTGCAAAATTTGCCATCAACAAGCAATACTGCAGCTTCCACTGTATTGCCCTTAAGGCTTTGAATTGGCTTTAACTGACTTATCACTTAGAGTAAATACAGCTTATTTACACACACAATATTATTCACAAAGCTAAAGACCCACATTCTTTTACTCTTGTTCTCCATTACCTAATAGACTACTTTGATCTAATAAACAATATCTTCTCTGCATATATAGACCCCACAACGCCTATGGCCTAAGTTTGTGCTCGTACTCTGCTTCTAAAAATGGAATCCTATCCCTCTGTATATTAGATCTACCTCTAAATTCTCCAACTTCAAACTACTACTAAAAACTACTTGAAGAAAATCTGGCTCTGCTCCTGCACTATCCCAGGCTGAAATCCCTCTTTCCACCAGCGGCATACTTTGACTATATTCAGAGGGAAGGAATTAGTGAAATCTATTTCTTAAACAAAGAACAGATGTTTTACCTAGGTTATATTATTTGGTTATCCCAGTTCCAAAGAGTGTAATTGGTCTGTTTTAATGTCCTCTCTATGAACTATAATTTGTGAATACTATATCTATTGGCAATGTTTTTTTTTTATCTTGTTATAGCTGTCCAAATATGTTCACTATATGTGCATAAGTTCACATTGTATGAACTGAAGCTGAAGTTTTACTTGATTAATGTGTCATTCTTCTGTATTACGCTTTGTAATAACTTTATTTAATTGTAACCATGTTATGTCAATGTGGAGCTTTCTCCCCATGCCTCTGCTGAAAATTAGATATTATCCCAGACAGACCTTTCCTGGTAAACAAATGTCATTTAAAATTAGGCAGTTGCTGGTGACCATCATTCCCAGGCTTGGCTACATGGCTGGATCCCATTATACTTGGTTTTGAGTCTATGATAATTTAAGTGGATTTGTAAGGGAGTCCGTTTTGTGATCGCTGTTAGTTTCGCTCCTGTGAAGTCAGTTTGTAAAGGGTGACCCTACCTGGAATGGAAATCTTAAGGCAGGGTAGATGCAAGGATCATCAGGATACACAAATCCCTCCACCACAAAAAGCTTATGATACTATGATGGGATCATGGCATACTGAAAGCATTACATATAAGTTTGATTGGGGATATCTGCACATCCTGAAGAATGAGCTAGGAATAGTGAATTCTGGTTTACCCAATTTGCTTTCTAAATTCATTACTTTTATAAGGGTAAGTGGTTTAGAAGGTGGATGGAGATCAATTGTTTTTATTCTGTTTTTGCTCCTTCTATAAAAAAGTGTCTAATATGAAACATTTAAAGATTTCTAGGGAATAGAAGAAAGTCAGGGTCTCCTTCCAAAAATAAATAAATCCAAAAAATAAAGTTTTCGAACTACTTTTAACTGAAGGAGTTTGTGTCTTTTCCTGAGTGATATTGCTCTACTACTGCTTGTGGTGTACCTAGTAAATTACTAAACTCCAGCAGAAGTCTGCCCTGTAATGGAAACTGCAAACCTGGCTGCACAATGGCCAGCCTATAACTTCCACATAAATTATAAGACCTAATGTTTCCTAAAACACTTTGAAAATATAAAAGGAAGCAGTCCTGCAGCCTAAGTTTGTGCCTGGGGGTTCATATTTAAACTTTGAAGAAAGCAAAGCAACCTTGTGTCAGAAGTGAAAATGTAGAGCTAGGTAGTGAGTCATAGAACCAGGTAGCATTATAAGGCAACAAGTTAAAAGATACAGAAAAGGGGAATACAGCTGACCATACAGTGGCATGCAAATGAAGATGCACAATCTGATGAGTGTTTGACATGCAGATGAGAATCAGTGAAAGTAGGTCACAATTCATAGTCTTCAAGCATGAAGTCACAGAGACATTTGTGTCTCTATATAAAGACAACAAAACATAAAAGAAAACACTAGTATTGCAAAAGCAAATATGCTTCATGAAGCAGCACCTGCAAACAGTGGCTTCTTATCAGCACCACTATTGTTCTCATGGGGGCTCAATGTGGCAACATACCAAAGAAAGCAGTAATGGTGAAAACTAACTTTATACCAAGTGACAGACCAGGAGATCCAGAACTGCTTTTGAGTGGACAGAGACCTTATAACAGGCACTGATTGACCCATGTGGCCCAAAGCTATAATTGGAGAAATGTGTGGATTTCCCATACCAGTAAATACCAAAGTATATTTACCTCTTCCAGTTCTAGCTACAAGGACCTTCCAGAGACAGACTTGGAGACACACTGGGTTGATCACAGGCATTTGCTTGTAGAATACTCAAGGTTTTCATCAATAGATTGCTGCTAGATGTAGACAAGCACATCTGCTCCTCAATATAGTAGGGGGAAAAAGCTGATGCAATGCATGGCTTTTATGATATTGCTCACCTTCCTGAACTGCTGTGAGCATTAGAGTGCAGCCATGTTTATAAACGTCTGCTGTTCTTGGGCAGCATTACATGGACAGAAAGGGCTACCATTCAATCAACTGCCAGGTAGTGTGCAGTAAATTGGGGTTTATAATCAATGTGTTTGCACTGCACTGGCATTTCCTATAATTTCAACATATAGCATAAAGGTCATCTGTATCACCTTTTCCTGCCCAGTGACATTCCATAGGGTATCAGCCCCTCCTCTGCAGCAGGTATCAGACTTGGTAGCTCAGCTGAATGATACCATTAGGTTATCAGAAGCAGGTGTATCCCATGGCACTGGTCATCTGGACCCAGAATCTACTTTTTCTGGTTCCCACTAATGTCACTCTGGGCTGTTTGGAAGCTGCAATGCTGCTTGTTCCTCACCCTGTCCCCAGCCATTTGTCTGCTCTTTGCTCATATATAGTGGAACAGCAATTTAAAACATGAACGAATGGCTAGAAGACTTCTGTTGTATAAGTAAACTTGCCAGAATGGTAGATTTTCTAGTAGATCACTGTTGCAGTAGGATCTGATTACTGGTCAGCTTTCCAAGTTTCAGGGCACCTTCCAAGTACCCTAACTGTAAGGAGCTCAAGCAAAGCCACATAAAAAGGCAGTTTGGGAAACAAAAGCTTTGGACCTTTTGCGCCTCAAAAAGGGAGGCTTTAGCCCTGAAAGGAAATGCTAGGAAAGGCAAAAGTGATTGTATT
Organism: Protopterus annectens; assembly: GCF_019279795.1. Taxonomy (NCBI): domain Eukaryota; kingdom Metazoa; phylum Chordata; order Ceratodontiformes; family Protopteridae; genus Protopterus; species Protopterus annectens. The sequence continues at coordinate 1,840,586,875 of NC_056728.1, forward strand.
TAATATGTAACTAGATGGCGCAGTGATTGCGTTGTCACCTCACAACAAGAGGTCCTCCTGTTTGATTCTCGTCTGGGCTACCTTCTGTGTGGAGTCTGCATGTCCTTCCTGTATTCGTGTGGGTTTCCTCTGGGTGCTCCGTTTTCCTCCCATGTTACAAAGACATGCATCTGGAGCATTTCTCCCCAGGCCTCTGCTGAAAATTGGCTTCATTCCATGTCAGACTTTCCCAGTAAACAAATGCAAAATAAATAAAATAAACTATTTACACAAGGACAAATACATTCATATGCTGGCAACACATGAAAACAAAACAGAATAAGGGGGATAGAGGGAGGAACCTAACTATTCTTGTAAGTGGCTTGTTATGTTTAGAATGACAAAAAGAAATGGCATGAGATGAGCATCTAAAATTCTCTGCTTACCTTCATAGGAGACCAATAGATTACATTTTTCCTGAAGGATTTAGTTCTGTACAAGTTGTGTTGGAGTTACCTATGAACATTCAGAATATATAGAATTCTTTCTCCCTTGTTTTTAGGTTGTAGAAATACCTGGAAATAGATTGGCTCAAAGCATATTCTAAACCCTCTTTAGGCATATAAGAAGGATTTGTTTTCAAAGAAACCTTGTCCTGAGGTAGGGTTGGCTCATCATAAAAGCTTGTAATTCAGAAATTCATGCAGAATTCAGAGGAATGAATAGCACGGTTTTCTATGTAAAGAACCTCAAATTAACTTTATGAGCTATTCAAATGGATGAAGCATTAGTTTTTCAAGTACAAAGCTATGACCCCAAGGAACTTGATTAGAGGACATGTAGAAAGGGGAGAGTCTACGGCCAGTTAAGTATGAAGGTCCAGAGGATAACTCACACAAATCTAAAACCAGAGACATCCAGTCCTTAAATGGGTCCTGGTTCTTAGAATTGCACTAACTAGAAAATCTTTTCTATTTACACATGTATGATTTTCTAGTAGCAAGTTTTTTTTTTTAATTTCCTTTTGTACCTGCTTTATGTCCTCGGAAAATAAGTGCCTGAAAGAAATCAGTATCATCCAAGCAGTTAACTGAATAGGTTCATAGGAGGTTACTAGGCTAGTGGTCATAGACCCTTTGCAAGCCTAGCCATGTTAATCCCAAGTATCCTCATTTGTTCTTTTTGGATAGTTCATAGAATTAATTTATGAACAGAGCGGGTCTGTGATCAACACTGGCTACCCCTGTCCATGAGGGACATGGGTGCCACCCCAGGGGCAGATTTGTGGTCTCCCATCCAATTATCTAGGTTGAGTTTGAATAGGGTCAGTGAGTAGCTCTGTTTTACATGAATAGGAAGTCTATTCCAGAAAAGAGGCACTCTCTGGGAGACATATGTCTCTCCAGCATGTTCTGTTAATGTCACAAGTTGGGTTGAGATCCCTAGAGCGAGTGATTCTTGCACCATCTGACTTGCAGATGTACAGTATTTCCAATAGGGCAGGGTTGGAGATTGCCCTATAGGCCAGACACAAGTCACCCCTTAGCAGCCTATAAGATAGAGAGTAAAATGACAAGGCTTTCAACCTGTCCATGTAAATCATGGTTTGGAGCCCCTGTATTTTCTTAGTGAGAAACATCTGAGGTCTCTCCAGCTGCTGCAAGTGTCTGGTGAGGTACATGCAAAAGGGTGCATTATACTTCAGTCTGGAGTGTTACAAACAACCCATGTCTTGTGTAAGTAAATCCAGCCTGTGAAGACACTTGTGCTAATTGCAGTTGGCCAGTGTCAAAAAAGGGAGAACCACTGTTGCCTGGGCAAAAACAGGGTCACCATGTCTATCCTTGGAGATTCCTTTCAGATTTTTAGAAGGACCCTAGGTATCCATGGAAGGGGTGGAAAAGCATATAGGAAAATGCTGTCCATGGAAATGTGGATAAAGCATGTGTCCTCCAGGCCTGTCTGAAAGGAATACTGTAGTGGAAGTTCTTTAACTGTCTGCTTTAAAGGAGGCAAGCAGATCTATTTGAGTTGTTCCCTCTAGTTGAGTCCGTTCTTGTAAGATTCCCAGGTGAAATTTCCATTTCTGATGTCCTGTCCTGGTCCTGCTCAGTCTGCTAAAATATTTTGCTCTGAAATGTTTGTGGCCTTGAGTCAAATTGAGCTGAGTGGTCACCTCCCAGGCCATTATAGTAAGTCTGCAAAGAGGGTAAGATCTGGTGTCCTCTTGTTTATTTGTATACCACATCACTATGGTGTTAGCTGTGATAACTTGAAGAGGTCCTGGGGACCAGAAATGTTTTAAGGATTTCCAAGCACTGATTGTTGCCAGTATATCATTGATATTGATTTGCTTTTGTCTGACCTGCTTGTTTCACAGATCTTGCACTTTCACCCTTTTCAATGCAGTCCCCAAGCAAAGTCAGAAGCATCTGTTGTAACATGCTGAAGAGGAGGAGAGGAGACCTGGGTTGAGAGAGAACTGGTCCACCCACCACAATATCTCCCTTCTCACAAACCCCATCACAGGAATCTGAAAAAGATAAAGGGTGTTGATGGTGAGACCAGACTGATCTGAGGTACCAGTGAATTTTTCTCCTACAAAATCTGGCCAAGGGAATCGTGGTAATCCTAGAAACAATGAAACCCAGAATCCTGAGAAATTCCCTGGCATAGACCAGATATTAATTGGAAAAGCGTAGGAAAATTTCATTTTGTCTAGTGGAAAAGGCTCTCTTCCTAGAATGAATCTAGAAGGCATCCCAGAAAAATATTCTGTGTGAAGGGATGACGGAAGATTTTTATAAGTTCGTCTGAAACTCCAGACTGAGCAGAAGTTGCATGACACTTGCCATATAATCTTGACAACTGGGTTTGCAGATGTAAGACTATTACTGAAATGTGGAAAGAAGTGAATACCAAGTCTGCAGTAAACAATTATTGGAGCCAGACAGTTTGTAAATACCCTTGGTGCAGTGGATAGACCAAAGGGTATGATCAAGAACTGATGATGTAAGCCAAATACAGAAACTCTTAAGAAACATCTGGAATCTTTGCCAATGGGAATGTGATTGGAAGCATCTTATAAATCTGACTTTACCATTAAACTGGGTAGAGGAATGAGAGATAACAGGGTGTGGAGGGATAACAGTTTGAACTTTTGGACCATGTCAAAAAGTTGAGAAAGGAGAGGTCTTGGACTAGTCTCAAAGTTCCCTCTTTCTTTAGCATTAGTTAATACTTGAATAAAAACCTTTGCCCATCCAATCTGAGAGTACTGGTTCTATGACCTTCTGAAACAACATTTGCTCCGAAACTGGAGGAAATAGGGATGTTTTGGTTTATAGGATGAGACAGAACCACCTGAAATGGAAGAAGAGATGCCCACTGTCATCTCTACCCCTTTTGGATGATTTTTCAGACCCCGTCTGAAATAATCTGATGGCACCTGAGAAGATGAAAACCTAGACTGAAGAATAGATTGCCGAGGTAGGGGGGGCCTGGAGAGACTAGTCATTCTTGCTTTTTGGACTGGCCTTGATTCTGGGTGGCTTTCATTTTTTAGAGCCTTCTTGCTATTGCTTTTTAAAATCATGTTTGTTAGCACTTGCTGCTGATAGCCTAGTATGAACCTATGAACCTATCTGCCCAAGGGTATCTACAAGCCTAGCCCATAGTTATGTGGCTTTCGCCACCCCTTTAGTTTGAATAAAAACTATGCCTATCATTTTGCTGTGCCTCTGTTAGATCAGTTAGTCTGATCAGTTAGAGAAGAGTTTTTATTAAACTTGGGAAAGGAGGGTTAGAAAATTTGGGTCACCCCTTGAATCGGCATCCCCCTTTCATCAAATCTCTTAGGAACCTCAACAGCAGAAGAATGTAACCAAGTAAATCTCATAACTGTCTTCAAAGCAGCAGCAGCTCTTGAGACAGTATCAGTAGAATTATAAAAACAAGTAGTGTTTGGTTACATGAGAAGACGGTGCAATTAAGGCATCCAGTGAATTCTTTACCTCAGAAGAGGGGAGGTTAATAGCCAAGTTTCTCATATTTTTTATAGCAGCCAATACAAATTTTAACAAGAGCCTCACAGTTCAAAATTCTGAAATTTAAAGTAGCAGAAAATAGTTTTTTTTTTTCAAATCTGTCAAAAGCTTTCCCGTCCTTGTCAGATGGAATGGTGGTAGCATTAATCATCTGTTTAGCAGCAGATGTTTTAGATATGGAAATAATTGCAGGATTTGCTTTAAGATTAAAAAATAGATAGAGTCTGAGGTAGATGTTTTAGAAGCAGCAATTTGGTTGTCAGGCACACCACAATCTGTTAAAAAAATCCTCTAAAGCAGATAAAACAGGAGAGACAGCAGCAAGCTATGGAATATCCAATTGCAGCAATTCATACAGATTGTATTTTGTTCCCATAGAAATACCCCTTTCATTTTAGCTGAGGTCTCAAAATAAAGAGAGCTCTTCTGGAGAGAAATCTTAAAGTAACACTTTCCTCAAAATCAGAATCTTAAGCTTGTGTAGAAATTGCTGCAGACCCCCCACTCTCTGATCTTCTTCTTTCTGAGATCAGTGTCAGAATAGGGAGTTCATTTTTTCTATATGAAGAAATTTGAAATATTAAAAGCCAAAAATTAATTTCTTAACAAATCCCATTGTCATCTCTGTCCATTGTAATGGAAAGAGAAGTAACATTCTTATTTTTTTTGCTTTCTTTTCCTGGGACACTGCCTGGAAAAAGACTTATGGCAGAGGTGCTATCCCAATGATAAGGTATCATAGCTCAGATATGCAATAGACTCTCACCTACTCCTTCCCCCCAAGATTGACATGAATGGCTCTCCCTTGTCTGATGAGGACAACTCTACAGCCATAAAAGACATGTCTAACTCCCAGTCCTCAGTGGCTTCCTGAGGAGCTATACCAGAGGGCCTGACAAACATCAATAAGAGGTCCAAGGAACTAGGTCTGGACATGGCAGAGTCACCCATCAGTGGCTTGGTCAGAGAGGGAACCAACCCGACAGCCAAAGATTCCATAGCAGTTTTCTTCTTGTGGCCATGGGAAGGAAGAAGCAAGGAGACCAGTAACTTCTCCATGATCCTACCAAAAAGAAGCCTGAAAGATGTGTAACAGAGTACACAAGAGCAGGTAAATCTGACCCGAAAATAAAGCTTTTGAGGTAAAAAAATAAATAAATGACAGTCCAGAAAGGTACTATATCTTGCCCCTAACACTCCAACTCTGTACAAAAATGTAGAAATTTACAAGAATTTTTTTCACAGTTTTGTGACACAAGCGTATAATGGCAAAAACTCCCCTACAATCAGTGACGGTCCATAAAAACAGTTTTACCAGTTATATATATATAGGTATATATTTTTCACAGAATAAGCACAATTTTCCTTAGTAAATGAAAAAGTAGAAGGTTTTCCCCTAGAAGGGTATTTATCTGCCCATCCTTGAAGAGCACACGTCAGCTTTTGATGTTCAAACTCCCTTTTTATGTGGCTCTGCTCGAGCCCTTAAACCAGGACATGTGGAAGGTGTCCTGAAGCTTTTAAAGCTGGTCTGTGGTAATTTGCTGGCATGATATAACCCAAACAGCTTAGGCTACTGCAACAGTGATCTAATGCTGAACATCGGGCTGAACTTGAGGATGGATTATGTGGAGAGAACACAAGATTTACAGGAGTACCAGAACAAACAGTGATCTAATGCTGAACATCGGGCTGAACTTGAGGATGGATTATGTGGAGAGAACACAAGATTTACAGGAGTACCAGAACAAACTGAAGGGCAGAACTGTAAAGACTTCATGAGAAAATGCCTCCACACATGGGACTGTTCTTTCTAGTTGATGATATTGCAATAGAGAGAGCACAGAGTAAAAATTTTCCAATGTGAGATGAAGAAAGCAGCCAAGACCTATAATTAAACTGGAAGCATATATCAGCTAAATGAAGCATATATCAGCTAAATGAAGAAATTATCTGTATTTTGTGAAGGAAGCAAGCAATTTTAAAAGTTAGACATGCAAGCATTTATGTGGATACTGGCGTTTCATTACTAACACAAGCAGAAATGCTTTCTTCCTTTCATAAGATTCTCATAAAAATGGGACCTTGTTTTACTTCAAGTCTTGTATCCAGCTTGATTAAAGACCTACACTGATTCTTGACAGACAAAGAGGAGCTGCCAAAGAGAAAATGGCTAGAGGCATGAGAATGTGGTGAGGGTGCAAGCAGTAAGTCAATAGGTGCAGAAAAGACAATGAGCACTTCAAGGGAAAGATTTTCAGCAAATCCTTTTTCAGATTTCCATAATAAAATGATGGAATTAAAAAACGACTTGAGACAGTTTTCCAGAAAGTGGAGACACTATAAAAAATGATACACTTGAACATTGAATGAGTACACTATTTAGAAAAGAATGTCAAAATGTACTTAAGTTTACATTTAACCAAATTGGCGACCTATACTGAATGTTGTCTGATAAAAGTCCTTGTTTTCAAACTGCAAATTATTTATATGTTGCTTTTGCTTCTACTAAAGGTGCTGTGACACACACAAGGGGAATTGGGGACACAAGTAAATGACTTATGAATGAAAAGGGAAATTAATATGCTATGGAAACCAGTAGACAATATTGTATAAACGTAGTTCAGGAAATGCATGTGCTAGGACTGGGAAAGCATTCAAAATTAATGAGATAAGTATGTTGACTGGAAAGAGGCTAGATAGCAAGATTTACAAAAATACTGCATTGGAAACACTTTGAGGGAAAGCTGTTTGGTAGCTTAGTATAACTGAAATGTAAAATATGTACACAGGAAGATAAATCAGAATAATTTGAGAACTGTAATTACCACTTGAGGAATAACTGCTGCTTTTCATTTTCTTGTAATTTGTTTAGACTGGCATAGCTGCAGTGCTCTTGGAAGGTAATTTACCTTCCTTGATAAACTCAACTAGTTTGCAAGAGGGGGGAGTCGCTGCGTCTGGATAATAAAACTTTTTTGAATAATGCTTGACCTTTTAAAACAGTTAAAGCATCTGATTTTTTTTGGCTATTTAGCAAGACAAAGAGAAAGCGACAGCTTTAGAAAGAAAATACTGCAGGCAAAAAATATATCTGTGATTTTATAATAGATGACAGAGTTTGAACAATATCAACATAGGAACAAGCTTCACACAGTTGTTTGTATAGAACATCCACTCTGACTTGCAAAAAGATGTATATAAGAAGAAAACATGCTGCTCCAAAGCCACGAAACAGTATTTTAATAAACAAATGTAAGCACTTTCGTTTCCAATGCTTCAGAAACATCATCAAACAGATACACTATCTCACATCCTTTAAATACCATAAAAATGTCACTCACATCCTTTAAATACCATAAAAATGTCACTCCTTAAGGGGGTGGCACCCAAGTGCAAGGCATGTTGTTTGTGCAACATCTCACTTTCTAAGAAAGGTGGCGCCAAAATACAAGATACAAAGTTACAAAACATTTTGTTACCTTCATAAAATCGTAGTGCATTTTGAATTCTAAAAGCTAAAAAACATATGTACAAACAGAGAAGTTAATGCCAATAATAAAATTGCATTATATTCGTAATAAAAATCAAACAATACCGACTTTCAACTTTATAATAGGTTTGATCGATATGTGCTCATTAAGCCCTGGGGGTGGGGTGGGGGGGTGGTGGCATTTAAGAGAACTTGCCAATACAGTTCCCTTTTCTCCACCAAGTTCTCCCAGTCACCCCCTCTATCTAGTGCACCCACCTTTTTCAAAATAACATTTCCTATAACCAGGACACTTGATGGAATGTTTATAAAGAGCATTACTTGTATTTTTGCTCTTAATAGCGTAAAGAAGCTGATAAATTCTCATATGTAAGGGGTCATTAGTTTTGCCAATATAAAAAGCAAAACAAGTGTCCCAAAAACTGATATAAACAACCCCCTTACTGTTGCAGTCACATTTACCTTTAACAGTAAGCAAGAATGGGCAACCTTAAACAAGGAAACTACTAACTTCCAGGATATACCTGCATTGCCGGCAGGCCCCACATTTTTTTTTTAATTCCACACCCACTGGTGTGACCATTCATTTGTTGGTTTCAAAAATACCCTTAATGTTTTTTTTTTATTTTTATAAACTAATTTGGGTTCTCGACCCAACCTACCCATTAGTCCCAATGAGCCAAAAACAGTTGCCCCGTGTTTAATTGTGTCCTGTAATAAATAAATACCTGGATTGTATTACAAAAAAAATACTTGTGGCACATTATGCCGATCATGTTGAGTGTTAGTTCCTTGACCATCAAGATTAATAGAGCTGGTACCCACATCATTGTTGCATAAAAGGGGCTTATATCTAACATCCCTGTTTTCCATAACATAATCAATGGTGCTATCCAAAAACCTTTGGGGTAACCCATTTCGAGGAACATACCAACCAATTTTGCTACCTCTACTTTGAGCACTTCACCATCTGAAGCCAACCTACATAGCCTGATTAACTGACCTTTTACTAAATTTTTCTTTTGCCAGATCGGATGCTGGCTAGAGAAATGTAAGTAGGCATTAGAAAAGGTTGGTTTCCTATATATATATATATATATATATATATATATATATATATATATATATATATATATATATATAAGATTCATATCTGAACTTCTCCAAGTTCTTGTAAAGAGTCTCATCCAAAAAAATCTATTGAGTTATTATGATGGTGATGAGGAAACTCCAAAAAATCAGTAGAGTGGTTAAGGAAGTCCATGAAATTTTCTAAGTCCCCCAAACTTCCTTTCCACAAAATAAAAATATCATCCAAAAATTAGATACAAACCCAACATAGGTGCAAATACTGAATTTAAAGCAAAATTAGTTTCCCAAAAACATAAGACCATATTGGCAAAGAGAGGGGCACAAGCTGTCCCCATTGCAATGCCTTTATGTTGTTTGTACTACTCCCCTTCAAAGTATACAAAATTTGTTTGTCAAGATGAGTTCCATAATCTGATATACATGACTAATTTCATTATTGGACAGATTGGAGCCTTTAACCAGAGCTTGGTGGAACCAGTCCAGCCCTTCATCATGGGAGAATAACTGAAAAAAGCTACTTTACATCAGTGGTCAGCAGTAGGACATTAGGCAAAAAAGGACACCCTGAAATCAAGTTGAAAAATTGCCATGAATCTTTTAAGATGTGACTTTTGTTCACAAAAAAAGTTTTTAATTTAATATCAACAAATTTTGCCAGTGGTTCAGTCTTTGAACCTGCTGGTGCTATAATAGGTCGCAGTGGAGGGTCAGTAACTGACTTATGAATCTTGGGAATACCGAAAATTCCTGGGATCTTAGGCTTGCAAACACTCAGAAATTCTCTGATTTGAAGTGGTAGATCAAATGTAATAAGTGTGTCTTCCAAAAAAAGGTCTATACTATGATAAGCAATGTTCACCTCATTTCGTGATACCTCAGCAAAAAACATCTACCATTTTGTAAAATTTCCAGCATCTTTGAGGAATACAAAATTCTGTCCATGATGACAACACCCCCTCCTTTGTCTGGTTTCATAATTCGTATGCTGGAATTGTTGGCAAGTCTATGCATAAGTTCCCTCTCTTCACTTGAAAGGTTGTGGAACTTATACCTCCTATGGTTAGAATGCCATTCCCTGATACTTTGCTCACATAATTGTTCAAAAAGATGTATACTTGGGATTAATGGGGGGTTGAAGGTAGTAGAGCTTTACAGTAACGGAATATCAGACCCTTGCTCATTAGGAGGTAAAATACATTTAAGGTTCAATTTTCTGGTTAAAAAGTTTTGAATTCCATTACCACATTAACCAAATCAGGTCTGTTAGAGGGTACATATTTAAAACCATGTTGGAACAATTCTATCAGAATGTTTGGCAATTGTAATAGTGACTGGGCTATTTATCTGGCTATTTACCCTTGCACAGCCTTTTATGTAGGTCAAACCTCCAGACCATTAAAATTGCGAATTTCAGAACATCTAAGTAGCATTAGAAATAAGTATCTGGCTAATGCCTTATATAAACATACTACTATACACAAGACAGTGAAGTTTAAAGTGGTTGGCATAATGTCTTGGATAGTCAAATCGGGGGGATTGTTCCCACCAGTCTTAATGAGCATTTGTAATAATTGTTTAATGGAATATAATTATTCGATTATTATGATAGATATGGTTAACCATCAATTTCTCATAAACATACTCAAAAACCTGTCACTAGCTGCACTGGCTCTACAATGGTTTCAATCCTACTTAATAGGCAACAGGCTGTTCTGTGGGAGAACAATTTATCTCCCCATCTCTCCATTGCGCTTGGTGTCCCCCAAGGCTCTATATTAGGACCTCTCCTATTTTCTATTTTTATCAATGACCTACATTCTGTAATACCTCAAGCTACCTGTGTACAATACACAGATGATTCCACATTAATATGCTCAGCCACCTCTCCATCTCACTCTCACCCAAAAAATGTTTTTGACAGTCCAAGAAATGGCTTTTACTTGAAACCCAAAAACAAAATCCTACTATTCACTCCCAGCCTTTACTGTTACATCAAACAACGGTACTGTCATGTCTCCTGATTCAACTACAAAACTACTAGGGGTACTAATTGATAATAACCTTAACTTTGATACTCACATTAACAGTACTAAAAAAAACAGTCAACAAAAAACTAGGCTCCCTCTATAGAATCGGTGCCTTTCTGACCCCCATTAGCAAGGCTACTATTGCCCCGCATCCATATCTCTACTCTCTATGCCTCCACTATGTATATTAACCTGTCCAAAAACAACCTGAACAAGCTGGCTATCTCCTACAGTAATATTGCCAAATTTGTAACAGGTTCCACATTCCAGATCCATCACTGTATTAATTTTGAACAACTAGGATAGTAAAAAGTGCCAAAATTTTTAACTACTTAACAACCAATTAACAGTTCAAGACAAGATCATCATTATACTAGGCTATGGCTATCTGCCTAAGGCATTTATAAGCCTAGCCCAAATTTTTATATGAAAAATACTGTGCCCATTAGTTTGTTGTGCCTCTGTCCAGCAGTGACACAGAGATGAGATGATTCCAGGATAAACCTCTACGATCTCCCAGTCAAGAGGTTTCTTGAACAGAGCCAGCGAGGCCTCCAGCTGCACTGCTGGGATTTTTTTATTCCCACAGCATAGGAGTCTCTGAGTGATAAATCTATGTTATATCCGTGTTAAGGTTTAAGTCGCTGCTCTTGTGGTGGTTTTGGTGGATTTGGATTTTTGAGGAGCATGTCCATTAATTCCGGTTGGACATGGCCTTGTATGTCAGGCACATGTCACCTCTGAGCAGGCAACTTAAATACTGTTGAGAGCTGGAGTTTCCTGAATCTGGCAGCATATGACGATTTTGGAGTTATCCTTTTGGTGAGGAACTTTGGGGTCTCTCCAATTGCTGCAGATGTCGGGTGAGATACATCCCATCGTGGGCATTGTACTCATCATTGGTCTGATAAGTCTGAAGCATGTAAAGGTATGACTCACTAGATCTGATGTGAATCCTTTCAGCGATCTTCATGGTGGCAATGTAGAAGGTCTTTTTCAACCACTTTAGCAACGGAGGTCAAAAGAAAGGCCACTGTCATTGGTGGAGTCCACCTATATGGTAGCTTGAAGGTATGACTATACATTTTTGGCGTTTTAACTTCAGGCCATGGCTCTGGCACCAGCTCTGTTTCCGTGAGTCCCCTTCTTGAAGGATATAGGTGTCGATGCACTTTCCACTATATGGCCAGTTTGCAGTCGTCTGCAAACTTTGTCAGAAGTCCTCCCATGTTGGCCTGTACTTCTGAAGTAGATGCTGTGGGACACCACTTGTGACCGCTTGGAGTCTGACATAAGCGCCAGCAACTCTAACCCTGTGGGTTCTGTCCTTAAGCCAGTTTGCAACCCCATCTTGTGACATATGGGTATACATTTAAGCTGGTAGTTTTTCTACAATACCTGCAAGGTCAAGGTAGGCTGTATGGACTGCCTTTCCCTCATCAATGGCCTTGGTGACTGGAGTCGACCAAGTTCAAAAGGCATGATCTGCCCTTGTGAAGCCAAACTGGGTGGGTGTCCAATGTCTCTGCAATCCTATCTTTATCTATTGGCTCCATTATGATCCTATCCTCCTTGGCTTAGACTTAGACTAGCTTGTTAAGCGGGACCACAGTTGCATCCTGTGGTAAGGCTGAGAAGATACAGCTGCCTTATGGTTTAATTCCTCATTTGGGACACCATCGGTCCCATTGATGCTGTGTTTTTAGCTTTGCAGCTTTCAATTTGAGATGTCTGGGAGGCTACACTCTGCTGGGATAGTTATCTCTCCTTTAGGGGTGAAGTTTGCACTGAACCTGTCTGCCAGTATGTTTGGCATGTCTGTGGGTTCAGTGATTTTGTTATCATTTTGGACTAATTCTGAGCATATCTGGGGTTTCCACCCAGGTTCCTAACATAGCTGAAAAAAGGCCTTATGATTGTCCCTCCCTTGAATCAATTTTTCTTTTCTCATCTAATTGTTGTTGTGATTATGAGTGCTTTCGTGTTTTTTTTTACTAAATGATCAGGGACTCCTTTTTGGATTTATTCTTTTTGTTCCCATGCTTCTTTTCTCCTCTTATTGTAAAAGTTTGTTAATGGCTGGGGTCCACCAGACTGTTGCCCTTTGTGGAAAGAGTCTTGGTTTTATTTGGGATTACCTGATCCATGCAGTCCTGGAGGTGTTCATAGAAGGCATTTAAGTGCTTTCCCGCTTTTTGGTTTTTGTTTCCACTGGCTCAGGGGCCTTGAAGGATACCACCACAGTCTTCTGAGTAGTGTTTTGTTTGCTTTAGAGTTCACTGTGGTCTTTTTCTTGGGGGTGGGGGGGGCGGGATGTGGATTTCCAGTGAGATTAGTTTTCAGATCTCACCAATGGATACACTTTTTGTCCCCATGTTTGTGATAATGAGATCTAGTATATTTTTCTCCTCCGTGACAGTGACTAGCTGTTTCATGGCATTTAATTTTTATGAACCGGGGAACCATTGGGCTAGAAAGTTTGGGCTTGAGTAATGTTCCCAGTCTAAAGTCACCCAATATGATGGTGTTTTGATACATTTATTATACCAGTGTCTGTCTCAGGAAGGCTGGGTGGGGGGTTCCTGAGTTTGAGAGGGTGGCCATAGCATGCTAACCAATTTGTAGGAGCAGTTTTGCTATAGTTAGTTGCACCCTGATGGTTTCCTAAGCTTAATGCGTTACCACCAACCTGTGGGTGTGGGTATCCTTTATGAATATACACCCCCTTTTTGTGGTGTGGTCGGGTTTTGGGGCATGATATGAAAAACCTAATAGTGTTCAGTTACAGCACAGACATCGATGTTCTCCATACTGAAAGAAGGGCGCCACGTGCATTTGATTTTGAGATTTAGACTCTGGCATTGAGCCATTACCTCAGTTTCTTCCATTTTTTTTTGTTTCTGGTGGTAGGTTTAGAATTTTTAGCTTGCCCTAAAAAAGGCACTATGGGGTGGCAAGAGCCTTAGCCAGTATCCGATCCCAGGGTGACAGGTTGGCTTGTCAAGCATGTCATCCTTTGAATGACACCAGACATTAAGCCAATTGTTAAAGCTTATCATCTTGTCTCTATTTTGTGGCATCATTCTTGGTGAAGGAAGGATACTGCTCAGGGTCACATACCTGCCTGGGCTACATAATCAGAGAGCTCCTCTGTCTCTAGCATGGACAATGACTGTGTCATGGAGTGACCAGAGTGCTTGTGTTATGTGTTCTAGCACCCGATAGGCAGCTTACTGTGACCCTCCTCCTTGTTCAGCCTGTGAGAGGCGGGAGATCAGTGTGTCTGACTATGGAGTCACTATGACAAGTATGTTTGGTGTTGTATTTGGCCTTAAGGGCTGTGACTACACACTGCTTTTGTGGTTTATGTGTTGCTTGTGGGGTGTCTTGAGGTAGCAGTTGTTTGGGTGTCTGTTTTTGGAGGCCTCTGCTGTTTAGGTATTTTTTACCTACTCAGAGCCTATGTTTGTCTTGTTGTTGTGTTGTGTTTGTTGTGTTGTGTGGTGGTGTAGGTGCATGTGAGGGTGGCTGTGGTAGTGTGCTGTCCTCCTGTCTGGTCTTGCCCTGGTCTTGAGTTGAGAGAGCTCAGCCTCCCAGTCTGGCTAAATAGCTGCATCTCTCACAAGTATTTGTGTTATGTGGGAGGAGGAATGGTTGTTCTGGTACATGAGGCAGTTATAACATTGCCTCAAGATTCCCAGATTCACCAGCTGGACTGGAGGGAGATTGACCATAGCCTTTGGACATGCTAGAATAATATTGGGAATTCCTTAATAATTGAAAACAAGGGCCAGTGGGAAGTTAGTGCTTTTAATTTTTAAGCTGACTTATATAAATGCTTTTAGTGAGCAAATGCCAGGTAGTAACTTGTGCATGTGTTAAGGCAAGTAACTAAATGCAAAAAGCGACAAACTTTAACTTTCAAAAAAGTGAAACAAGTAACTAGTACAATAAGCATATCACTAGCATCCACAGGAAGCTAATAGGTAGCGAAACTATTAGGGAATTAGCTTCAGGGAAAATAACAAGCAAACAAACAACAAGCATATAAACAAAGCTAGATTCAACGCAGGCCTGATCTAGTCTATGCTAGGACAAAACAAGGTGTACCAATTTCAGTAGATACAGTTCAAATATTCAGGCACTATATGGCCTTAACCAGAAATTTCAGCTCCAGGAAAGGAGTCTAAATTTTCCTCCACTCCAGTGCAGAGACCGAAGACCCTTAAACCTTCTTAATGTAAAATAACCCCAAGAAGCCCCTGCCTAAACCAGAACCTAATACCCTTGGACACTCAATCAGCAGTTCCCAACTTCCCAACTTAGAAGGATGGCTTTACCTGTCCTGCCACCACAGTGCTTGCCACTAATGTAAAATAACTGGCCTGAAGCCCAAGTGCCTAATGCCACAGCAAACAAGGCGCAAGAAGCAGTTCAGATATGCATGCACTATAAGCCTTTAACCAGAAATTCCCTACAGCTCAGAAGGGCAGTCCAGCCTCTCCTCCAAGAGTGCAGGCCACGAACACCCTAACTGTAATAAATAACCCAAGTGAAGAAAGCAAGCTTAGCCAGAATTAATACACTTTAGAATAACAGACACTGAGCCCTCCTCAATCAGTTCCCAACCTAGAAGAAGGATGTGTTTTCTTCTGTGACAACACACAAGAGTGAGACCACTCTCAGTGCAAACAAAAAAACAACTAAGTAAAGCCCAAGTGTAAAAAAAAAAGGTTAGAATGAGTTACACCAAGCAGTAATAAATACAATTATTTATTTTAATGCAAAAAGAAAAGTAAAATGAAGTACAGAAACACAAGTACAGTAAAAGCAGATAAATTTTTTTATCTAAACAAGCTGAGATCAAAGAAACAGATTTGAGTGCTGAAACTAGAAAACTGGCTAGTTATACGAAAAAAAACAAGCTAGAGGCTTCCCTCAAACACAGAAGGGCTTGGGCTCAGAGAGACCTACAAATAGTCTATATATACTTAGGAACAGGAAAAAAAAGAATAATTTTTTTTTGTCTGTTTCCCAGATGCTCTCTTTGTACACAGTAGGAGTGCCTGAAATCAGAATATGATCTCACTGCACTCAGTTGAGTAAGCAAATGAGATGGGCCGAGAGGCAGGCTGAGGGGCGGGCAGTTTCAAGGCCACTAAGATTAACTGATCATGTATCAGCCTACTAATACGCCAGTTCTTACCAACCTTATCACCCCCTACAATAACCTTAAGACCCTACGCTCATCTAATAAAATATTAGTAAAACCAACAATATGGCTGGTGACTCTTTGTTCTCTAACCATGGGCAAAACCTGGAACTCACTCCCCAGTGACCTGACATCCCTTTCCTCAACAACACTATTTAAAAACAAACTGAAACTCTACCTTAAATCCCATTGGTTATGTCCTTGTGCGAACCCAGATTACTTACCCCATTTATTGCAAGACACCTGTCACTTTATCTGTATATACTAGTTGCTTTCTGATAACCATAAAGAAAATGTGCTTTTATACATTAATCGAATGTCTTTATCAATATCTTCCTGTAACTAACCAAATATAATAAGTAATTCGATTCTGTAAGCAGAAATGTATCGAAGTGAAGATAATTGCTTATATATTTAATATACCCACATCTGTAAAAACTGTCATGTAAAGAATTGCTTAAATATGTACTGTACCTGCATCTGTCATTTTATATAAAATTTACTGTGTTTTCGAGGAGCTTTTCTCCCCGGTCCTCTGCTGAAAATGGACATGTATCCAGCTGGACTAGCCTGGTCAACAAATGTAAAATAAATAAATAATATATAAGATGGGGAATGTACTGATGTGTTTTACATTGAAAAAGGCCTGCGGGCCGAAACCGGTCTGTTTTTGTACATTAAAACTAGATATTTGCTCCAGATGAGTGCTGCCTGCTTTGTTTTTTGATATTGCCTTTTGAGCCTGTGCACTTGCCGTCCTTGCAGAGGTTTTGGTTTGGGGTTATCATAGTATAGACCTAATTTTGGAAGACACATTTATTACATTTGATCTACCTTTTCATGACCGAGAATTTGACAATTTGCAAGCCTAAGATCCCTGGAATTTTCGGTATTCCCAGGATTCATAAATCAGTTACTGACCCTCCATTGCGACCTGTAGCGGCACCAGTGGTTTCGATGACCGAACAATTGGCAAAATTTGTTGATATTAAATCTTAAAATATTCATGGCACTTTAAATTGATTTCAGGGTGTCCTTTTTTGCCTAATGCCCTACTGGTGACCATTGATGTAAAGGACCTTTTTTCAGTTATTCCCGATGATGGACTGGATTGGTTCCACCAAGCTTTGGTTATAGGCTCCAAGCTGTCCAGTAATGAAATTGGTCTTGTATATCAGATTATGGAACTCTTCCTGACAAACAACTTTGTGTACTTCGAAGGGGAGTACTACAAACAGCATATGGGTGTTGCGATGGGGGCCACTTGTGCCCCCGTCTTTGCCAATATGGTCCTATGGTTTTGGGGAACTAATTTTATTTTAAATTCAGTATTTGCACCTATGTTGGGTTTGTAGCTGAGATTTTTGGACAATAATTTTATTTTGTGGAAAGGAAGTTTAGGGGACTTAGAAAATTTTATCGACTTTCTTAACCACTCTACTGATTTTTTGGAGTTTACTTATCACTATCTTAATAACTCAATAGATTTTTAAGGCCTATTTAGACAAAGGGATTACTCCCAGGGGCTTGAGAGTCCACATTAAACCTTTAGTTAGTCAAGCGGATGACATGTTATTGTCATCTTGGGCAGATATTCAGCAAAAATCTTCTTTACAGTTTGTAAAAACCTTACATGATTTTTATGAACGAAAAATAGATTTATATATACCAGAAGTTGCTCAAATTTTGAGAAAGTTAAATCTTTTGAGGGCTCTGTTATTTATAAAGAATGCTTCCATAAGCTGAGAGAAGAATTACTTCTTTTTGAACTAAGTTTAAAAGAAAGAAAAATAGGCAAATTCAATAGAGACTCAAGGGAATACCAATTAGGTAAGCCCTTTTAGTTTATTAAAAATGGCAAACAAAGTAAGCGTGTTAGATTTGCTCAGAAAAAAATTATGCTTACTGGACAAAAATGAAAAAGAAATGTCTATTTTGAAAAATAAAAATCTATGAATGACACTTCAGGAGAAGAGTCATCATATACAGACACAGAGGTAGATAGAGAGCAAACGCCACCAGCTGCCAAAAAGTCATGTATGGGAATGCAGGACAATTTGTTATTGAATTCTGACATGGCCCCTTTACCTTTAGGAAAAAAAGGAGGGGGGTAGGAAACATAAGTCCAAAAATAGGGATCAATGGATCTCTGGATCTCTGGAAGCCATGCTGAATTTCCTCAAACCCAGATAGTATCTTCAGTAATGTGAGTAACATCTCTTCAATAGTTCTGTCTGAATCTGAAAGTTTGTTGCCGAGCAAGGGCCTCAATTTTATTCCAGGGTTTTTTGTCCATGAGGATGTCTTTATGGAAGATTTATATGCTTTTAGCAGATTGCTTAATTTGAAACTATATTTTCAGAATGGGTAATCTGTTAGTGGAAGTAGTGGCTTTAAGTTTAATAAATCAGCATTTATTCCATCTATGAATAAGAATGTAGAAGTATTTCAAAAATGTGTACTTAAGGAGTTACACTTTGGGCAAAACAGTCAACAATATGTTTCTCCTTCTAATTTATCTAGTGAAGAAAGGAATGCTTTGACACAGCTGAAAAATAACAAAAATATAGTTATAGTTCGAGCTGATAAAGGTGGAGCAACTGTTATTATGGATAAATCTTTATATGTCACTGAAGCTAACAGTCAGCTGCAAGATAATAGATTCTATGCATGTATGCCTCATGATCCCACTTCTGAGTTTAAAAAAGAAATTGACATGTTTCTGGAGTCTGCTGTTAGTGAGGGGATTATTGACAAACATATAATGTTCCATTTGAAGATTAAAAATCCATCTTCTCAATATTTTTACCTTCTCCCTAAATTTCACAAGGACATGCAGCAGCCACCAGGTAGACCAGTTGTATCTGGTAAAGGCTCCCTAACTGAACCTTTGTCTGCCTATATGACTTGTTTACTTAAAGCCATTGTTATCAGGAGGGAGAGCCAGGATAAAAGACACTACTGAATTTTTGAATATTATTTCAGATGCCCAATTAAAGTCTAACTGGTTACTATGCAATTTAGAAGTTACGTCTTTATATACTAGTATTCCTCATTGGGCTGGTCTGTGTGCTTTAGAGTACTGGCTAAACAGAATGTCCTTATATAGCCTGGGTTTCAATACGTTTTTGTTATGCTTAACAGCATGTGTTATCTAAAAATGTTTTTTTCTTCAATACCAAATGTTTTTTGCAATTGAGGGGTACAGCGATGAGTGCATTGTTTGCACCCATCTATGCAAAATTTGTTGATATAAAATTAAATCTTAAAATATTCATGGCACTTTAACTTGATTTCAAGGTTTCCTTTTTTTGCTTAATGCCCTACAGGTGACCATCAATGTAAAGGACCTTTTTTGGTTATTCCCCATGATGGACTGTACTGGTTCCACCATGCTCTGGTTATAGGCTCCAATCTGTCCAATAATGAAATTAGTCTTGTATATCAGATTATGGAACTTGTCCTAACCAACAACTTTGTGTACTTCGAAGGGGAGTAATACAAACAACATATGGGCGTTGCGATAGGGGCCACTTGTGCCCCAGTCTTTGCCAATATGGTCCTATGGTTTTGGGAAACTAATTTTGTTTTAAATTCAGTATTTGCACATATGTTGGGTTTGTATCTGAGATTTTTGGATGATAATTTTATTTTGTGGAAAGGAAGTTTGGAGGACTTAGAAAATTTTATGGACTTCCTTAACCACTCTACTGATTTTTTGGAGTTTACTCATCACTATCTTAATAACTCAATAGATTTTTTGGATGTGACTCTTTACAAGAACTTGGAGAATTTCAGATATAAATCTAATATATGTAAGAAACCAACCTTTCCTAATACCTGCTTATATTTCTCTAGCCAGCATCCAATATGGGAAAAGAAAATTTTAGTAAAAGGTCAGTTAATCAGGCTATGTAGGTTGGTTTCAGTTGGTGAAGTGCTCAAAGTAGAGGTTGCGAAATTGGTTTGTATGTTCCTCGAAAGGGGTTACCCCAAAGATTTTTTGGATAGCACCATTGATTGTGTTATGGAAAACAGGGATGTTAGATATAAGCCCCTTTTATGCAACAATGATGTGGGTACCAGCTCTATTAATCTTGATGGTCAAGGAACTAACACTCAACATGATCGACATAATGTGTCACAAGTATTTGTTTTGTAATACAATCCAGGTATTTATTTATTATAGGACACAATTGTATCATTGGGACTTATGGGTAGGTTTGGGTCCAGAACTCAAATTCGTTCATAAAAATAAAAACTTTAAGGGTATTTTTGAAACCAACAAGCAACAAATGAATGGTCACATCAATGGGTGTAGAATGAAAAAATGTGGGACCTGCCAACAATGCAGGTATATCCTGGAAGTTAGTAGTTTCCTTGTTCAAGGTTGCCCATTCTTCCTTACTGGTTAAATGTAAATGTGACTGTAACACTAAGGGGGTTGTTTATATCAGTTTTTGGGCCACTTGTTCTGCTTTTTATATTGGCAAAACTAACGGCCCCTTACATATGAGAATTTATCAGCATCGTTATGCTATTAAGAGCAAAAATACAAGTAATGCTCTTTATAAACATTCCACCATGTGTCCTGGTTATAAGAAATTTATTTTGGAAAAGGTGGGTGCACTAGATAGAGGGGGGTGACTGGGAGACCTTAGTGGAGAAAAGGGAACTGTATTGGCAAGTTCTCTTAAATGCCACTACCCCCCCGGGCTTAATGAGTACATATCGATCAAACCTATTTTAAAGTCAAAAGCAGGTATTTGATTTTTATTACAAATTGAATGCATTGTTTTAGTATATAAACTGACATGCAATTTTATTATTGGCATTAACTTCTATGTTTGTACATATGTTTTTTAGCTTTTAGTATTCAAAATGCACTAGGATTTTATGAAGGTAACAAAATGTTTTGTAACTTTGTATCTTGTATTTTGGAGCCACCTTTTTTAGAAAGTGAGATGTTGCACAAGATGTTGTATAACCTGCCTTGCACTTCACCCCCTCAAGGAAGTGAGGTTCATCCCTTAAGGATGTGATGTTTTTATGGTATTTAAAGTATGTGAGGTAATTTGTCTATTTGTCTGATTCTGTAGCACTGGAAATGAAAGCGCTTACATTTCTTTATTAAAATATAATTTTGCAGCTTTGTAGCAGCGTTTTTTCTTGCAGTGTTGCTTTTCACTGTTGGGCTTGGTTACTTGGTTGAAAAATATGTATATAGTTAATATATTTATTTCGTGGGAAGGGAGAGGTTTGTGTGCAGAAGGAAGTGAAATATACACATTTTCATTAAAACATGGTTTCTGAGCAAAATGAGATAGATGTTGTATATCAAAGGAATATATGAGCTATAAAAACACACCCAATAATAGTGTCAGACCAGACTCCTATGCAAATTAATTTTTTAAGCAAGTAAAAGTATATTGTGATAAACATGGGCATTTTCCACTATTTTGCCTGAAAAGGAAGCCATTTAATAATTTGGCAGATCAAATTTTAACTGAAGTGTTATTAGATTCTAACCGAAGCAATAATGATCTTGCAAAGAACTGGGATAATTGTAAACTAAAGTTAAGAAATGTAGTCACAATGAAAGCAAATGAAATATGAACGAACAGCTGTAGTCTGTATCTAGAGGACTTAAAAAAGCAAAGAAGAATAAGTGGAACACAACAGTGAAGTGCAATTAAAGTATTTAGAAAACATGATTATATATTTCATGTTTTAAAGCCATTGCTCTATATTAATCTATATTTATATATACACACACACACACACACATATATATAGATAGATTTACCTTCAAAATATGGAAATGCCAGAACATTGAAATTCACAGAGATGGGAAAATTGTAACCTCACATAATCGAACTTTTACAATGCCGAAACCTGTAACCATGAAACAGGTGTTGTGGCCCCCACACTCCCTGCAAATTATATATACCAACTCCAAGTCCCCACTGTAGTGGGGGAAAGGGTAAATTTTCCAATCCCCACTGCACCACAATCTCCATTCAAAAATGTTGAAAAAGCTACGTTTTTATATTAAATATTGTGTTTTAAGAGGATAAGCTGCTCTTATGACTGCAGCACTCTTTCCATTCAGAACTTCTATGTACAGTCTGACTTGTCCAGTACCTGTTTTGCTTTTAAAAGTTTTGGCATTGTAAAAGTTCGATGGTGTGAGGTTATGATCTTCTCGTCTCGATTAAGTGAATTTTGATGATCTGGCATTTCGATATTCTGAAACTAATCCATATATATAAAACAGCATAATAATGTCACAGGAGAGAATATTAAGCATTTGGAGAAATAAGAACAATCGAGACTTTGGGAGCAGATGATAACAAGAGATGAGGGATGAGGCTAGTAAAATGTGCTGAAGCTAGACACATTTTTGTGTTGTTGAAAACAACTTGCCACATACAGGTTTAATATTAGAGCTCAAGAAGACATATAGAGCTTAAAGGGTAGTTTTTGTTAAACCACAAATAGATTTTATAACTGAGGTTAGAACAGAAATGACAGACCAGAAAAGAGTAATTAATAAGTAGAGCATATAATGCAATATTGGAGTTAAATACAGTACAGAGGTAAACAAAATCATGTCATAAACAATTAAATATATTACAGATTAGGGAAATGTTTGTCTTAATTGTAGATAATCAAGAAAATTTAGAATTCAGCATGGAAATGTGTATACAGATATTTCTATATCCATACAAGACTTGAAAATATATTTCTGCTGAAAGCAGGTATAAGTTGGAGATGTGAAGGTTCAGAAAGAGTTCTTGGGAGCATATATTCTGGGAATGTAAGTAGTTTCTTCAGTACAAAAGTGACTTTAATATGCCAAGTCTTGTACTTGGAAGGAAATTTAACCTCAGTATAGAGATGTTTTGTTGAGCTGAGATAAAATAACATTTACTAAAGAAATTAAATCATTGCTACTTTTAGTGTTGATAGTGGCTAAGAAAGCTTTGAGTAGGCTATGGAAAACCAAACACAAATCATCAATAGGCAGAGGTGACAAAATGATCACATACCACAAGATTTTATAAACTCCATGTAGGAATAGCATTATTCCTACATGGAGGGAATGGTGTCCGTGTCTGCAACCCCCGCTCGGCAGCTCGCCTTGCATATTAATGAAGGCATGCTACTGAGACGGAGCCATGTGCATGGATACTGAATCAGTGCAGGGGGCATGTTGCAGTAGTGCTCACAGATCTGTAACATGTCCCCTACATAGTGAAAGTGCCATTTAGCACTTTACAATAGAAAAGTGTCTGCGGACACTGAAAGTGTGAATGGGAAGTGAAAGCATCCTCTGACACTACATACCTCTCAACCACTTAGAGCAAAAAATCTAGAGAAAGCCAATATAAAAATTGGGACAAAAGCCCAAAAATAGAGACAGTTTTTAAATATTGACCTTACAAACTTAGAAAGTTGATAGAATGACAGGTCTTGCATTAGCATGAATTTCCTGAAGAGTATGACATGTGAAACTCAAATGTCTGTCATAAATAACTACAGTCTTTAATGATTTGACACTGATTTGCCAGCAAAAGACAATCCCATGACAAACAGACCAAGAATATGAGGCACAGATCTGAACATCATGTGAAAATCTGGACAGTTGAGAGGATTACATGAGGAATGTGAAGTAACATCATGTAGGGTGTGTGTCACAGTATCTGTAACACACCCCCTGCTTTGCAAAAGTGCTTTACAACTCTAAAACAAGAAAGTGTCCTCAGACACTTATTTAATAATGTGAAGGTTAACAGTTTAATTTTAAATTAATGCTTATTGTGGTTTTTTTCTTAAAGTTTAAGCAGAGCTGAGTGGGTTTGTGTGGGGCAGAGCTTTGCTCAGCAGTGCTTAAACTTATCAAGAAGCTATATAGAAATGTATAACTGAAATTCTCACAGTTGAGTTAGCTGAGTGGTTAGAGTCATGTCTTTGCGTGTAGTAGGTGCATGATTTGAATATCAAAACAGGCCATTGAGCCTTTACATGGGAATGCAGTTATATATTTTTTTATTTTATTTAATGATGTAGTAATTAATATTTCTTAACCAGGGTAGTGTAGTTAGTCTAAAATCCCAGTGTCAATGGAGATATGAGGTGAAAACCCCCATTTAAACATGTGTCCCATACAGTACAGTCACACCCAAGGTAATGTAATGAAAGCACATAGGGGGAGATCGTGTAAATTATGCAATTACTGGTCATTGATATTCCAAAACGAGCAAGCTGATTGGTCAGCCCAATCAGCATGCCTGTTGTAAATCCTAGCATATACCAATGGAAAAAGGTCCCGTTGTCCCGACTTTTTTTTCCATTGCTTATATACTGTTTTTTTGTTTAAAAAAAAAAATCAAAAAAACTGTAATCCAGACTCCGGACAAAGCAGAGAGACAAGACGGAGAAAATACTAGGAAAATCAGGTATGTTGTTCAAAACTAAAGACGCATACCTGATTTTCCTTGTATTTTCCCCATTCTGTCTCTCTCTCCTACCCTTAAACTGTCTGAAACTTTTTTTTTTATATTAACAAAAAAAAAAATGAGCAATGAAGACCTTCTTTTCTCCATTGCTTCCTTTCCAAAGCACTGGTGTAGTGGGTATCCATGGGAACACAAGTCCCATATGCAT
Source organism: Protopterus annectens (assembly GCF_019279795.1). Taxonomy (NCBI): domain Eukaryota; kingdom Metazoa; phylum Chordata; order Ceratodontiformes; family Protopteridae; genus Protopterus; species Protopterus annectens. The sequence continues at coordinate 1,840,611,394 of NC_056728.1, forward strand.
GGGCAGTACATCAGAAAAAGCCCCAGGACACCGGAAACATGCTGAAGGACAGCATGGCACTGTTATACAAAGACATTATTTAAGAAAAGTAAATATTTTTTTCTTAAATAATGTCATTGTATAATAGCAATAACCATCTCTGTGGTTGTGATATATTAAGATTTACCCACGGTTGGCTTTATTTAATCACTCTGGCTTCACCCTCGTCTGACGTCATTGGTTATTGCTTAAGTAAAATATATACACTTAGTGTATCAGTAATGAGTAATTAATATTCAATTCTGAAACTTTTGTTTGCCCTTGGCCCAGTTTTGCTAAGCACTGATAAGCCAAACTAAGCAATGCTTAAACAGGACGTGTCTGAGCAATACTTATCAGTGCTCAACTCTGCTTAGCTGGTTTGAACATTGCTAAGAAGTCCCATTCTAAGCAGTATTCAGTTCAGCTAAGCGGATTTGCACACTGCTAAGCAGCACTCAGCATTTGCCACCTTAAGCACTGCTCAAATATGCTTAGCGGGTTTGCACAATGCTCAGCTTTGCTCAACATTTTTGAAACTGGTCCAATAATGGTAAAGGGTGGAATATGGCCTTATTTAATCCATACAGGCAGGAATACCAGCAGAACTTGTTAGAGTTTGATCCCTGTAGGAAGTATGGCAGGTGCAAGAGAGGGAGCGTTCTTACAGGCAAAGCGCTGGGGCATCCTCGAGTCCAGCGTCATGGCTGGACTCCTTGTGAAGAGCCATGATGACAGACTGCTGCAGGGCCAATACCAGGGCTCAGAATACAAGTCTGAGGCCTGGGACCATCTGGCATGTGAGCTCACCAATGCCACTGGCATTCCCCGAACTGATCTGTCATCATTATGATGACCTGAGACAGAGGAAGGGGGCACTCATGGCCCAATGGATCCAAGATGCTCGGGCCTAGAATGCCTGGTGATATATCAAATTATAGTATGAATATCTGATAGACAGGTATGCACAATGGTGTGTTTTCTCCCCACAACTGCAGAGGAGAGGGCTCGTAACAGGGAGGCCCATGCAGGATGACTAGTACAAGACTGTAATAGGTAGAGACTGCAAATATATGATGTTCAAATGTTTATGGGTTGGGTATGCAACCCAGCAGCCTGCTATGGTTTGTACAGATCACACACAATCACATCCACTAGGGGTTAAATGTGTACACCTGCATGCAAAATATTAATACACAGTTTTCTATCACACTTGACACTGTGACACTCCACTTATATTGCAAGGTCCGAATGTGTGACCAAGTGGGTTGTTGGCAGAAATCGGTCAAGCAGCAGACAGCAGTGCCCCAGTAGCTCAGTGTGATGAGAAATACACATCTGTTAAATTTTGCACACACAGACCACGGTTTGGATCCAGGGACTGGTACAAAGATGTTTTCATAGTGAGACACAGGTAATCCTGCATATTTGTAGAAACTGTCAGGTAGTGTTAACAGATATTTTCTCCACAGGGCTCACATGTAAAGAAATGATTGTATTATCTGTATGAAGGGTATACTAATAAACTGTGTACAAATGTTCCAGTGCCCAGCCCCATGCCTACAAATGACAGCAGGATAGCTATATACACTATGCACTCTTCCCGATACATGTCTCTCAAGTGTCACGCTGTCACAGCTACTGATCACTGTTGCCAATAACCTTGCACACAGATATAAATCCAGTAGAAGTATGCCATTAGCACAGTCACACAACATTGGTGCAGGGTACACCTTGTTAGTCATGTATGTAACCTTGACATGTACGTGTCCACTCTACTCATGTACCTACAGTTGTCACAGCTTGCCCCATAGTATTCCAGGTCGACAGATTAACGGGTATGTACATGCTACAGTAGCTGTAGGCCTCAGATAGATGTAAAGTGTGAGGGCAGACCTGTAGAGTACTGAGCAGTGCTGTTGTGAAAAATGTAAGCCTATACAGTTGACAATGGACAGTTTTTCTTCTCCCCCCCGCCCCTTATCTGTTTCAATAATTATTATTCATATACTACGGGTATGTTGTTCTCAAAACCTAATGTTGGGACATTTGACCTATCATTGTTCATATATTTAAGTGGTTCAATACTAATATACCTTGTTGAAATTCCATTGATGGTGACCTGTTGCAGTAAATGTTACTGGCATGCTGTTACAATAATGACTGTTATTCCATTTATGCATGTGTTCTGTTTGCCATGGAATTTCCCAAATTCTATTGTTCTGGGTTAATTGGAACACCCATGCATGTTATAACTAATGTTGAAATGTTTAGTTCATGACTAACCAATACCCCTGGAAAAACTTTAACACCATAGCACGTTTGGGTAGGCAGATCCCAACGGATCCACCTGTCCTGCCTCATCTGGCTGCAGCACCAGGTCCCAGCACTTGCGGGACCCAACCTCAAACAGCCTCCTCTGCTGGTCCTGCATCACCCTCGAGTGGAACTGCATCAGGAGATGGGGCCCTTTCCCCCCTGGGCGCAGAGAGAACCCTGTCACCCAACACCAGTTCTGAGGTATGGTGTGCAGGGTCATCTAGAGAGACTTGCATGTACGTCTGTGCCAGATCGAGGGCAGACTGGTGTACCTCGAGGGGCAGACTGGCCCCATTGTCCAGCTCCCAGCACAGCCACCTTTGGGGCCATGAAGGGGCAGTGATGACTGCCCATGGGTGGAGACCCCCAGTCCCACTGTTTCCATCTGGGGGCATGTAGCCCTCAGATTACCAACCACTCTCCTTGTCCAAGGTGTTTACCCCCTCATGTGACATACACCACCCCTGTCTGCTGACATGTCTGTCTGCAAAAGCAACCTCTCCTACCCAACTTACCTCCCCAAACATACCTGCAACCCTTCCGCAACATCCCACTCTTACCTTAAAAATAAAAAAGGGGTGGGGCATCTGTCCCCACAAAAAATTTCGTCCCATACATAGCTCTGCATTTCACCCCAATGTACACTGCCATGAATCAATCATCCCATCAATTAATCAACAAACTCGTCATGCACACCCCTCCCTGTGGGGTGTGAGGCTCCAAATTCTTGCATATCTCTTGCTGCCTTTCATAATGTATTTCCCCCTGCTTGCCCCCATTTCACCACTTTCCTATCACCTCTTTTTTCTTTTCTATTTTTGGAATTGGTGCAGGTTTAAGTGAGTAAGCTCCACTAAACAAAGCTAAGCATCTTTTGGCACTGCTTAGCATCACTCAAAACCGGGCAAACCCGCTTAAAACTGCTTTAATCACTCTATCTCATTCAGACACTGTTCTGCCCAGCAGCAAAATAACCAGCCTTGCCAGGTCTCAAACTCAGGACCCAGTGCACTAGATTCACAGCAACGTACCACTACACCAAATCTGCTGTGGGAATTAATAATGCTTTTGTAAATATATCTTGCATTATAGTCATTTAACATTAGGGAAACAAAGTCATCACTGCTAGGTCTTGAACCCAGTACCCTGTGCAGTAGAGTCAGAGCAACACACCACTACACTAAATCAGCTGTGTGAATTAGCAATGCTTTTGTAAATATATGTTGCATCACAGTCATTTAACATTATGAGAAAAAGGTCATCACTGGCAGGTCTTGAACCCAGGACCCTGTGCACTAGAGTCAGAGCAATGCACCACTACGCCAAATCAGCTGTGGGAATTAAGCAGTGTTTTTGTGAATATATCCTGCATTACAGTCCTGTAACATTAGGGGAAAAAAGACAAAGCTGCCATGTTTTGAACACAGGACCTTCTGAACCAGAGTCACAGCAACACAACACTATACCAAATCAGCTCTGGAGGATTACTGACGCATTTGTAACTATATCATGCACTACAGGGATGTAACTTCAGTAAAAAAATATATCAGTGACAAATTTTTAACCCAGACCCATCTGAACAGAGCAACATACCAGTAAGCCAACTGACCTGTGGAGTATAACAACTGCTTTTACAAACCTATCCTGATTGCCAGTCACACACTACTCATATATATACTGGCCCATATCATAGTGTACTTGGGCTTTTGATGCAGACACAGAACCAGTACACAGCCAGATAAATGCAGCTGGATGTACGAGAGGCCTATAATATCTGGTAGAGCTGACAAATGCACAGACTGTTGCTGAATATCCACAGTTGTGCCCCCTATTCATTGCAGGGTCCTCATAAAACCTACTCTGTGTGCACACATACTGGCAAGGCAGTGCAGATTGGGGTTACAAAAGCATGACAGACAGCTCACTGTCACGTCATACCCATCAGAACACACATGTCCATGCTAATCCTGTGTCACACACTGTATGCATGCACATTTGTCTTACAAATACACCTGCCATATGAATGACTTGGTAGCTCCATCTGTTACAATTCTAGCATCTGTCACATCTAGAAGCCCACAGCCCAGTGTGTGGCACGACAACTACATGCATGTCAATACAACATAAGAATAATGGAGCACTGCAATGTCCAGCAAAACTGGTTGCTCCTACTGGCGTCACTGCCACCCACAGTAGCACTTTAAAGCCCTGCAGGGTGGGACACATTTCAAAGTTACAAATATGTGTACTAAATGTGGCCTAACACTCTCTGGACAGCACTATTGTGTAACATATGCACCACAGGTACATGCCTCACCTGGACTGTTGTGGGTACCCTTAAATGCTGGGACATAATAGCTGACTCTGTACACTCCCTGACAGTAACAGCTTGCTCTCCCCCAGTATCTTCACAATCCCTAGTCTGACTCCTGGCCAGAATGCAGCAGCTGTGGCCTGCAACACATACAGCAGTATGTCCAATTACCTGCTACAGACCTAACATTGCTCCCAAACACCTAGAGCAGATCATCCACACAACAGCCAAACATAAAGAGTTGGGGAGGGGGAATGTTGAGGTTTTAAGGGACATGTCCCAGTCTGCCCCTACAAACATACACAGCTGGTAGACCAGCATCAATTGTAGCAGCTTGCACAGTCAGATAGAAAAGGATCTATGACACTCACATCTGCCTGTCTCCTTACTCACCCCAACACACATTTACACAGTACACTGCTACACAATCTGAATGTCTGTTAACAATGGCCAGACATGCATACCTCTCAACTGTACAGATTTCCACAGAATGTCCAGGTTATTGCTTCATAATTTTGGCCTGTTTCACATAACATTTGTGGTTGTCTGCCAAATTACTGGGATATGAGGATTGATGTCACTAAATGATGACGTACATTTGAGTTTCAGACTTCAAATCCCTCAGAAAATGCATGTAAAAACAAACCCTGTTACTCTAGAAAATGTCTAAGTTTATAAGAGCAATATTTCAAATCTGTCCCTAGTTATCTAAGCCCCCCCCCCATTTTGTCATGCTTTGTCCTGAGCTCTTGTGCTAAGAGGTTGGAACTGATCTGGCATAGGGTGTTGAGCTGAGAGCTCAGGGACAAGAGTTGGTCGGTCAGTTCCAGTATTCCTATTTTACCTTTGTTTTTGTGGTAATTAAACCCAGCATCTGTGTGGGTTTGTGCTTGTTTGCCTGTTGCTCACCACTGCTGTGCTGTTTTAACCCTTTGTGAGGTATCTCAGTTAAATTTTTCCCTTACCAGCACTCCTGTGTGATTGAGGACCTCGCCTGCAGCTACTGTATTGATTGTATCCAGCCATACTCACACCTATAGGTACTCTCCTCAGATAATAACCACTGTACTATCCCTGACCTGTTTTCCACAGATTCTGATAACTATGGACGGACAGTGTGAGACAGTGTAGCAACTGCCTTATGTACACAGACAACCCTGTACTACTACCACCTAAGAACACAATATGTGAGAGATGCAATCACATTAAGAACCTAGGATCCTTGTTGTCTCTGTCAAAAGCCAGTACACGATTGACAGACCACGATGCTTTGCCACAGATGGGCTTCATCTGTCTCCCCTGGGCTTTAGGCTTCTGGCAAAAGCTCCTGCCTCCCCCATAGTGCCTTTTTTTTAGGCAAAATCATGAGTACAATATTACCAACATGAATAATTCATATAAACAAAATTAAAGGCCATGCTGATAAATGCTAGGAGTTTTAGCATGAAACTGCACTCATTGCAAGCATTCCTTGCTCTGGAGCATGCTGACATTTGTGCAGTCACTGGAACCAGGTTCAGAGGTGTGGAGAGCACCCCAACCTTACCAGGTTACTCATCCTACCATACTTTCAGACACCAAATGGAGGGCTACAAAACCAAAGGAGGTGGAGTTTCAATATTTATCAGAGACATAAACACCCCCAGGCTGGTCAAACGGTATGATGCACTGCAAGTGCAGTTAATTGTTGGCAAAATACATATTCAAATCATAGCTAGCTACAGACCCCCAACCATGACTCAGGACACCCACTGCACTTACTTCAGTCCATCAAGATTTAACCCTCTACCCTGACCCTAGGTGACCTTAACTACCCAACCATAGAGTGCAAGACCTATTCTAGCCTAAACATGACCAGCCAGAGATTCCACAACTTTATCAATGGCAATGCATTGGATCAGCTGGTCGACACCCCTATGAGAGGTGAAAATATCCTGTACCTGGTCCTAACCAACACGAGTAGCCACTGTAGCACTCCTACAGTGTCATCCTCCTTGGTAAGAGCCAACCATAAAGTGATCACTTTTGAAGTCACCATCTCCCCTGACCCTCCGCTTGTCAGGGTCACATGAAAAAAACATGTCCGAAGCTGACTACAGTCTCCTCAGAGCAGGTATAAGGAGCTGCACAGTCACCATCCCTTTAGTTGGAACTAGCACTAATGTCCAAGCCGACACCAGGAAAACATAGGAGCACCTATATAGCTGTATGGACTCAGCAATACCTGACAGGATCAAATCATCTTCCTCAAGGAAGAGTAAATCTGTTTGGTGGACAGCAGCAATAAACTAAGTCTATAATAGAAGGAGGAAATTGTTGTCGAGGGCCAAGAAGGAGCAGGTGCCAAGTCTGAAGCAGTCTCTCCTTTGAACAAGCAAATAAGGTCACTGGTGAAATCCTCTAAGGCTAACTTCGAGTCCAAATTGGCCACATCCACCAAGGAAAATCACAAGGCCTTCTTCACATATGTCTGCAATCTCAAAGGCAACACCCAAATCCACTCTAAACTGGTGGTCAATAACACCACATACACAGACGCCATAGATATAGCCAACCTGCTGGCAGACAGGTTCAGTGAAAACTTCACCCCTGTCCCCCCAATCAGTACTCCAGGACATCCGTGGCACCTGCCCCCCTCCCCTCATCACCATGGAGCAGGTCCCTAATGCCCTCTCAAATGCAAAAAATAAAGTCTGCATGGGACCGGATAGCATCCCTGCCTGTATCCTACATGACGTCTGGTATGAGCTCTCAGCTCCATTAGACACCCTATTCAACCACAGCCTGAGCACCGGCTTTCATCCCAGCTGCGTGTAGGACAGCCACTGTCATACATCTACACAAAGCTGGAGTATCCACTGACCCAGGCAACTATAGGCCCATCAGCCTAACTAGCCTGATCTGCAAGGTCATGGAATGCGTTATCATGGACCTTGTAAATAAGGACATTGGCAGTGTCCAAACGCTGCACCCCACATAGTTTGTTTTGTCAAAGGGAGATCATGCCTGTTAAACATGGTTTACTTCTTCAAAACAGTCACCAAAGCAATGGATTAGGGGAAGATGATGCACAGTGCCTACCTTGACCTAGCCAAAGCCTTTGACACTATTCCACACTCGGGTATAATACATAAATCCTCCCAGCTAGGTATCGGCCCATATGTTACCAGATGGTTAGCTAACTGGCTCACTGATAGAACCCACTCAGTCAAAATAGGGGAAGCCACCTCTAGTAGTAGACCTGTAATGAGTGGTGTACCCCAAGGATCAGTCTTGGGGCCCCTACTGTTTGGCATATACTTGTCTGAGGTGCAAGCCACAACCAGCAGTCAGTGGCTGACCAAGTTTGCAGATGAGTGCAATCTAGGTGCTGTCTTAAATTTCCCTGTGAACATCCTCCAAGAGGATCTTACCCAAACTAATGACTGCTGCCAGAAGCATGGCTTCAAAATGAATGCCAAGAAATGCATCATTATCCCCTTTGGGGAAATTGTCATCCCCAGTACTTATGACATTGCATGCTTACTCTGTTGTTGTTAATCAGTCATGAGGGACATGGGCACCCAGGTTGATAGCAGCCTGACTTTTGGCCACCACATTGCCTCCATTGTACAGAAGGCTGTCTACATGGCCCACCTATGTCATCCAGGAACAAGGAGGTCATAACATCCCTGTACTCCTCCCTTATCAGAACCATTATCGAGTACAATGCCCCCTTCGGCATGTACCTTGCCATGCACATGCAGCAGTTGGAGAGACCACAGAGGTTCCTGATCAGGAAAATCCAGGGTCTCAAAACACCTATCCTATACAGATAGGCTAAAGGCCTTGTCCCTCTACTTAGTCTCATACAGACTGCTCAGTGATGACCGATGTCTGGCATACAAGGCCATGTCCACCCCAGCCGTGATGGAGTTGCTGTATATGTGTAAGACAAACTGAACTCGTGCAACCTGCACGCAAGGCCTTAACTTGGTCTGTGACATAAATAGAACTTGCTGTCAAGATAGATTTGTGTCCCAAAGACTCTTCCATCTGTGGAACAGACTCCCTCTCCATGTCTTGCAGAGTATCTCTCTAGCCCTCTTTAAGCGGAACCTGGACGACTGGATGGAAAACGGAACATACACCTCTGGGATCCCACCTGTGTCCCTGCTGGACAGGGGGAAACAGGTGCTGACTTTGAAGGAACATGGGAAAAAGTCTTGGCTAGGCCTATAAGGGTCTCCAGACCAATAGCCTGGTATCATCCTATGAACCTATTACCATAGATGTTTGCTGTATTTATTTCAGACTGTCCTGCAATGTTGTCTGAAATTATTCCCTGCGAGTCTGAACTCTGTAGTTACTGTATTGATTGAGTATTGTCTTGTTCCTTTATTAGTTATTATTAAATATAGGTAAACCTTGTAATTGTGTCTGGTCTGTGTAGAACTAAGTAAGCTATTAGAGTATTTGCATATGTATTCGGTGACCGTGTATAGCCCACTCCAATAGGGTTGGTCTTGGTCACACTTACCATTTGGCTAATAGGCACATCACACAGTAGAATTAGTCACCCTTTAGTAAGGGCCTTACAGTGGCTGATAAAGAGCTGGATTGTGGCAGTCAGAACTACCTTTAGGTATAGACAAAAGGGGCCATAGCTGGTAAACCTGTGCCAGCCTTTCTTAGGAGTGTCTGTGTGTGTGTGTGTGTGTGTGTGTGTGTGTGTGTGTGTGTGTGTGTGTGTGTGTGTCTGTGTGTCTGTGTGTGTGTCTGTGTCTGTGTGTCTGTGTGTGTGTGTCTGTGTGTGTGTGTCTGTGTGTCTGTGTGTCTGTGTGTCTGTGTGTCTGTGTGTCTGTGTGTCTGTGTGTCTGTGTGTCTGTGTGTTTGTGTGTGTGTGTGTCTGTGTGTGTGTGTGGTTCATAAATCAAATCTCAGTGTGTGGGTGTGTCAGCTACTTGGGCAGGGACACAAAGCACTGGTCGGACAGAGAGGGTGATGGATGTTTTGGCTTGGGCACTGCTGAAATGTTAAGCATATAGCTGTGCCAGTGGGGAGTCTTATTGGGGATCTGAAGAGAGAGGGAGAAACCAGCCCCAGACTGACTGTGACCTCTGTGTGCTCTGAAGGGTAATTGTACTTTACTGTGTGTGTAATTATCATCCTCCCATTGTGTACGTCCCTCACTGATGTTAGTGGTGAGATTGAAGCTCCTTGATTGCTAGGCCAGTGCAGGGGCGTCACACTGATGGTTACCTATTATATTTTCGAAAGCCAACAATGTTGAATCTGACATTGTCGAGACGAGAATAGCGAAAGTGCAAAACGTCGAACCGGTAAACGGAAATCTCCATAAGGGGAGATTTCCATTTATTTCAATGTAGTGCAGTCTCTAAGTTGGTATATTTAAGTAGCGGGGGTGTGGGAGTGCAGGGGGCTTGCCCCCCTGCCTACACCCTTTAGATTTTCTTTTCATTTTTTAATTTATTTTCTCTTAATATTTGAAATTTTAATGGTTCGATCATTAAAGGTTCGCCTTTAGTAATTCGAACCATTAAACTTTCGATATTCTAATATAGACCCCACACTGACAGTACATACTGGTGGATACAGTGGATACAGCTTGCATAGCCCATCATGTGCCATCCTTGAGCCCCTCTGTCTGCCAATATCATACAGGATTATTTCACAGATTGTCCAGGTTTCCCTGACCATTCCTGACATACTCTGACTAGGTCAGTATGTACTCCACACCTGTATCTGATTGCCTGATGCCTATGGCTAGCAAACCTGGTGAGCCCCTGCAGCAGGTTATAGGTACTAATAGTGGGAGGATGCTGGCTCTGGCTCAGCAGCAGTGTATACATACTGAGCATCCATCGTAAAGGAATGGATACAGTACCAGATATTCATGTACCATTACTGTGTCCTCAGGGGTCTGACATGTCACAGACACATTCCCCAAACTCTGTGGACAACCATCATGCATTGTCCAACTGGTGTGCGGGAATACACATTTGTCTGGTGGGGGGGGGTCTACATCTATCAGGCATATGTACCTATTCTGCAAACATCTGGGTACTGCAGATATCAGACACCTACGAAGAGGTCACCCTACACCGCATATGCACCCGCTGTCTGTTATTGTGTACCCCAGATGTTCTGGGAATGTCTACATGCACTTGTAGTAGCAGTCACCTATTTGTCAGATGTAGGCTGGATGACATGGTACTGTAACGTTGCCCATAGGGGACACCCACCAGTCGATGGCAGTGTTGTGTGTGGACACATAACACAGTCTTTCACAGCAGTCAGGCCATTTCTGGTAGTCCTGGTACCATCCCAGGTTACTAGGCTATGGGCCCTGAGCATCCGTATGGCTAGGCCACATGTTAGCCCATGTGTATGCAAGGCAGCAGCTGATATCCCCATCAAACAGGGACAAAGGTGGTATCCCAAGGGTGTTTGTGCTGTTAACCATCCATTTGACCAGGTTACACCTGCAAAGGTTTAGGTAGCTACCCTGGCTGATGTGGACAGGATGCCCATTCCATCTCAGGGTGATTGTGTGCCAACAAAGCCAGTCCAGGTTACCACCAGGTTGAGGGTGTGTGTGTGTGTGTGTGTGTGTGTGTGTGTGTGTGTGTGTGTGTGTGTGTGTGTGTGTAACACAGTGGAGCATGACTTGCACTCGTGCAGCAGTCCCAGCAATGTGGAGTCCGTGTTTGCCTTGCATGCCACAGTGAGGTCACTCCTGAGGTGTATGTATGACACTGGGTGGAGGGTTGGCCTTATAGCCTTTAGGTGTACGGTAGATGTTTGATGGCCTGGTATTCCCTGGTGAGGAACCTCTGTGATGTTCCCAGCTGCTGCATGTGATGTGAATGATGAATGGAGGATTATGCACATTAATGGTCCTCATTGGGGGAACATGAAAGATCAGAATCAGGGGGCAATGCATGCTGTAATGCCAGTATATTGACAATACCCACACACATACTGTACTGATAGATGGCAGGGGTATGATGTGTGTGTTGGCAGTGGATAGTGCTAACAAAAGTGGATGTGCAGGGTCTGTACATAATGAGGGTCAATGTATGTGGTCCTCTGATATGTTCCCCTGTTCGTGTCTTTCAGGTGGCATGTACCGCACACAGAACCCACCCTTCTCGGATGCTGAGACTGCGGCAATCATCAATGCCCTCAGACTCCATCACAGGGTACTGTTTGGAAGGAGCCGGAAAAACCTGCAGGAACGAGAACCGATAGCGACAGTCAACAATGTGGGACACTGGGACAGGACTTACAAACAGGTCCAACACCGTGTCACAGACCTGGTACACTATGTACAGCAAAGGCCTGCAGCTGTGGCCAGGGACAGTGCTGGCACAGGTGGGGGGCCTGCTACTCAAGCATCACTCACAGCCGCTGAGGAGTTCCTCGCCAACCTTGGCGCAGCCACTGCCTCCCAGGAAACCATCACTACATATGTCAGGGAGGTGGGTGGCACAGAGTCAACAACTGAGAAGCGTGCAGGCAAGGCCCCAGTGGGCATCACGTCAATACTGTAGCATTCATAGTGGCTGCCTTTGCATAACCGGATGCATATGTCAAGTCAAACTGCATTTGCAGATGGGGTTTTGTAATGCACACAAGTGCACACCTATTGTGAATGTCAGCAATTTGGGTAGTATCACAGCTTGTACTGTACATGTTCATGAGTGCACATATTATCCTGTACCAATGCCACGTGTGTGTGCTGACAATACCTCTCCCCCACAACTATATAGGTCCCTCTGGTGTGGCTGGGGAACAGCAATCTGAAGCCGGTGAGTGTGGAACTGTCTTGTTGTGGTGCACCAATACCCTAGGCATGTTGAAAGCAGCCAGTTTTCCATGCACACAGCTGTTGCACTTAGCCATATTTCAATATGTGCATGTCCATGTGTGGTGGTGTAACTGCAGTACATCACATTGGTCATCACAGGATCCTGTTCGCAGGAGCTGTAACATATTGGCACATACTGTTGTATAGCTGTTGCCAGTGTACTACACAGGGGTACATTAGTATTGTGTACACGGGTGCACTGTGTGTTAGGTGAGGGTCCATCACATACTGCCACTCCTCACATATCTCACAGGTTTATAGTGGTAGCAACATTAACTGGACGTAGCTGAGGGCCTGTCCAGAGTGTATCTGTTGTGGTACAAATTTGTGTGGTGCATGTCATCAATCAGAAAATGTGGTCTGTATAATGTCTTTGTGCCACCTCATGTGTGTGTGTGTGTGTGTATGGATCAGCAAACATTATAGTGTAGGTAGTAATTTACATATGTTGTCTTCCTCTCACAGGTGAACATGGGGGTTGGGTTCTCTCCCCTTCACAACCTGATGTCAGTGTCTTATTGTACTCTGATGATAGTGGTCATAGTGAGGCACAGGTGGGCTTGTTGGGGGCTAAATCTGTACCATTGGTTGACATCCCACTTCCACCAATAATGTCCCCACACATGGTCAGTATGCCCACACATACCCAGTCCCCAGCAGCCACAGATATTGGACAGTCTGAGGGTAGTGGCATCAAACAGGCTAGTGTGGTGACTATGGCATCTTTGAGTGTAGACACTAGCCATAGCCGGAGAGCTGGCAAGGTCCCACACAGGCAGATTGACAGGGGTGCTCAAAGGAGGACTGCTGCCCATCCAGCCCTGTCAGAGGTGTCACAGCAGGTGTCACCTGATGCACGTTTCAGTCCATAATGGAGGCACAGGCACCTTGTGAACAGTACACCAGATGGATGCTCAGGGTCATGGATGCAACACTACCTGCCATGCGTGATGACCTCCATGGCATTGGTGATGCCATACATCATTTTGCTGATGTCATGGATAGACGGGGTGAGACATTCAGTGCTCAACTGTGCAGTGTTTGTGCTTGAACATGTGATGGGAGTAAGACGTCAGACACATGGATGTAGGTCAGCAACAACATCAGCTGAGAGCCCACATGGCCATGCATATTCACCCTCCTGTAGTGGCAGTACCACCAGCACTACCAAAGGGAGGGTGCTGTCTACACCACACCATACCAGGCCAAGGGCATGTGGCCCTGGCCATTCTCGTGAGGGACATGGATCCAGCAGACAGCAGTCACCGTCAGGCAGTAGTACCACATCTGGCCTTGGGCCTGGAGGTGCCAATGACACGACTGGCAGAACCAGTTCCCGTGTCCATGGCCAGAGATGGTGAACTGTACAACCTGCCATCTACAATCCATGGCTGTCCAACATACCCACATATAGGGCTAGCACATGGCTTGACTGTGTGCATACACACACTCACACATCACTATCACATGCAGGTCACCATCAGACACACACACAGCTCCTAGCCATGGCCCAGCTGAACCCCACCCTTCCAGACACACACACACATGATGTCAACTGTATGGCCCAGCCTAGACCTTTGGCAACTTCACACTACACCCTGTGCATGAGATGATACCTGTGCCACATCCCTGTTATCCATACCATCGATGCAGAGATATGCTGATATGTGTCTGATGCACCGGGTGAATATATGACAGTGTGTAGTGTAGTAATGTTATGCAGTGTAAGGTGCCGTTTGCTGGCAATTGTCATGGGTACACATCGAAGTGTGTGTACCTTTCTGCTGTGATGCATTATTGCTGTTAGTACTGCTGACTGACTGTTGTCTTACATACCTTATTCTGTTTCTGTTCCAGGTGTCTGTGTATACAGCATGGGGAGCTGCTGATATTACCGAAGCTGAGTATGGCGGAGTGGAAACACAGTGACCTTCTCATCATCAAGGTGTGGCTGTATATGTACATTTTTACCTAGGTGCGTTTGCGTGCAACAGTGTATGAGGAACAATGGGGGCAAATGGTGTAACCTTGCATGCATACCCCTTGACATAGCCAGCTAGCCTTCATACATGTCACCTGGGTGTTCTGTAGGACCACAGGTTCATAGTTACAGAGGAGGTTACTAGAGTACTGGCCATGGGTCCCCTCACAAGCCTAGCCATTACTTTATCCCCAACAGTATCAAATAATCAGCACCTGATGCCTCTGCCATTGCCGGATACAGGTTGAACCACAGGGACAGATGTTTTTTTTCCCCATCCACTCAACCTAGATGCAGTTGATTAGGGTATGCATAGTACTGTGTTTGACATGTTTGGGGAGTGTAGTCCTGACACAGGGCAGCCTCTGGGAGCCAAACCTGACTCTCCAGCATGTGTTTCTACTATCTCATATGCGAGTCAGCCCTCTCGTGCCGGGAATGCACACAGAGTTATACTATCATACATGGGGCAGCTGTTTGAAGGGCTGAACACAACATTGCTATCTAGGCATGCCACAGACACCTGTGGACAACCTGACTGGTGACCAGTGGGGCAGTACTGATTATAGGCTATTTGCATGGAACAGGTGTTGAGGGCTATGGCTGACCTTTGTGGGTGTTAACATAGACTTTACAGTTTCTGCAGATGTCTGCATAGGTGCATAGAAGACCATGCTGCTAATTTATTGTATGGACTGAGAACTATTCAGAGGTAATGTCCACCTTTTGACTGGATGGGGTCCCTTTACCTATGTGGTGAACCACATAAAAGCAACTCCTGCCCACTGCCATTACTTGTTACCTGAATACAACATTGCTGCCATCCTGAGTACCCAGGTCTGTCATCGCAGTCTTTGTGTTTATGGGGTTGATGCTGATGTGGGAAATACTGTGGATATGTCCTTGCCATATGGCATGCTGACACTGTTGTCTGCATTCAAATTGAGGCCAGGACCTTGACACCATTCCATACCCACTGTATGGCCCATTGCAGTGTGTTTCCAGCAGTTTATGGCTCAATGACAGACTGCACAATACTTACAGTTGACACAGCCTTAGGCTGTACCTATGTATGCGGGTAGTGGCAGTTAGCATTCACACCTATATACATGTGGGTAATTGGGGGCAGCCAGTAGTCGCAGGGCCTTCACATGTCTACATATTGCGCACACACAGGCGACACAGATTGTGGTTGCCACCTTATCAAATGTGGACTGTAGGATATGTCTTGTAGTAATATGACAGTTGGTAGGACATACCATACCCACAGCAATTCCAACACACAGGACTTCCTTTGGTTTGCTACTATGACACCTTCTTTGTGTGACATTACCTTAGCTTATGCTATTTGTCATAAAATTACGGTGCTTCTGATGTGCAATAACTGCTCTATGCAATTAGTAGACAACTGTATGGAATGTTTGTTGTCCTACACTATTGGAATCTCTTTATTGTTTCAGTTATCACAGGCCACACCTTGGCAAATATGGACTGCAACCTGCAGGGTGGTACAGATGGTGGCCATACCTGTGAACTCTACACATGTCTGCAGATTGTCCAGATGTCTGACATAAATTTTACCTCCATTTATCATAACATTGTGGTTTTGTTTGAAAATCATGACACACCAACATTACAGATTAATGATGGATATTGTCATGTAACAACACATACCCTTTGGAAAGAGCATTCAAATGCACAACCTATTCTGGTATCTACTTTCCATGCATGCCACAGCAATATGTCCATACGGCTTTCACCAGATGTCTTTCTGTGAGGGGTTGAGAGGTATGTTGCTGTCTGTAACACAGTTAGACTGCTACAAGGGGATGTACATGCACACACACACACACACACACACACACACACACACACACACACACACACACACACACACACACACACACACACACACACACACACACACACACACACACACACACACACACACACACACACACTCATGACCTGCCCTTGCTGATAGTGGAACCTCTATCTGCCTAGTTTTACAAATGATATTGCTACATATAACACAAGCACTGCAAAGCTACTATAGTGTTGCAGTGTCTCCCACTACTATTCACGTGGGTGACAATTTCAGGGGCTGTTAGGATTGCCAGTGGGGGGGGGTCACAGGCCCTTAACATGGTGGAGCCATCTGAAATGCACGCACACACTGCTGCATGGGGACATACATTGAAACACACATGCACACAGAGTTAACACTTTTCTGATTAGAAGACCTACCTATCTAGTTATGTAGAATACAGACTGTCATGACTATTGTATTTACCACAGTGCCTTTGTGTTAGGAAATGTGTAGCTGTGCTTTTAAGGTGGATGACATCTGTAGGGGCCTTGAGTGTGTTGGCAATGGGGGAGTTAACAAGGTGGAACAGGCACACAAAATGGTATAACCATCGTATACACACAGGCAAGACAGCCACAGGGGATATGCATACAGAGACACATACACAGTTGGCAGTGGTCAGATTAGAACCCCTACGTATCTACTTGTATGTACTATAGCTATAATGCTACGTACATATTGCATGCGTCACTGAGATTATATGACCGAGACATAAGTCACAACATCCTACAACAATTAATCTTGGGAATGCCTTCATGGATGGTGGGATAAACCACCCAAAATAGTGACTGTTCTCACATATTGCTCTTACAAACCTGGACAAGTGATAGGATAACCAACTTTGTATCACCATGACGTTTCAGATGAGTATGACGTCTGAAGCGGACATGTGTAACTATGGTAACTGTCACGTATTTGCCAATGATTTGTCATAAAACCTCATTGTTAGGAGACCTGGACCACATATATGTTGCAAACATCTGGACATTCTACATAAATTTGTACAGATGAGTGGTATGGCCTGTAGAGTTTAACATAGTGTATGTAAGGTGGATTACAGCAACATGCCCTTTAAAGTAATGCCATGGGGAGGGGGTCAATACACCTTAAAATGGTATAACCAACACACACAACAGACACAGGGGATATGTTTCACACACAAACACACACACACACACACACACACACATATACAGTAGTATAGTTGGCTGTATTGAGATTCAACCCCCTACCTACCTACTTGTATGTACTATATTGCTGCCTACTTATCGCATGCACCACTGAGCTTATATGCCTTGAAAGTGTCCAGCAGTGGATCTAAGGTTGATGACATGATCAGGTCCTGTAAAGTAATGCAATGAGGGGGGCACCAGGGTGGAACAGGCCTCAGAATGGTATAACCAACACAGACGGACACACACACAGACGGACACACACAGACACACACACACACACACACACTTGCCAGTGCTGAGATAAGAACCCTTACCTATCTAGTCATTTGTACTACAGTGCTGCTTCATTATCACGTGCCATGGAGCTTATAGGGCTGAAGTGTCCAAAGGTACTTTTTTGGTGGATGACATCAGCAAGCCTTATAAAGTAGAGCAGTTTTGAAGTTTACTGGGTGGAAAAGTCCTCAAAATACACGGCAGATGAGGTGAGATTACAACCCTTACCTGACTGACATTACACAATGGGAGTCGCCAGTGGTTGCTATCGGTGTGCAACTGTCTGCATGAGGACATCACTCTATGCCTTTCAGGGCATGTCTCTCCCTGCTACGGGTAATCCTGTCTGATGGGGGTGGGGAGACACAGTTAAGGTGTACCTAGCTGTCTGTATATAAAGACATATCTGGACAACAGAGTTGTATAGTCAGATGTGGGTTTCTACATGGGCTGTAATTTTCCAAATGTAGGAGCATGCCCAGTAAGACCTTCCATAGTAAGAGTTGGACTCCATTTCAGAGGTAGCTGTAGTCCAGTCCAGGATTTTGTGTGCTAAAGCTGAATGCCTGATGAAGCTGTGTAAACAGTCCAGCACCTCCATGATATACAGAGTGAGAAATCTCCTGGCTGTGTGCTATGCTTCTTAACTAAGTCATATCCTGGTATGGGTACAGAGTGTATTGGACTGAGCAGAGCTTTCCATAATATGTGTGATATATTCTATGTAGCACTGTGATTTCCTGGTATGTGAGTGGCAGAGCATTATAGAGTTATGTGAGGAAGCACTGACCTCATACACTGCAGGGAACTATGTTATAGCAGAAATTGTTCTAGTGTGCACATTCTATGTTTGTCTGGCCACTGGCTCCCCTCCCCCTTATATGTGTCTGTCCTTCTGTAGTGAAGTCACAGCCTTTGTCCACAGTTGCTACTGTTATGTATTTGTAGTTATGGTGTGAGTGGAGTAGAAGTCGTAACATCACACAAGGGTTACAGACCTCTCACCTCTGGCTGTACCTGTTTAGTGGGTTGTGCATCATTGTGCCCCATAGATCTTCTGTGGTCCTCATTTTGTGTTGCACTGTTATTGCCAGGCTACAGGCTGGCCATAGCATAGGCATCTGGGCAGCCCATATATAACAGTCAGACATAGGCCCATACTCTTAATATTGCTCTTCCAAACTTACACAGTTGGTGGAATGATTTTGTATTAGCTTGCAATTACTTTTGGGGATGACATCTGCATCTCTACTGTCTGACATTGCTGTTTTCACATCAACCTTTATTGGTTTGCCAATAGTTTGTCAGGCAAATGCAATATTATGACAAGCAGAACAGATATGAGGCATATGTGTGGACATCCTGTGACACCCTGTCATTCCACAGGTATGGATGGTGCCCACTTTTGTGTTGTCAGTACTTATACAGTGATGTGGCAGCCTTTATATCCTGGTAGTCGACTTGTCACAACCTGCTGTTGTAGTAGGCACTGTGTAGGTTACTGAAACATGTGTACTGTCCATATGTGTGGCCCCCCTGTCCCTCCATTGTCCACCTTTCCTGAAGTAACAAATATTGAGTTCTGGCCAGTGTGTACCACACCTACTGCTAGCATAGCTGGCATGCAAAATAGGTGCCATGCCCAGTCTCTAACAATGAACCCTGACAACTACAGTATTGTACTTGGACCACTAAGCCACAACAGCCACCAGTAAGTGGTGTCTACTTGCTGACACTATTAACCACAAACATACATAGCACATTGCCCCTGTATATTGCAGAAATGGAACAAGTATCAGGTTCATTGTGACAGCCCTGGCAATGTGTGGCCTGCTGGTATTGTTTTACAGACATTGATGTTACTGCAGTTCTGTGTGAACACAGGTTTGCTGAGGGAAGGGGGGGATACCTCTCAAGTGTACACATCTTCACAGACTGTGCAGATGTTTAGCTTATAATTTGGGCCCATTTGTCATAATATTGTGATTGTGTGGCAAACAGTGGTAAATACATTACAGACTGAAGTTAGAAAGCAATGACAGACATGCGAGTATCATAGGTTCATAGATTAGGTTCATAGATTAGTACTAAGCTAACTGCCCTTGCGAGCCATTTTAAGCCTAGCCAATTATCCAGTGTGAGACTCAAACCCTGCACCTTGTGCTTGCAAGGCAAACACCTTAACCATTAGGCCACCCTCCCAACTACAGACTACTTAACCTTCAGAGAATTCATGCTACTGCAACAGCTGTTATTCTATCAACTTTCTGTTTGTAAGTGCAATATTTATGACTTGTCCCTGTTGTATTTGTGGCCCCCTGTCCCTCCATTGTCCAACTTTCCTGCAGTAACAAATATTGCCTTCTAGACAGTGTGTACAACTCCTACCGTAGGTGTAGCTGACATGCAAAACAGCTGGCACAGCCAGTCACGAACCACAGACCCTGTCAGCCACAGTACTGTGCTTAGACCACTAAACCTCAACAGCCAACAGTAAGTGTTGTTTACTTCCTGACAATATTAACCATGCACAGGCATAGGACATTGACCCCTGTATATTGTGGACATGGAACAAGTTAGTAAGTTGATTGGGACAACCGTGGGAATGTGTGGTCTGCTGCTATTATCCTACAAACATAAATGTTACTGCATTTCTATGGGAACATGGGTGTGTTTAGGGTGAGGAGGTCATACCTCTCAGTTGTACAAATTACCACAGACTGTGTAGATGTTTGCTTCATATTTCAGGTCCCTTTAGCACAGTATTGTGGTTGACTTGGAAAATACTGGCATATCATTACAGATCAGAGTTAGAAAGTAACGACAGACATTTGAGTTTCAGACTTCCGTAATGCAACAGCAAGACCTGTTGTAATATCAGTAAGTTTGTCAGAGCAGTATTTCATAACTGTCCCTATTTGTGGGCCTTTGCCACACATTTCTTTATGGCTTTGTACAGATGATTTGCTGTGAGAGGCTGAGAGGTGTGTATGGGACTCCAACATTGACATCCATGCATGTGACGTATGACCCCACAGTGTCTTAGACCCCACATATACTGCAGTGAGTTTTGGCAGCTTGAGGACTACTGCATATTCTGGGGCAGCCAGTATTTGGTGGACATTTCCTGTTGTCCCACATAGCTGTCAGTTGTCTGTTGCTATCTCGGTAGCCCACCCCATTCCCTTGTATACATGCAGCAATACCATGGATATGCTGCACAGTCTACTACTCCATTCATTTGTTAAGAAGAGTGTCTTACCTTGTGCCTGCAGCAGTTGGGAGGACAGTGCTTCAGGGCTGACTCTGTCGGATGCATGCAGTACACAGCCTATACATGGTAAGATACAGGTATGTGATGTGTGGCATCCCTTGTACTGTGTGTGCGAGTAAGAGTGAGGTGTCAGTCCCTGGGCCTCTAGGTTGTCAGTGTATGTGCTATGCATTGCCTCTTTGTCAAGGCCAGAGTGTACTAGGCATGCCAATGTCTGGCTACAGGGACAGGCTGAGGGAGTTTGTCCTCAGAGTCCCCCTGTGATGACCTTAGCAATGGCTGGGGGCTGTATGCCCTTTTCCTGTGATGTTCCTGCTGCAGCTGCTTCCACAGGATCATATTGTGTAGCATGGCAGATACTATGAACATGTGGGCACATGTGGCTGGAGAGTACTGCAGGGCTTCACCAGATATGTCAAGGCAGCTGAACCGTGACTTGAGCATCCCAAACACGCTCTACGATGTTCCTAGTTTGTGCATGTGCCTCATTATAGTGTTCTTCAGTGAATGTGTGTGCACTTCTGATGAGTGTCTTTATCCACGGTTCCAGTGTGTGTAACCAGCATCCCTCACTAGATGGCCGTACAGGATATCCCCCCTGGCAAATGCCTGGTACAGCTGTGAGGCATGCCAGATGTGGGAGTTGTGATAACTGCCAGGGCTGCCAGCACACACATTGATGATAATGCCCTGAGCATTGCACGTGACCTGGCAGTTGGAGTGATAGCCCTTGCAGTTGATGTAGACTCTACTCTCCTCACCGGGTTGTGCTTTGATGTGTACATGAGTGCAGTCTATAGCATCCAGTATCTCTGGGTAGTGTTCTACACGGTGGAAGAGATGCATATTCGTGGTCCTCTCCTCAGGGATGTTGAGGAAATAAATGTGCTCACTGACATTTGTTAACATGACATCCAGGAACTGGCAGAATACCCTGGATGCAGATGCCTGAGAGATCCCCATGATGTCCCCCATAGGTCTTTGGAAAGAACTTGTAGCTAGTATTCTTAAGGCTACACATACCTTTTGTTTCCATTGGGATGGGTTCCCCTCTTGTTAGCTCTGGGTCTGAGGTGAGGCCGGTAGAGCACGGCAAGTTGCTGTAGTATGTCCCTGTCCACCCTGTAGCACTCTACTATCTCCAGCTCATGTAGCCCCTGAAAGGTTACCCTGGGTCTGAACACTCTTCTCCTCCTCAGTCTGGGCCAGTTGTCAGCATCATCCTCGTCACCACCCTCAGTCTGTAGCATGTAGAGATGTAGCAAAGCAGCAGCAGCCCCTATCATTTTGTCAGTTAAAATTCCCAAGTGTGTACTCCAATAGTGCAGAGTATGTGGGGAAATCAGATTGAATGGTGTCTGCATACTTTATACTGGTGTGCTGCAGATGCAGCCTGTGTGATTGGCTGACTATGCACCTGCCAGCTACATTATTGAGGGGTTTGAATGGCCCACTGTGAGTGGCAGAGGCCTTATTAGTTATTTAGAGTTGATTGCATTTTGTGTGCTATTTCCTTCTTTTTTTTTTCCCAGTTTCCTCCAGTTTTAACCCGTGGAGCTAGTGTAAACACTGCTGAGCAGAAAGGGCCCTCCCCTGTACATGAGCATGCTCAGTGTTTCTCTCACCAGCTAAGCAGCCTCAGACACACATCCTTGCTTAGCTATGCTTAGCTGAATGCAAACAGAAGCCACGGAGCTCCAATGTGCTTAAACAAAGCATGATACACTTCCTTTTCATGTCAGCTGCCTCTTCTGCCTACACCACCACATTGTAGCCCCTACACAGTTAGGTACCTGCAGACATTGTGGCCCATTTTGCTATTCAGTAAACTTAGCAGATTTACATACACCTAATTCCATATAAACTAGTTACAGCACTACAGGAGAGCCCCGTGTCCTTAGCAACCACTATAACCTGCCATTATATGAGTCTGCATGCTGGCCAGTATAATGGGGACATTCATTTTACCTTTACTACTCCCCTTTTAATTATTTTATTCTTTGCAAGCTCGCATGTTTGGGCACTGCTGCGCTCTGCTTAAACATGGCATATGTGCCAAAAAAGCCCTTTTGATTTCCTACATTTTGCAATAGTTAAACATGCCAATTGCCATTGGCATGCCTAATACACCTAATACATGCTTTACTTTAAGTTGTCACAGCCCTGTTTTTTTTTTTGCTTTTTTTTTTACACTTCTGTACACAGTTACTGTCTGCATACATTTGTAATGCAGACACTGCTGCTGCATGGATGCCTGTCTGCTTCCTGGATCGTTAAATCACCTCATTTGCATGGTTTTCATCAGCAAATGAGGTGATTTACATTCCGCGACAGCATCCATGGCAGCATAGTGCTGGGAGCCTCGTGGACACCCCCAGCCTTGCTTCCCGGATTGCTCTACCTCTGTACTCCATGTTTGGGCTGCGGCACTATGCTTACACGGAGATTAGCTCCATGTAAGTGTTAATGAATTACCCCCATTGTTATCACTTTCCTAGATTTAATATATTAGAAATCAGAATGAGAACTTCATAGTAAGAAAAATGGGCTGTATGAATACTACATTGGAATGTGAGCTCGAACAGGATGTTGACATGGATCAAAATACCTAAGACCTATATCTATATATTTCAAAGTTAACTCCAATACAAGGTGAGATGTCACTGGTCCAGTTGTTAAAGACTTGTTGTATAGTTTAAATAAAAAATATATAGTCAGTAATTTAATTCCTGATTTCATGTTAGACTGTAAATAGTTAATTATTTTTTTTTTCTTAATGAACAATATTAAATCATGGGATTAAGACTGACCAGAATAGCTGTGAGACTTGGATATGCATACTTAACAATGCCAAATTGTTCATAACTAAATGTAAACACTGACTGTGTGATAAACCTATAATTATACTTTTTATCAGCAAAAAGTGCTCAGACAACAAGTGTGCCAAGAATGAGAACTGGACAGTATAATATACTGGGAAATGTTACTAATAAGTGTTTGTATTCCTCAACAAAAACATAGGGTGGTATTCAGAAATGAACAGTATACAATATTACATGAAGTACAGCTATGATGTGCAGTCAAGGGAAGATTCAGAGGCACATGGTACGATCCTGCTACTTGAGAAATCATGACATTTGCATTGTGTGCAAATGATGGTATAATGGCATGCAAATGTGCGTCAGCATGCTAATGAGAATGTCTGTGTATACAAATGACCTCAAACCTGGCAAAGCAATTCAGAAATTATAAAATTAGAGTGCCAAGCCCCAGTGATCGTTTATTATGAATGCCAGGATTTTTCAGTGTACAGAAGCTTCACTCGCATTATGATGCTAGGAACAGCATTATTATTAAGAGAGTAGCTTGTGTTAATGACTGCCTTCTGAGCCAGGGTCTGTAGTATTGTGCAATGTCGCTCTCTGAATAGAACATGGATCCACTGGCAGCTCATGTGCCATAAACAACACAACCAGGATATTGTTCACTATTACCACGTGAACAGCGACAACATACTGGAGTTGCATTGAATCAAGAGAATTGAGAGGACTGCCTAGCCCAGTGGACTTGCAGGTTTGTGTAGCACTAACCATCCTTGCTACAGATACCTTTCAGTGTCTGACAAGGGGACACATTAGCAGTTTTGCTCACAATAGCTCAGTGAATCCCATGCCAACTCCCTGACATGATGAATGCTGCTGCTGCATGTGAAAGGGCATATATTGCTTTCATGGACAAAAAAGGATAGACCCACTCCTATCCAGCCATTTTCCAGGTTCTAGGAGCAATTTAGTGCACCTCTCGTTGCTATTAGGAACCTGCCATAGCATCTAGTATACCAAATAGAAGAGCCAAGTGATATGCAGTACTCTGAGTATTATATCCAATGCACCTATAGGTTCATAGGTAGGTACTAAGCTATCGGCCCAAGGGCCTACGTGAGCCTAGACAGCAAGGTTCCGTGGCTTATGCCACTGAAGAAAGTTATTTTCCTGTGCCACTGTCGAGCAGAGACACAGAAGTGATCTCTGGGGTGTATTTCCTATTTCCCATCCACTCAAGATTTTTCTTGAAGAGTGCCAATGAAGAACTTTGCTTGACATAGATGGGTAGCTTGTTCCTGAGTATAGGAAGTCTCTGGGACAGGAATCTATCCCTCCAGCGTGTCCTGTTTATTGTGGTGACAAGGTTTAGGTCCCTAGAGTGTGTAGCTCAGAGGGATTGGGATTTCTTTAGGTGTAGCATGTCCAACAGCTCTGGCTTTGACATAGCTTTATATGTTAGGCAGAGATCACCTCGGAATAGGTGATATGCTACGGAGTAAAGCTGGATTTTTTTGAGGTGTTCAGTGTAGGGCATTTGTTTGAGGCCAGTAATCCTCTTTGTGAGGTACTTCTGTGACCTTTCCAGCTGCTGCAGATGTCTTGTGAGGTACATTCCAAAAGGGGCGTTGTACTCTATAATGGGTCTAATGAGTGACTGGTAGAGGGGAACAATGACCTCTTTTTTCCTGGATGAGAACCCTTTTATGATGAGGTGTGCCACATAGAAGGACTTCCTGACTACTGTGGTGATGTGACCATCAAAGGAGAGACTACTGTCCACCTGGGTCCCAAGGTCTCTTATCACACATTCGGTGTTAAGTAGATTGCTGCCTATGTGGTAGTTCATGGGTACAGAGTTTTTACCAGAGGGGATGACACTGCACTTTTTGGCATTGAGCTTGAGGTCATGGCTCTGACACCAGGCATCTGTCTCAGTGAGGCCCTTCTGTAGGATGTCCACATCATTTGGGGACTTGACTATGGCTCCTACTTTGCAGTCATCTACGAACTTCATTAGCCACAGGCCTTCTGTGTTAGCCTGTACTTCAGAGAAGTAGATACCAAACAGGAGAGGTCCCAGGACGGAACCCTGTGGTACTCCACTTGTCACTGCTTTGAGGTCAGATTTGGAGTCTGCAACTTCACTGCTTTGAGGTCAGATTTGGAGTCTGCAACTTTTACTGTGTGGGTTCTGTCAGTGAGCCAGTTGGCAACCCATCTTGTGAAGTAGGGATTTATACCTAGTTTAGTGAATTTAGCTACAATTCTAGAATGGGGGATGGTGTTGAAAGCCTTGGCGAGGTCGAGATAGGCTGTGTGAACCACCTTACCCTCATCCACGGGTTTGGTGACTGCCTCAGAGAAATTGATCAGGTTCAGGAGGCATGATCTGCCTTTCACAAACCTGAACTAGGTGGGATCCAGAGTTTGGAGGTTACCAATGTCTTTGTTTATGAGTTCCATGATGATACGTTCCATGGCCTTGCAGACCAGGCTCGTCAGGCTAATAGGTCGATAGTTCCTGGGATCAGTGGTGACTACCCCTTTGTGGAGTGAGATAACTGTTGCTGTGCACCATTCAGTGGGCACAAAGCCTGATGCGAGGCTGCTATTGAACATGGTGCTTAAGTGGGGAGCCAGTTTGTTCTGAAGTTCATGTAAAATGCAGCCTGGGATGTTGTCTGGTCCCATGGATGCTGTGCTTTTGGCTTTAGAGTGTGCAGCTTTTACCTGCGTAGTTGTGATTACAGGGACTCTGCATTCTTCCTATATAGATATGGGCTCTTTAGGGGGTGAGAGGTTCAGTGCTAACTTTACCCCCCCCCATCCACCAGGATGTTGGCAATATCAGTTGGTTCTGTAATTTTCATGCCTTTATGCTGTAACTCGGAGCAGATCTGGGTGTTGCCATCTAGATTCTTGACATAGCTATAGAATGCTTTGTGGTTGTCCTTGGATTTAGTGGTGATTTTGTTTTCGTAGCTAGCTTTAGAGGATCTTATAAGGAATCTCAGCTTCTTACTGAGGCTGACGAGGGAGCTCCTCCACTCATGGGATTTTACTCTCTTTTGCAACAGTTTCTTCCTTCTGTTGTACAGTTTGTTTATGGCAGGGGACCACCAGATTGGCTTCCTTTTTTTGGAGGATAGCGTCTTGGTTCTGTTTGGGATAGCACAATCCATGTACTTGTGTAAGTGCTTATAGAGTGTATTTGTGTAGGATTCAGCAGTTGTAACTGTATTGTCCATCTGCATGGGTGCCATGAAGTTCACCACTTCTGTCTTAAGAAGCATGAAGTTGGCTTTAGAGAAATTTTTTACTGTGGTTTCCTTAATGGGGGGTGGGGGCGGGATGTGGATATCAAGGGTGATAAGCTTATGGTCGGATCGGACCAATGAGGAGTTGACTTCAGGTGTGGAACACCGGTCACTCATGTTGGTAATGACTAGGTCTAGGATATTGTTGCCCCTGGTGGGGGTGTGGATAAGTTGATCTAGGGCATTGGAGTTTATTAATTCCAGAAAGCGTTGAGCTAAGGAGTTGGTACACGAGTAGTTTTCCCAGTTAATGGCGGGGTAGTTGAAGTCACCCATTATTAGGGTGTTTGGTTGAACCCTAATATTTTCCAGTACAGCAAGAAAAGAGGAGTGGGCATCCTGGGACATGGCGGGGATCTGTAGCAAGCTACAATTTGGATTGC
Organism: Protopterus annectens; assembly: GCF_019279795.1. Classification (NCBI taxonomy): domain Eukaryota; kingdom Metazoa; phylum Chordata; order Ceratodontiformes; family Protopteridae; genus Protopterus; species Protopterus annectens. Next base: position 1,840,639,019 of record NC_056728.1, read on the forward strand.
AGTTTTGCCCAGAGTTAGTTGCACTTGGATAACCTTGGATGCATTATGCTGAGCAACTAGCTTGGAGGTGTGTATATCCTTAATGAATATGGACACACCTCCGCCTTTGGTATTTCGGTCCAGGTTACATGGCCGAAAAGTGTGGTATGAGTTATAGCCAGGTAGTGCAGGGGTGCTGTCAGGAGCCTTGAACCAGGTCTCAGTCACTACACAGATATCGATGTTATCCATTTTAAGGAGTGCCTCGAGTGAGTGCATTTTGAGATTTAGACTTCTAGCATTGAGTAGCATTGCTCTCAGTTTTTGCTTGCCTGTTCCTGTTATGGTGGTGAATTTGTTATTTGAACCCTGCCTAAAAAAGGCAGTATAGGGGCAGTAGCCTTAGCCAGTGTCCGGAATCCCAGGGGCGACAGGTGCAGGCCATCTGTGGCAAAGCATCGTGGTCTGTTGACCATGTCATCCCAAGCAGACAGATACTGGATCCCCTTAGAATGACACCAGAAGCTTAGCCAATTGTTGAAGTCAATCATTTTGTCCTTGTACTGCGGTATCATTCTGGGCGATGGCAGAATGCTACTCAGGGCTAGGGTCATACCTGTCTGGGCTACAAGATCGGAGAGCTCTTCCATGTCTCTCTTCATGTAGTCCAGGGAGGTATGTCTCAGGTCATTCACACCAACATGGACAATGACAGAGTCATATTTGTACTTGTTGTGGAGTGACCTGAGTGCATGGGTTATGTGGCAGATTCTGGCACCCAACAGGCAGCTGATAGTAACCTCCTTGTTTAGCCTGGTGAGTGGGACATCAGTGTGCCTGACTATAGAGTCACCTATGATTAGTGTGTTGGGTACATAGTTTTCCCTTATTGGCTGTGGTTGAGTGGCACACTGAGTCTGTGGGCTATGTGTCATTTGGGTTGTGTTGGGGGATGGATATTGCTTGCGTTTCTGCTTTGGAAGTCTCTGTTGCTTAGACAGATTATTATTGAGAGCCTCTGCGAATGTTTTTGTGTTACTATGTGTGAATTTTGGTGGTGTAGATTTAGTGAGACTATGTGATGAGTGCGGTGTGGTGCAAATGTTTACCTTCTCCTCATGACTGTCAAGCTCAGACCTGGATGGAGAGAGCTTTACCTCCAGTTTGGCTAGATAAGTGCATCTCTCACAGGTTGTAGTGTTGGGTGGTAGGAGGAGAGGGTTGTCTGTGTACATGAGGCAATTTCTACATTGCCTCAAGATGCCCAGATTCATCAGATAAACAGGAGAGAACACTGGGAGCTGACCCTTGGACATGCCTGATTAAAAAAAATATTTTCCTCTAGATAAGTGAGGAAAGTGAGTACAAGAGCTGTTTTCTGTAAGCAAGTGAGAAAAGTAAATACAAAAACTTGTTTTCCTCTAGGTAATGAGGAAGATTGATTGCTATAGTAATTAGTAGCTTAGTTAGTGCTTACAAGTTCTGAACAAGTGCTGAGCATGAATAAACAAATTTAAGTGCTAAAACTAAGAATCTGTATCTGCACTAGACGAGTTACAGGACAGAAACAAGTGCAAATGCAGGCTTTCAAATCAGAAAGTTGAGAGAGATGAAAGATTGCCCAAATGGCCAATAACTACAATTTCTGGGCCAGAACCACTCCTTATGTGGTAGACAGGTTACCTAGTGGTTACCACTCCCACTGATAAGCTAGAAGGCTTCCCTCCAACACAGAAAGGCTTGGGGGGGGGCTCAGAAGCTTGCATACAGTCCAGGATACAGCAAATCTATAACTGGAACAGTAGTTACAGGAAAGGTAGGAAACAGGCTTACAGTTTGTTTTGTTTTTTTATTTTTATTTTTTTACAGAAAAGTAGCAAAAACAGTAGTAAAAACGGTTCACATGCAGTGCAAGCTAGCACATGTGAGTATGCAGCAATATTAGACCAAAACACAGTTTAAAAATGCAATTAAATTAAAAAGGACTAAAAGCAAGTGCAGAAAGAGTTTATTAGGTAGAATGTGGTAAAGAGATGGGACTGGGGAAGTGTCCCAGATCAAATCTACAGTGGGGCGGGCAACTACAAAAGCCACCAAATTTAAACAGACTTAAGCAACAACTAACAGTACAAACTTTAAAACCAAAAAAGTATTGTCAGCTCTGTATAGTTGCTGATCATTCTCTCAGAACAGTGAGACAACAGTTTCAACAGAGATCTAAGCAACAATTAACAAACTCTGTAACCAAAAAATATATACTCAGCTCTGTGTATTTGCACATAATCTGTAAGGCAGTCTCTCAGAACACAGGTTCCAGCAATTTGAATGCAGCTGTTACTATACCAACACAGCAGTGTAGATGGTTCTAATGAGTCCCTCATTGGGTAGATGTGCAACCTATGCCAGCATTTTGTGTGCAGTGAATTTCACAGGATAATTGCCACCTACAAATTCCCCAGCCACATTCCCTCATGAATGTAGACAGCAAGCACCTCATAATGGTGTCCACTATTGTATGCTGCAAGTGATGCAGAATATGCCTTGGAATCATGTCTCATGCCCCTATCCAGAGTCCTCTCACCGCTGAGAGTGGAAGAAATTCTATATGACACCACACTACACTGTCCCAGACATAGAACATTGTTAAATGTGTGTGTGCACTACTGAAGGCTTGCTTCCACTATATGGATATTTTTGGTGGTGCACTGCAGTCTGCACCAGAGACCTGCAGTAAGATTTTTGTAGTCTGCTCCATGTTACACAATATGGTGCTATGAAAGAATTTACAACATGGGGACATTGTAGTACAGATGGACAGACTTGGGAAAGAAGCAGAGGAGGAGTCTGGTGAGGACTTGTTTGGAGTAACCAGCTAAAGCGGTACCCCATGCAAGGTAGACATGGACTCAGTACATTGTGGTAGTGGCCAGAAGTAGGGTAGTGTCTTATCTGTAACTATGGGCCATGACATGGAAAATAGAGACTAAAACAGAGAACATTTTTAAAAATATCTAGGCAATGCATTAGTGTATTGACTAGCCATGCTATGAAGCCAACAGTACCATGTACACACAGATCAGAAACTTGGCAGGGCACTGTTATCATCATATGTGCAGGTGTGCTGAGACACACTGACAAGTGGCAGCAGTGACAACATATGTGGAAAGGTTATAGGAAGTGGATGCCATAGTCGAGCACAAGTTTAGGAGGTTAGGGGAGTCGGGGATCACATACTTCAGTGTAGAGGTGGAGCTTTAATAGGTGGTGCTGGGTGTAATATGTGGTTCTGCAGTATCATGACTGGAAGTGCCTCATCCAGTGCACCTCATGTGTTGGGAAGCAACAGAAGGGCAGTGTCCACAACCCCAAGAATAGCTACAGTTTGTCGATGCACTCAGAAAGGCAACAGTAGAATGGGATTGTGTGGAATTGCAACACCATGAATATCTGGCCCAGTAGCGTGTCCCCATGGTCCCCTGGTGGCGCTGGAACAGCATTGGTTATGATCATGGCAGTGTCCATGAATAGGTTCAGAGACAGCCATGCAAAGTCAGAACAGTGCTGTTGCTTCATGAACAGTGTATGCCATCTGCACAATCCTGCCTTGTGACCAAGCAACACACATCCATTCCATTGCATGGCCACGGTGGTTATTTGCTAGTATCCTCATCTATGTGCTGTGGATGCCAACTCTGTCAACACTGGCTCAACTTTGTCAACATTGACCTTAGTAGATATGTCTGCTTCAAATCCTATAAGCCACTGTGTGTCTGAATGCACTGCAGAATGTCATGCAGTCCCTGCAGAAGTTGCATTTTCTTACACAGGCCATGAAGGACACTCACCATTTCTGACATGGTTTGATTAGTGACCATCTGGATCATGGACCTGCACATATTTTGACTGATAGCAGGAGTAACACTAAGGTCTGGAACTTTTTTGGAATCATGGTGGCTGCAGTCACCTATATGTCTCTCCCCTATGGTGGGTGAGTATACCTCAGAAGCAGTGTTGCTCACTGCTGTTGGTGGTGGTGGTGACGCCTGTGTAGTTTGGATGGACTAACATGGACAAGATGTCCAGCATTAAACACAGAAGATACCAGAAGTTTAACTTGCTCCTCCACCATCATCTCAGATGTGTGTGTGTGTGTGTGTGTGTGTGTGTGTGTGTGTGTGTGTGTGTGTGTGTGTGTGTGTGTGTGTGTGCAACCTGCAATGTTAGCATTATTGACAGTGCCACTGTGTTGTCAGAATGTGCTGTGTACATGGTTCCATCATAGTTAGCCACCAGTGACTTGCTGATGGGCACATTCTGATCTATTGGTTGGAGCCTCTTTCAGTGGGACCTGTGAAAGCATATGGATAAACATACCCGTGGCAGTGCTGAATCATAGGTGTCACTGCCATTACCACCATGTGACACACAAACTGCTGCATACCAATTGTGTACATAGCTTTTTATCCATACTTTTTGGTGCAAGTTGTTACTTTTGCAGCCCTAATGTCCATGGAGGCCAGTTATGCATATGTTTTCTGCTGACTAAACCATTCACACCAGAGAGTCACTGTACAACAGTAATAGGACAAGGTAGATCTAATCTCATGCATCTCCTGTAAGCACCCAGGCATTTTTCACCAATTAAGTTCCCACACCCAAGTCACTACCAGGAATGAGGGTTCTTTCACTTCCCCAGGAATTCCTCCACCTCTGTAAGACACTTTTGTGTTCGTGGTCCACTTCCTGTAGTTTGTCTGTGGCAATTTCATATGCCTTGGTCTTGGCATACGGTATGATATCAGTGATCTTGTGTTGCACCTGCACTACTGTCTTAATATAGTCAGCCACAGCACTGATATCCTGCACCAGTTCTTGAGACACACACACACACACACACACACACACACACACACACACACACACACACACACACACACACACACACACACACACACACACACACACACACACACACACACAGTCCCAGAAAACCTAGCCTCTTTTACCCTTCTCAAGCATATACCTGCCGTGTCTATAGAGCCCATTGTTGTTGTAGTAGTAGTAGTACATCTGCATCTCTGGTGTGGTGAACATTTCCAGACACTGCTGTTTTCTCAGTCGCATGACAACAGGTATACTCTTGTATGCTACATGTGAATCAGTGTGTGTATGCATGACTGTCCATGCTACAGTTATCACTACTGTTTCCTTCTATTCAGTGGCCACAGACCTGTCTGCTACTGTGCTGTTACCATTCAAATATGCATGTTACCTCAGTAAGCTATTCATCAGCAGTGTACTGATGATGGTGGTGGTGGTGGTGATGGGACATGCTATTATTTACGTGCAAGAGTCCTCATGTCTCCTGTAGTACATTTTACAGTCTGTGTGCATATGGTCCACTTTTGCACAGGACAGTAACATGGCCTGGCCTTGTTCTCTGTCAATGTGAGTCCCCACTCAGCAAGACTGTGACCTCTCCTGATCTTGTACTCTGTTCCCTATCAGGCTGAGCCCCCCCCACCCCCACCCCCACCATCAGGACTGCAACCTGTCCTGCCTTACACTCGTCCATATCAGGGTAAACCCTACCAATATTGTGTTCATTCCATATCATAATTATGATGTGTTAGCCCACACACTCTTCTGCAGAATATCAAAACCTGTTGTTACCCTGCACCCTCATTTACACAATGCAGTCCTGAGATCCATTACCAGTTGTCCTACCTGCACTTAGTTTGTCTATATGACAGTACACTCTGCAATTACTTGTATTTCAATTCCTAAGTTGCTCATTATAACACATTCTCCTGCTGTATGGCAACCACAGCATTTATTGAGCTAAAAATAGGCCTTCTAGCTTCTTAGTCTAAACAATCTGTACTTGGTTTGATGCTGTATATTTGACCTGTCACCTGTTGCTGTAATTGCCTTCTGTTGTCAGGAATTATCGCTATACATTCAACAGCAGCTGAAAGATTGAGTCCAGTCAGAGGACCTGCATAAGGAGATGTGAGAGGCTGTCCAGGTGCCAGGGTATGTGTAGTTTATTGCTGCTTGTCCTGTACTATTTTAATACATTGTCAGAAACATGTATTTGTTTCTATTTTTTTTCTACAGGATCTGCTGTGGTGCAGGCTGAGGTAGGGTGGTAGTCATCAAGTTCTGCACTGAGCAAAGTACCTGCTGTTGGGTCTTAAGCAGTCTTCTTGGAAGCTGACCTGGAGGGCTCATTGATGGCCTCCTGGCCACTTCTTAGAAGGTTGTGGGCAAAAGCTCCTCCTCTGAGAGTGTTCCAGAGTGGTCTTCCTGTGTCACACAGTAGCATGTGCAGCAGCTAGTGAGGACTGATGAATCGGCAGCAAGAGACAGACACTGGTATCCTGGATCATCTGCTTGTGTGGCTTATTTGAATCAGACAGCTAGACAGCCCCATCCATCGGGCTACTGGGGCAGCACCTGCTTATGATGCAAGCCATGAAGTTGACATCTGGGTAGGTTACCCGTTGGTGTGGTCAGCAGGCCCTCTGTACCCCTCCCTAATCCATATCCTGGTGTTCCTCTTCTTTTGTATCACTTTCCATCCCATGTTTGTAGTCCAATACACTCCATCACCAGTTGTCTACCCACTGTTGGATTGCATCTCTCTACTCTTTCTTCCCTTGTGTCAGTAACTCCCTTGTCAGTCATTGTTTGCATTGTACATTTGTTTACTCCTACTTTCTTCCCTATACCCTTCTTCCTTGCATTTGCTCCTTGCTATCTTCTCCATCTACCTTCTTACAAAAAATGCAAAATGGGTAGTTGTCCCACAAAAAAATGGTGTTCTCCCTCCCCACCTATCCTATTCCTCTTCATCCTGTCTTTGGGTGTGTTCCTGTGCTTGCTCTTCCTCATTTATGACTTTACTATCCCTCCCTTTCTTCCCCTTTTATATGATCGAAGATGTGGCAATTTGCTGTGCTGGCCTTGTATTCAGTGCGGCCAGTACCTGTATTCCAGCTATGAGGCACTTTGTTGCACATCCAGCTGTGTACAGCATTGGACATTTAATCTTCCTGATGTTTTCCTTGGGTCACATACATATACGTAACAAGGCCATTCCAGTAGCATGGTTACTACTGTTATTGCATCCATACAGCCCCATAATGGCATGGTGATGCCACTAATGCAGGTCTATTTTACCTGAACGAAAACCTGACTGAGCGAATCTCAGTTGAGCGACACATGAAGAGCGAAAACCGTTAATTTCGAACCCGTGAACCTTAACAAGTAAAACAGGTAAACTCTCACTAACAGTTTTATGCAGGGGGGCAAACCCCCCACACCCCCCTACTTAAATATACCAACTCCAAGATCGCACTACATTGAAGTAAAGGGATGAATTCCCTACGGTGATATCCGTTCATTCTTGTAATATTAGCGGTTTTTGCTCTTTGTGTCATTCAACTGGGTTTCACTATGTCGGGCTTTCGTTCTGCTGATATAGACTCCACTAATGCATACCATATCAGCATTGGACCATGTCGTATTATGTATTCACTGCTACTTTGTGCAGCATGATGACATATTTCTGAATACCCCCATAATGTTAAAAATTATTAACATAACCTCAAAGCCTGACTCATAGGCTGTTCAAGAATTTGTAATTATTAATATTTGGATTTTTTCATTCAAACCATTCATCTATTAACATTTAAAGGTCACAACATATCTCCTTATATTTACTGGAAATAGATTGAACTGTCTATCCACTCCTTGATAAATTAAGGGAGTTCTTCTTCTTTAATTAAGTTCTTAATGGAGGAAAAGAGCTTAGGTAGGATTTTTTTCTGCTTTCCAAAGAATGATGGACAAATTCTACCTCCAGTGTTGCTGCCAAAACCTCATTCTTTATAAGATTTAAGTATTATAATCAAATCACCTCTTTACAACTTATAACCTATTAAGAAGTGAGAGAATTCTTTTAAGTCTTTTGCTGTTGCAAAGATGTGTAACTCTGGATATCTGCCTGGTGAATAGTTTCCGAACTCCTTCAAGTTTCTTATTGCTGATTGTAAATACAAAAAGTACAGTGTTAAATAACTGGTATAACTATAGATTTGTATAATGGAACAAAGATATTTTCATCCCTGCCTGAAGTACATCTTAAAATATTCTTCTATAATACATAGGATTTCCTAAGAACCAATATCTCCCAGAGCTCTAAAACTATTGTAAGTTAACAGAATGAAGTCATCCAGTGCATATGGATACTCCGATTCATCTTCACAAAATGTAAACTCTATACTTTTTTTTTTTTGCACTGAATGTCATATCATTTAATGTTAACCACTTAAACAGGCTGTCCAAGTAGTCCTGTAACATTTTCTGGTCAGTAATGTTAGTAACAGCAGTTCCAACCTTTGCATTATCCCATACATTTTGATTGGTGGGAAGACTAGAACTGAGCCTACCAAACAGTAATGGATCCAAAACAGCTCTCTTGGACCCCAACATTAACCTTCAGCTCATCAGGGATGCTGTCTTGTATATACATATTGCAATTCCTACCATCCAACTAACTTGAGATCTTCACAACAATGCCATCTCCGAATACTAATTTATACATTATAAGATGGAATGTAATGTGCAGCATCATATCAAAAGCCCATAGCAAAATCTTAGTACATAACATCTGATTATAATCCAGTGCCCAACACATTTACAATGCTGGAATAAAAAAATAAATTAGACAGGCACACACCCTTCCATAAATTTATGTTAATGAATATTGAAACCCATCCTAGCCTGAAATGGCAACAGCTGACCGGTATTGTTTGTTTTCTTGGAACATTTCCCAGAATACACATCAGCCTTATTGATCTATAATTTTCTACTAAAGATGAATTAATGCATTTTGGTATTCATGCTATGATAGCCTCCATACCCTAACACAACCAGTTTTCAGTGTTTTCTGATAGTTAAATTCAGTAAGGAATGAATTGCGCTGCAGTGTTACATAGGAAGTAGCCATTTATACTGTTTGGACCAGCAGCTGAACTGATGAAAATTTTGGACATTTTATCACAATTACTAACTTTTAAATATTCTTATCAACTACATAACATATTTTGTATGAAACTATTTGTCAATTTATCACACAGTGTGAATTGTATCCATTTTTATAGTCCTAAATATTGTCTCATGTTTACCATAGCGCCTCAAATCTTTACAAATGCTTTACTATTGCTGCTGATAAGCTCAGCAAGTTTAACTTATTAATAAGTTCATAGGTAGGTACTAGGCAATTGGCCCTAGAGCCTATATAAGTCTAGCCAAAAAGGGTACCCTGGCTTTCGCCACCCAAGAAAATTATTTTCCTGTGCCCCTCTTGAGCAGAGCCACAGAAGTGATCCCCAGGGTGAATTTCCTATCTCCCATCCAATCATCAAGATTTTTCTTGAGTGCTAATGAGGAGCTTTGTTTGATATAGATAGGTAGTTTGTTCCAGAGTATGGGAAGTCTCCGGGATAGGAATCTATCCCTCCAGCATGTTCTGTTTATTGTTGTGACAAGGTTTAGCTCCCTAGAGCATGTAGCTCAGAGGGACTGGGATTTCTAGAAGTGGAGCATGTCCAACAGCTCTGGGTTTGACATAGCTTTGTATGTTAGCCAGAGATCACCTCTGAGTAGGCGATATGCGATGGAGTAAAGCTGGAGTTTTTTGAGACTGTCTGCGTAGGGCATCTGTTTGAGGTTGGTAATCCTCTTTGTGAGGTATTTCTGCAGCCTTTCCAGTTGTTGTAGATGTCTTGTGAGGTACATACCAAAAGGGAAACTGTATTCTATAATGGGTCTGATGAGGGATGAGTAGAGGAGAACAATGACCTCTTTTTTTCCTGGATGAGATACCTTTTGTGATGAGGTGTGCCACGTAGAAGGATTTCCTGACAACTGTGGCAATGTGATTATCAAAGGAGAGACTACTGTCCACCTTTGTCCCAAGGTCTCTTATCACACTTTGTGTTAAGTAGAATACCGCCTATGTGGTAGTTCTTGGGTAGAGAGTTTTTACCAAAAGGGATGGCAATGCACTTTTTGGCATTGAGCTTGAGGCCATGGCTTTAACACCAGGCATCTGTCTCAGTGAGGCCCTTTTGTAGGATGTCCACATCATTAGGAGTTTCGATTATGGCTCCTAGTTTGCAGCCATTTGCGAACTTCATTAGCCAAAGACCTTCTGTGTTAGCATGTACTTCAAAGAAGTAGATACCAAACAGGAGAGGACCCAGGACTGAACCCTGTGGTACTCCACTTGTCACTGGTCTGAAGTCGTATTTGGAGTTTGCTACTTTCACAGTGTGGATTCTGTCAGTGAGCCAGTTGGCAACCCATCTTGTGACATAGGGATTTATACCTAGTTTAGTGAGTTTATCTATAATTCCAGAGTGGGGGATGGTGTTGAAAGCCTTGGCGAGATCTAGATAGGCTGTGTGAACCACCTTACCCTCATCTACGGCTTTGGTGACCACTTCAAAGAAGTCTATCAGGTTTAGGAGACATGATCTGCCTTTTACAAACCCAAACTGGGTGGGGTCCAGATTTTGGAGATTACCAGTGTCATTGTTTATAAGTTCCATGATGATATGTTCCATAGCCTTTCAGACCAGGCTAGTCAGGCTAATGGGGCGGTAGTTCCTGGGGTCCGTGGTGCCTCCCCCTTTTGGAGTGGGATGACCATCGCTGTGCGCCATTCAGTGGGCACAAAGCCTGAGGTAAGGCTATGATTAAACATGGTACTTTGGTGGGGTGCCAGTTCATTCTGTAGTTCATGTAGAACGCAGCCTGGGATGTTTTCAGGTCCCATGGATGCTGTGTTCTTGGCAGCCATGATTACAGGAACTTTGCATTCTTCCAGTATAGAGATGGGCCCTTTAGGGGGAGAGAGGAGGGTAAAGTTATCACTGAACCTATCTGCAGGATGTTGGCAATATCAGTTGGTTCTGTATATTTAGTGCCATTGTGCTGTAACTCAGAGCAGATCTGAGTGTTGCCATTAAGATTCTTGACATAGCTATAGAATGCTTTGTGGTTGTCTTTAGAATCAGTGGCGATTTTGTTTTCGTAACTAGCTTTGGAGTATTTTATGAGGGATCTCAGCTTCTTACTGAGGCTGACCAGAGAGTTCCTCCAATCTTGGGATTTTACTCTTGTTTGCAACAGTTTCTTTCTTCTGTTGTAGAGTTTGTTTATGGCAGGGGACCACCAGATTGGCTTCCTTTTTTTGGAGGATAGCATCTTGGTTCTGTTGGGGACTGTATAATCCATGCACTCATGTAAGTGCTTATAAAGTGCATTTGTGAAGGATTCAGCATTCGTACCTCTATTGTCCGTCTGCATGGGTGTCGTGAAGTTTGCCACTTCTGTCTTAATAAGCATGAAGTTGGCTTTGGAGAAATTTTTTACGGTGGTTTCCCTAATGGGGGGTGGGGGAGGGCAGGATGTGGATGTCTAGGGTGATTAGCTTGTGGTCGGATCTGACCAACGAGGAACTGACCTCTGGTGTGGAACACCAGTTGCCCATGTTGGTAATGACCAGGTCTAGGATATTACTGGTATGACAAACTCAGTAAGCAGAATAAAAACTAGAATGAACAGCAGATGCAGGGTGGTATCCAATAATGAAAAAATTCTTTACTCAATCCAATGATCAAAATGAAGTACAAATACACATAAAGTCACAGTTTAAAATGATAAAACAACAAGTTCAATACTCAGACTTCTTCAGAACAGTGAATTGCTGGCTGATAACTCCTTAAATACACACCCAGTCAATTAGTAAAATATTACCCCACATCATTTCCTTTCAATTAAGAAACATCACAGGAAGTGTAAGGTAGGAACACGATTGGGTTATAGGCATAATGACTCACCCATAGACAATTTAAAAATAGAGGAGAAGGGTATTTTGAGTGAAATTTTACATCAGACTAATATAAGACTTATGAAACCGGACAAGGGTGGGGGTCTGGTTATTATGAACACTGATGATTACAATAGTAGAATGTTTGACATACTATATAGTGAAGTGTACACTGAGACCTCACGAAATGAATTAAACATAGCATATCGTAACATTGACTTAGAATTGGAGCAACTTTTACTGAATGGACAAATCACACTAGACAAATCACACTAGACACACACAACCACATTTTAACCAAACATCCCAGGATTCCCACCATATTTGGAATACCAAAAATTCACAAATCAATACACAGTCCACCTTTAAGACCCATTGTAGATGCTAAAGCCTCCAAAACATTTAGTATAGCAAAATACATTGACAGTATGACTAAGGGGGTCCTTGATAATCGGACTACTATAATTAAGGACTCATGGGACTTCCTTGGTAAAGTCAATCAGAATATGTATGACAGTAACCTCATCCTGGTGACTATTGACGTCTGTGACCTGTTTTCAGTTGTACCACATGATATAGGTCTGGACTGGTTCTATGAGTTTCTATGCAGTAATTCGTCATTGAATCATGACACCATCTTGACCATCCGTACTTGTATGGAGATGGTTTTGGAAAATAATTTCATTACATTTGAAGGACATTTATTTAAACAAAGGCTTGAGTTGCCATGGGTGCATGTTGTGCACCAATCTTCAACATTGTCTTAGCACATTGGGAAGATCAATACATTTTAACTCAATTCAGGACTTCATGGGTATTGTATGGGCGATACCTTGATGATATTGTCCTGTTTTGGAATCAATCAGAACAAGATTTGAATAGGTTCTTTTCGTACATGAACAGTACCACCAGTTTTTGAGATTTACTATGGTCAAGGATCTAGATTATATTCATTATTTGGACATCACCATAAAGAAAGATTATGTGAACAACTGTTTTATTTCCCAACTATATAGGAAACCAACCTATTCTAACACATTATTACATTTTACTAGTGCACATCCTTTGCACCAGAAGAAGGCCCTGGTCAAGGGCCAATGTGTTAGATTGGCCAGGATGGTGTCTGACATTTATGACTTTACCAAGGAATGTGACAATTTGTCCAATATGTTTCAGAGAAGAGGTTATCCAGAGCATTTTCTATCAAACATCATTCAGGAAGTTATAAATAAGAGGACCAGTGGACACTTTAGAGCCCTATTGGGCAATAGGGATGGCCACAACAATGTGAGGCACAATAATACTATTTTTACACATGCATTGACACTCACATATTCTGCAGATTTTGAAGAAATCAAATACATAATACATAAATATTGGAAGGTTTTTGATAATGACATTGGGGTCTTGGACAAGATAGGTAAGAGACCCACTATAGTTTATAAAAAGAGTACATCAATAAAAGGACTACTTGAAAAGGCAAACCTAATCTCACTAGAGATAAATGTGGTAGATGTCCCCAGTGCCCTTTCATGATGGATACAGATAAATTTAATCTTAAAATTTTGGATCCATTACTAATAAAAAGAAAATGTTTTGCTATACTAAGGGGTTGTTTATATTGCAGTATGTAAAACTGCCAAGGTTATTATGTGGGAAAACAAAAAATGCTTTTAGACTTAGAGTCTACCAACATTTATATGACATCAAGCAGAAAAATATGAAGAATGCTTTATTTAGGCATATTAATGACCAAAGTAATCACAGTTTTAGTTTTTATTCTTGAACAAGTTGATTTGGGACAAAGGCGGACCTGTTGAGGAATATTTGGAGTACATTGAGTTAAAGTGGCAGATCAGACTGAATGCATACTCCCTCCAGGTCTTAATGATAGAATTTCTATAGCACCACTTTTGAAACTTAAACAGTTATTTATGTTATGATTTATTTATATTGTTATTGGTATTTTTGCCTTATAACATTCTTTACATGTGACACTATTGATTTAACATTTGGTTAGTTGACTTTTGTGTACTTGCAAACAGGGGAGTATTCACTACTACCTTACACTTCCTGTGATGTTTCTTAATTGAAAGGAAATGATGTGGGGTAATATTTTACTAATTGACTGGGTGTGTATTTAAGGAGTTATCAGCCAGCAATTCACTGTTCTGAAGAAGTCTGAGTATTGCTTAACTTGTTGTTTTATCATTTTAAACTGTGACTTTATGTGTATTTGTACTTCATTTTGATCATTGGATTGAGTAAAGAATTTTTCATTATTGGATACCACCCTGCATCTGCTGTTCATATTACTGGTATGAATTATAGCCTGCTAATGCAGGGATGCTCTCTGGAGCCTTGAACCAGGTCTCTGACTGTCACTGCAATTAATCTTGGGCCAATGTACTTCCCTTCTGAACTTATTTTTTTGTCCACTGTTAGTGTTCCTTATTTCTCCCCATAGGGAAGCATCCTAATTTCCAAGGATAGCTCTTAGTTTAGCCAATATTCTTCACCACCACAAAGGGAATGTGGTATTCTAATAGCATGACCCTTTGACACACGTTTAACAGTATTACCATCAATAAATCTGCAGAAAAATCTCCCATCAATCCCCATCCTCATGTCAGTCCACTATTTTTGTGTTTTGAATACTGAGCTAAAGTTCTAAAACTTCCTTTTGATGTTTAAATGAATTTAACTTGTACACTGACAGTTGGAGGTGTCTAAATGGAGCAGACCACAAACCCTTGCAACTATATACAGAAAGTCTTTGTCGAAGGCATCTTTAAGAATTTAGAGGATGTTACTTAATCTACAGATGAATGTTCAGTATGTGTAATACTGACTTGGCAAGGAACTATGGCCAGAAGAACTAAAGAAACATGAACGGCCACACAAACTGATGTAAAATAACAAACAGGAAAGGCAGTAGGGTGAGATGCTAAACTGTATTTTATTAAGGGCTTTTTGTTTGCGAAGTAAAAGCAAACTTCAGATAAAATACAACAGTAATAGATTGTCTTATTTAAAAACTAAGACCAAAATCATGTGCCAAAAAGCTCCAATCATGACTAACTACGTAAAAACTCCCTCTCTTAAAAACTGGTTACCACGGTAGCTTAATCTAATGCATTCTAATGAATATAGCTCATACAAGCTTATTTGCACTAAAAATTACTAAAACTCAACATTTAAATGCTCCACACTGACGTATATATACAATTATTCATATCTAATAATCTCAACAACTGAATCTAAAACTTAAAAAGTTAATATAGGATAAATGCATAATTTTACTTAATGCACCATGCTTACATATACTACTATCCTCATCTTTGTAAGCTCTTTAGCTTCAAAATACAACTTATAGAGCAGATCTCATTTATGCCTGGAAAATTATATGCATTTAAATAGATTTGCCAGAACAATCTTAGTTCTCCTAAATGTAAGGACATAGGGCCACCTCTGATGTCAAGACGTGCTTGATTAATGACTTTACATTTAAACTTATGTTCCTTATATATTGAAATATGTTTCGCTAAGGCATTTTCTGTTTTGCCTCTAGTGATGGCATATTGATGTTCGTAAATACAATCACTGAGCCTACACTCCGTTTTGCCAATGTAAAATGCTGTGCAACATTGGCACTTAGCTAAGTAAACAACATACTTAGAATTACAGTTGAACCTCTTTTTCAATTTATACAGAGTGCCATTAATACTAAATGAATTACCAACATCAATACATTTACAAAAATTACATGATTCGCACTTGAGCATTTCTGTAATTTTAGGGATGCTTCTAGAATGTTGTTCCAACAAGTTCTTTAAGTTTTTGCCCCTTCTGAAAATAACTCTAGGGGAGTTACCCAACTTGCCAAACAACATGGGGTTATTCCTAAACAGGACCCAATTCTTCTGTATTATTTTAACTACAAGTTGTCTATCTAAGCTAAATGTAGTGATAAAGCTCAGATGAAAATCCACTTCTTCCCCTATGTTGCTACATCGGGGGGCTAACCTCACATGCTTGCTTATGTGCAGAAGAGTGAACTAAATCACCATTCTTCACACATAAAATAGGTCGATAACAATTATTAGTTCTTTTAAATTTGACCTCCTCAGTCAAAGCATCTAACATGTCCTCAGGATATTCATGACTTTGGAACATATATTTTAATGTTTGGCATTCATCATTGAAGTCAACGTCCTGGCTAACAATCCGTGCCTCCCTCACCCAACTGGCCCTTAACTGAAAGTTTTTGGTGGTGAGGGTGACAACTAGAAAAATGTAGAAAGGCATTAGAGTAAATGCTCTTTCTGTGGATTTTAGCTACGAAGCATTGATTGGCACTGTTCTTTTTCAAAGTAATGTCCAAGTAAGCTGCAATTTGGATTGCGGTCTTGCCCAGAGTTAGTTGCACTTGGATAATCTCTGATGCATTATGCTGAGCAACTAGCCTGGAGGTGTGAATATCCTTAATGAATATGGGCACGCCTCCACCTTTAGTGTTTCAGTCCAGGTTAGGTGGCTGAAAGGTGTGGTATGAATTATAGCCTGGTAATGCAGGGGTGCTCTCTGGAGCCTTGAACCAGGTCTCTGTCACTGCATTTAATCTTGGGTCAATGTACTTCCCTTCTGAACTTATTTTTTTGTCCACTGGTAGTGTTCCTTATTTCTCTACATAGGGAAGCATCCTAATTTCCAAGGATAGCTCTTAGTTTAGCCAATATTCTTAACCACCACAAAGGGAATGTGGTATTCTAATAGCATGATCAATTGACACACGTTTAACAGTATTGCCATCACTAAATCTGCAGAAAAATCTCCCAGCAATCCTCATGTCAGTCCACTATTTTTGTATTTTGAATACTGAGTTGTTAACCTCAAAGTTCTAAAACTTCCTTTTGATGTTTAAATTATTTTAACTTTGTCATACAGTACACTGATGGTTGGAGGTGTCTAATTGGAGGAGACCACAAGTCCTAGCAACTATATACAGAAAGTCTTTGTCTAAGGCATCTTTAAGAATTTAGAGGATGTTACTTAATCTACAGATGAATGCTCAGTATGTGTAACACTGACCTGGCAAGGAACTATGGCAGTTGTGCTGGGTAGAGCATTTCTTCCAGAGAAGCTTGAAGAACTGCTATTAGAAAATCTAGATGCTAGATAGATTCTGGGTAATCCTGCAGCTAATGATAAAGGAAGAAAAAGTAAAGGAATTTAAGAGATGTACTGACACTAACATAGAAATGCTGTTAATGGAACATCCAAACAAAAATCATCAGTAAGAAATTAAATTGTCTTATTTTTCTCAAGGGACAAATAAACTATGTCCAGGGATTTAACATTCGAAGCTAACAAAATAATAGTTGTCAATCAAGATATGCTTTAGAGGATGGAGGAATTATATCTAATAACAGTAAAGTGGAAAAGGTAATGGCCAGAAATGTTGACTCGTATAGCTGAAGAATTACAAAGTTGTGCCATATATTGTGCATTTGGACGGCGCAGTGGTGCAGCGCTTAGCATTGCCACCTCACAGCAAGAGGTTCTCCGGTAATTGATTTCTTGGCTCTATATCAGTTGAGTGAAAACTCTATTACGCAAATACGAATATGTCTAACAGTATTGCGCGAAGTACGTAAACCTCGAACATCCAAAACCTTGAATTCCAAAATGTCGATTTGTTTTGGTTGGCCCGTCTGTGGTATAGCTCTGTAAGGTAAGTGTGTGATAGATAAGGACTTTAGGGTTAGGATTTGGGTTAAGGTAAGTGCATAGATAGGTAATGTATGTAAGATTTAGTGTAGTGTTAGATGTAGGGTTTTTTTAAGTGTATGTATGTGTGTGATTTATTTTGTTTGGGTATATGTCTGTAGGGGAAATGTGTGGTAGTTATGGACCTTAGGGTTAGGGAGGGGTTAAGGATAGTGCATAGATAGTTGTGTATGTGGGGTTTAGTGTAGTGTTGGAAGTAGGGTTTTGTTAATTGTGTGTATGTGGATTATTTATGTTGTTTGGGTGTATGTCTGTAGGGTTTAGTTAGTGTATGTATGTGGCTTAATTAATTATTTTGTTTGGGTAGGTACTAAGTAGCGGGTGGTGGGGTTGGCCACCTATGATAGTTCAATATTTTATTTTTCGCGGTTTAGTGCGTTCAGGATTTTCGTGGTTCGAGGTATAGGGGTCGATGTTTTGGTATTCGCTTAAAGGGGTTTTCACTCAACTGGTCATCCTGGTAGTGAATAGTTGAGAGTACTGACTTATTCCTGTTCAATGAAGCTGTGTATTTTATAGATGCAGATTAGTATTCTAAGTTCCCTTAT
This sequence comes from Protopterus annectens, assembly GCF_019279795.1. Classification (NCBI taxonomy): domain Eukaryota; kingdom Metazoa; phylum Chordata; order Ceratodontiformes; family Protopteridae; genus Protopterus; species Protopterus annectens. The sequence goes on from NC_056728.1 coordinate 1,840,657,241, forward strand.
ATAAACTGACAGTCACCAGTAGTTATTGGTGTCTTTGCTGTCAAGATAAGGGAATAAACTTGACAAGGTCTATAGTAAGAAATTCAGATTAATTGTGTGAGTGGGAGTTCAGATATACAACATCCAGTCCACATTACATGCAGTTCAAAATGCAAGTGGAAATAAATACATAGCTAGTGAAATATGCCATTAAGAGTTGTAGCAACTGATGCAAAAATAATCTATCATCTCACAATTTTGGAACACAGGAGTACTCCATTGTAGGGACTCGGTCCTTTGCCAGCTCAACTATTGCAGAAGGTTGAAAATCATTTGGCCTATTCTGGCTCTCCTACTGTCAGAAAGGAAATTCTGGAAAAAAAATCAACAAAGACAAAAATGCCCGTATGAAAGTAACTGCAGAATACCACAGCTGGAGATACAGTACAAATACAAAAGCACTGGGGAACTTTGCAGACTGGAGCTGAAGTTGTTTAAGCCGCCAGACCAGGATTCCATTTTCTTTATGGGTACTAAAAGAAGCTGTAGAAGAGGAACTGCAGACATCCTTTTAAGATAAATATGTTGAATGAACACAAATGTGGTAACTACTGCTATTACAAGAGGAGAGAGACTGTGAGAACCGTGACAGCCAAGAGCTGCATAGACAGATACTTAAAGCTGTGCCTCTAAAATTTTATTAACCACCAAGAATTGTCCCAGAAAGAGGTCATACATCCAGTGTATATAGTTGTTACATTTTCAGGATCTGAAAGACTGTTTAATAAACTAGTCAATCATTTGGGCAGTTTGAGCTGATGATATTAAAAACTGGAAATTTGTATTTAATGAGATGTGTTTTGAATATGTACAGAAATATGTTTGTTTAAAACCTGTAATATCTATAGTATAGAGTAAAAGCAAATAATCATAATGCATATTGTTTCATAAAATGTAAATACAATAAAACTTGTATAATTTTAAAAAAGGTGATTTTGTTTCTTGGGTATGTAGCTTTAAATGATAATGAGGTCATTACCATAAAGTGAAGATCACATAGTGCACTTTCCTCTGCCAGAGTCCTCACCTAGATTAAAGAAGTCTTGGGAGATTAGACTAGCCCTGGGATTCATTAACAATCATTTAGGCTTCATGCTAATCCTACATGATTTAAGCATGTTAGTGGGACAAGCAACAGCACTAATTAAATATGCATGCTGCTCAATGCACCTATGTGTTTTCCAGTGCATTTTCATGGCCAGCAGTAATGTCTCAGGCCATGCAAAAGTGTTTGCAAGCATGAGCACAGAATTAAAATGGATTGCCTATAGGTAAACCAAATATATGAGCATGCGCTTTAGCCCAGAAATACTAAGGGCAAGTACAGTGAAAGAATTCTGAGGGAAAGTGAAATGGAGGAATTGTACTGAATAACATTGGTTGTACTGCACAAGTAATTAAGAAGGGTGGGTAAATGGGGAGAGTTATTCAGATACTGCAGGCAAATATACCGAATTGTCAAATATTTGTAAAATAAATACTTCCATGTCGATGTAATGATAATCTCAATGACAGTACTTGAGATATGCATATAAATAAAAACTGACATACTAATGAAGGATGTGAAAGGTTTATAAAGCTACAGTGTAACAAAAATGAGTTAATGTGATGTACATGTCAGGTGCCAGGATCCACCACATAATGCATGCACTCAGGTCACTCCACAGCAAGTACAAATATGACTGTCATCGTCCATTTTGGTGTGAATGACCTGAGATGTACCTCCCTGGACTACATGAAAAGAGACACGGAGGAGCTTTCTGATCTTGTAACCCAGGCAGGTATGACCCTAGCCCTGAGTAGCCTCCTGCCATCACCCATAATTATACCACAGTACAAGGACAAAATTATTGACTTCAACAATTGCCTAAGCTTCTGGTGTCATTCTAAGAGGATACAGTATCTGTCTGCCCGGGATGACATGATCGACAAACCACGATGTTTTGCCAGAGATGGCCTGCACCTGTCGCCCTTGGGATTTTGGATACTGGCTAAGGCTCTTGCCACCCCTATAGTGCCTTTTTTAGGCAAGATTCAAATAACAAATTCACCACCATAACAGGTACAAGCAAGCAAAATCTGAGGGTAATGCTACTCAATGCTAGAAGTCTAAACCTCAAAATGCACTCACTCGAGGCACTCCTTAAAATGGAGAACATCAACATCTGTGCAGTGACAGAGACCTGGTTCAAGGCTCCAGAGAGCACCTCTACATTACCAGGCTATAATTCATACCACACTTTTCGGCCACCTAACTTGGACCGAAGCACTAAAGGCGGAGGCGTGTCCATATTCATTAAGGATATCCACACCTCCAGGCTAGTTGCACAATGCATCTGAGATTATCCATGTGCAACTAACTCTGGGCAAGACTGCAATGCAAATTGTAGCTTGCTACAGATCCCCCACCATGCCCCAGGATTCCCACTCCTCATTTCTTGATATACTGGAAAATATTAGGGTACAACCTAACACCCTAATAATGGTCGATTTCAACTACCCCACCATTAACTGGGAAAACTACTCATGTACCAACTCTTGTGCTCAACGTTTTCTGGAATTCATAAATTCCAATGCCTTGGATCAACTTATCCACACCCCCACCAGGGGCAGCAATATCCTAGACCTGGTCATTACCAACATGGGCAACCGGTGTTCCACACCAGAGGTCAATTCCTCTTTGGTCAGATCCGACCACAAGCAAATCACCCTATACATCCACATCCCAGTCCCAACCCCCATTAGGGAAACCACCATAAAAAATTTCTTCAAAGCCAACTTCACGCTTCTTAAGACAGAAGTGGCAAACTTCACAACACCCATGCTGATGGACAATAGAGATGCGACTGCTGAATCCTATACAATTGCACTTTATAAGCACTTACACGAGTGCATGGATCATGCAATCCCTAACCGAACCAAGATGCTATCCTTCAAAAAAAGGAAGCCAATCTGGTGGTCCCTTGCTATAAACAAACTCTACAACAGAAGAAAGAAACTGTTGCAAAGAAGAGTAAAATCCCATGATTGGAGGAACTCCGTGGTCAGCCTCTGTAAGAAGCTGAGATCCCTCATAAAATCCTCCAAAGCTAGTTACGAAAACAAAATCGCCACTGATTCTAAAGACAACCACAAAGCATTCTATAGCTATGTCAAAAATCTCAGTGGCAATACTCAGATCTACTCTGAGTTACAGCACAATGGCACTAAATATACAGAACCAACTGATATTGCCAACATCCTGGCAGATAGGTTCAGTGCTAACTTTACCCCTCTCTCATCCCCTAAAGGGCCCATCTCTATACCGGAAGAATGCAAAGTACCTGTAATCATGGCTGCACAGGTAAAAAAACAAACTCTCCAAAGCCAAGAACACAGCATTCATGGGACCTGACAACATCCCAGGCTGCGTTCTACATGAACTACAGAACGAACTGGCACCCCACCTAAGTACCATGTTCAATCATAGCCTCACCTCGGGCTTTGTGCCCATTGAATGGCGCATAGCAACAGTTATCCCACTCCACAAAGGGGGAGCCACCATGGACCCCGGGAACTACCGCCCCATTAGCTTGACGAGCCTGGTCTGCAAGGCTATGCAGTGTATCATCATGGAACTAATAAGCAATGACATTGGTAATCTCCAAACTCTGGACCCTACCCAGTTCAGGTTTGTAAAAGGAAGATCATGTCTCCTAAACCTGATAGACTTCTTTGAAGTGGTCACCAAAGCTGTAGATGAGGGTAAGGTGGTACACACAGCCTATTTAGATCTCGCCAAGGCTTTTGACACCACCCCCACTCTGGAATTATAGACAAACTCACTAAACTAGGTATAAATCTCTGTCACAAGATGGGTTGCCAACTGGCTCACTGACCGAACCTACACTGTGAAAGTAGCAGACTCTAAATCCGACGTCAGACCAGTGACAAGTGGAGTACCACAGGGTTCAGTCCTAGGTCCTCTCCTGTTTGGTATCTACGTCTCTGAAGTACAGGCCAACACAGAAGGTCTTTGGCTAACAAAGTTCGCAGATGACTGCAAACTAGGAGCCATAATCAAATCTCCTAACGATGTGGACATCCTACAAAAGGGCCTCACTAAGACAGATGCCTGGTGTCAAAGCCATGGCCTCAAGCTCAATGCCAAAACGTGCATTGTCATCCCTTTTGGTAAAAACTTTGTACCCATGAACTACCACATAGGCGGTAGTCTACTTAACACCGAAAGTGTGATGAGACCTTGGGACACAGGTGGACAGTAGTCTCTCCTTTGATAATCATATCGCCACAGTAGTCAGGAAATCCTTCTACATGGCACACCTCATCACAAAAGGTTTCTCATCCAGGAAAAAAGAGGTCATTGTTCCATTAGACCCATTATAGAGTACAACACCCCTTTTGGTATGTACCTCACAAGACATCTACAACAACTGGAAAGGCCACAGAAATACCTTACAAAGAGATTACCAGCCTAAAACAGATGCCCTACGCAGACAGTCTCAAAAAACTCCAGCTTTACTCTGTCGCATATCACCTACTCAGAGGCGATCTCTGCCTAACATACAAAGCTATGTCAAACCCAGAGCTGTTGGACATGCTCCACGTAAAGAAATCCCAATCCCTCCGAGCTACATGCTATAGGGACCTAAACCTTGTCACCACAATAAACAGAACATGCTGGAGGGATAGATTCCTATCTCAGAGACTTCCCATCCTCTGGAACAAACTACCTATCTATATCAAACAAAGCTCCTCATTAGCACTCTTCAAGAAAAGTCTTGATGATTGGATGGGAGAGAGGAAATTCACCCCAGGGATCACTTCTGTGGCTCTGCTTGACAGGGGCACAGGAAAATAATTTTCTTGGGTGGCAAAAGCCAGGGTACCATTTGGCTAGGCTTATATAGGCCCTAGGGCCAATAGCCTAGTACCTACCTATGAATAAAATGTTGAACTGAGATAATGCAAGGATAAATTCACAGACTGTACTTATTGCATTTGAGATGTATATACAGAGAATTTATGTATGCTGACATGTATATACAGAGAATTTATGTATGCTGACACCACTGTTGTAGTCTCCATTTTAGTATGTATGCACAAGGACAAGTGCACCTTACAGCTGTTGTATCATGTATATCAGAAAGGGACATGTTTTTGCTAATAACTGTTTATAGAAAAGCAGTTTATCACTTATAATCCTGGAATAAACAAGCATGTGTAGTATAGTCGTGTAAATGCTAAATGGTAATATAATACCACTCAGCATACATAAGTGACAAATGGCAACACAGATCTGATGACATTTCATAATTTCAAGTTCTCCTTTGGTAAATGCTACACATTATATACATTGTTAAACTGGGCAAGCTCACAAGGAATTGCAGTTATCAGTAACATAACAGCATCAACACACAAAGCGTCATAACAGAGGCTTAGTCACAGTTTCTGTCACCATGCCATACAGTAAGAAAATTTTATGTAAATCCTCATCTGCCATAAAGCTGTATAGTGTGAAGAAAAGAACTGCAATAATGAAATGTTTGGATGAGGTCATGCAATACAGATCATAATTATTTCAAAAATAAGTAATGCCTGTAAGCAATGAATGATGTAATAAATGTTTTTGAACATGTGCCAGGACAGATGTCAGAGAGATGCATAAAAATCATAGACGCCACAGAACTATGCATAGCACTTGTGTCATGAAGAACACCCTTGAAGTGCTTACAGTATTTTCCTATCATAAGAGATGTGGGTGCCCTACCTTGTTGGCCAAGGCCTGAAAAGGGTGGCCCTCTGATTGTGCCTTAAGTATTTTCTATGTGTAAGCCACTGCTGTCTGACAGATAAGCAATACCAGATTCAAACCCCTGCCTATGATATTGGGCTGTCTTCAGACATTTGTATTGACTGTGTGTGCCACAGGATATAGGAATGGAGGCTGTCACAAATAACTGAAATCAAGTAAGAAAGGAGTTACAAATATAGTGACAATCTGATTTAGTCAGAATGCTGAAATGGAGTTCCACATGTTCCTAACCATACAGCACTGAGCAGTACAATATCAATGCTTCTTTGCCAAGGAAGCTGTTTCTATTGTGTAGTACACACACTGTCCAAGAATTGAAACACATTCTGTTTGTGTAGGTATGCTATACAAGTCAGTACTCAATGCACATGCCACAGGAGCACTTACAGCACAACATGCCTATCTAACCATTTCACTGCCATACAATCACAAATGTGTAATCATTGTACAACATAAAAATGGATACAAAAAAAAATAACTGCATACAATGATTTTTCATATAATGTTTTCTCCTTTTCTGGAATTGAACAGCAAGCTATGCAAGTCTACTGACTAATGATGTGGATGAAACACAAGTGCCACACTGGAAGTCTTGTGACACTCCACCTATGCAAAGTCATTTCATCATGTGATTATGTTGCAATCTCTTTGAAATAGATGGGATGGAGAGGCCTCTCCCATTGTAAATGTACACATCATATCTGTGGTGGATGTCATTCATGCATTAAAGTATAAAGCCACACAATGCTAACAGTCACAGAATGTGGGTTTTCAACACCTGAGCATTTGACTATAGAAAATCCATGACAGCGGAGAGAATGAATGTGCCCCAGTCAAAGTCCAACTACAGATCTGATGTTACCAATCTTCATTCTTGAAAGATGGGATTTTGTTTCGACCTCTCAGAACCAACTCAGCTGTTATACAGCTCATGCCAGTCAAAAACTCTCAAGCCAAGACTCTACCCACAATACCCCTCTCTCCATTATGTCAGATCTCATTTGCCACTCTGAAAATAAGACACGTCAGCCGATACTCTCAGCTAAGTGCCTTAATTATATTTTCTATATAACTATTTTTGCTTAAAAAACTTCCAACTTAAAACATATTTCTCTTCTATTTCCTTGAGTGTGTGTGTTTTTTCATATTAATCTACCCACTCTTTTACCCAATGGTATTTCTCATTACCATCATTGGTAACTTGTTTTCCCTTATCTCCTTTTTACCTTTTGGTAGCTCTTGGATACCATCATTGGTATTGTTGCACTTTTCTTTTCTTACCTTTTTAGGTAGTTTTGAATACCATTGTTGGTAGAGGTTTACATTTAAAGCTTTTTCATCTGTGTGTACAGACGCATGTGTGTGGTTTGAAATGGTGGATAATCAAAAAGGTACGTCAGGATTTAAACACTGTCAAGACTGTGGTAGAAAGATGCCCAATTCAGATGGGCATCTTTCCTGCATATACTGTTTGGGTGTGCCTCACCTAGATACTGAATGTAAGATCTGCCAGGGATATAGTGCCCAGGCTCTGGCAGAGCAATGCAACAAGCTTATCTTGAAAGGATTGTTGAAATCTTCCTTTGAAGAAGCCCTCTGTAAGCCAGAGACCTCTAAATTGTCTAAACCCGACTCTAAAAAGAGAAGCAATTCTGTGCCGATCTCCCCACTGGGTCAAGACTTAAAATTACACAAGTCACTGGTTCCATCTGTGTCTTTGGCACTGAGGGCAAAAGTTCCTAAAATTACTGAGAAAGTACCTTCGGCACCGACGGTTCAGTCCTCATTGGTACTGACGGATCCTGCACAGACAATGACTACTCGGCACTGACCACTGCTTTGACACCGACAATTTCTTCAGCACCAGCTTCACTCACCTCTCATTCAGTTCTGGCTTCCCCCTCTACACAGCAACTTATAGTGCCAAAAGTTGAGACATTTATGCCTCCCAGGACTAAGTATTCCCCCTTCTGTGGACCCATTTTTTGGTCAGCTCCCCAGCCCTTTCATTGATAGGCCAGAGTCTCCTCTCTGGAATGCCTATCCGTTCATCCAGAAGTCTTTCTGAAGTGAATGTTGTTAGATTGGTGGACCAGCTTTTGGCAGCCAGGGGTCTTCCTGTACCTATGTAGACCTCTCTCGATCCTGAAGCCGAGGCATATTCTCCAGGGACACCACCAGACTTTCCTCTTTCAACCTCCTTCCAAGGTTTGGAGCCCACCAATTCGAGTATCCCAATACCAACTGTCTGAGTGCTTACAGTAGACCATACCTCGGCACTGGCATTGTCTCTGATGCCTTTGGCACCATTGGATCCACTGCACACCCGGTACTGTGGTTTGGCTGTTGGTTCCAGTAGCTTCTGTATGGTTTCAGTTGTTACTATGGCACCGTCTTTGGCTCTTGGGGCCATAGTGGTTTCAAACCCTCCCCCAGCTTCTGTTTTGGAGGGCAGCTCATCAGAGTGGGGTGTGACCTCGGATCCGAGGTTGTCTTTCTCTGTTCCAGGCTCCCATCCCTCTTCAGGTGGGCCTGCCTTCCAGATCATGGAGAGAGCTTTAGCCTCAACAGGCTCCCAGCTGGCTCCTATGTCAGAGTGTCACATTTTTGTATCCTCTGGTTTGCAGCTGTCACAATCTATTGCATCAGGACAGCAGGCACAGGAGCTGCAAGACATCCCTGTTCAGGGTTATTCTTCTTCAGAGTTTTCGTCAGAGATCCCCACTGAAGGGCCACCCCATAAGAGGACTTGCAACAGGAAACATCTAGATTCTCCAGAAGAATCTGTCATGGAAGACAGACTACGATGAAGGGGAGCGTTTCCCCTGGTCACCCCCTGAAGATGTCTCCTTTGGAGTCATCCTAGAAATCCTAAAACAGAAGGGTGATTGGAAGCCCTCAAATCCATCCCCTGAGGAATATGTGTTCTTGCAAGCTTTTCATGCCCACCCATCTACTTCCTGGGTTACCCCACCTGCTGACAGTCTAATTAAGCTGATCGTTTAGTGGGCGTGGAAGGGTCCTGATTCCATAGAGCCCATTCCCTGGAGACCAGATAAAATTTTGACAGCTCCAGAAGACCAACCACATTGGGGAAAGGGTTTAAGAATAGATGCCATGGTGGTGGTGGCCACCAAAAAGGATCTTGCTGAGGGAGAGCCCTATTGTCCATCCTCCCAAACAAGCATCTCAGACTATGGACAGGTTTGGGAAGTGGGTCTTTGCATCATCGACCTTTGGTCTTGAGTCCTTGAATTCTATGGCAAATTTCACTAGACTCCAAAGGGATCTGATAACTGAGCTTTCCGACACCCTTGTAGGAGCTGTGTCTGACGAGGTTCAGTATAAAGTTGCCTCTCACCTTGCCACCCTGGAGTCTATCTCAAACTTGTCCATGCAGCTGAAGGGATGTCTGGGGCAGCAGGTACAGGCATTGCCATAAGGCACCATGCCTGGATGCACTTGTGTGACTTTGTGAAGCCTTTCAAGTCTTCCTTTGTCAATGCTTCTGTTGATGGTTCCTCTTTATTTGGCCCTAAAGTTAGAGACACACTAGCCAGGTGTGAAAAAGATGTAAAGACCCTTTCTGCTGTGGGCATTCGTGTTTTTCTACTCCTCAATGATCCTATTCTGGAAATCAGAGGAGTGGGAAAATGTGGTTCAAGAAATCCCAAGGGTCTTTTCGAGGCACATGTGGTGAGTACTCCACCCAGGGCAGAGGGGGAATTTTAATGGAAGATACCTTCCCTGTGGCAGAGGGGTCCGCATAATCAGGGCGGCAGAGATTCCTTTTCTGGACAACCCTACCAGTGCTCCTGAATGGAGGCCCAATTGCTTACCAATGGAAGCAGTCAGGAGAAGATTTTCATTGCACCAAACAGCCTGGCTCATGATAACCTCAGATACTTGGGTGCAGAGAATCATCATCAGAGGTTACCAGATTCCCTTCAGTCCTTTACCAAAGACCCAATCAGAGGGATCTAGCAGTAGTAGAAGTTCAAAAGCTGCTCCAAAAAAAGAATCATCCAAGAGTTCCCACTAGACCAAATAGGATCCAGATTTTACTAAACATTCTTTTTAGTGCCAAAAAAGACAAGGGACTGGAGACCAGTTCTTGATCTCAGCCTATTGAACAAGTTTGTTCAACAGATGAAATTCTGGATAGTCACTGTTGAGTCTATCCTTCCCATTCTGGAGAAGAATGATTGGATGTGCTCTATAGAACATCAGGACATGTATTACCACATAAAGATGGACAAACACTCCAGAAGATATCTCCACTTCCAGCTGAGAACCAGTTATTACCAATTCCGAGCACTGCCCTTCGGTCTCACCACAGCCCCCAGCGTGTTTGCCAAATACATGGCAGTGGTAACAGCACACTTGAGACTACAAGGATTCAGAGTGTTTCCATACCTAGACGACTGACTCCTCACCACCCCCTCCAGGCATCTACTGCTTTATGCCAAAGACTTTGCGCTACACCTTGCTGAATCATTAGGCATTTCAATCAATGAGGAAAAGTCACAGTTGACTCCTACACAGGATCTAGAGTTCATAGAAGCAAGACTAAATACAGTTTCTTGTGTAGCCTCTCTTCCTCTTCACAGGCTGCTAAAACTAAGGTCACAAGTTCAATCATTTCCCAAAACAAGGTTTATGCTTACCTGGTACTTCAAACTCTGGGAACCATGGCAGTGATTATAACCTTAGTACCCCTAGCAAGGTATCATATTAGGCTGCTTCAATGGCTCTTGGCCATCACAATGGTAGATTCCAACTCACCTGATGTCTCATTCAATTCTGATAACAAATCACTGCAACAAGGATTTATCCTGGTGGATGAAGTAAGAAGAAAATCTATGGGGCTGCACCTTTTCTCCTTTTCCGCCCAAAGCCATAGTGACTATGGATGCTTCCTGGTAGGGGTGGGGGGTAATATCTGGGAAAGACTGTTCAAGGCACTTGGTTCACGCAAGAGGCCAATTTGCACATCAGTGTCCTAGAACTGAGGGCAGTGTTTTTAGGGTTGCAAGCGTTTGTCTGTCCTTCCTTCGGGGACAGTTGCAATCCAGGTAGACAACATGTTGGTAGTCTGGTACATCAACAAGCAGGGGGGAACCAGATCCTACCCACTATGTTGGGAAGCCCTCAGGGTTTGGCAATGGGTAATTACTTCTAACTGCTTTCTGATAGCAACACATATCCCAGGAAACTCCGGGATTGCAGACAAGTTGAGCAGATGCATCTTCCTGCCTCAGGAGTGGTCTCTCAGTCACAACATAGTGATGAAGATCTTTCTTTGTTGGGGCCAGCCTTACTGTGATCTTTTTGCCTCTCTGATAAGCAACAAATGCAGCCGCTACTTTGCCCTAATCTCCCTGCATGGGGTGTCCCCAAGACATGCACTTCTCATTGGCTCCCCGGGATTACTTTATGCCTTTCCCCCCTGTTCCACTGATCTGCCAATTTCTGTGGAAAGCCCAAAGGTTGAGAAGCAAAGTAATTCTCATTGCACCCTATTGACCCCGTCAAGTCTGGTTCCCCTTCCTTTGGCCTCATCTGGTTCACCGTCCTTGGATTCTGGACCCAGTTGTGGACCTGCTGTCTCATCTACAGGGCTTGGTGCATCACAGTCTCAAGCTGATAGCTTGGCATCTCCAATTTCATTAATTGCCAGGCAGAATAACTTACCTTCTTCAGTACAAAAGATTCTTCTGGCTTCCCATAAACCATCCACTAGGAAACGTCACCTTAGCACATGGAAGAGATTTTCAATTTGGACCCATACAAGCAACATAGACCCCTTTTCAGCATCAAGTTGATAAAGCCCTGGAATATTTAGCATCGTTATTTGAATAGGGAGCTTCTACTTCTGCAGTTAAGGTTCAATTAGCAGCTATTTCCAATTTTCATAATGTATTTGATCATTCCTTGATGTCTCATCATTTATGCAAACCCTTTCTTAACTCATTCCCTCCAGTAGAGCTCTTTTGAGTGTGTACCTTTAACTCCTAGTGGGCGTGGCTTCAGCATTTAAAAATTGAAGTTATCACCTTACATTTTTAACAAATACCCATTGACAGAGGTCATATATCAATACAATTGTGTTTGCTATCATGTATGCTTCAAGATAAAATTTTCTAATACCTTGCATGTAACATGGTTTTGGAATTATTAATGCAAATATGAACAGACAATATTTGACGCCTAGAGGAGCAGTAGGGTGTAACTGCAGAAACGCCTGGAGATGTCACTTGGCTGGTGCTTTACATTTTAAACCCCTTTCAAAGATCCTATAGCACCATGGGATTTGAGCCAACAGCTACTTGCAACCTCAACTTTCTGTCTTATCCATCATGTCTGTAAGGGCATTTCTGAATTACAGGCTTTGTGTGAGATATCCATATATCATTTTTCAGAAGGAGAGTGTCACTAAGAACCAATCCATCCTTTCTCCCCAAAGTGGTATCAGAATCTAATATTAACCAGTCTGTAGACTTGTCAGTCTTTTTTTCAAATAAAGGTGAATACTGCTTGCATCTGCTGGATGTCCACAGACAGTTATATTTTTACCTGGACAGAACAGATCTTTTTAGAAAATTGGACCAATTATTTGTATCCTTTTCAGGACCTGCATTGGGTAAACTGGTATCAAAAGTTATCTTATCAAGATATCTTAGGGATTGTGCTACCTTTGTCTACAATCATAATAAACTCAAACTACCTGCTCCAGTTAGAGTGCATTCCACCAGATTTATATCTCCTTCTGCTGTCTTTCATTCTAAGGCCTCCATGGAAGAAATATGTGTAGCTGTAACATGGGCCAGTCCTCATACCTTTATCACTCATTACAAATTAGATATGGTCTCCAGGGGAAGAGCATCCTTTGGATCGGTGGTACTCAGGAATATCCTTCCTTAGGGCTGCCCAAGATCTAAAGTAACTGGGGACTCTCCCCCATCTGTCAAGAGTGAATGATGATTGACAACAGCCGATAAGAAGTTATGTCCTTACCATAATGTTCCATTTCTGTTGTCGATCTTCATTCATTCTTGATACACCACCCTCCTGCCCCCTCCAAAGAACTTCTGGGGGGTTGGACCTTTGTCCTGGGAGGTTGTAGGGTTCTACCTTAGACAAGGCTTCTGTCTTTTCTATACTAGGCTACAAACTTGATCTGAGGTAATGGAGAGAGGGTCCTTGTGGGTAGAGCCTTAGCACGAGAGTTTTTGTCTGGTGTGTTGGATGGAACGTTATGATAAGGACATAACTAATATTTGTAAAATATGTTGCCATTTTAAGGCATTGCATCATGTTATTGCTACAAAGGATATGTGCATCAGTAATTACTGTTGTAAGGCAACAACATACAGAATATTGTCTCATTTCCTTGTGCCAGAGGAGAATGCTTACAACTGTTATGTAAGGAAAATGTAATCACAAGTCATCATTACTCTTACTTTCTCACATAGCAGTGCTTTTATTAGCATAGTTTTTTGTAAGAGGAATTAACATCTATACATGTACACAGCAGTGTTAATAATGTACAGTCACAGTAAGACTGACACAACATAATATAAGCAGTAACTGCTGAATTTGGACTAACTACCTAAGATCACAAGCTAGAGATTAGTGCTTGAATCACGAGCACTACATGACACTTTGCTGCACAACTGTGAGAGTGCACAGTCAAATGGATGACATCACCATTGTTTATTAGCTGGATGTTTATGTTAAAAGTGGAATCTATCAAGGTCCAACCCAACACTCTTACTAGGAGACTTCAACTACCCCTCCATCAACTGGGAAAACTACTCAAGCACCAATACACTGGCCAAACACTTTCTGGAATTCAGCAGTTCCAATTCCCTGGACCAGCTCATTTTGACCCCCACTACAGGAAGCAACATCCTTGACTTGGTTATTACTAACATGGGTGACCATTGCTCTACACCAATAGTCAATCCCTCCCTGGTCAGAGCTGACCATAAACGAATCACCATGAAATCCACATCTCACCCCCACCCCCAAAGGTAACCTCCTTGAAAAACTTTTCCAAAGCTGACTTTGGACTCCTAAAAACAGAGGTGGCTAACTTCAAGGCACCCCATGCTAATGGAAAATAGCTGCATGACTGCCGAATCATACACCAATGTACTGTAAAACTGTACATAAATGCATGGAACTAGCCATACCCAACAGAACCAAGATACTATCCTCCAAAAAAGGAAGCCAATCGGGTGGTTCCCTGGCATTAATACACTCTACAACAGAAGGAAGAAACTGTTGCAGAAAAAGGTGAAGTCCCAAGACTGGAAAAAAATACCTTATTAGCCTCAACAAAAAAAGTTGAGATTCCTCATCAAATCCTCTAAAGCCAGCTATGCAGGCAGAATTGCAGTAGACACTAAAAACAATCACAAAGCCTTCTATAGCTATATCAAGAACCTCCATGGCATTACCCAGATTTGCTCTAAGTTACTGCACAAGGGTGCCTCCTATACTGAGCCAATAGATATTGCCAGCATACTGGCTGACAGATTCAGTGCCAACTTCACCCCTCTCTCCCCCCCAAAGGCCCAATCACAACACCGGAAGAATGCCAGGCACCCAGCATTACTGCAGCACAGGTTAAAGCTACATTGTCCAAGGCCAAGAATACAGCCTCCATGGGACCTGATAATATCCCTGGCTGTGTTCTACATGAACTACAAAGTGAACTGGCACCACATCTGTGTGCCCTGTTCAGTCACAGCCTCACCTCAGGCTTTGTCCCTACTGAATGGCACACTGTTACAGTCATCCCTCTCCATAAAGGGGGAGCAACTACAGACCCTGGGAATTATTTCCCCATTAGCGTATGTAAAGCTATGGAGTGCATCAGCATGGACCTGATTAACAAAGATATAGGAAATCTCCAAACTCTAGACCCCACACAGTTTGGCTTTGTGAAATGGAGATCATGCCTGCTCAACCTGGTTGACCTCTTTGAGTCAGTCACCAGGGCTGTGGATGAAGGTAAGGCTACCTTAACATGGCCAAGGCCTTTGATACCATTCCTCACTCAGGAATTATTGATAAACTCACCAAACTAGGCATCAACCCCTATATCACTAGGTAGGTTGCAAACTAGATCACAGCTAGAACACAGTGTGAAAGTAGCAGACTCCAAGTCAGACTGCCGCCCAGTCATAAGTGGAGTCCCACAGGGATCTGTCCTGGGTCATCTCCTGTTCAGCATCTACCTCTCAGAAGTCCAGGCCAACACAAAGGGACTGGTTGACCATGTTTGCAGACAACTGCAAGCTGGGAGCCATTATTAACTCCCCAAGTGATGCAGACATCCTACAGAAAGGCCTGATTGAGGCAAATGACTGGTGTCGTAACCATGGCCTTAAGCTTAATGCCAAAAAATGCATCATCATCCCCTTTGGTAAAAACTCAGTTCTCACTAATTACCACATTGATGGGAGCCCACTGAACCCTGAAGGCGTTATAAGAGATCTGGGGACGCAGGTTGACAGCAACCTCTCCTTCAACCACCACATTGCCACTGTGATCAGAAAGTCCTATGTGGCACATTTCCAAGGGTTTTGCATCCAGGAAGAAAGAGGTCATTGTCTCTCTCTCTCCTCTTCCCTCATTAGACCAATCATTGAGTGTAATGCCCCATTTGGCATGTACCTCACTAGACACTTGCAACAGCTGGAGAAGCTACAGAAGTACCTCACGAAGAGGATCCTAGGCATTAAACACATGTCCTACACAGACGGACTCAAAAGATTCTAGCTATTCTCTGTCTCATATCACCTACTTGGAGGCAATCTCTGCTTCACTTACAAAGCCATATCTGACCCAGCTCTGCTAAAAATGCTACATCTAAAGAAATCCCATTCCCTCCACACTACATGCTCCAGACACCTCAACCTCATTACCACAATCAGCAGAACAGGCTGGAGAGACAGGTTCCTAACCCAGAGACTTCCCATACATGTCAAGCAGAGCACCTTGCTCTCCCTCTTCAGGAGAAGTTTGATGAGTGGATGGGTAATAGAAAGTTCATCCCAGGGATCACTCCAATGGCTCTACTTGATAGAGGCACTAGGAACTAACACTGGGTGGCACAATGCCAGGATACTTCTATGGGCTAGGCCTGTAAAGGCTCCAGGGCCATTAGCCTAGTACATACCTATGAACCAATGAACCTAAGAGCACATAACACTGTATGCGTACACATCATATATGTATTTGAAGTGAAGTCTACCCAGTATGAGAGTAAAAGACATGCCCACAGCTAGACTCAAACCTCCTATTTGTGTAGGTACACAATCTATGAAGCACAGTATCAAAGTCATGCTCCACAGGAGGTCGTACTGTATCCGTGAGATACTGCAGTTATGTAAGCATTATGTAAGTTGCCAAAAATGTATTTTCCCTGGGGATGCTAGAATCTGCTAGTTTAACACTGTGCCACTGAAAATACATCTCATAAGTGGAAGTGTACATAACGGTGATTTTGAGGTAGCCAAATGTATCTGACAGTAATCACAATGCCACTATTTAAGCAAGGATTGACTTGAACAACCTACATATCTAGTTACACAATCTATAGAGCACAGTATCAGCAGCCAGTGCCACAGGAGAAGTCTGAGTACAAGTGAGGTATGCAGCATCTATGAAGGGATGACATTAGCAGTGTATTGCCAAGGAGATGTGCGTGTTAAAATTGCTTTTATAGCCATCGGCGATTGTAAATGTTGCTACTGCAAATGTGTGTAAAGCAATCCTGAATCCTTTTAGTCACGCACACACTCAGGAGGTAATCATTGCTGCCTTCGAACCTCTTACCTATCTAGTTACATATTCTAGATAACAGTGTGAGAAAGAAATGCAAGCACCACAGGAGGTCTGACCTTTAAAGTGTGAGTGTACATTTTAGAAAGAATTACCCCATTGGTATGTTGCAGAGAAGATGTTATGAAAATAGTATAAGGGGATGGTGGACTCATCTACCTGTCTCTAGGTTTCCTCATATGGAAGTGGATTGATTTCAGCTGGTGTGGCAGTTATACCTATCTGACTCTACAACCCCAAACAGACAAGTTCACTGCTCTGAGATTCAAGCATTTTATCTATCTAGTTCCATAATCTACAAGTCATTGCATTAAAAATATGTGCCACAGTAGAAGTCTGACTGCAAGTGTGATATACATCATTGTTGAGGGGATGAAATCATCACTTTGCTGTAGCAGCAGTGCAATGGTTAAAACTTGGGACATTGATGCTGGATGATGGCTCTAGGCAAAACATCCCATTTGAATGTAATGGTGCACATTGTGTGTGGGAATGAAAGCATCACTCTGTTGTATTTGAGCCACCTACCTATCTAGTTGCACATTCTAGAGATCTCTGTATGAACCACAAGTGCTACAGGAAAAGCCTGACTTCCATAGTGTGAGAGTACACGTTAGAAAAAAATTACCTTGTCAGTGTGTTGAAGATAAAATGCTGTGAAAGGTGGGATAAGGGGATGGTGGAGTCATGTAGTAGTTTAAAACATTTCTGCAGAATGGAAGTTGACTGAGCACAGCTGTAGTTGAGGGCATTCTCACCTGACTCTATACCTGCCCCATCTTACACACACACACTTTTCCCACAGTGCAAATATAGAGCGCCCAGTATTATTCACAAGTACCACTGGAAAAGTCTGACTCCTAAGGGGAGAGAGTGCACTTTTGGCAGGATGACCTCATCACTGTGTTGCAGAGAGGCTGTTTCTATTAAAGTGGGATAAAGTGCAGAGGCAGCTGTGTCAAAAGTTAAATGTATTCTCCTCAGTGGAAGTGTACACATGACCTTTGACACAGAAATGTTACTTACAGTGAGACTGAAACCTTCTACCTATCTAGTTATACAATCTAAAGAGCACACTATGAATCACAATTGCCACAGGAGAAGTCTGACTTTAAGGACAGACAGTGCACTTCTCACAGGATGACCTTATCATTGTATTGCAAAGGGGATGTCTCTACTAAAAGGAGGATAAAGTGCAGAGTGAGCTGTCTGTAAAGTTAAATGTATTATCCTCAGTGGAAGTGGACAGAGAACCTTTGACACTGAAGTGTTGCTTACCTGTCACTGTACCCACCCCAAGACACACAAGTTTCCAACAGTGAGAATACAATCTCCTACTTTATCTAGTTACATAATATAAAGAGCACAGTATTAGTTGCAAGCACCATAGGAGAAGAATGAATTTATTGATGTGAAAAAGCACATTTGTAATTGGTAAACATTCACTGTTTGGAACAGATGGTACTGTGCAGCAGAGGTTTTGGGACAAATGCATTTGTGTGCAGCAAACAATGTTTACATACTATCCTTCACATACATTGCATTACTATGGGGGACAAGTACATGTTTCACAGTATGGGATGCCAATGACGATCACAATTGTAAACTAGTGAATTATAAATCAAGTACTTTTGCCACTTAATTGCGGCATGATTGCAGACATGTCTTGTCCTATGCTTGCAGAATGTGCACTGACAAGATAGACACTTCCTACACAGGACAGTGCACTGCAAAATAACAATGATGGATTATGTGTGAACAGGTTAACCAACAGTGTAGCACAGTTGCAAGGGTAACCACTGGAGTGCAGACATGTATGAACATCCTGAATTGAGTCAAAATCACTTTGAAATCAGAATAACTTTTCAAACTTCAATACAGACATACAAATTTTGTGCAAACTAAACAAAAAATTGTTTTACATTTCTGTACTCTCTGCCTGAAGTGCAATACTGCCAAGCTCAATTTTGTTGTTGATGGCAAAGTATTAGCGCATGTGGAATCATAGCTTGAGGTGCTGAACATAGACTTGGAATTAACAATAGTCTATGGGGCTCTTTGCTGACTTTTGAGCAAAGAAGCATTATACTCATGGAACCATATGTGAATCTGTTAGAATACAGAACAAATATGTGTTATGGTCATACTTGATGTGTCATGATTTATACATTTGTCATAACAGCTGCAAGTTAGTCAATTGTTACATAAATGCTACATATGTATTATGAAACACATGAGGGACCAGACCTGTTATTGCTGGTGGAAACATGGCTTATAGAAACATTTTGGAATCAAAAAGGTTTATTGGATGACACAGAACTAGTGGGAAGAGGTGAACAGTTGGTGACAGAAATATGCAATACAGACATAACACAGTTCATATTTCATTTCTGCACATATTTGTGTTGTGTTACTGTTTGCTTTATCAGAATAATTATTTAGGTAAGATATGTACAAGACAGGCTTCACAATCAACAGCAGGCATATTAATATTAGCAACAAGATAATGGTATGTTAAGGAAAGGTGTAGCCAACATTTACACCCACAGAGGTCATATAAAATGTTCAAAAACAGTTTTGCATACATCTGGATTCAAACACTGACGGCGTTCCAAGAAAAACCTGCAGACCTACGTTTTATCTAAATACACCACATAAGAAGCCATACTTTACAAAGTTTACATGACAGCAATTGCAGAAATGAGAATGCATGTATTAGTCTTCATTACCCCTTGACAACTTAAGTTATACATTCAACTCTTCAGCTTGTTGAAAAGTAGATTAAACAAACTATACATAGATAATCACAGTAGTGCAGAGGGTACCAGAGTCATGTGGCAGAAGGCAAAAACTGACAAGATTTCACCATAAGCTATGTACTTCCATTTAGCCTCATTTGCAGTCAGTGCACAGTGTCAGACATTGTGCAAATGCAGAGGAGGAAGACTAATGATACAGAAGGGGAAAGATACGTAGACAGGGACAGGGAGAGGGAGGCAGAGACCAATTAGCTTAAGACAGAAGCAGGATAATGTTGGCACATAACATGTTGATAACAGTTGCACAAAAAATAGTGTACTAAAAACGGTCAGTAACACTTAGCTAATGTCTAGATTAGAACCCTTGAAAGTAGTCAAAATCTGTCTATAGATTGAGCATTATCTCATCGTTCCAGAAAGGAATTCCTACTTCAAACCCTTTAAATAGCACAACTGAAGGACACTGCTAATGTACTGAAGCAGAAGGGGTGAATAGAGAGAGATACAGACATATGGAGAGAGGGAGGGATAGCACCAATATTTTTTGTGGTACATGGACCGTATGAATGTTTTGCTACTCTTAGTTATTACCTCATTATTAAGCTGCCAACAAAGTGGTTGATACAGTGAGCAAGAAGGGGTAGAAGAATGCAGCCACAAGTAAGATATCAGCAGGATAAGGGTGACTTACTAAGTCTCCCTGTTGGGACTGCAGTGTTTTTGCAAATCATGTCTTGCTGTGCTATTCAAATGGTATTTTAATGAAATGTAAATGGGGATAAATACAAACATTTGCAGTTGACTGTATGGTAGAGGAGTATTAAATGTTATCCTACAGCTGTAATTGAACCCATGACACTATGCAGAAATAGTCTACAAACAGGAAATTATCTGAACATGCCACACAGGAACTTGAAGTTCATTATTTCAGGCAGCCCAATAAATGCTACAGTAACTGTTTCACAGTACTACATTTAGTCTGCCTTTACTCTGTATTCCCATAGTGTGGTAGATTTAAGCACATCTGAGCAAAAGTAGTTGGACTATTATGGCTGAAAGTAAAATTTTCAGTTTTTGCCATAGGAAGTTAAACAGCATTCACCATCACTCAGCACTCATGTGCTATGCCAATCTCTGCAATTTTTTTTTTATTTTCAATTAAAATAACATATACATAATATTTTTAAATATCATTTTAAACAACTATATACAATTTTACAATAGCCTGACTTTCAACTATATATACTGTATGTTATTAAATATAGAATTAACAGATCAGTTATCAGAGATACAAAAGGATTATTTACCAATGGCCTGGGATAGATTCATAGTTCTTTGATTTTTATTTCCATCGATGCAGTTGTCTTCAGTAAAGTGTAGAATTCTTCCAAGGTTGGGGGTGTATTTGAATTCCACCCTCTGGTTATGCATTTCCTAGATACAGCAAGTATTGTCCATAACAAATCCATGTTTGTCTTATTCAGGTAGGGACCTTCATTTACATTTAGTATAATCAATGCTTTAGTTAAAGTAAAGGATTCATTAAATAAAGCTTGTAAAAAATGATTGTTTCCATTCCAATATGATTTAATTTTACTACATTCATAAAACATATGAATCCAGTCTGCTTTATTTGACTTTTCACACCTCCAGCAAAAACCATTTGTAGTAGTACTGATCTTTTTAATTCTATCTGGTTTTAAAAATGCTCTATGTAAGTATTTCCAGTTAAATATTTTCCAATACTGTGTGTTAGAGGTGTAACTAACTGATAGTAAGATGTTAATTTTAATTTCTTCTGTTAACTGTAATGACTGACCTTTTGTTAAGAACTGCCAGTATGACGGTCTGGGAATTGTTTGATATGTTATTAACTCTTTATATACATTTGAAATGGAATTTTTCTTTTCACAACTATTATATATAAATTCATATAGAAAACTTAGATTTGGAATATTCTTAAATGAGGGATTATTAATTAATCTGCATAAATCTTGAGTGTACATTAGAATGCTTTGTAGGGTTAACAAGTCCTGTGCTGGAATATTGTAAGTAGTTTTTATCATATGTATAAAACATTTTACTTCCACGGTGGTGCAGAGGTAGCGTTGTTGCCTCACAGCAAGAGGTTCTCCCGTTCACTTCTCGGCTTGGGTTGGGAGTGCCTTCTGTGTGGAGTCTGCATGTCCTCCCTGCGGTCGAGTGGGTGTTTGAAAGACATGCGTTGAATGGGCGTGCCTTCGTTGAAGGTTGGGTGTCGGGCTGGCAAGTCAACACCATAAAAACTAACTGCCAATCATTAGCGGACCGGAGTTCCGCTGTGGTGACCCCTAACCGGGAAAAGTCGAAAGACAAACAAAACATGTCTAAAACATTTAACTTACTCATTGAAACCAGCATAAGAATCCATTTTGTTCCCAAGAGGTTATTGTTTCCCTATATATTTTGTGAGGAAAGTTCTTAGGGATGGAAAATGGGGTTAAAAGGTTAAACCAGAGTTTTAGATCTATGTTTGCATTGATAGGTTTCCTAAAGGAACTGATGTAATGATTAATCAGTGATGTGATGTGTTGTGATTTAAAAGCTTGTTTTTTTTCATATATTGTACTTATTTGACTGCCTGCACTTTTAAAAAGTTGTTTTTTGTTTAAATAATTTGTTTAACTGTTGTAGGCTACACACTAAAGTGCGATAGCCTTTTCTGATTGTTTGTAGTCGTTTAAAGCTGTTTTAGGTGTAATTTTTTACTGTTTTTGCCTTATCTTTTCAAAAAAAAAAACAAATTCCTTGTTTCCCACCTTTCTAAGCTAGTATAGTCCAGTTTTCAGGCTAGTGCTGAATTAAGGGCTGTGTTACAAGTTTCTGAGTTGCCCCTACCTTACTTGGATAGAAGGAAGTTTCTCTGTTCACCTGTGAGAGAGGGGAGCTTTGAGCAGCCTATCTGTCCCTGGAGGAGTGGTTCCAGCCCAGAAGTTAGTAGTTTATTTGGCCATTTTGGGCTAATTTCTATCTCTTTCATTTCCTTGCTATAAAAACCATGTTTGCACAGTTTTGCATGCCGGGCAGTGCCGGTTAGCTAGGGTTAAATTTATTCCCGGCTCCACTAAGTCTCCTCTTCATTTTTTTCCCTTGAAACTAGTCTAACTCAACCTAAACACTCAAAAAGCATCCTATAGCCCAGCACTTGCTCAGAACTAATAGTAAGCACTAATATACCCTGACACTTGATTGCCCAGCAGGGCAAGGCTCTTTATTCACCCCTCACCAACCAAGCAGCTCACCCTAATATTCAGACATGACCAAAGGGCAATTTTAGGTGTACTCTCCAGTCCAGGTGGTGAATATGGGTATCCTGAGGCAATATTACAACTGCCTCATGTACACAGACAACCCTCTCCTCCTACCAAAAAACACTAACATATGCGAGAGATGCAATTATACAGCCAAACTGGAGGCTAAGCTGTCTCCACCCAAGACTGGAACAGACAGTCAAGAGGAGAAGGTTATCACTTGCACCACACCTCCAGCCACACACAGACCTACTAAACCAGCACTGGCAAAAAATACACACAAATACACAAAATCATACTCGGAGGCTCTAAATAAAAACCTGCAAAAGCATCAGATACCTCCAAAGCAGACAACCAAACAGCCTGCACCTACCATCACAAACCAGACACATAAAACACAAAATCAGTGTGCCACACAATCACAGCCCTTAAGGCGAAATAACATACCTAACACACTAGTAATAGGTGACTCTGTAGTCAGGCACATTAACGTCCCAGAAGGTTACTGTTGGGAGCCAGAAACCGCCACATAACACAAGCACTCGAGTCACTCCAGAACAAGTACAAATATGACTTTGTCATTGTTCATGTTGGTGTGAATGACCTGAGATGTATCTCCCTGGACTACATGAAAAGAGACATGGAAGAGCTCTCTGATCATGTAACCCAGGCTGGTATGACCCTGACCCTGAGTAGCATCCTGCCCTCACCAAGAATGATACGTCAGTATAAAGAAAAAATGATCAATTTCAACAATTGGCTAAGCTTTTGGTGTCATTCAAAGGGGATCCAGTATCTGTCAGCCTGGGACGACATGCTCAACAAGCTGCGTTGCTTCGCAAGAGACGACTTGCACCTGTCACCTCTAGGCTTTCAAATACTGACCAAGGCTCTTGCTGCCCCCATAGTGCCTAGGCAAGGCTTAAAAGTCAAACTCACCTCTGTAAACAGCACAATTAACAAAAAACTGAGGGTTATGCTACTCAACGCCAGGAGTTTAAATCTCAAAATGCATGTGCTCAAAGCACTCCTCAGTATGGAGAACGTCGACATCTATGCAATAACTGAAACCTGGTTCAAGGCTTCAGAGGGAACCCCAGCACTACTGGGCTACAACTTGTACCACACGTTTCAGCTACAGAACATGGACCAAAACACAAAAGGAGGGGTGTATCCATATTCATCAAGGATATCTACACCTCCAGGTTAGTGGCACAGCATGATACCTCTGAGATCATCCATGTGCAACTAACATTGGTCAAATTATGGCCTGCTAGAGATCACCCTCCATGACCTGGGACCACCACTCCACCTTTCTGGAGACACTGGAAAACATGAAGGTCCTACCGAACACCCTGATATTGGGCGATTTCAATCACCCTACCATTAACTGGAAAAACTACTAGAGTAAAAACTCTCAGGCCCAGCACTTACTGGAATTCATCAACTCAAATGCCCTGGATCAGCTGGTAAACTCCCCTACCAGAGGTGAAAACATATTGGACCTGGTCATCACAAACATGGTCGACAGGTGTTCCACACCGGAGGTCAACCCGTCACTGGTTAGATCAGACCATAAACTAATCACTCTGGATGTCCACACCCCACCATAAACCCCCAACTAAGGAAACCACAGTAAAAAACTTTTCTAAAGCAAACGTCACCTTACTTAAGACAGAGGCGGTAAGTTTCACAGCCCCCATGCTAAAGGATAACGCTGCCCAAGATGCAGAAACCTTTACAAATGCACTCTGAGCACCTACAAAAATGCATGGATTGTGCCATCCCTAGCAAAACCAAGACTCACTACTCTAAGAGGAGGAAACCAGTCTGGTGGACCCCTGCCATAAACAGGCTATACAACAGGAGGAAACTAGTTCAGAAAAAAAGCAAATCTCAAGAAGGAAAGACATCCCTGATCAGTATCAGTAAGAAACTAAGGTCCCTCATAAAATCATGCAAGGCTAACTTCGAAAGAAAAATAGCCAAGGATTCAAAAGATAACCACAAAGCCTTCTTTAGCTATGTTAAGAATCTAAGTGGCAACTCGCAGATATGCACGGAACTAGTGCAAAATAGCACAAAATGTACTGAACCTACTGATATTGCCAACATCCTGGCAGATAGATTCAGTGTAAACTTCACCCCCAAAAGGACCCACAACAATACCGGAAAAATGTAGTGTCCCAGAAATCACAGACGCACAGGTGAAAATAGCCCTTTCAAAAGCAAAAAACACAGCATCAATGGGGCCAAATGGTGTCCCAGGCTGCGTCTTGCACGAACTACAGAAAAAACTAAGCCCCCACCAAAACACGCTGTTCTACCTCAGTCTGTCCACAGGCTATGTGCCCATAGAATGGCACACAGCAATGGTTATTCCACTCCACTAAGGAGGGGCCACAACTGACCCTGGTAACTATCACCTCAAAAGCCTGACTACCTGGTCTGCAAGACTATGGACGCAGCATCATGGAACTCATTAACAAAGACATTGGGGACCTCCAAACACTTTACCCAACCCAGTTTGGCTTTAAGGACAGATCATGCCTACTAAACCTGGTTGACTTCTTCGAGACAGTCACCAAGGCCATAGACGAGGGAAAGGTTGTTCACACAGCCTACATTGACCTCGCCAAGGCTTTCGACACCATTCCCCACTCGGGTATTACAGAAAAACTCACCAGCCTGAACATAAAACCCTACGTCATGAGATGGGTTGCCAACTGGCTTACAGACAGAACTCACACAGTAAAAATAGCGAGCTCCAGGTCCGATTCTAAACCAGTCACAAGTGGTGTCCCACAAGGCTCGGTCCTGGGACCCCTACTGTTCCGCATATACTTCTCAGAAGTACAGGCAAATACAGAAAACTATGGCTAACCAAGTTTGCCGATGACTGCAAACTGGAAGCCATAATTGACTCTCCGGCTGACACGGACATCCTCCAAATGAGCCTTACTGAGACAGACACCTGGTGTCAAAGTCATGGCCTCAAGCTAAATGCCAAAAAATGCATAGTCATCCCATTTGGGAAAAACAAAACACCCACAAATTACCACATAGGTGGCAGCCCCCTTAATACAGAAGAGGTAATAAGAGATCTGGGGACCCAGGTAGATAGTAATATCTCCTTTGACAATCATATTGCCAAAGTAGTTAGGAAATCCTTCTATGTGGCCCATCTAATTACTAAAGGGTTTGCATCTAGAAATAAAGAGGTTATAGTGCCCCTCTACTCGTCACTCATCAGACCCGCCATAGAGTACAATGCCCCATTTGGGATGTACCTTACAAGACACTTCCAACAGCGGGAGAGTCCACAAAAGTACCTCACAAAGAGGATTACTGGCCTCAAACATATGTCCTATGCAGTCCAACTGAAAAACTCCGGCTGTACTCAGTGGCATATTGCTTACTCGGAGGTGATCTCTGCCTGACTTACAAAGCCATATCCAACTCAGAATTGATGGGCATGCTCCACCTAAAGAAATCCAAGTCACTGCAAGCTACTCGCTCTAGTGAGCTAAACCTCGCCACAACAATAAATAGAACATGCTGGAGGGATAGATTCCTGTCACAGAGACACCTCATGCTTTGGAACAAAATTCCAAACTACATTAGGCAGAGCCCCTCACTAACACTCTTCAAGAGAAACCTTGACGAGTAGATGGGTAACAGAAAATACACCCCTGGGATCACTTCATTGGCTCTGCTTGACAGAGGATCAGTTAATTAACCAATGGGGTGGCGAAAGCCAACACACTCTGGCTAGGCTTATAAATGCCCTCGGGCAGATAGCCTATTACTTGCCTATGAACCTATGTTTTAGAAGGTTTTGTTATATTATATTGTATACTTATGCATAGTATGTACCAGGATTTGTTTGATTTGTCTAATATTAAAACTTTTTTTGACAGATTAAAGTTATTTGTTAATGTAGCCGTTGTTAATTCTTTCCAGTTGGCAAAATAATTTGGGTTTATCCAGTCTATTGTAGTTTTAAGCACAGAAGTTTCTATTTCTGAGAAGTTCAATCCTCCTTGTTTCCAGGGTCTAATGTAATGCGTTACAGCTACTCTATTCTTTTTGGGATACCAGAAAAATTTTATTAAACATGAGTTTATTTCTTTAAGAATGCATCTTTCAGGAATTAACTGTGTTGCTAATGCTACTTGTAGTATTTTTGGCAATAAGATAATTTTTATTAATTGCAATCTGTCTTCAAAAGTTAACATAATTTTATTCCACTTTTTTATATATTTTTTCTTTCAGCTTTTCCCATTTAGGGGTCACCACAGCAGAACTCCGATCCGCTAATGATTGGCAGTCGATTTTTATGGTGCTGAGGTGCCAGCCCGACGCCCAACCTTCAACGAAGGCATGCCCATTCACGCATGGCTTTCGAACGCCACTCGACCACGGAGAGGACATGCAGACTCCACACAGAAGGTGCTCCAGCCGAGAATCAAATGGGAGAACCTCTTGCTGTGAGGCGACAATGCTACCGCTGCACCACCGCGGCTTCCACTTTTATATATATATATATATATATATATATTTATATATATATTTTTTTTATTGTTTCAATAACATTTTTATAATTTATTAATATTGTTTCATTTATACTTTTGCATAACACTATTCCTAAATAATTTAGCGTAAGTTCTTGTTTTCTTATGATGGATTCATCTGTAACTTGTAGTTCTTTTTTATTATTTAAAAATAGAAATTTTGATTTTGATCTATTAAAGTGTAGACCTGAAATCTTATACAATTTCTCCATTACTTCTTCTAGCTCTCCTAATGACTCTCTGGAGTTTAAAAGAGTTAATAAAATATCATCAGTAAAAAGCATTATTTTAGATATGTACTGGTCATAGACTTCTATTCCTTTTATTCTTGGATTATTCCGTATTATTTCTGCAAGTATTTCTATAGACAAAGCAAATAAAATAGGAGAAAGGGAGCATCCTTGTTTAGTACCTTTCGTTATATGGATAGATTCTGAGGTGAAAGGGCCTAATTTAATGTAGGCTAAGTTATTAATATATATGTTTTTTAGTAATAAGATGAAGGGGGGAGCAAATTAAAATAATGCTAAAGTTTTAAATAGATACTCCCAATTGAGGGAATCAAAGGCTTTTTCTATGTCTAATCCGATTACAAGTGTTTCTCTACTTTATTCACATAATCTATAAGAGTAAGTATCCTTTTAATATTATCATGTGTGTGCCTGTTATATATAAATCCAGTTTGATCATTATTAATTGTCTTTGAAAGTGGGATTTTCATTCTATTAGCTAGGATTGACATGAATATTTTATAATCATTATTAAATAATGATATAGGTCTGTATGAGGGGCAAAGGTCTGGTGGTTTATTATCTTTTAGACTTGGTGTTATGAGATAATATTTCCATGAGGGTGATATTTTTGCTTTTGACTGGACTTCTAGCAAAGTTTTATGAAAAAGAGAGATTACTGTTGATGGGAAGAGTTTGTAAATTTCTGTAATTATACCATCTATCCCTGGAGCTTTGTTCATGGGTAAGTACTAGGCTATCCGCCCAAGGGCATTTATAAGCCTAGCCAGAATGTGTTGGCTTTCGCCACCCCCTTAGACTAGTTCACTGTGCCTCTGTCCAGCAAAGCCATTAGTTCCCTGTGCCAATGTCCAGCAGAGCTACTGCAGTGATCCCTGAGGTAAATTTTCTGTTTCCCATCCATCCATCACGGATGTTCATCGTGTTTCACTGTTGCAGTCATTACAATTGGGTTATTTTGCTGGCAGGCTACCCGCAGTCAGCCTGAGTTCCAAAGTCTAGGTCTGGTGTTGGTTGCTGTCACCTCCTCCCTGACGTCAGTGCACCAGGGGTATAAAAGATGCAGCCGATGCCATTTTCTTCAGTCTTTCTTGCAGTGCAGTGCCCAAAGCAAAAGCAGTTCGCAAGTGCTGGTCGGCCGACTCCTGAGATTTTCAAATTAGAATTTCATATCCGAAGTCTTCATTAGAGCTAAGTACCCCATTGTGGAAACTTTTTTCTTGCTCCAGACCGATGTCAGAAAAAGTTAATAATTGTATTTCTTGTGGGAAGCAAATACCTCATAAGGATTTTCATTCTTACTGTATTCCTTGCCTAGGCCCTGACCACGACATTGCTAGTTGTCAGTTTTGTGCTAGATTTAACCAATGCACTATTAAGCGTTGGTTCAATTTTGCATTTCATTATTTTGGCAGAAGATTTAACTATATAATGCCATCGGAGCAACCAACTACCGGAGTTTATAAAAAGTGCAAAGAAAAGGACAGGCACCCGAGGTCCAATACCGACGACGAGGCTTCCGCTAGGCCTGTCACCAGTTCACAGTGAGGCACTTTCGCAGCCCCTGACGCCCGCTACCTCAGAGCCACAGGCCACTTCCGACTCACACGTGGAGCCAAATAGGCCGCTGGAAACTCAAGGTATTGGACACTCTGAGACTATTCCCTCAAATGGGTCCAGAGCTGTTGAGCAGGCATCAGCTTCTGAGGGTGTTTTCAGGCCTACACAGTTATATGTAAAACCAACTTCAGCTTCAAAGGCAAAGTCTAAAGCAGCTCTAAAGACAAATAAACAAGTGCAGCATTCTCCTGGATAGGCCTCCATGCCTAAAAAACAGATGCTTAAAATGGCCAAAGACCTAATTACTTTGATCAGGGGTTCCCATCCCCCTCCTGATAAGAGGCCTAGGCAAGAGATAGATTATGCATCTTCAGATCAGGTTTCCATTTCCTCTGATTCTTCTTCTGACCAGGAATATTCTCTTCCTCCCTATGAGGATTCTGATGCTGAAGAATCTATTCCTTTAGCCTCCCCTCCTGAGGATTATTCTTTTGGGGAAACCCTGCATACTTTGAGGGAGCATTTCCACTGGGAGAGCCAAGATTACTCAGAATCCAAGAAAAGACTCAGATACTTCATTTTATTGCCTCAACACAGGCCCCTTGCTATTCCTCCTGTTTTAGACATTGTAGATGTATTTTCAGAGTCTGGACTGTCTCCTGACTCTTTGCCACCAGCTCTGGTTAAGCCAGACAGATACTACAGGGTTCCTGATTCACATGAATTTCTTTACAAAATCCTGCTGCAGACCCAGAAACAATCTCTCAGGGTCCCAAAGGGGTCAAGGTGTCCACTGCAAAAAAAACTATACCCTCTGATAGGGATTCAAGGGCCTTGGACAGATGGGGGAAAAAGATTTATACTTGTGCTACCTTGGTTGTAAGAGCTTTAAATTGTCAATTTCATATGCTTAAATATTAGCAATATCTAATGTCACTGCTTAAACAAAAAATTTTGACAAATTCTGAATGTGCAGAAAACAAAGAAATGCAGGATTTATTGCATGCAGCTGAACAAGTAGGAAAGCATACTTTGCAATGTGGTTTTGATTCTCTAGAGGCCTCTTGTAGGGCCGCAGTTACAGGTTCTGTCATTAGGAGACATGCTTGGTTAAAAGAACAGAATCTGCCCGATCATGTTAAAGGAAAATTGTTAGATGCTCCATTACAACATGATACCTTGTTTGGTGTTAAAGCAGAAGAGGTTTTGAAGAAAATGGAGGACAAAGCTAAATCTATGCAAACAGTCAAGGATTTCTTACAGGTACAGCCTCCCAGATTTAGCAGGAACTGGCCTGCAAAGAATTGGTCCTTTCCAGTGTCAGACAGGCCACAAAGAGGTAGATACAGACACCCTAGAGGCAGATCACAGCCCCAAGGCTCATACAGGCCTAAACAATGGGGGGCTTCAACCTCCAAAAGTGGAGAAGAAAAATCACAGCCATACAGGAAACCGTCTCAATGACTTTCCCCTGCCAGCACCAAGCACTTATCTTCTGGCAGCTCCTTTGGGGGAAAACTAGCACTTTTTGCACAAAATTGGCACATGATCACCCAGGACAAATGGGTCTTAAATATCGTATCCCAGGGCTACAGGTTCCATTTTCACACCCTGCCAAGGCCAAACGGTATGCCAAACCTGCCACACAATCAATGGGCAGAGGCACAAAAACAAGTTTCATCCCTCATTGACATGAGGGCCATTCAGCAAGTACCACAGCAAGAGCAGGGACAAGGATTTTACTCAAGGCTATTCTTGGTGCCCAGAAAGGACAAAACCTGGAGACCAATACTGCACCTGTCTATCCTGAATACATTCCTGGACATTCCAAAATTCAAAATGTTAACTCTGCAGCAGCTTCTGCACATGCTGGGCAAGAAGGCTTGGCTTGTGACTTTAGACCTAAAAGAGGCATACCTGCATGTCCCAATCAGACAATCATGCAGAAGATACCTCAGATTTATAGCTGGCTCAATGCATTACCAATTCTCTGCACTGCCTTTTGGCTTATCTACTGCACCCTGGGTCTTCACAAAGTGCCTGGCACCAGTAATTGCTTTTTGCAGACAAAGAGGAATTCAAATATATCCTTACTTGGATGACTGCCTTATTCAAGCAGAGAACAAGGACACTCTACTACAGCATCTGGCATTTGTAAAAACATTACTAGCAGGCCTAGGGTACACAGTAAACGAAAATAAATCAAAACTTGTACCCTCTCAAGAGATAATATTCCTGGGTGCAAGCTTAAATACAACTGCCCAGATGGCTTATCTCACGCCAGACAAACACAGACAACTGACTACTTATTTCAAATTGTTGGCAACAAAGACCCAGTTATCTGCAAGAAAAATTCTGCAGGCTTTGGGCTTCATGGCATCCTGCATACTGCTCATTCCATATGCAAGACTGCATATGAGGAAACTTCAATGGTATCTAAAAAGTGTTTGGACTCAACATTGCCACAGCCTGGAAACAATAGTTACCCTCATTTACCCTCATTCCCTGCCTGCAACAGGAGTTTCAATGGTGGGCAAAAGCCGGTCACCACAACACGGGACAGCCATTCACCTTACCCACAGCCAGGCAAACATTGACAACAGATGCATCAGATTATGCCTGGGGGGCCCATATGGCAGGAAGATGTATTAAGGCACATGGTCCGCAAGTCAAATGCATCTACATATCAATCAAAAAGAGATGCTAGCAGTTCAAAATGCCTTGACAGCCTTCAAGGATCTACTTCATCCAGGACAACTACTGATAAAGACGGACAATACCACAGTCATGTGGTACATAAACAAGCAAGGGGTCACACATTCCTACCCCCTCTGCAGACTAGCCATGAACTTATGGGACACAGCATTGACTTACCAAGTATATCTGCAAGCACAATTCCTGCCAGGAAGGATAAATACTCTGGCAGGCAAACTAAGCAGAAACCTAATGGATCCCCATGAGTGGAAATTGGATCCACAAATCTTCAGCATGATAACAAGGAACTGGGGATGCCCGGACATAGACCTATTTGCCTCTCCTCACAATTGCCAACTACAAAGATTCTGCTCAAGACTTATCACAAGCAAGCATGGAAAGTGGATGCTCTATCTTTCAGCTGGAAAAACCTAGCAGCATATGCCTTTCCTCCCCAAGGAACTCCTCAAGGTCAGACAAGAGAAGCCAAAAATGATTCTGATTGCCCCAGACTGGCCCCGCCAGCACTGGTATCCATTCCTAAAGAGCTTGTCCCAATGCCCAGCTTGGACACTACCTCAAATTCCTCATTTATTGACTCAACAAAACAGTCAGATACTGCACAGCCAACTCAGGACCCTAAACTTGGCAGCATGGCGGATAATGTAGCCATTCAAGACACACCTCTTTCTAAAGCAGTTATGGATGTTATTTTGGAGGCCATGAGGCCTAGCACCAGAAAATCTTATGCAGAAAAATGGAAGAGATTCTGTGCTTGGAACCAGGCACAAGGTATTGACACTGTTGTTCCAAATATTCCTCAGATTTTGCAATGCTTAACTGAGATGCTGGATAAAGGCCTTTCCTTTTCATCCATTAAAATTCATGCTTCTGCCATTTCAGCTCATTACAATACAGAACCACCTATTTTTTCCCATACATTACTAAGGCAGTACCTCAGAGGGGCCAAAAACATAACACCCCCAAGAAGAGCACCAATACCTACATGGGACCTCAATTATGTCTTGGAAAAACTGACACTGCCTCCCTTTGAGCCAGCCTCTGCAGCTGATATAAAATTCTTATACTGGAAAACAGCTCTGCTCCTAGCAATAACCTCCGCTAGATGAGTCTCAGAGTTACAGGCACTCATGGCTGTGGAACCTTTTATCATTTTTCATCCTGACAGGGTTTCTCTGAGGACAAACCCTACATTTATGCCTAAGGTAGTGACCAGTGTGGCTCTTAACCAAACAATTCACTTGCCAACTTTTTACCCAAACCCACAGAATAAGTGTGAGAGACTTCTGCATTCTTTGGACATTCACAGACAGCTACACTTCTACTTGGACAGAACCAAAGCTTTCAGAAAGACTGAACAACTTCTAGTAGCATACGCTGCAGGATCACAAGGAAAGCCTATCTCAAAGCAGACTATTACAAAGTGGATAGGCCACTGCATTTGTTTCTGCTATTCACAGCATGGCAAATCAGTGCCTAAGGGCATTAGGCCAGATTCCACCAGAGCAGCAGCCACTTCAGCAGCCTTCCTCAGAGGAGTACCAACCAAAGACATCTTAGAGGCTGCAACTTGGAGTTCAGTGCATACTTTTACAAATCACTATCACTTACCTCTCTATTCTAAATCCAGGGCAGGCTTTGCCACTGCAGTTCTGCAGGGCCTGATAGCCTCTCCTAATCCTATTTAGCACCAGCCTCCCAACCATAGCTTTGGGATTCAACCCAATTGTAATGACCGCAACAGTGAAACATGAACATAGTACAGTTGTGTACCTACCATAAATGTAGATGTTTGAGTGTATTTACTGTTGCAGTCCAGGTTACCCTCCCTCCATCCCCCTTTTCCTTGCTGAAACTTATCTGTACTTCTCTATTTTATACAACCTATGTGGTGTATTTGCTTGTAGATGAAGGAAAAAGTTGTTTTTTGGTTATATATGCTTTTTGGCATTAGTAAGCCTACCATTTTAAGGGCACCTGACATCTGGGGCAAGAAAAAGTGAAGAAAATGGCATCGGCTGCATCTTTTATACCCCTGGCTCACTGATGTCAGGGAGGAGGTGACAGCAACCGACGCCGGACTTAGACTTTGGAACTCAGGCCGACTGCGGGTAGCCTGTCAGCAGGATAACCCAATTGTAATGACTGCAACAGTGAATACACTCGAACATCTACATTTATGGTAGGTACACAACTGTACTTTTCTCTTGAGTGTTATTGAGGGGCTCTGCCTGATGTATATTGGAATCCTGTTCCAAAGCATGGGGAGTCTCTGGGATAGGAATCTATCCCTGCAGCATGTCCTATTTATCGTTGTGGTGAGGTTTATATCTCTAGAGCGTGTGGCTCTCCGGGATTTTTTTTTTTTAGGTGGAGCATGTCCATCGATTCTGGGTTGGACATGGCCTTGTATGTCAGGCAGAGATCACCTCTGAGTAAGCGGTATGCAACTGAGTACAGCTGGAGTTTCTTGAGTTGGGCTGCATAGGGCATCTCTTTGAGGCCAGTAATCCTCTTGGTGATTTATTATCTTGGTTAGATTTACTTTCTTTTATCTTGTCAACAATTTCTTTGTAGGATATAGGTTTTTGTAGGTCTAGTTTTAAGTTTTCTAGAATTTTTTTTTATATTGATAAGGTTTGTATCTAAGTTTATTTGGTTGGTATCTAAATCTACTTTTTTTGAAGTGTTCCATGTAATGGAACCGAAATGCTTCAAGGATGTCTCCTATATATGATACTTCTTCACTTTCTTTTCATGATATATACTACTAATGTTATTTGCTTTAGATTGTATTTTAATTCTTGTAGATAAGTTATAAAGATATTTGGGGGAGGTGGCTAATGAGTTTATTTTTATTTTTTCAAAGGCTAGACAAGTTTTGTGTGATAGAATTTCATTATATTTTTTATTTAATTCCTCTATTTCTTTTTGGACTTCTGGAGAATTCTGATTTTTTTTTTAGATTTTGCTGTCAAGAGTCTGGTTTGCAAGTCTAATGATTCAGATTTCCATTCTCTAACTTTTGTTTTTGTACCAGCTAAGGGTCTTGCCAAATAAATACACTTTTAATGAGTCCCATACCATGACTCTACTGATTTCTGTTGTATTATTAATTTCAAGAAATAACTGTAGTTCTGACAACATCCAGGGTCTGAATTCTTTAATTTTTCTGATATATGATGGAATTCTAGTTGAGAAGATTGAAGGTTTAAACTCTGTTTCAAGCTTCAGTATCAGAGAGTCATGATTTGAGAAGGGGCATGGAACTATTGAGAAGTTGAGGATTTTTGTTTGTAAATCTTGAAATACGAATAATTTGTCTATTTTGGTTTGTGTTCCAAATCTATGGTCTTTATGAGAAAGTAATAAGGAATTATCATCTTTTACTTTAAAAGTGTCTATTAAATGAAATGAATCAATCCATCTTTTTAAGGATTTTGAAATAGTTGCTATACAAAAAGACTTCTTGGTGGTTTCAGATGCTTCTAAGATACAATTAAAATCTCCTCCCAGTAAAAGATTTCCTTTATAATTGTTGGAAATAAAATCTAGGTGTTTTTTTAACCATTCCTGCTCCAATTCCTGGGAACCAATATAGATTAGCTGAAGTCCATATTCTGTTATTAAATTTAATCATAAACACTAGTAGACCTTCTTTGTCTTCATATTCATAAATAACTTTTGGAGTGATTATGTTTTTCTTCCAGAGAATTGATACTCCTTTTGTCTTTGTTCTATAGGAGGATTGAACTAAGACTGTATAGTCCTTAGGGTTCCAAATAAAGCTATCATTAGTCTTAAAATGCATTTCCTGGAGAAATACTACTTGTGCCTTATTTAGATTTAAATATTTTAGTAAGTTTGATCTTTTACTTGCATTATTTAAGCCATTAGTATTTAATGATAATAACGTTAAACCCATTTCAAGTTATTGTTGGAAGAAACATTTTGCTTCTCTTTTTTTTATTTTGATTATAGTAGTTATACCATATCCACTGGTAACATTGAATGTTATTTTTATGTGTGTAAACTTGGGAGTGCAATTTAATGTTCTTTCTTCTTTAAATACAAGTAGGGTAAAATTCTGGTCAGGCTATAAAAAGTACTTCTATAAAACATTAATTCTAAAGTATCAAATACAAGTAAATATGAATTTCCCATTAAATGTGGAATGAAAGTCATTCCTAATCCAATTGATAAAGATAGATCTATTGGATTATCACTCATACCTTTAACCAACAATATGAACTGAGCTCCATATGTTAAATTATTATGTGGAGAATTTTCTTAAGAGATATGAAAGTCTATATTATTCATTGTTATTCTACAGTATTTTATATATCAGGATGGAATGTTTGTAGTGTAAACGATTATGTTGACTTGGAAAATATCCAATATTTAGTTATCCTTAAGAGATCCCAAACATGTCAGATATGTCATTTCCGATAAATTAAATGCATACACTAAATAAGCCAACAACAAAAAGATTATTACTAAAATAATTTGACTAAATGGACTCTGTAGGAGACAATGAGTGATTACCAATGAAATATGAATTTACTGTAGGTGTACTACCTTCCTTAACTTTCCCACTCTTCAACTCACCAACTTCAACTTACACTTATGAAAAGACAC
This sequence comes from Protopterus annectens, assembly GCF_019279795.1. Taxonomy (NCBI): domain Eukaryota; kingdom Metazoa; phylum Chordata; order Ceratodontiformes; family Protopteridae; genus Protopterus; species Protopterus annectens. The sequence goes on from NC_056728.1 coordinate 1,840,693,739, forward strand.
GGCTTATCAGAGGTATCCTGACTCTGAGCAGAGGTGCCCTACATTCTAGTGTGCAGTGCTTTTACATATTTATAGATTTACAAAGCGGAGTCTAACAATGAACTATGATCACCCTGACAATTCCGACCCTGCATAGGACACCTCCTGCTTCCTGAATGGGTAATCACGTCAGGTCTAGAATAAATGTGTAGGTACCCATATGGTAATCAAGACTTACCTTAGGTAAGTATTAATCAAATGGTGTTTAGAGCATCTTAGAGAGTTCTCGGGGCAGTTAGAATACTCTTAAGCCTCTCGTCCCCTGACCAAAAACAGAGAATTCCCTTTCCTTTCTTTCCCTTGTTTTAAATGAGTACTAATAAAAGTAATTCAGCAAACATAAGTAAACAGAAATAACATTCAGTGGTCCATCTTGTACATGACTCACAATCCATTAAACAAGTCAGTGACTAACATCACTCTAGTAAACATTATAAAGACAAATTAGAAATAATTTCCTAGCTCTTTAAATTTTCTGATAAAGCAAAAAGTTAACAATAAGCTATTTTAACTAGAAGAGTAAAGCATTTCAATTTTTCCTTGCATGTATACATTTCTACTTGTACTGTAGTGTCAATCGCTGTCTTTGAAATCTGTACAATACTTCACTTCTTCAAATCATTCCTTTTTCAATTCAGGTTTTGTTTTGTCAAAACGGCAACAGTATTTCAAGGGCACAATTAATATTTAGACTGATGTTTCAAAGAAATAACTTGTCAGTTGCCAATTGAATTAGTATAGAATGTATGGGTAGTGCAAATATAACATGTTGCAAAAGTAATGTTTCTTTTCATGTGTTCTAGAGACTGTCATATGCAAGTGACATATATAATGTAGCATGTATAGAACAGATAGCTTATGGATTCAGGTTGTTAAAATAAGTTATGCTTATTAATCAGGCAGTTTCATTTAAGTTCAGAAGTAATTTGGGGACATTTCAGTTGAGTTTCCAGGAATGTGTAGTCCAATGTGAGTTATTTATAAAGTATTTACAAGTTGTTCTATTAAGTTATCTAGTTTACCCTTCCTTAGATTATAATTCAATTTAATAACTAAACAACATTACTTTTTTGTTATTTATCTGCGAGGCTAAATGCACTTCGTAGATTCACAAAGTCCATAGAAACTGCCGCAGTTGTTTTTTGTTGCCATGACAACGCAAATATAGAGGTTCCTAATCAATGAGTGTTAAAAAAAACTGAAATAGTTCACAAGGCTGATAGAATGTAAGAAAAGCTTCACTTCACACAAGCAACAGTACATTTTTCCCTCTTTTTATATATTATGTTTGTAGGAAATAATTCAACTGACAGTATGTATACAAATGAAGCATTTCAGAGTGAATCGCTAGCATGCCCCATAACCCATTAAGTATAAATTGTTGTATCTTTTCGGCTTTTCCCGGTTAGGGGTCACCACAGCGGAACTCCAGTCAGCTAATGATTGGCAGATTTTTACGTACCGATTTGCCAGCCCTGCCGTACATCCTTCAACGAAGGTACGCCCATTCACGCATATCTCCACACAGAAGACGCTTTAACTAAGAATCGAACAGGACAACGTCTTACTGAGGCGACAATGCTACCGCAGCACCACCACCACAGTAAGTGTCCATCATTAATCAAATAATTATTGTAATAACATCTAATTGTATCCACTTTTCTTCATAAACTTGTCACAATTCATTAAACAAAGCAGAGTCTAATATCTGTCTAATAAACATTATAAAGACAATAATTTCCTAGCTCTTTAAACTTTCTGATATCGCAAAATGTTGACAGTAAACTATTTTAACTGGGAAGACTAAACATTTCAGTACTTCCTTGTGAATATACATTTTTACTTATACTGTAGTGTCAAGAACTGTCTTTGAAATCTATGTATTACTTCACTTCATTCAAGTCATTCATTTTACAGTTCAGATTATATTTTGTCAAAATGTCAGTAGCAATTCAAAGGCACATTTAATGTTTAACCTGTAGTTTAAATAAATAGCTATCAGTTGCCAAGTGAGTTTGTACAGAGTGTGAGGTAACTACAAAGATAACATGTTGCAAAAATAATATGTATCTTTTCATGTGCTCTAGAGACTGTCAATTTCAAGTAACATATAAAATGTAACTTTTACAGTGCAGACAGCTTGTGGAATCAGCATGTTAAACTGAGTAATACTTTTTAATCAAGCAGCTACTTTTAAATGCACATGTAGGTTGAAAACATTTCAGTTGTGTTTCCAGGAATATGTAATCCTATGAGGATAAATCATGAAATATTTACAATTATGCCATGACCCCCCATTAATATTCCAAAACGTGCACGCTGACCAATCGACTTATACTAATGGAAAAAGGTCCGGTCACCCGGACTTTTTCCATTAGTATAAGTCTTTTTTAAATCACTGTCTCGCTATGTTAAAGGAGTTTAACATAGCGAGACAGGTTTAAAAAAAGCAACGGAGATCTCTCGCTATGTTAAACCCATTTAACATAGCGAAACAGTTTGTAAAAAGCAACGGAGATCTTGCTTTCTCCGTTGCTTTTTTCAAAACTGTCTCGCTATGTTAAATGGGTTTAACATAACGAGATAGCTTTAAAATAAGCAACGGAGATTCTCCGTTGCTTTTTTTAAAGCTGTCTCGCTATGTTAAACCCATTTAACATAGCGAAACAGTAAAAAGCAATGGAGATCTTGCTTTCTCCATTGCTTTTGCCCACAGTTGTGATGTACTACGTAGGCATATGCATGCGCAGTACATCAGACAATGCAACCATCAATAAGACAAAATGTTCCTAACCTTATAGAACATATAATATTACTAACAGATCAACCCATTACTGGAAAGGGATACTTATCATCTATTTATAAAACAAACAAAAAAATAAAAATGCATAATAATGACAAAATATGGAATTATTATAGATCAGTTAATGGAAATGTGCCAAATGACAGAGATAAAAAACTAATTCTTCTCTCTCCAAAGCAGACATCACTTTCATTACATTGGAGACTTTTACATGGCAATTCATACACAGATCTTATGTAACCCCTCATAAAATGGAACTTATGTTTAAGAAAAATATTGGCTGCTGGAGATGTGATTTATCAATAAAAGCAGACTGGCAACATATGTTCTCTGAATGCCATTTGATTAAACCATATTGGGATAAAATAAATTATTTTCTGCAAATGGTATTCAATGATAAATTCAGATTTCCAAATCTATTATTTTGTTTAATGCACCTGTACCCGACTGTGTGCCAAGAACAAAATATGTAATCTTATGGACTCTCCTAGCTATTGCAAGGAAGAACATTACATCAAACTGGAAATCCAAAGCTTCTCCAACTTTTAAGCAATTCATGAATATGGTGTCAGCAGTATCGCAATTGGAAATGAACACTATTAAAGGAAGAACTGAAAGAACTACATCATTATACGTAGCATGGCAAAAAGTAACTGAAATACTGGAGAATAATGATTGCAGCAGATTATAATCAGGAAACAATTGTATAGAAAGTCAATTATATGTCAACAATAGACACCCTTGTAAATACTTTATTTTGGTTTTAATGTTTGATATCTGTTTAGAGGTTTTAGCCTACCTTTTTAAATAATTTGTAAATACTTCATTGTCGTAAATAACCTGCATTCATGTTTTCTTGTTTTTGGAAATGATTAAAAATATTTAAAAAAAAAGAACTGCTGCAGAATACCAGACAGCTGCGGAAGGGCAGCAAGGAGGCATTATACAATGCCATTATTTTTTTTCTTAAATAATGTCATTGTATAATAACAATAACCCACGCCTGGGTGTGGGTAATGCTGGATTTACCCACGGTTGGCTTTGTTTGGCCACTCGGGCTTCGCCCTCGTGACCAAACCATGCCAACCGTGGGTAAATCCAGCATTACCCACACCCAGGCGTGGTTTATTACTATAATAGTACTATTATGTATTTATTTTACCTTACTTAGGTTGTATTTCATTTTAATAACTAAACAACATTACTTTTCTTATTATTTGTTATCTGCGAGGCTAACTACACTTCACAGGTTCACAGTATCCTTAGAAACTGCTGCAATTGTTTACTGTTGCAATGGCAATGCAAATATAGTGGTTTCTGAGCAGTGTATGTTAAAAAAAAACTGAAATAGCTCGCGAGGCAAATAGAATGTGAAGAAAGCTTCACTTCTCTTAACCAACAGTACATTTTTCCTTCCTTTTTTTATATTTGTTAATACTAAAAGGAAATAATTCAAAGGACATTTTTACATGAATGGAACATTTCAGAGTTAATCACAAACCCAAACCCAATAAGCATAACAGTGTCGATCATTAATCTAATAAATATTGTAATAATTAATTAAGTTCACTATTCCAATCAGTCTACCTTAAAGCGAGATTATTTTAGACTATTATTTATCTATGTATGGATAGTGAGTTATTAAATATATACAGACTAAGTATAGTAAATAGGAGAGAATTTAGAAAGGGAGACAAGATGCAGTTAAAATAAATAATGAGAAGAGAGAGAAACAAAAGAGAAAATTAAAAGAAAATACGCATATACTGTGTATGTTGATTTACAGTATAAATATTTTATGTGCTATATAACCTTCCTTCTGTGAAAGAAAAGTACCCTGTTTTACATACCTGAGGTAATGTGAAAACTCTCATGTGTCATATATTTTCAAAAAATATAGATAAAGATTCCAGTAGTTAGTTACCTTTGTTTTAAAATTCCAAGAAGTAAAATTGGTCCTTTGAAGTAATGTTAAAACAGTTCATATCATAGTAGATGCTTTGAGAGATTTGGCTGTAACAGTATCAGTATTTTGCTTCTTTTTTTGACATCTGTCCAGACATTTGTTTCTTTTGTTCTCGTGACAGAAGGTGACAACGAATCTATATCTTCTTGTAAAGTAATCACATTATTTTTAATAAATGAAGAGGCTTCCTCTAAGTCAGTAAAAGTCCTCATCTCGTTGGCATACAGTATTCTTATCTTAGTTGGATATGCAAGTTGTGTCTTGATGTTATTTTGTTTCAGAAACTTTATCATTGGCCACACTTTTTTCCTTTGTTCCATTATTCTAGATGAATAGTCGTTATCAAATCTTATCAGGCTCTGTTTATATTTTAGAGGTGCCTTCCTCCAAGCAGATCTTAAAATCAGTTCCTTGTCCAGGTATGAAAGAAATTTGATAATTATTGACCTAGGAGGAGAGTTTGAGTTAGTGGGAGGTTTCCCAAGAGCTCTGTGCGCCCTTTCAATGCCAAAGGAAAGTCCTTCTTTTAAATTTAAAAAATCAGGGATCCAGCTTGATAAAAAGGAAATAATATCCTCACCTTCTGTGTTTTCAGGTAAACCAAAAATCCTATTGTTATTTCTCCTCTCCCTATTTTCCAAGTCATCTACTTTATTAACCAACCAAGTGTTTTGTTTAAGGAGCAGATGTTCATCGTGTTTCACTGTTGCAGTCATTACTCTTGGGTTATCCTGGTGGCAGGCTACCCTCAGTCAGCCAGAATTCCAAAGTCTAGGTCCGGCGTCGGTTGCTGTCGCCTCCTCCCTGACGTCAGTGCGCCAGGGGTATAAAAGATGCAGCCGACGCCATTTTCTTCAGTCTTTCTTGCCGTGCGGTGCCCGAAGCAAAAGCAGTTCGCAAGTGCCGGTCGGCCGACTCCTGAGATTTTCATATCCGAATTTCAGAACCGAAGTCTTCATTAAAGCTAAGTACCCCATTGGGGAAACTTTTTTCTTGCTCCAGACCGATGTCAGAAAAAGTTAACAATTGTATTTCTTGTGGGAAGCAAATACCTCATAAGGATTTTCACTCTTACTGTATTCCTTGCCTAGGCCCTGATCACAACATTGCTAGCTGTCGGTTTTGTGCTAGATTTAACCAACGCACTATTAAGCGTCGGTTCGATTTTGCATTTCATTACTTTGTCCGAAGATTTAATTATATAATGCCGTTGGAACAGCTGACTACCGGAGCTTACAAAAAACGCAAGGACAAGGAAAAGGATAGACATCCAAGGTCCAAAACCGATGACAAGGCCTCCACTAGGCCAGTCGCCAGTCCGCCGGTTCTCAGCGAGGCGCTTTCGCAGCCCTTGGTGCCCACTACCTCAGAGCCACAGGCCGCTTCCGACTCCCACATGGAGCCGACTGGGCCTCTGGATACTCATGGTATTGGACACTCGGAAATCATTCCCAAAGATGGGTCTGGAGCCGCTGAGCAGGCATCGGCTTCTGAGGGTGTCTTCAGACCTACACAACTATATGTTAAGCCATCTTCAGCTTCAAAGACAAAGACTAAAGCAGCTCTAAAGACAAAGAAACAAGTACAGCATTCTCCTACTCAGACTTCCATGCCTAAAAAACAGATGCTCAAAATGGCCGAAGACCTAATTACTTTGATCAGGGGTTCCCATCCCCCTCCTGATAAGAGGCCTAGGCAAGAGACAGAGTATGATTCTTCTGATCAGGTTTCTATTTCCTCTGATTCCTCTTTTGAACAGGATTATTCCATGCTTCCTTATGAGGACTCTGATGCTGAAGAATCCATTCTGTCAGCCTCTCCTCCTGAGGATTATTCTTTTGGGGAAACCCTGCATACCATGAGGGAGCATTTCCACTGGGAGAGCCAAGATTATTCTGAATCTAAGAAAAGGCTCAGAGACTTTCTGCTACTTCCTCAGCACAGACCCCTTGCTATTTCTAGACATTGTAGATGATATATTTTCAGAGTCCAGCCTGTCCACTGACTCTTTACCCCCTGCACCTGCTAAGCCAGACAGATACTACAGGGTCCCGGATTCTCATAAATTCCCTTATAAAAACCCCACTGCTGACCCAGAAACTATATCTCAGGGTCCCAAAGGGGTCAAAGCTTCCAATGCAAAAAACCCTGTCCCCTCTGATAGGGATTCTAGGGCTCTGGACAGATGGGGGAAAAAGTTTACACTTCTGCTACCTTGGCTCTAAAGGCTTTAAATTGTCAGTTTCATATGCTTAAATATCAACAATATTTAATGTCACTGCTTAAACAGAAATTGCAGACAAATACTGAATGTTCAAAGAACAAGGAAATGCAGGATTTATTGCATGCAGCAGAACAAGTGGGAAAGTATACTTTGCAATGTGGTTATGATTCACTGGAGGCCTCTTGCAGGGCCGCTGTTACAGGTTCTGTTATTAGAAGGCATGCTTGATTAAAGGAACAGAATCTGCCTGATCATGTTAAAGCAAAATTATTAGATGCTCCATTACAGCATGATACTTTGTTTGGTACTAAAGCAGAAGAGGTGTTGAAAAAAATGGAGGATAAAGCAAAATCCATGCAGACAGTTAAGGATTTCTTACAGGTACAGCCACCCAGATTTAGCAGGAACTGGCCTTCTAAAAATTGGCCCTTTCCAGTGTCAGACAGACCACAAAGAGGCAAATACAGGCATCCCAGAGGCAGATCTCAGCCCCAAGGCTCATACAGGCCTAAACAATGGGGTGCTCCTACCTCCAAAAGTGGAGAAGACAAATCACAACCTTACAGGAAACAGTCCCAATGACTGTCCTCTGCCAGATCCAAGCACTTTTCTTTTGGCAGCCCCCTTAGGGAGAAAACTAGCACTTATTTCATCAAACTGGCAAATGGTTACCCAAGACAAATGGGTCTTGAACATGTCCCAGGGCTACAGGTTCCATTTTTACACCCTGCCAAGGTCAAAAGGCATGCCAGACCTGCCACACAATCGATGGGCAGAGACAAATTACAGCCCTCATAGACAATGAGGGCCATTCAACAAGTACCACAACAAGAGCAGGGGCAAGGATTTTACTCCAGACTTTTCCTAGTGCCCAGAAAGGACAGAACCTGGAGACCAATACTGGACCTGTCTATACTAAATACGTTTATGGAAGTTCCAAAATTCAAGATGTTGACTCTACAGCAGCTACTGCCCATGCTGGGCACGAAGGCTTGGCTCGTAGCTTTGGACCTAAAAGAGGCATACCTGCATGTCCCAATCAGACAATCTTGCAGAAGATACCTCAGATTCATAGCTGGCTCGATGTACTACCAATTCTCTGCACTGCCCTTTGGCTTATCTACTGCGCCCAGGATCTTCACAAAATACCCGGCAGCAGTAATTGCGTTTTGCAGACAAAGAGGAATTCAAATATATCCCTACTTGGACGACTGCCTAATTCAAGCAGAGAACAAAGACATTCTTCTAAAGCATCTGGCATTTGTAAAAAGATTACTAATTGGCCTAGGGTATACAGTAAACGAAAATAAATCAAAACTAGTGCCCTCTCAAGAGATAATATTCCTGGGTGCAAGCTTAAATACAACTGCCCAGATGGCTTATCTCATGCCAGACAAACAAAAACAACTGACTTCTTACTTCAAAAAATTGGCAACAAAGACCCACTTATCTGCAAGGAAAATCATGCAGGCCTTGGGTTTCATGGCATCCTGCATTCTACTAATTCAATATGCCAGACTGCATATGAGGAAACTACAATGGTATCTAAAAAGTGTTTGGACTCAGCATTGGCACAGCCTGGAGACAGTAATTACACTCATTCCCTGCCTGCAACAGGAGTTTCGATGGTGGGCAGAGGTCTGTCACCACAACAAGGGTCTGCCATTCAGTTTACCCACAGCCAGACAGACACTGACAACGGATGCATCAGATTATGCCTGGGGGCCCATATGGCAGGAAAATGTATTCAGGGCACATGGCCTGCAAACCAGATGCATCTTCACATCAATCAAAAAGAGATGCTAGCTATTCAAAATGCCCTGACAGCTTTCAAGGATCTACTTCATCCAGGACAACTACTGATAAAGACAGACAATACTATGGTCATGTGGTACATAAACAAGCAGGGAGGTACACATTCCTACCCCCTCTACAGAAAAGCAATGACCTTATGGGACACAGCATTGACTTATCAAGTTCACCTGCAAGCACAATTCCTGCCAGGAAAAACAAATACTCTGGCAGACGAACTAAGCAGAAACCTCATGGATCCCCACAAATGGAAACTGGATCCACAAGTCTTCAGCATGATAACAAGGAAATGGGGATGCCCAGACATAGATCTATTTGCCTCCCCTCACAACTGCCAATTGCAGAGATTTTGCACAAGGATTTATCACAAGCAAGCATGGAGAGTGGATGCCCTATCCTTCAGCTGGAAAAATCTAACAGTATATGCCTTTCCTCCACTGCCTCTCCTTCCCAGGGTACTCCTAAAGGTCAGACAAGAGAAGCCATAAATGATACTGATTGCACCAGACTGGCCACGCCAGCATTGGTACCCAATCCTAAAGAGCTTGTCTCAAGGTCCAGCATGGATATTGCCTCAAACTTCTCACTTGCTGACCCAACAAAACAATCGGATCCTGCACAGCCAACTCAGGACCTTAAATCTGGCAGCATGGCAGATAATGTAGCCATTCAGAACATTCCTCTTTCAAAAGCTGTTATGGATGTTATCTTGGAGGCCAGGAGGCCCAGTACCAGAAAATCTTATGCAGAAAAATGGAGGAGATTCTGTGCCTGGAACCAGGAACAAGGCATTGACACGTGTGTACCAAATATCCCTCAGGTTTTACAATGCCTAACTGAGATGCTGAACAAAGGCCTTTCTTTCTCATCAATTAAGATTCATGCCTCTGCCATTTCAGCCAATTACAATACGGAACCTCCTATCTTTTCTCATCCTTTAATAAGGCAGTACCTCAGAGGGGCCAAAAACATTAGGCCTCCAAGGAGAGCACCAATTCCGGCATGGGACCTCAATTGAGTTTTGGAAAAACTCACACTGCCTCCTTTCGAGCCAGCCTCAACAGCTGATATAAAATTCTTATCCTGGAAAACATCTCTGCTCCTAGCAATAACCTCTGCAAGATGAGTCTCGGAGTTACAAGTACTCATGGCTGTGGAACCTTTTATCATTTTTCATCCAGACAGGGTTTCTCTGAGGACAAACCCAACATTTATGCCTAAGGTGGTGTCCACTGAGGCCCTCAACCAAACCATTCACTTGCCTATCTTTTACCCAAATCCACAGAACAAGGGTGAGAAAATTCTGCATTTTTTGGATGTACACAGGGAGTTATGCTTCTACTTGGACTGAACTAAAGCTTTCAGAAAGACTGAGCAACTTTTAGTGTCATATGCTGCAGGATCACAAGGAAAGGCTATCTCATAACAGACTATTTCTAAATGGATAGGCCATTGCATCCGTTTCTGCTACTTTCAGCATGGCAAATCAGTGCCTAAGGGCATTAGGCCTCATTCTACCAGAGCAGCAGCCTTCCTCAGAGGAGTACCAACCAAAGACATCTTAGAGGCTGCAACTTGGAGTTCAGTGCACACTTTCACAAAGCACTACCACTTACCTCTTTACTCCAAATCCAGAGCAGGCTTTGCCACTGCAGTTCTGCAGGGCCTCGTAGCCTCTCCTAATCCTATTTAGCCCAGCCACCCACCCTCAGCTTTGGGATTCAACCCAAGAGTAATGACTGCAACAGTGAAACACGATGAACATAGTACAGTTGTGTACCTACCATAAATGTAGATGTTCGAGTGTATTCACTGTTGCAGTCCAGGTTACCCACCCACCATCCCCCTTTTCTTTGCTGGGACTTATCTGTACTTCTCTCTCCTATACAACCTATGTGGTGTATTTGCTTGTAGATGAAGGAAATGTTATTTTTGTGCATGCATACTTATTGGCATATTTTTTCAGCCTACCAATTTGGGGGGCACCTAACATCTGGAGCAAGAAAAACTGAAGAAAATGGCATTGGCTGCATCTTTTATACCCCTGGCGCACTGATGTAAGGGAAGAGGTGACAATAACCAATGCCGGACCTAGACTTTGGAATTCTGGCCGACTGAGGGTAGCCTGCCAGCAGGATAACCCAAGAGTAATGACTGCAACAGTGAATACACTCGAACATCTACATTTATGGTAGGTACACAACTGTACTTTCTTTCTGTGTTTCCTCTTCCTTAAGTCTGCTTTCTAAGTCATTTAGTAAAACCTCTATTCCTGTTATCCTTGTCTGGTGGTGTTGTAGCCTTTCCTTGAGGGTGTCAGCCTGTTTTTGACTACTTGTTTTAAGATTTTCTAGGTTCTCTTTAAAATCATCCATCTTCAAAGACAACTCCTGCAGGGTAGATGTCATCTGTTGTAGTTCCTTCTTTAAGGCAGTACCCTGGTGAGAATTCCTTGAGTTGCTCATTTTAACAAGTGAATATTTCTCCAAGCTTTTTGACAGGAAATTATTTGTAAAACTTCACCAATGTTTCTAATTATGTAAATTAGTCCTTTACCTATAAGATTTTATAATTTGAAGAATAAAAATAACATTTTTCCTGTCTTATTTAACTAGTTATATGGAGCTCTAAAATACTGCTGCTTTCAGTTAGCCATTCAGGCTCCGCCCCCCAATCTCTGCAAATGTTGAGGACAAAGAGTTAAGGCTTTTCTATTGGCCATTTCTTCCCATGTCTACTGTGTGTGAGACTCTATTTTTGACCAGATTAAACATGTGAAAAAGGGATTGATAGGACAGTGGTGAAAATAGGAGTGGCAAGTTAACAGTAGGACACATGGGGAAAATAATACAAGAATTTGCAGGAGGATGATAGGGGAGCACCAAAGTTATCAACATTTCCACAACATAAATGTAGAATTGCACAAAGAATTTCATGACTTTGGAGCGTCACCACACAAGGGATAGGTGACAACAATAGAATAATGTTTTATAACCAATTAGACTAAATTAAGTGTGTCAAGATGATGTGGAGAGCTATCTATGGGGTGTATTTTTTTGTGAGACAAGTGCCCATTTTTTTTATTTTTCTAACAAGAGGGGAATGCTGGGGGGGGCTTAGGAATGTCAGGGTCAGGTCGGTAGTGTAGGTTAGGAAGCAGGTGCAGAAATACAGGACATGCAAGACAGACGAGGATGGTGATAGAGACAAAGGGTTGGGGGATACCAAGATTGGACATTGGTAGGAAACTTAGAGCTGCACCCACATCCAGCTTGAGAACAGTGTGAATGTAATCCTTAGCCTCAGAACTGTCATCTCTGTCTCCTGTGTCAGCTGTCTTCGTCAGTGCCAGACGTGGCTTCAATTTAGCATTGAGATACAGAAAATTTTCAGTCCTGCTGATTCATGTATCAAGACCCCCCTCTATTATATCCTCCACCAGCCCAGTCATTTCCTGCTGGGTGACAAAACCACCACCTCCACTCACACTACTCCAGAGGGATACCACTGTACCAGCAGCCTGGGCAGAAGTACTTGACACAGATGGAGCAGGTAGGTAAGGGGTTGTGTAGGCAGTGCTGACAGGTTGTGACCCCAAAGGGCTGGGTGTCTGTGCTGCTACCTATTGAAGTGTGTCCGGCCAAGCTGCACTGGTCAGCCAACCTCTTTGTGCTGTTGGTCATTTTGTTTTCAGCAGCAATGTATGCAAACAGCAGAATTTTAAGAAATAATAATAATATAGTGTGGGAAGACAAAAACAGAGACCATTAGATCCATGGCATGTCACATTATTTTATTTTTTCAATACATAAAGATGATAAATGACTATGTACACCTTTGCCACATCCAGCTATATGGGAATGTATTAATGTGTCATAAAATTAACAAATCTTACTGCTATGATAGAAGAAATAGCAGTCTTTATTTCAGTATCCCATATATGATATATGCATTCACATGTAATAATTGCATATACCATAACTGAAATATTTATGACATTCATTATCGATGTTAATATTTTAGAAATACTGTCCTGTAATAAAATCTAAATTCTGCTTCTGGGCATTGAACCTACACAGAGTTAAGGTAATGATCTAATTTCCTAATGCAGTCAGCAAGAGCTAGCAAGGAGAAGGCATGCATGCTTGACATCAAGTTTGAGGTATGTCTGCTTAAGATGCTAGGGAGTGAGGGACTGAAAATAATCATCTGGCTTTTATTTGGAACTGAAGCATACTTAACCCATGCCTGTCTGAGGCAAGGTAATCTCTCACAGTTGGCTGCTATTTCCTCTGCAGCTGTACAGTAGAGAAAAAGAAAAGAACACATATTAAAGCATAATGAATAACTGTCTTGGCTGTCTAATGCATGTCATCATCTTTGGCTGCTCATGGATCATTACATTTAAACAACAGAGGTTGCTTGCAGTCCTAAATTCATCATCCCATCAGCTTAGGTTGTCCTGTTTGCACTTTTTCAGGTTACTGTAGTGGTGATGACATTGTTCCCCATTGTGTGGAATGTCATTTACACTGGAGACAGGCTTGTGCAAGCTATTTCAAGTCTCAGCCTTATACTGAGATCCAGTATAATCCCCCTGCAGCAGCATACAACTGTAGCACTTCATGAGGAGTGTCACACAAATCCTGGACTCCTCCACACCCCATCTTTGTGCTTTAAAATTACCATCATTCTCTTCACTGCCAGCCATGTCTGCAGAAGTCAAGCTAATACTATATGTCTGAATTGGTGCCCAGTTCAGATCTCACATGTAACAGCTTGTGGGCAAGGGTGGGAACTGCATTTGCACAATTGCAAACATATATATTCCTTGGCAGGCACATTGGTAGTACTTAAATTGGATAGCAGTCAAGGTATGATACATGGCAGTGAGATTTGCCATGTATGATATTCCAGTGTTCAACAATGAAATGCTTAATGGCTTGGCTTGAAATCCTTGGTGTTTGGAAGGATAATAGGATGAATTGTGACACATTGGGACTTACACTGTTAAAATTGCCTTGTACTATCTAAGACCTGAGCCCATGGGATAAAGAATGCAAAACTTTTTAAGCATAGTAATTAGAGATATACTAATTTCAGACTGAATCAAGATATATTTCAGAGAGTCCTGTATGTGTATGACTTTAAGTCCTGGGAATGCATTCATGTGTAAAAGATAATATGTCTGTCTTGAAATATATTTCAGATATATGAAGTTGCATGACCTGAGTAATACAGGTTGGGGTATGTTACTTACATACTTCACAAGATATATTGTCCTAAACACATAATTAGGATTTGTGATAAGTCCTGGTGATTTTAACAAAATTCTTGTGCTCACCATGCAAGTGCATTTTAAAAGAATATCCTCATTGTCATGTTTAACAAATTTTACACACATTATCTTGGGGTTGTATCTAAAGTATTAATGACATATGCTAAATAGAAAAGTTTAGTTATACAAGCCTTACTGATATGTTGCTTGCAATAAACACAGTTATCATTCTCATTTGTATTTAGGTTTACATTCCTAATAAAAAAGTTGTGAGACATTGGATTTTGAAACCCTTTATAAAAGTATCTGTTTGCTGGATTTGACCTCTTAATCACCTGTGTTTTTTTATCTAAACTCACTGTACTTACAACTTGCACCACAGAAGTAGATATGTGACAGGTGGAATTTCTCCACTCAGTACTGTCTAGAGTGCTGATGAAAGTGCACTGTTGACAGATGTGTGCACTACAGAAGGCAGCTTAAATCAAAAATGTAAGTTTTACCTTAGGTAATGAACCATGTTTGCATGCTGCCAAGTAGCCTGCAAATTCAAAAGGTATTAGAAAAAAAATGAAAGAGAAAAAAAGCTGACAGTAAAATTAATTCAATCAATGGGCATATCTGGCAATAACCAGAGCAAGAAGTGCATTCAAGTGACACTTTCATCCTTTTCACATTGCCTTGCAACATCAGAAATGTACTTTGTGGAGCAAATTATCAAACGTGTAGTTAATGATAAATAAGGCGAAGTGACTATACATCAGTTCACATGCTGTTGGCAATACTGACAATATTTGAGTTTTACACAACAACACTATGATCTAAAAATGTGTGTAAATATGTATTCAGGACCCAATGACTCAAGTACGAACAGTGTTCAGTCTCACAGAGGGGCTTCCAGTGGGAGTGGGTGTGCACCTGGGTTCAGCTCTGAGCACTCTTTTCTTCATATTGGTGATGGACTACATTGGCAAACAGGCCTGGGGGAACAGATCAACAAAGTTGCTGTATACAGTTGGTGTGGCATTACAGGCTGGCTCTGAGCAAGAACTTCAGCAAAGGAAAGGGGAATGGAATGCAAAACTGAAATTACATGCGATGAAACTAAGTACAGATATGACAGTGGTAATGGCAACAAATTGGATAAATGAGAAAAAGCTGAGAATTGGGGTAAAAGGGAAGATAGTAGAACAGCTTAATAGCTTCAAGTATCTGGGATGGGTGGTTGATGAGAAGGGAAGTCTAAATGTAGAAGTCAAAGCTAGAATCAGAGGGGTTGTAGCTAACTGGCATAGAGTGTCAGGTTTAGTGTATGAAAGAATAATGCCAAAGAAGCTGAAATGTAAGGTGGAGAAAACAGTGGTGTGACCAGTGCTATTGTGTGGTGCAGAAACCTGGGTTGTAAAGGCAGAACACATGAGAAAGCTAGAGGTGATGGAAATGAAGTGCCTGAGAATGGTGGTAGAATGCACACTGTGGGACAGAAGAAGAAATAAGGACATAAAAACAGAAGCTAAAGTAGCTCCAATTGCAGAAAAGATCAAAGTGAACAGATTACGGTGGTTTGTGCACATGTGCAGAAAAGCAGAAGACAATCTGGTGAAGAAGATTTGAGATAGACAGGAAGGAGGTAAGAGGAAACAAGGGTATCCAGCAAAGAGGTAGATAGATTGTGTGAGAGAAAATCTGCAACAGGCAAACACGAGTGTTGAAGAAGGCAGGAGTGTGGCATTGAATCAAGAGAAATGGTGACAGTTAACATGACAGGCCAACCCCATGTAGAAAATGGGAAAAAGGGGGTTGATGATTATAATGATGATGTATTCAGACCCCCCTGTAAAATTAGTAAACTGGATTTGAACCCTGCATCACCTGTCTTATGTCTTTCAATTCACTTCAGTTATACCTTGTGCCAGAGAAAAACAGTTATCTGAGAGGTGGAATTTATTCACTAAATACTATCCAGAGTGCTGACATCCTTGCACCATTTCCAGGTGTGTTTGTGCTACAAAGGCAGCCCAAATTAAATTTTTAATTTTTTCCATTGACAGTGAAACCTATTTTTGTACCACTCAGCAGCTCACAAATGCAAAAGGCAACACATTAGCAAATGATAGGAAATTGTAATGAAAGTAAAAATTAAATATGAATATGAATTTCAACATTGGCTTGCAACATCATAACTTGTGTTACATCTCATGACTAATGGCAATTATTCATAAAAGGGACATACAAAAATTAACATCATTCCATTTATCACACACCACATATAACTCATACCAATGTATTTTGAAAGGGGCTGTCTTACTGTAATGAGTGATATTCAAGCTATGTGGATAAGTAATCTGTCATATGTTATACATATCTTAACATTCATCTCAAATATCTGTTCTCACATTTTAGAAACTATTTATGACATAATGGATAGCAAATATTATCTTTAGCAAGAAGAATGGATGATTCTACTACTACAACACATTGGTAACATCAAGTCACAAGCACTATAGATAACATATTCAGCATTTATCACACACACTTAGGCTGTGTAATTGATATTCCAAAATGTCTCTGTCCTTGCAGCTGACACTTTTAAAACTATCCTTACTACTTATTTGAACCCCCCAGTAACTCTGTTTTTTTTTAAGTCATTGTCTTTACAGCTTTTTCCACAAAGACAGATAGATAACATGTGTGTTTTATGCAGTTATTACTGTTTGGAGTGCTGACAGCTGCACACCAAAGCCATGCTCAATTGTGATACTGATGCCAATCTAAATTCATTTTTTTGCCTTTTCCTTCAGTAGTGAACCCTGCTTGCATACTGCTGAGCAGCATGCAAATGCAGATGGCAAATAAAAAAAAAAATAAAAAGGAATACATACTGAGAATAATCAAAAGGAAAGTTTAAACAGTGAAAGGGTATATGTAGTAAGTGCCTTACAATGATGCATTAATCTTCTTCACATGACCTTGCCTTACCAGTAAATTAATTTATGTGACAAATTCTTAGTAGTTTAACTTTTATATTTAAAATCATGCATATCACATGATATTCATAGAACAAAATGAGGGTCAGTATTTATTATGATCTCCCTCAATAAAATGATCTGTAAACAGGATTCAAACCCTGCATCACCTACACTTTTACTCTAAGCTCATTTAATTTATACCTTGTGCCACAGAGTTGGACATTTGTCAGGTGCATTCTTTGCAGTTATTAGTATCCAGGGTGCTGATGGCCACACATCAACAACATGCTTATTTGCACTACTGAAAGCAAGACAAATTAAATTTTTCACTTTTTTCCTTAAGCCATGAAACTTGATTGTACACTGCCAAGAAGAGCAAAAATACAAAAGGCAATACTAAAAAATACAAAAACTGTTTTGGATAACAACTAAAATGAACATGAAATGAATCAAAGTGTATATCTAGCAATGATCAGAGCAAGTAGTGCATTACACTGACACATTCAGCCATCTCACATCTCCTTGCCTCATCACAGCTATCATTTCTGTCTCACAATATCAGGACTTTGGGTAATGCCATGGTAATGACAAAGGGGACAGGGAACACCAGAAATGCTATTATTTTTGACACAACACACACAATTAATAGTGACATTATTTCAAATAACATATATGTCTGTCAGGATTACTACCTGAGAGGTATGTTGATGTAATCCATCATATGTAAGATGGTTCTTCACATGTCATGTTATTTCTTTTCTGTTATCACTGTGACGATAGGAGGTACTGCCATCCATGCTGAGGAGAAGTAGGGCAGTGGATGTATGACTTATGCCAGCACAGCTAGCTGGAAATTTATAAATAATTATATGTCATTTGTATAGCAAACTGATCTGCACAAATGCTTGTGCTGAAAATGTATTTGTGTACTTTGCTTGTGTTAATTGTGTTAAAATGTATCAACAGTGCACCCTGCTGGAATGAAGAGAAATGTATATGTATTATGGTGTCTAAATTAAATGTATATGTTTTAACAGAGGACACTGGCACAGCAATGGTTAACAAGCTGACTTAGTTTAAGAAAAATAAGACAAATGTAAATGAGCTGTTAACCCATTGAATAGTACCCCACAGTGCTGAGTAGGACTGGAGCAGTTGGGTCTGGGACAGAGCCTTTGTTCATTAGCTCAGTGAAAAGGGGGAGGCCTCCAGGCACTGCCATAAAAGCTCTAAATGTGTATTGTAGCAGTCTGCTAAAGCCCTGTCTCAAACTTCAAAAGCAGATATTGTGGAAACCTAGAGTAAGGTGACCAGATGAGGTCATTCTGCAAGTTATCTTGGATATTATATTTTACAGGGAGTAATCCCAGAGGATAGAGTATTCTGTTTCAGAGCCTGACTAGGAAGACTACTCACATATTTCATCTTGCCTTGTCCAAGTAAGTTATTAGGGATCAGTAAATTATCTTAGATTCAATCAGGAATATAGTGAAGCTTAGTTTAGATATTGTTTTTCTTTACTTGTATGAGTCTGTTCATCAATGTTGTTTTCAATATTTTTGTGATTTGAACTCTGTGATTTACTGTGAATATATATTCAGTATTTTCATGTACTTATTTATCATTAAATATATTTAATACTTTTATCGTGGCTGGCTCTTGTAGAAAGTATCTAACATTTGAGAGTACTTATATTTATTTGGTGACACTGTGTGGTCCAGTCTAGAAGGCCTTGCCATCTTAGTGAGCTACTACTATTTGTATTAGCATTAATATTACACAGTATAATTGGACACCCTTTGTTAAGGGCCTTGGAGTAACTGGTTGTGAAGTGCCTGGTGGCAGTGGTAGCTACATTATACTCTGGGCAGAAGAGGGCACAACTTGTGCCAGCCTTTCCCAGGTGTGTGTGTGTGTGTGTGTGTGTGTGTATGTGTGTGTGTGTGTGTGTGTGTGTGTGTGTGTGTGTGTGTGTGTGTGTGTGTGTGTGAGCCACTTGGGCAAGGACACAAATCACTGGGTTTACAGATTGGGTGCTGGAGGACTTGGCTTGGCACTTTTCTGAGGACCTAACCCTACAATTGTACAAGTGGGGAGTCATATTAGTGATCTGGAGGGAGACAGATGTAGAGACATCCAGACCCCAGGCTGAATGTGTTCCCTGTGTGCTCTTAAGGGAAACTGTACTTGATGCTGAGAGGTCTGCATCTGGAAATATCGAGTGTATCCATTTGTATTCCAAGTGCAAGTCCCTCTCCAGTGTCAGTGGTGAGGATTTAGGCTCCTTGATTATTAGCCCTGCATGGAAATGACACATATTGATGCCCATCACATATTGGTAGGGCATCACAATCACAACTAAGTCTCAGATTTCACCTACATATCACATGTCCTTAGCAATACTGAGATTACTTGAGTTTCCTACCACAACACATTCATACACCAAAATCAGTGTAAACATTTATTATGTCATCTCTCAGTAGAATTAATTGTAAATGGGTTTTGAACCATGCATCAGCTGGATGTTTCTGTATGTTCACTTCATTTACATTTTATAACATAGAGATAGGTAGCCGACAGCTTGCATTTCTTCATTCAGTACTGTCCAGAGTGATGAGGAAAGTGCACCAATGCCAGTCTTAATTGCGCTACTGATGGCATTCCAAATTAATTTTGTCAGTTTTACCTCAGGACATGAACTGCCATTCACTGCTACTGACTGCTGCCACTCAAGGGACTTCAATGCCAAATGGCATGCAAAGGATAAAGAAAAAATACATATGTTAAACCATTACTTTACCTACATGTATATACTGTTTCCTCGGCTTTCTTATTTTACAACAGTAACATGTATGGATTCAAACCAGGAAACCAGGTTATCAAGAACACTCATTTGTGATTATTTTCCATATTTGCCACAAACAAAGACATATATTAGCAAGAAGAAAAAGTAGATTAGATGTACTCAAAATGTAACATTGTATCAAGTCACATTAAAGCAGATACAAGTCCTGAAAGTTATCCTTTATTATTTGCCAGTACATATCTGGAAGAGTGGGATACTGGCAACAGTTAGAATACCCATGTATTCACCCAATATTAAACAATGTAAACACTGCAGCTTTATTCCTCTCTTTATGCTTTCCTAAGAGCAATGCTATCGCATTTTATTGCATATGGTATCTGTAACAATGAGTAATGTACTCTCTTAAATATGTACAATATTTCTAAGTAAGAGACAAGAACTGTGGTAATAAAACCGCAATTGCGTATTAGGAATGTTGCTCTCCTAACTCAGTCAATGTACTTCTTCTTGGCACACCCTCACTAATTGTACATCAAAGGGGGGGGGGACTGTGAAACACTGATTGTTCCAACAGTTGGACTAATCATTGTTACCAGCAAGCCATTGGCAGGTATCGCTTCTCAATACTTGTATTTGCAGTGCTAGTGTGTGTGTGTGCATACAATCATGTAGGTCCTTGCATCATGTTTACCTTCCCTGGACTTCTGCAGATTGTGGTATTCAGGGATGCCAAGGATTTAACACCTCATTTGCATATTCACAGTGCTCAGAGGGCTGAATCTTCTCTATATAAAGGTAATCATGTAGTTAAGCAACTTGTATCATACTGGAGAGACTGGATACAGAGAGCTCAATACTGGTATATATACACTTTGAAGAGAGTTCTCTACTTTCTTGCCAAGGTATGTTGCTATTTTTTAAATAATGCTTTTACTTTAGCATTAATGATGGATTGTAATGCCATATACAGCCATTGGTTTATCTGTTGGCATTTTCTCTATCATTTACTGTTGGGATAGCTTATGTATATCAGTTATTTGTCTGCATCACGAAAGTTTGTAAAGAATGCTACCTTACATAATTGTGCATATTTTATTTTCTGCGAATTTGAACAGTTATTGCAGAAGAGTGTAGTATAAAGTTTTAGCAAGTTCAGGTGGTTTTACATGTGTGGTGCCAAGGAATGTGTTAAGGTTGTGACATCTACCTGTCTGCCCTCAACACCACTGAAGATGTCACTATAAATGTCTTCTCCATTTCTACATTGTGAATTAGTATTGTTAATGCTGCACAACTGTTGTCTGTCAAAATTATTATTAATTGTATTAATTTTGTAGGGGGACCATCTTAACTTGTGCGTAGTCATAGGGAGCATTATCTTTTCAAATACTGTGCATGTTGGATGCATACATTCATACATAATTAAGTTCACAGCCATTCTGTCTGTATATTATAAATTTCTTTTTGTGTCTGCTTTCTGTTTCATTTCATACAGGGCTGTGGCACCCAAGAAACTGTATCCCTCAAGCCACTCTTTACAGATGCAGAAAATTAGGCCATTAGCCAGACCTTTGGTCGCCATGTAGCTTTTCCCTTAGGGAGAGGTAGAGGTGAAAAATTTGCCCGACACAGGATATAGCAGCAAGTGTTCAACAATCTCAATGCTGTTGAAGGGCATGGGAAAACATTCACCCAGATTTGACACAGGGCAAGTGATATGATCACCTCTGCCTGCTGTAGGGTGGTTGCAGTTTCCCAGGAACAGATGGCTATGGTAATGGTCCTGCTACTGCACCATGACTGACTAAAACAGAGGAGTCCATGTCCACTGGCAGAGATCCAGACAGCTCAGCAGAGGGTTCACACAGAATCATTGGTGTTCCTGCTGATGTAGATGAGAGACCCAGACTGTCTCAAGCAGAACTTTCTAGTATGCAAAATAAAAATAATTTAACTGTCATTCAAAATATCTTTATAGGCATTTATCTTATATGTCTAATATATATTGAGCCAGAGATAAGTTTGGGTTAGATGGCACAGTACAAGAGAGATAGAAATGCCCTTGCCACGCTCCAACGTAAACCCCTCCCCCCTCATTCCACCTTGCACTGACTCATCCAGCTACCTCTACTATTACTTCATCCCACCCAAAACAATCCCTCCCCTACCCAAAACTAATTTTCCCTCTAATATCTATCATACTATACCTCCAATCTCAATTAAACTATTACCCTCTCCATGCATAATATTTTTCTAACCTACCAATGGCTAGTACCTATATATTTTGAAATGTTAAACCTACAATTGAGTTTATAACAAAAATATTCACATTATGTAAATGTTGAAACTTCTGTATTGAATTATGTCTTTTCATTTTTTTAACATTGTGACAAGCCAATTGCAAATATCATGGAGCTTATCTGTAAATGTTTAATTAGCTGTATGAACTATTTCCTTTTGTAACATGTGAAATGTAACTTGCAATTATTGTGGAGCTTTTCCTCCCAAGCCTCCACTGAAAATAGGCTTGTCTTGGCCCAGTGGACTTCCCCAGTCATCCAAACTTAAAATAATAATAAAGTGAATGTGGGGGGAGGATTCAACTAGTCAGGAGATATTTGTATGAGATGATTCTTAATCTGCAGATATAGAGGGAATTGTTCTCTGTTTCATGTGACATTTACATTGTGATAGTTATCAGCCTTGTTCCCTCACCCTTTCTTACATACAGGAACCATGAACATCTGGACTGCAGTCTTCAAGACCTCATGCACATGATAAGTACACTTTTTATTATTATTAGTATATATAAGGTAGATTTAGATCTAACTAACACTAATAGCTGTATTGCATTAGCATTTATTGTTGTTTAACATATCTTTTGTATAATAAAGGTTTGATCAGTTTTATTCCGTTTCTCTCTTTGTTGTGTTTATTGCTTGTTATCATAGTTGATCCTGACCAGAAGCATAGCTGATTCAACTAGCTCCCTGGGCTGGTACTATGAACTAGCACATTTTCCCCAGCTCTTCACCACTTCACTGTAATAAGCCATAAGTGATCATCTTATTACAGTTGGACCTATGCACCCCTCAAGAGCAAAAAATAAATAAATAAATGCATACATACTGTACATAAATACATAAAAATGAGCATTCCATCTACTGACAATACCAACCAGGTGGCCAGATTTATGACATACCCTCAATCATCCATTCTGCCCCAGCCATTCTGGTCCCATTTATTGCTATGCTTCAACCCTCCCTTTAACATATTTTATTTTTTTTTCTTTTAAATTGTAGCAAACTGTTTGCTACAGATGTAAAAACAGTTGCTACAGTTTATACCTGCCTGCATGGAGTTCTTCAGCACTAATGTTTTAGTTTAAGAAATTTTTTTAAACTGTAACAAACTGCTTGCTACAAATGTAGCAAACAGGTGCTACAGTTTATACATTGCCTGCATGGAGTGCTACAGTGCTGTTTTCTTTTCTTTTAATCCTTCTGTTTAAGCTGTAACAAACTGCTTGCTACAAATGTAGTGAACAGCTGATGTTATGTGATCCTATCTCGCCTACATTCTGTACTGATGGGCTCGGAGCCGATCCCTCGGCTCTGACTCGGCACGCTTATGCTATAGAGTGAGGCCTCTTATTGGCTGAGCTATCTTTATCCCAGGATGCACCACCACTAATCCCCCAGATCTCGTTTGCTGCTTACAAAGCTTAGACGTGGTCTCAACTTGGCTGGGCTAAGTACTATTTATTTAGGCTTTTTCCTGTCAAAAATTTGCTTGCTTTAAATCCAAAAGCTGTTTTAACAGCTATTGTTGTCATACGAGTGTGTATTGGTAGTTTTTGTAGAGGAATTCGTGTTTTTTCCTGTCAGGGAAGGTTTCCCGTTTTAGTTAGAGGGGCCTTCCCCTGTTGCTTCTACTATCTTGGTTTCTTTTTTGTTTGTGGGTCAAGTACCCGTTTAAGTTAGAGGGTCTTGACTCTCTCTATCTCTCTTTCTTCTGTGAATTTTCGTTTACTGTACTTTATTTAAAAAAAAAAAAATAAATAAGAAAAAGTAGAGATATTTTATTTACTGTGACAAACCCTTCTTTTTGGTGTAGATAACTGTGTTTTGGATATTTTGGCCATGTCAAAAGAACACAAACCCTCCGGGTTTAAGAAATGCACGAGGTGTGGTTTTAAAATGTCCATAACGGACGACCACTCCTCGTGCGTCTATTGCTTAGGCGCCAAGCACCTACAAGAATCGTGTAGCGTGCGTCACGCCTTTTCATCAAGAGTCCTCCAGGAGAGGAAGAACAAATTAATCCTGAAGGGGTTAATCAAGCCATCCTTCGAGGAGGCTTTATCTTCCTCTCCTTCTCCTTCTAAAAAGAAGAAAGCGTCGGCTCCGACCAGTCAGTCGGAACCGACAGCTAAAAAATCTAAGCAAACTTCTCCATCAGCTCCACGGACTTCGGAGCCGAGGGCGGAACGGTCTGCCTCGATGCCTCCAGCCTCGACCCCTCTGGTTTCGGAGCCGAGGACTGGGGCATCGAGAGGCAGGTCACCCTCATCGGCTCCACTGATATTGGAGCCGATAAGGGTTACCGGCTCAGACTCTTCCCCCTCGGAGCCGAAGTCCTTATCGGCACCGAGGGAAATTACCTGAGATCTCCTCGGGCCGATAGTGGTAGAGTCCTTTCGGAGCCGGTCCCCAAGTCCTTCGGAGCCGATGGAGAAATCGGTTCGGGCCCGATCGGTATCCTCTAGATCATCCAAGATGTCTGATTCGGACATCGACAGGTTGCTCCTTAGACTCTTCCAGTCTCCGGTGTTCCAAAAGCTAGTTTCGGCTCCAGCCCATTCAGCTTCGGAGCCGATGGTCCACTTCCCTACTGTGGTTCCTCCTCCAACAGCTTCGGCACCATTGGAGCCGGTGCTGGTGGAACCGGTGGAGGTTGTAGGGTCGGGCCCGACCCTTGCTCCAACTCCGGCTCTTGGGTCGGAGTTCAGTACACGGACTTCTTCCTTCGGCCCTGGGGGGGAGGCTTCGGGATTGATGCTTTCAGTCCCAAGTCTCCCTCTTAGTGCGTCGGCGGCGGGAGTGCCGTCCACTGTCGTGGCCATGGAGGTGGGACCCTCCCAGGATTCTGGTGGTCCCACCTTCAGGGCTATGAGGAGTGCGTTAGCCAAATCTTCCTTGGCTACCTCCACGGTTTCCTCAGCTCCTTCCCTGCATATGGAGACTGGGTCTCTGGCAGTACCCCTGTCCTTAGACAGCGGAGCCCCCGGGCCTCAGGTTACCCCCGCTGGGGTTTCTCCCCCTCCTGGAGGTCCTTCTGAAGCCTCTTCGGAAGAACCCCCCAGGAAGAGATCGTGCAAGAGGAAGCACGTTGACTCCCCTGATGAGTCTCTTGCATCAAACACTGATCTCGATGATGCAGAGGGGTCCCCTAAGTCGTCCTCGGATTATGTCTCTTTTGCAGACATCCTGGAAGCCCTTAAACAACGAGGCGGCTGGCAGTCCAAACCTCCCTATGCTGATGAGTCGGTGTTCCTGAAGGCCTTCGGGGCTCAGCCCTCCGCCTCCTGGGTGTCTCCGCCCTTCGATGAGCTCTTGGATTTGATCTGTCGAAGGGCGTGGGAACACCCAGACTCTGTGGAACCGGTGCCTGCTCGTCCGAATAAGTTCCTCTCAGCACCCCCTGAAAAAGAGTTTCTAACTAAAGGTGTGGCTGTAGATGCTTTGGTGGTGGCATCTGCTACCCAGCAAGATGTAGCAGAGGCTTCGACGTCCATCCATCCTCCTAATAAGGAGTCTAGGAGCATGGATCGGTACGGAAAGTGCACCCTCAGTTCAGCGGCCTTTACATTGAGGTCCTTGAACTACCTTACGCACTTTACCAGATTTCAGAGGGATCTGATTAAAGAGCTATCCGATACCCTCTTGGGTAACCTGCCTGAGGAGCTGGCCCAGACGGTTGGCTCTCAGCTGGCTACAATGTCGTCCATCTCGAACTCGTCCATGAGGCTCATTTCTTATGCGGCCGAAGGGGCGAGTAGAGCAGTGGGTACAGGCATTGCTCTACGGAGACAAGCCTGGCTCCGCCTGTGTCATTTCGCGGAGGCCTTTAAGTCTTCCTTTGCCGACGCCCCCTTTGATGGGTCCTCCCTGTTTGTACCCAAGGTAAAGGACACACTAACCCGCTGTGAACAGGAGGGTAAGACTCTGACTGCCGTAGGGGCACAATTTTTCACTCCCTTTCGGCCTTATCCCAAGGCTAAAAGAGGAGGGAAAATGTGGTTCCATAGGCCTCAGAAGCCTTACCCCTCTCAGCAGGAGGATTCCCCTTCCAGAGGCAGGGGAGGGGGAAATTCTTCTGGAAGACGCCGTCCCAGAGGCGGCAGAGGCCCTCACAACACTGGAGACCGCAAGTCCTTTCGTGGCTCTTCAGCCTTTCATAGTCCCTGAGGGATTGCCCGGCTGTGCAGCTCCGGAGCCAGTCGGGGGGTCATTTCTCAAAGCACCTAAAAGCCTGGGAAGGTATCACTCAGGACCGATGGGTGCTTCGAATTATCGCCGGAGGTTACTCCATCCCATTCTCTCATCCCCCCCCCTCAGTCCCAAAAAATCCCGGACCCGCCACCCAGTCAGCGGGATACTGCAGCCTCAGAAGTTTCAAAGCTGCTGCAAAAAGGAGTCATCCAACCGGTCCCCGCAGACCAGATCGGATTAGGGACTTACACAAGATTCTTTTTGGTGCCAAAAAAGACCGGGGACTTGAGGCCCATTTTGGACCTCAGCATCCTAAACCGTTCAGTCAGAAAGTCCAAGTTCTGAATGGTCACCCTACAAACCATTCTCCCATTGCTGGAGAAGGGTGTTTGGATGTGCTCCATAGATCTCAAGGACGCTTATTACCATATCATGGTACATCAAGCGTCCAGGAGACATCTGCGCTTCAGCCTAGGAGGCAGTCATTTTCAGTTCCGTGCACTGCCCTTTGGTCTCACCACAGCCCCCAGGGTGTTCACCAAGTGTTTGGCAGTCGTGACTGCTCACCTGAGAAGTCTAGGATTCCAGGTGTTTCCGTATCTAGACGACTGGCTCCTAACTGCCACCTCCAGGCATCTACTACTGCAGAGCCTTCAAGCCACTATATCACTGGGCATTTCCCTTGGAATCACCTTCAATTGGCCAAAGTCTGTGTTGCTGCCATCTCAACGAATAAGATTCATAGGGGTAGAGATAGACTCAAACTGAATGCGGGTCTATCTACCGACAGACAGAATACAAACCATACAGACTCAAGTTTGAACCTTACTTCCCAGGTCCAAAGCTCCAGCCAGGATGGTCCTGCAGCTATTGGGATCCATGTCCGCCACGGTTCTTCTAGTCCCCTTGGCAAGGTTGCACATGAGAATTCTCCAGTGGCTTCTTTCAGCTCAGTGGTCCTTTCAGGAACTCCCTCTCAGTCACCTCATATGGATCACGGAATCTTGCAAACGGGACCTTCGCTGGTGGCTAGTGCCCTCAATTTGGATCAGGGACGACCCTTTGTTCTACCTCCTCCGGCCACTTTGACCATGGACGCCTCCCAGATGGGGTGGGGGCATTCCTGGGCAGGTCAGTCCAAGGCAAATGGCACCCGGAAGAGACTTTACTTCATATCAACATCTTAGAAATGAGGGCAGTACTTCTGTCCCTTCAAGCCCTTCACGATTATCTCCCTCAGGGCGTAATTGCTGTTCACTCAGACAACATGTCAGTTGTCTGGTACCTGAACAAACAGGGAGGGACCAGATCCTATCCTCTTTGCAGAGAAGCCATGAGAGTTTGGGAATGGGCAGTCTCGACCAAACGCTTCCTAGTGGCTACTCACATACCGGGCAAGTCCAATGTGATAGCCGACAGATTGAGCAGAACCATCCTCTCTCCTCATGAATGGTCTCTGAATATGACAGTTGCAAGTCAGATTTTCAGCAAATGGGGTGTTCCGTGTTGCGACCTCTTCGCGACTCCTCTGAATGCGAAGTGCAAGGAATTCTTCTCCCTAACCCCGGCTCCGGGGAAGAGCCCCATGGACGCACTAGTCTGTCCTTGGCCCACCGGCTTGCTTTATGCCTTCCCTCCAGTTCCTCTCCTTCCCAGGGTGATTCAAAAGGCATCTCTCTTGGGGAGCAAAATGATCTTAATTGCTCCTTACTGGCCTCGTCAAGTATGGTTTCCCTATCTTCGGAAATATGCTCTGGAAGGTCCATGGTTCCTGGATCAGATCCCAGACCTACTGGTTCATCAGTCGGGACTATTCCACCAGTCCCTACACACCTTAAAATTGACGGCTTGGCTCCTCCTCTTCCGACTATAGTCAGGAGTCATACATTGGATCCAGATGTTGTACACATATTATCTTCGCCCATAAGTCTGCTACAAAGAAACTGTATTCTAGCAAATGGAAAAGATTTGCTATTTGGGCTCAACTCCGGGCCTGGACCCCATTTCTATTCCGTGGCAGAAGTACTAAAATTTTTAACTTCTCTTTTCAATCAAGGCTCTTCAGTTTCTACCATCAAGGTACAATTGGCAGCAATTTCTAATTTTCACGAATCCATAGACCCACCTTTAATGAGCAACAGATTGTGTAAGACCTTCTTGAAAGGTGCTGCTCTATTAAGACCTCCGATTTCTCATCCTGCACCTCCATGGGATTTCAATATAGTGTTACGCGCCTTGACTTCTTTCCCCTTTGAACCGGCAGCTACATGTGATCTAAAGTTTCTATCATGGAAGACAGCTTTTCTGGTGGCTATTACTTCTGCCAGAAGAGTTTCAGAGCTTCAAGCTTTGTCAGTAAAACCCCGTGCTTGGTTTTCACAAAGACAGAGTATCCCTCAGGCCAAATCCTTCCTTTGTCCCTAAAGTTTGTTCTAGTTTCTGCTTACAACAATCGTTAGAGCTTCCAGTTTTTTTCCCAAAATACTCTAACAAAGCGGAGTTCATATTCCACACACTAGATGTCCACAGGCAGTTACGTTTTTATTTAGACAGGACCAAACAAACAAGGAAAACAGATCAGTTGTTTGTATCCTTTGCAGACAATAAATTGGGCAAAGCTGTGCAGTCATATTATGGTAGGACTTTTATAAGTTATTTTTACGCTTTCCCTCTGTAAGTTTATTCTGTCTATGCTACTCGAGCATTGCATTAAGCTCTTAGTGCATGTATAGCACATTTTCCCCAGCTCTTCACCACTTCACTGTAATAAGCCATAAGTTATCATCTTATTACAGTTGGACCTATGCACCCCTCAAGAGCAAAAATAAATAAATAAATACATACATACATACTGTACATAAATACATAAAAAATGAGCATTCCATCTACTGACAATACCAACCAGGTGGCCAGATTTATGACATACCCTCAATCATCCATCCTGCCCCAGCCATTCAGGTCCCATTTATTGCTCTGCTTCAACCCTCCCTTTAACATATTTTATTTTTTTTTCTTTTAAATTGTAGCAAACTGTTTGCTACAGATGTAGCAAACAGTTGCTACAGTTTATACCTGCCTGCATGGAGTTCTTCAGCACTAATGTTTTAGTTTAAGAAATCTTTTTAAACTGTAGCAAACTGCTTGCTACAAATGTAGCAAACAGGTGCTACAGTTTATACATTGCCTGCATGGAGTGCTACAGTGCTGTTTTCTTTTCTTGTAATCCTTCTGTTTAAGCTGTAACAAACTGCTTGCTACAAATGTAGTGAACAGCTGTTACTGTTTATACCCTGCTTGCAATGGAGCACTACAGTTCTCAGATTTTAGTTTAAACAAATACTTTTTTTTTTTTTTTACTTTTAAACTGTAGCAAACTGATCACTACAGTTTAGACCACACACGGAGTGCAACAGTGCTAAGGTTTGACTACAAATGCAATGTCAGATTTTAAAAGCCACTATTACATTAAAGAGTGATTGGAATTGTCTGATTATGACCCCAAGCACTTTGCACATGAGGCAGTTGCTTCTCTGGCTCCACCCTAGCTGTGCTCCTGATCCTGATAGTGGCACTGTGAAACTCCTACCACCTGATGTCAGAGTATCAATTTTAGACTGAGGGTATTCTTAGTGAGCTCACTGTAGTACATTAAGTTAGAATAATAGGCATGAAAATATAGAGGCAGACTTGTGTTTTCATCTATGCATTCAGTTCCAGGGAAAGACAGTTCAGCAGAAAGGAAAAATAATCTTTCTTGCTAAGCATGAGAAGTGCAGAAGTAACAGTTTCAAGGGAAAGCTACAGAATGTTCCTTTCTCAAGGGAAAGATATTTGTACCTGCAATGGAATGTTAGATAAAGAATAGACAGGCACTTGCAAGACAAGGCTTGAAATCCAAGGCTAAAACTGTGCGTAAAACATTACAGGGTTTTGGTATTACTATATTAATATATACATATTCAGGCCAGGGGGTAACTAAAACCCTTAATGGGACAAGATTTACTTCATCTTTTTCAAAACTTATGAAATATTTAGGAGTAGACATAAGTATATTTACTTTTAACTAATTTGTTGTACAAGGCATCAGTTTAGGAAATTAATAGTTACCAGCTGTTGAGGAAAGTCACATACACACATAAAAACATGCGGGTGGGTGCATGTATGTGGGTACATACACAATTATTTATGTATTTTTATTTGTTTTACTGTCTATAGTGTTGTGTTGGTTGTACTATTTACTTTATTTTATTACTATCATCATTCATTTTATTTTGGTATGCATATCTATAATGTGAAATTTGGTAGTATGCACAATATAGTACTTATAGGACAAATAGAAGTTGGATAAGAGGGCAGCATCAAGGTCATTGTTTGAACTTTAGTGTACTCTGCATTGGAAGGTATTTTTTACCCTTTTCAGTCTTCCTCCTTGTTATCTATTAAGTAATTAAGAAATAGGGCAGGGAGAGAGTATTTATGTAAAACTTGACCTACTCAATGTTATTTGATGGTCTAGTTATCAACTAGATGAAAAGCGCTTCATGGTATTGAGTTGTTTTTTACTATACTATTTTATCATTTTATTGTTTTATTAAAGTTCTGTGTCCGCAGTTCCTGACTTAATTTTATTTGTTGTTTAACAGTTGGTCATGCCGTTTTCCTTTGTAGTTTGTATGATGGCAAGCGGGAACAGCTCAGACTCCCAGGACCTTTTTAACTCATGAGACAGTCAACAAGAAGCTGGGAATCTCACAGATCTGATGGTTCTTCTTACCCAATGGATAGACACTTTATCTGACTGGTTGGATGCTGCCCTTAGTGGGAAAACCATTCTAACTAAAATACAAGAGACACTTACACCAGCGTTGCATGCTAGAGAGTTTAATTCTGGTGGCTTTCCTTTTCCTTCACCTAATAGCAATGCTAGCAATTTAGCTATCCAGCATCACAACATTGAAACAGCCCTCCAGAGCTTATTGGCAGCCTCGACTTACAAGGCTGCCTTAACAATGTTCCCTTGTTCAATAGAACTGAGGGAGGTGACATTGCTAGCAACGAGAGACCGCCGGCAGGAGGGCAAACCAGCATTGTCTCTGACTTAAAGGAACTTGGCACAAAACTATTTAAGACTATGAACCTACAGTTGGAAATTGCCTATTTCGTGGAATACATGAGGGGAAAAAGTGGTTCCCAAAGGCTTAAGGTCATGGCAATATCCAACGGCATTAATTTCCTGCTCACTATTCCCCCGGGACCTTATTAATTTATTCAATAACCATGGAGCGGAACTAATGCATCTTGTAGTAAAACATTACAAAATCATGGTCAATAACTTAAACAAATAAATTACAGACATCAACACTCATATCCATGAGGCTGCAGAATTCATGTGGTACAAGTATGACTATAGGAGATGCTTTAAGAGTATTGACAAGCACATCAAAAAATTAAAAGCTACTATAGTTAAAAAATTAGAACGTGACATTAATGCATACGCTAATGGCCCTGCCTACCCCCACCCCCTGCATCTCAATGGCAGATTGGTTCAGTTCACACTACCGTTGCACAACTGAGGCAGTCAACAGATTTTGGAAACATGAATAGAAGAAAAAAATTCATCTTCAGAAGCAGCTGGTAAGTTAACCAACTGGACAACTTTAATCAAGCAGAAGTAGCCATTAACCCACAGGATTTTCACCAAATAGATGGAAACCAACAACAGAGTGGGCGAGAGACCCATCAAGGAGAAATCACCAAAAGAAGGGGAACAACAAAAAGAAAAGGTAACCTTCAACTTTACTCGCCAATTCAATGATTTAAGACTGAGCATCCCTACTGAACTTGATGCATATGCTAATGGAGAGATAGGGGGCAGCCTAGATGTAGACTTAAGCCATACAGGCAGTTAGTTGTGTGGACATTAAGAGCCTTGCTTCCTTGAATTCTAGTTGGGAAGTGAATGGCATCAGACTGAGGGGAGGGCATGTGCATAGCATCCTGTATTTATGACACTTTTTGAAGAGCCTCAAAATTTCAGTGCAAATTATGCTCATGACATTTGTCTGATGCCTAGGCTTAATAAATCTTTGGGTGCACTCGACCTTGAACTTAAGAGTAACAACATTATTGAAACCTTGTTTGGGCAATGTTCAGATTTAAGTCAAAACACTGTTAGTGACAATTGTACGCAGATTAGGCCTAACCAATTCTGGACTGTATATGATACTGGTGTTAATGGTAACAATGCTATTGGAACTATTAGGCAGATTACATCTACACCTAACTTAGTCACTAACATCAATAGAGATCTCAATATTTATAATTTTTCTGAGTTTGATGTGGACCCTAGGATAGTAGAACTATTAGCAAAAGGACTGACCTTTGTGCCATCGAAGCCAGCTGATTTAGTAAAAAACATCAACTTTAAGTTGTTCATTAGGAAATTAAATCTACAAGTCTTTTTCAATGCAGAGCAGAGATCTACCTCTGAATACCATCTAGCTAGTACATTCAACCCCCCCATTTAACCCACTAATTTCAATATTCGAAAAAAATGTGTGAAATTGACTTTAGAAGTTTACTATCTGGTAAACCAAAACACAATATGAACATAGTAAGAGAGGACTGGGATGCCTTTACAGAATTTAGGCAATTACCAGTTAGAATTATGAAAGCAGATAAAGGGGGAGGGTTGGTTATAATGAGCAACGACTTGTATGCCCAGAAAATGAATAAACTACTAGACACAGATACATATGCTCCGGTTAGTTTAAACGAAGTCAACACAGCATATAAAAAAAATAAAAGATTGCTTGAATGACCTATTTATTGAACAACTAGTCGATATGTCACTTTTGAACTATTTAACAGTGTTGGCCCCTAGGACACCAGTACTATTTGGTGTCCCTAAACTCCACAAATCTTTGGCTGATCCACCAATGAGGCCACTTGTGGATGCCCAACAAAGCATCACCTATCCTATAGCAAAAGTAGTAGACAGCATATTAAAAAAAAAAATACTTAAAGGACGAGGGCCAGATCTGTAAGGACTCTTGGACTTTTCTATCTAAGTTAAATGAGCTACCATATCAGGAGGACTTTAACTTCCTAACAATTGATGTAAAGGATCTAGATACCTCAATTCCACAGATGGGAGGGTATTGAATTGATTAGCTGCTTTCTCAGGGAGAAAGGGGCATCTATGACTGAAATCAGGTTAGTGAGTATTTTGTTGGACATAACCTTAACCAACAATTACTTTTTATTTGTCAACAACTTTTACCTGCAAAAAATCGGGGTAGCAATTGGATCCCCATGTGGGGCCAGCTTTGTGAAAAGAAGCATATGTTTAAGAAGAATAACCTATGTAAATGGATTTTCTATTACACCTGTTACCTGGACGACATTCTTGTCATACACAAGGGCAATTCAGGCGAAGTTGGTGAATTTGTCAAATATTTAAACCAAACTACTGAATTCCTGGAGTTTACATATACCTTTCACCCAAATGAAATAGTATATCTTGACATTGAACTAGTAAAAGATAGGGCCCAAAGGAGACTGACTTCCAAGATACATAGGAAGAGCACATTTTCGAACACATATTTACATTACAATAGCACACATCCATTCCAGCAAAAAAGACAGTAATAAAGGGCCAACTAGTCCAGGCAGCAAAGATGGTGACAGTTGAGTGACTTCATTAAGGAATGTGAAAAAATTGGCAAAATGTTCATCATAAGGGGTTACCCTGATGAACTCATTTTGGAAATCACTACTGAAGTCATTAACAAAAGGACCAATGGTATATAGACCCCATTGTTAGGAGGCGTATTAGTCCCGAGTAGACAAGGGGACTTAATGAACCAGACTAGTAAAAATCAAACTATGTCCCCAATTAGCTTTATACTAACCTTTAGTACGGAAAGCAGGGACATACAAGTTATAATTAAGAAAAACTGGAGTCTGTTTAGTAATGACTTTGGCCTCCGTGACAAAATAGGGTTTACCCCTTCTTTCACCTTTAGGAGAGGGAGCAACATGAAGGACTTGCTTGAATCATGTCACTTGAGTTTAGTTAGACATCTTGGCATGACAAAGTGTGAATCTTGTAATTATTGTAAATTCATGGACATAGGCTACACCTTCAACATCAGGAACAGACGTTTCTCCACAACATCTGGTAGATTCAATTGTAATTCTACCTTTTTAGTTTACTTAGCCCAATGCCAACTATTCCCTGCATTTTACATTGGGAAGACTGATTGCAAACTGAGGGAGTGAGTATATGAGCATACATATAATATCATGAAAGAAACAAATTAAAATGCTCTAGCTAACCACATCAAGCTGTATCCTACCCATAATTTTAAATTCAGGGTCATAGATCACATTACAAAAGACATAAGGGGTGGAACAAGGTCCTTACTATTAGAGAGGCTGGAACTCATGTGACAAATCCGTTTGGATGCTTGCCACTACCCAAGCCTAAATGAAACATGCTCCATCCAGTGCCTCTTAAGATTGAAACATTTAATCAGATAAGCTTAAGGTAGTTATCAGTCCACAGTGGCCTTTATATTAGGGTTCTACCCAACACAAGTGGGGCGATTGCAATAGTCCTAGGGTGGACCCTATAAAATGGAGATAGGTCAGCTTTTGGCTTCTACTACGTGTGAATACATATTCAGGCCAGGGGCTAACTAAAACCCTTAATGGGGCAATATTTACTTCATCTTTTTCAAAACTTATGAAATATTTAGGAGTAGACATAAGTATATTTACTTAACTAATGTGTTGTACAAGGCATCAGTTTAGGAAATTAGTACTTGCCAGCTGTTGAAGAAAATCACATACACACATAAAAACATAAAAACATGTGGGTGGGTGTGTGTATGTGGGTACATACACTAATATTTATGTATTTTTATTTGTTTTACTGTCTATAATGTTGTGTTGGTTGTACTATTTACTTTATTTTATTACTATTATCATTCATTTTATTTTGGTATGCATATCTATAATGTGAAATTTGGTAATATGCACAATATAGTACTTACAGGACAATAGAAGTTGGATAAGAGGGCAACATCAAGGTCACTGTTTGCATTTTAGCGTACACTGCATTGGAAGGTATTGTTTCACCCTTTTCAGTCTTCCTCCTTGTTATCTATTAAGTAATTAAGAAACAGGGAGGGGAGAGAGTATTTATGTAAAACTTGTCCTACTCAATGTTATCTGAAGAAGTCTAGTTATCAACTAGATGAAAAGCGCTTCATCATATTGAGTTGTTTTCTACTATACTATTTTAAAGTTCTGAGTGTCCGCAGTTCCCGACTCCATTTTATTTGTTATTCAAGGGTTTTGGTATTATTAGGATATACTTCAGACATCGTCAGTTCAGTTAGCTTTTGGACTTGATATGTAAAAGGTCTTTGAAATACAGACATGTGAGCCTGAGCACAGAAGTCAGGTCAAATATCCATACTATTCAGGAGGAAAAGACTGTTTCAGTTGATGTTATTCAGGAGAATCAGAATATACGT
The DNA here is from genome assembly GCF_019279795.1 of Protopterus annectens. NCBI lineage: Eukaryota > Metazoa > Chordata > Ceratodontiformes > Protopteridae > Protopterus > Protopterus annectens. The sequence goes on from NC_056728.1 coordinate 1,840,729,675, forward strand.
TCAGAAACTTTGGATATATTTATCAGCACTGTTACTGCTATCTAACACTCCAGAATTTCTACAGACTGTTATTGTTTATCAGCACTGTTATTGGAGACAGTATTCTAATATTGTTAACATCTAATAAAGCAATTTTAACCAAACTACAGCTTGTGCAGAATTCATTCTAAAAGTACAAAAAGATTTGGCCCATAAAGGAGAGACTGGCACCGTTCAGCACAAGTTTGGGTAATTAACAGATAAAGACATTCATTCCAGTCTCATTTCAGTTGTTTCCAGTTAAATCCAGTATACTACAGTCTTATCATAGGAGATTACTAGGCTAATAGCCCTAGGGCCCTTACAAGCCTAGTCAAGTAAGCCCTTGTTCCTAAGAGTGTCTGTTATGGGTAGACACTATAGCAGCACCAATTACCCGTATCTAAAAGGGACACAGCTGGAACCCCCAGAGTGAATTCATGGTTTCCCATCCAGCCATCCAAATTATGCTTAAATAGGGTCAACGAGGGGCTCTGCTTAACATAGATTGGAAGTCTGCTCCAGAGATGACGTAACCTCTGTGAGATAAAGCTGTCCCTTCAGCAAGTTCTAATGATATCACACACCAGGTTAAGGTCCCTTGAGAGTGTGACATGTATACCATTTTACCTGTGAATGTGTAGCAGTTCCATTAAGGCAAGGTTGGATATTGCCTTATATGCAAAGCACAGGTCGCCTTTGAGCAGTCTGCATGACACAGAGTAAAGATACAGTGATTTCAGTCTGTCCACATATGACATATGCTGGAAACCTTGAATTTTCTGTGTAAGACATCTTTGTGATCTCTCTGCAGGTGCTTAGAGAGGTACATAACAAAGGGAGCATTGAACTCTATTATTCGTCTGATGAGGGAAGAGTACAGGAGGGTTATAACTTCCTTTTTTCTGGTGGCAATACCCTTACTTATGAGGTGAGCAGCAGAGAATGCCCTTCTTACTACTGTGGAGACATGGTGGTCAAAGGTAAGGTTGCTATCAACCTGTGTACCTAGGTCTCTCACCAGTGATTGTATTAAGGTATTGCTATTTATGGAGTAGTTTGCAGGAACATCACCCTTGCAGAAGAGGATGATAATGCATTTTTTGCACTGAGTGTAAGTCCATGATTTTGGCACCAATCATTAGTCTAAGTCCTTCTTGCAGGATATTGACATCATTAGTGGACTGAATGACCACTCCTAGTTTGCAGTCATCGGCAAACTTTGTCAGCCACAGACCTTAAGTGTTTGTCTGTACTTCTGAGAAGTATATTCCAAACAGTAGGGGCCCCAGAACAGCCCCCTGTGGTACACCACTTGTTACTGGTCTGCTGGGGGAGGTAGAGTCTCCTATTTTGACTGTATGAGTTCTATTGGTGAGCCAGTTTGCAATCCACCTGACAATATATGGGCTGATACCCAGCTGGAAGAGTTTATCAATAATGCCTGAGTGGGGGATGGTGTCAAAAGCCTTGTCTAAGTCCAGGTAGGCCATATGCACAGTTTTACCTTCATCAAGGGCTTTGGTAACTGTCTTGAAGATGTCCACCAAGTTTAACAGGCATGATCTCCCTTTGATAAAGCCAAACTGTGTTGAATGTTTGTAGATTACCTGTATCTTTGTTGATAAGGTCCATGATGCTACACACCATGGCCTTGCAGATAAGGCTGATTAGGCTTATGGATCTATAGTTCCAGAGGTCCATAGGTGCACCCTCTTTATGCAAAGGGATGATGGTAGCTGTTCTCCATTCAGTAGGGACGAAACACGTGCTAAGGCAGTGTGGTTGAACAAGGTACCCAGCGGTATTGCTAATTCCTGTTTTAATCCATTGAGAACACAGCGTGGGATGTTATCTGGTCCCATTGAGGCTATGTTTTTAGCCTTGGAGAGGGTGTTTAAGACTTGCTCCTTGGAGATAATAGGTGGGGACAGGTATAAGGGATGTTTTGTGTTATATGTGGCAGGGACAGGGGAGTCAAATTTGCACTGAACCTGTCAGCCAGCAGGCTGGCTATAGCCACCAGTTCTGTATATGTAGTACCATTAACTACAAGTTCTGTGCAAATCTGAGTTTTTCCTTTGAGGTTTCTGATGCAGCTAAAGAACTCCTTATGGTTTTCCTTAGCTAGAGATGCTAATTTGGATTTATAAGTAGCTTTAGAGGACTTTACAAGATGTCTTACTTGACTATTTAAGTTGAGGAGGGAGTGCTTTCAGGTTTGAGACTGTAACTTCCTACTCTTAGACAGCAATTTCTTCCTCTTATTGTATAGCCTGTTAATGACTGATGCCCGCCAAGTGGGATTGTTCTTCCTTGAGAATCTTGCTTTGTTCCTATCAGGTATAACAGAGTTAATACAATTGTATAGATGCTCCTATAAAGCATTTGTGTATATCCCAGCATAGGTAACCACCTCTCCTTCGTGGGGGGGTTATGAAGCTGTTTATGCCATCATGTAAGAGGTTGTAATTGGCCTTGATGAAGTTTTTCAGTCTAGTTGCTGCTGAGAGGGGGTTCAGGTGTTATTGTTACCTCCAACAAGACTGATTTGTGGTCAGACCTCATCGGGGAGGGCAGCACACTTGAGGTGGTACAACGATCCTCCATGTTGGTGAGCACAGATCCAAAATGTCTGAGCCCCTTCTGGGGTGTCAACCAGTTGGTACAGGGCATTGCAGTTAACAAAGTCCAGGAGCCTTTGGGTGAAAGTGTTACCACACATATAATTAAACCAATCAATGGACTCCTAATTTAAGTCACCCATAACCAGGGTGTTTGGTTGTATCTTGGTCATCTCAAGTAAATCCAGGTAGGCTGAGTGGATGTCCTGGTTCATGGAGGGAGTCCTATAGCTGTAAATGATTTAAAGAGGGGCCTTACCAACAGTTAATTGCACCTGGAGTAATTCATGGGAGTCACTCTGTTTAACCGGTCTTGAGGTGCATTTGTCTTTTATGAACATTGATACACGACCTCCCTTAGTTCTCACACCTTCTGTTTGAGGTCTGAATGTGTGGAAGGAATTGTAACCCGGTAAGGCTGGGGTGCTTTCCATAGCCATAGACCAGGTTTCTGTGATTGCATATATGTCAGTATCTTCCAGACTAAGGACTGTTCCAGTCAGTGCATTTTCAGATTTAGACTCTTAGTATTGAGCAGCATAACATAGAGTTTGTTTTTAAATGGTCTTATTAACATTGGGAGTTTTGTCCTTGTGATGGTTCCTAAAAAAGGCATAATGGGGTGGCAAGAGCCTTAGACAGTAAACGAAATCCTAGAGATGATGGATGAAGACCATCTCTGGCAAAGTATTGAGGTCTGTCAGTCATGTCATCTCATCTCAGGCTGACAGGTACTGGATCCCCTTAGACTGACACCAGAAACTAAGCTAATCATTTTTTGTTTGTAATGAGGGATCATCCTAGGTGAAGGTAAAATGCTGCTTAAGGCTAGGGGCATATCTGCCTGGGACACATAATCAGAGTGCTCAGTCATGTCTCTTTTCATATAGTCCAGTGAGGTATGTCTCAAGTCATTCACTCCAACATGGACCAAGACTGAGTCATAGCAGTACCTGCTGTTGAGAAACTTGAGTGCGTGTGTGATGTGGTGGATCCTAGCACCTGACAGACAGCTGACTGCGATCTTCTCCTTATCCAAACTGGTGAGTGGGGCATCTGTGTGTCTCACAATGAAGTCGCCTATGATTAAGATGTTTGGTTTTGTGTTTTGCCTTAGGGGCTTGTCTGGTGAGACACTGGTGCATGTGCTGTTATGTGTACTATGTTTCACAGAGGATGTATTATGTGAAGCGTGCTTGTGTTTGGGAGGTCTCTGATATTTAGTTAGGTTTCTGATGAGGACCTCCACAAATGTAGGTATGTGTGTTGTTGGTTTGGGTGGAGAAGGAGGTGAGGTGTGCATGCTGACAACCTGCTCAGTGTCCGATGTATTGACTGGTGTGCGGGAGAGCATGTATTCTAGGTTCTTAATATAGATGCATCTCTCACATATTGAATTTGTGTGAACTAAAATAAGAGGGTTGTCAGTGTACATGAGGCAATTGCTACACTGCCTCAGGATGCTCATATCGACCAAGTTGGCTGGGGAAACTGTGGGATTTGTCTGTCCATAGTGCAAGGTAAATCAATGTGGTCAGAACAGGAAGAGGACAGGAAGGACCAGGTAAGGTAGATGGGCAGGGAGAGGTCTAAATAAGGAGGGGCTAATGTGTAGGACTTGTAGATGGTACCACAGAGGCTGAACCTAGTGTTCTACCTGACAGTGGAGCAGGACTGCGAGAAACCTCCGAAGGAGCACTAACACTGGGATAAGGGAAATTTAACAAGCAAGAAGTTTGTGTCTATAACCACCAACAGTACCCACCCCTATGTGGTGGTGTGCTACATGCAAACAAGAGCAAAGGAGCTAGTGCAAGGAAATAAATGTAATAGCTCAGACTGAGCCCTGAATCAATAAAAAAGCTCAAACTAAGCCCTGAACCAGTAAATCTTTAGATAGTCTTACTGTACTTCTCTTGCCATGAGGGTACAGGTGGGTTTCTCCAAGAAAAGATGTCCTGATTTTTAGTGCTCAATCCCAAACAGAACTGGATTTAGCCAGTCTGAATCCAAACTATGTTATGGCCAACAGAAATACAACAGAACACAAAATAAAAAAAAAAGCAGAAATACTTTTTTCTTTAAATTAAATAAGCAACAGTGTAAAAAGCAGCACAGCAGAACAGATGTTTTACTTAAATTAGATAAAAGCAGCAGTTGGTATGAAATACAATTATTTCAGTAGCCTCTGATGATTATGATGATGATAATGATGGTGGTGGTGGTGGCAATAAAGAGGCACAATCTATGGATGCAAACAGTCTGACACTGAGGCTGTAGCTCCCACATCCCCTGACCACATTTCAGACACGGTCAGTATGCCTACCATAGCCATGCCATGGAGCCCTCTGATATAAGATAGGTTGAGGGTGACATGGTTGATCTGTTTGAATGACTATGTTCGCTTGCTAGTCACTTGAGATACTAATGCTGCTTCCTCTTATTGGGGATTTGAGAAAACACATGTAAATACATTTATTTGTGAAAATTGTTTCCATCTAACTGAATGTTTTTCTTTACAGGTTTGCTAGAAATATAAACATTTTAAAACACATTTATTAAATCTTCACATTTTAAATGATGACATAGGTAAACCTACGTTAATAGAAAACTATAGTAATATTTTTCATTATTTTTATGCATTACGCATATAATTTTCTATTTAACAATTATCATTCACTTCACCATTGTGTAAATTGCTCATTTCCTGCCTTCTCTTTAGGCAGAAATGAACAAGCAGCACAGCTGAAGAAGTGTTTTATACATGAAAGTACTTACCTTTTTATTTCTTTTAATAATAAATTAAATATTTTATCAGCTGCTGCTCGTTTGTTTCTGTTGTTTAACTCGTTTTGTATCGAATGAACTTTAATTACGATGGACACTTTTTTACTCTTCTCTTAAACCTCAAGTCCCCTCTTGAACATTATCTATTGTTCCCACAGATTCCATTCTTTTCATGTAATTTGTGCATTTCATTTTCTAAAGAATCCACCTGCAGTTTTTATCTCTTTTACAATATTCAGTACTTCAATTACAGCTGATTTAGATTTTGCTTTCCATTTTTTATCAGCTGATTTTTTGACAGCCAGTAAGGCCTTAATATGTTTGGCAACTCATATCCTATATCCCAGCTAAAAATAATCATGTTTTTAGTTACCAACCATCTGTTCCCCCAACATTTCTGATAAAGTACTTTAGACAGAATTTTTAAAATCTGACAGCTTGTTGCATTCTCCAAAACTGTTCCAAACTGTCAGTCTTTTTGCCATCACTTCTCCAACAACTGCTGTCTATTGGAAGAAAATTTCTGTGAAGTCTGCCTGGGCTATAGAATATTTATGCAGATACTTCCAAGCAAAAATCCTAAACCTTCTGCACTTTGTTACATACTTGGGATGCACACAGATGTCTTCCCATTGCTCCTTTGTAAATTGACTTTCCATTCTCACTTCCCAATCTTTTCTAACCTTCCCTGATTGAATCTTACAATTATGCAATATTTTATATGCCCTATTAATTGTCCTTTTATAGTGCAGCTTCTGCTCTAGACTGAACTAAAACTCTACCAGAGATGGTCTTTCACTTAAAACTCCCCTATCCTTTTCTCTTTCCAATACTCTATTAGTCTTTGGGAGGGAAGGCAGTCTCTAACTTGCAGTTCAAACTTCTGCATGGCCTCAACCAACTCTATTGCATTTCCCCTATCTACTTATTTGCTCCCAGTATATTTCTCCATTAAATTCCACCCTCTTATTGCCTAATTTCTATACCCATATTTGGAGACATCCCTATCTATCTGCAATCCCATGTTGACTTAGTTTTTAAAATATTTCTGCTACTTTATGAATATTTTTTTTTTATTTTACATTTACTGGGAAAGTCCAACTGGACAAAATATCCTTTTTCAGTGGCGGCCTGGGGAAAAAAGCTCCACAGTTATAAATAACCGTAAAATAGATATACAACGTAGAGATACAAATGTTGATTCAATCTCAGATACAAGTACAAAATGAAAATACATGTTATACATTTCACTGATACAATCATATAGTCTAGACAGGATACAAATAATAGCAGTACTGTGATTGTAGGTACAAAACAAGCAAGTTAAGTACACATATGCTCAGTAGGGGTACACTATTTAAATACAAAATAACAGGTTGTGTTTCTTTAGCTGTCTTAAGAGACCTATTTCCTAACCAGGGTTTCTGCAAGAGCAAGTCCATGATTCTGATAGGTGTGATTTGAGAAGTTTCTTTTTAAAGCTGGAAGTGTTGGTAGTTGTTTAATGGTAGGGAATTCCAAGTTTTGACTATGCAGTTGGAGTAAAGGGAAACTCCATTTGCATTGTTAGGTTTGGATATATTTAGGAAGGATTTGTTATTGAACACAATACCTTGTTATTGGAGTACTTACTGTATTAGTAGATTTTGAAGTACTGGTATTTTTTTCTGGCTGATTTAGTATTCAATGGGCGAAGATTAGTTGATTATAAGCAAGTAGATTTGGTAGTTTGAGCCAACATAGTTATTATAAAGCCAAACAATGATGGAGTCTGAAATTTGTCACTGTGGCAAACTTTGCGATTTTATTATAGCAAGTTTCGAGTTTTGCTAAGTCAGATTTCTTAATGTTTGTAAGAATTTGTGAGGTGTATAGTAGAGTAGAGTAGAGATAAGACGGGTTCTTGCTATAGTGGCCTTTGAAGAGTTATTTAGAAAGTGTCAATTTCTTTACAGGGTTCCTAGTTTTTTGTGAATTATTTTATGATTTGTGATATGTGTATGTTGAATTTTATATTATGGTCAATGACCACTCCAAGTAACTTTGTTTGTGAAACTGGAGAAATAATTGTATGTTTTAATGATGAGATATTGGATGGTGGGTAGGTGTCTGCAGCTCTAGTTGGATAGAAGAGTATGATTTTTGATTTGGTAGGGTTAAGTATAAGTTATGCATTGTTTAGCCAAGATTCCACAGCATTAAATGACTGCTGGGTGATTTTTTGGAGTTTTTATAGTATTGGGGTAGCACCATAACAGGACAGAATCATTGGCATATTGAACTACGGAGGCAAGTGGGGTGGCAGTATGAAGATTGTTAGCAAAGATAATAAAAATGAGAGGGCCTAGAATAGATCCCTGTGAACTCCCAAGGTTATAGGTAGTAATGGAGAAATATTTTATTGCCATTTTACAGCTTGCTGGCATGCAGTTAGATATTGCTGGACCCAAGTAAGTGCAGAATGGCTAAGTTTAGGTTCTGAGAGTGTAGTTAAGAGTTTAGAATGGGAGACAGTATCAAAAGCTTTGGACATATCAAGAAAGATGGAGGAAACTACATTGCCATTATTGAGATGGTGGTTAATAATGTTAGTAAAGTTAACAAGGGCAGTGGTTATGATTAGGACGGAAACCATGCTGAGTTTTAGGTGGGAGATTGTTGGTTATTAGATAGTTTAAGATTTGTGAATGGATGCACCTCGCTAGTATTTTTGATAATGGTTATAGTGTAGCAATTGGTCCATAATGTGATAATTCTGTCAAGTTTCCATCTTTATGTACTAGGATTATATGTGATACTTTCCAAATTTTAGGGGCTTGTTGTTCTGGGATGGATTGATTTATTACTATGGATACTGGATAGGATATTGCTTCTGCAGCAATTGTTAGATATTCAGTAGGTAGATAGTTGGCAGCAAGTGAAGTAGATTTAAGCCTTTTGAGATATTTAACTATGATTTTTATTAGCACCGGTTAGAAAGAGAAGTTATTGGGATCTAGTGTAGGTATTATATGAGTCTGGGTAGGGGAAGAACAATTATTGTTTGTGAAGGCTAGTATGGATTCAGTGAAGTATCTATTAAATTGCGAGGCTACATTGTCTTTACTATCTGTGAGTGTTTGGGAGGGAGTACTAGTTTGTCCTGGCTGTAGGATTTTTTTGGCAGCCCAGAATGTTTGTGGGTTTCTTTTTTTTATTTTGATTGGACACTGCTATAGTAATTTATTTTATCCTGTCTAATATGTTTTTAGCTTTATTTCAAATTTCTAGATACATTTGTTTGGTAGTTGTAGTTTTTGTCATTGAGACATTTCTCCCAAGCCTTATCTCTAGTTTTAGCAGACATCTTGTTTCTTTGGTTAGCTAGGGGGCATAATTGAATTTTATCCTTATTGTTCTGGGGGGGGGCAAGATGTTTAGGATTTTGAGAAAGGTTGAGTTTAAATATTCAATTGCAGTATCTAAAGGGAGATCTTAGAGTGGTGCCCAGTTGCATTTTTTAAAAACTAGTTACGAAATCTTGGGGATAATTTTTTCTTTTCTCAGATTTGGTGGTTGGTGGGAAGTTTATGTGGATTTAATTGGTGTCAGAGAATGTAACTTGGAATATGGTCACTGAGGCTGTCTGGGAGACAGCCAGAGTGTAGGGATAAATTTGGCCTGTTTGTAAGGATCCAGTCTAGGACTGTATGTTTATTTGATATGTTGTCTACTCTACTAAAAGTTTAGATTGCTTGTGAGAAATTGTGTAGGTTAATGTGGTCAGAAGGATTTTGAGAGTTGCAGGAGAGGTTATTCTTCTTAAAGATCTGCATTAAAAATTCTACTCTCTCATTTCTCATCTACTCCACCATTTCATCACCATCCTTTTCCACTTTGATTTCTATTGTTTTGCTTGTGTTATGTATATGAACCTTAACTGTGTAGCTCTAAAGTATCACTTCAAATTAGGTAATCCAAAAATAACTTGCTCTATAGGGAGAATCAAATTATCCCCTTAACTCTTGACTTCTTCCCCTCTTCCCCATCCAAGTAAATTCTCTCAACTCTTTATTAACTATTGTCCATAACATCTCCTCTGGTCGATAAAAATACACCTGACGTATATAAAACTAAATGTTCTAAATTTGTTGTTGTTCTTGTTATGAGAACTTCAACTCTTCTGCAATACTTTAACCTTTGTAAATCCCTCTAAGTAATGCCTATTACTTGTTTCCCATATATTTTTCTGTCTTGTTTATTCCATGCTTTTAAAATCATTTTTATTTTAACCCATGCTCTTCTGCAATAATTTATATATTTTCCTAAAAGCTCTTGAATCATATCTACTACCCTTTGCTTAAATTTCCCTCACTTTAATCCAGCACTGTAGTGCAGAAGGATGAAAGCCTTATTATGCCCTAGGCAACCCATGTCCAGTTAGTGGCATGAGCACTGCAGGGACCAGAAAGGGTGTATGGGAGTGATTGGTTGATGCCAGCTCACTCATCCTCATTTCAGCAGTAGCAGTGACAGCCTGGTAACTCCATGTTACAAATGGTATATTGCTTGCTTGGGATGTTGCACATGGATGGACGTACTCATGCACCTCCTGTAGGTACAATTGCAGAGCTTGCAAGGCTGCCATGGGGTGGGGGCAGACTCCCCAGCATCAGTATGACACTGCACCAGCATCCTGACTATCTTCACTGACCCTGGATGTACAGGTTGAGCAGAGAGGAGGTTAATGTGGGTCCAATACTCCCAGTGAACAAGAAAAGAAGCTAGTGGCTGCTGGTGGTCCAAAATTCTACTATGCTCCACAAAAGTAGCTTTAGGTGGAATATGAATATATGCCAGCATAACCCTTCCCTCTTGCATCATTACTACTAATATAACATTATGTCTTTTTCCTCTGATATCACTACTGGAGCCCTTCTCACAATCAGTACTATTAATCTCCTTTTCCTTTGTCACTTACATTCTCCTGAATGTCCACTGAGAAATCATTTATTTGCCAAATGCACATACTCATTTTTATCCAAATACATCTCCTGTAATGTTGGCATTTGTACCCTAAAGTTCTTAATATAATGTAGTACTTTTTATTTGTTTTTTATTTACTATTCTTGTAAGACCACATAATTTGCATATTAATATTGACAAAGTAACTATTCTGATAAAAAATGTTACTCTCACATATTATGCATGACAGTTCTGAATATATGCTTCCAACCTGCAGTTTATATGCACACAGTAATGTTTATCAGATTTTTATTGTATGTAGTTGTTTCTTCACATCTCTGTTTGAAATCATGTCACATTTTCCCAGGCTTTTCACATCAATAAAATGCTCAAGAAACAAAAATGTAAATACTTTTTCAAAACCAAACCATATTAATGCACATCCAACGCAATGACTATATACACTTCCCAAAATGAAAGCTTACCACTTCAAATAAGAGCAGTTGCCCAAAGCTGATGGCTGCAGCCATAAGCATTACCTATTTTAAAGTTAACATTAACTAATCTAAAATGCACGTTACAGCCTGTGTTCCCACTTACACAGGTTATCTGTTATTATCTCTATTCCCCTCCTGAGTGTGAAAAACAACTTGTCTGCTTTTGGTAAAGATGAAATTTTAGCCTTTAAAAAGTACACTGTCTATTCTTAAATAATTAAATTGTGCATGCAGTGTTATATTTAATGCATGAAAATACTAAAACTGCTGGGGAGGCAAAAACATACATTACTATGCACTACTGACATTTTCAGACTTCATTTAATAGCACTGAGCTGTTTCCCAATATCCCTTTAAAAGTTAATCATACTGCATTATGTAGAATTCACTCAGAGCACAAAGTTCAGACTTTTCATGATTAATTGCTTGCACCTGCAGACTCATTGTCTCCATCTAAAAGCAGGTGCTAATGAAAAGAAAAACAAAAAACGCTATAAACTTTGTAAATAAAGGGGACCCTTATTCACACTCTTCATTTTTCTTGTTTTTCAGACTTATTTACATAAAACACTTTTCTCTACAGCTTAAACTAAGGATATTAGTCTATGCATCTGTCCATCTCTACAAAAACAGGGAAATTTATTCTATTTTAATTCTACACATAACATTATCAATACACATTTATATCTCCAGCAGGCCATAATCTCATTATATTATATCTAACTTGCTTCTTTCCAGCATTTCTTATCGTATTACAGTTCAACACCTAGAAACATTACACTTAAGAAAATGTAATGTCTTACTTTAGTAACCTAAGCACATATAGCAGTAATTTATAAAACTCACATAACTAAAATTTAAAACAGTTCAGACCACATTCTCTGTACAACTGCTTTACAATATACAATGCATTTTACATAATTACTTTTTTATACAAGCATTAATAAGAACAAAAATTGTTTTATTTACAGTTATTTCTTACATTCCTCCAGTGCTCCAGTGTCCTTCTAAAATTTAATAAGATGGGGGGTTTATGCTTTACAGTTTTCCTGTCAGTTTAATGCATTCAACAAACTTCCAGTCTTTTTCAGCAGAATGACAGTTTATGTGTATAAACTACATTAATGTGATTGATGCTTTACAGTTCTCACATTTATTTATTAATTTCACCTTTTGGCTGGTGTTTTTCTTGATCATCTCAATCTACCAACACCAGATTCTGGTTCAAGTCCAACGTACTCCTGATTCTTCTAATCAACCCTGAGCTTTTTTTTCTGTTGCTCAAGCATTTTCCTCTGGAATGATGGAAACTGTTTCTCTGGTATAGTCTCTCTTTGGGCTTCTTATTGTCAGAAGATTGAGAAGCAGAGCCCACTTCAGCTTCTCAAACTGTGTTGGCTTAACTGTATTATGTCCTCCTTAGCCTGTTCTGCATCCAAAAATGCATTTGCTTCACCAAGAAAAATATTCTGAAGATAGCTGGATAAAAGATCTTTAATCTCAAACCTGCATCTTGAAAATTCCAGATTGCTGGGATAAACTTGCTTTTCGTCTGTCTAATGTACACTATCATTTTCTGGAAACACTCTCCCATAATGTTGTCAGGTACAACTCTTTCTTTTGGTATGATTGCATCTGTACTAATATAGATATTGAATGCTTTGTCATTGCCAGTTTGGAGCATACACATGATGTGATCTCTCAATTATCAAAATCTGCTGTTGAACATCAATCCAGTTTCATTCCGTACTTTCATAAAATTAATATCGTCTGTTTCTTCGTGTGCTCTGTTTTCTAACTCTGCTATTTTAACAGCTCTTCCTGAGAGGCCTTGTGCTCTACCAGTCTTTTCCTCATTTCAACCTCTCAGTTTTGCAGTTTTAGCCATTCATGTGAATAGAATAGGCACTTAAAGATTCTTCTATTTCCCCCAGCTTTTTGTTTGACTTTATATATTCCAATGGTGTTTCAGTTATTTTAAACACCTCAGAGTGTATTTGATTTATTTTTTCCTCTATATTACTGGAAGCCATCCCCTGTACTAAAGATGAAACTTGAAATGCTTTTTGCTGTATAGCTGCAAGGTTCTTCAGAGCCAGAGCATTTTGTTTTCCTTTTTAGGTGATTTTCTTTGTTGGCATTCAGAATGTACCATTATGAAACAGTAACTGAATAATTTTTGCTGAACTTTTTAACTTTTTCTCCATTTCCACCGGAACAGTTATAATCAGTGTGCAGATATTTTGGAAGTCCATCCTATTTTTAATTGTTTTATGTAAGATGTCCTTGTATTACATGCTCTGACCTCCTTTATATTGTTTAACATGGAAAAGCAGTCACTTTCAGGTATTAAAAGTGCATTCTTCAAGCTGAAAAATCCAGATTCATGAGGCAGGGCTGAAGTATTTTCTTCTCATTGATGCATTAGTAAGCACTAATACAGATGAAAAGGGTAGGGAGGAAGAGTGCCAGGAAGGATATATTAATAAAAGATTGGCTCTGTCATGATCCTCTTTGAATAGTACCTTTTCATTTACAGAAAATTGCTGGAAAATGTAAAGTAAATTTCGAGGCCATGGGATCAAGAAGGCATGTATACTTTGCTAACAATTTGATGAGGATGCAGGAAACAAAACATATAAAACTGACTGAGGTGCATGGAAAAAATGTTCAGTTGTGGCATGCCCTATACTTGTGTGATGTCTTGAAGGTACTAGAAATCCAGTTTACACTTATCAGCTAATGTTATTGAGTTGCTGGTTGAATATGCAAGATGGTTATGTAGCCCTTTAGGGTGCATCTCTTTAAGACAAAGACTGTGCTCAGTGGTCCAATGCCAAACTGAGAGGGTTTATCTGCTAAGGTGGAAGGGTTCGGACCTCCCTTGTTTGTTGAGACACTAAATTATAGTGGTGTTGTCTGTAGTGACTTGCAGGTGACCTGGAATGAAGTTGTTTGGAAAGGCTGTTATAGTTCTGTATACTGCTTTCATTTTTAAGGTTGATATGCTGATGTGCAGAGCCCTTTCTTTCCAAGACAATTTACCTAACACTCTGTTGAAATGGGCACCCCAAACCAAAGATAGAACAACTGCTACCAGATGTTATGTTATAGCAAAAGGACTCAGGGAAATTCATTTGGACAGCCTGTGGTGTCAATCCACAAATGAAGTTCCATACTAACTGCCTGAGGAAGGTGGATCCTAGTCTTGAAGTTGTCTAAAGCTGGTTCCAAATGGCCCTGTGGATCTGCTGTGGCACTGCTATTTGCAGTCTTCTGTGAGAAATTAAAAATGCAGATGATGTAAAACTCAAGGCTCTTAGATACTATCTTGCAGTGATTTGTTCATGGTATGAAAACTCACCCATTACATTTTTCCCTTGTAGCCTGTCCTTGGTGAGGAAAAATATATTTTCATTTGAACAGAGTCTATGACTGCACCCATAAGTTACTGATATTGAAAGGGTTGAGTATGGTTTATTGTAGTTTCCTGTGGCCACTAAGGATTGCAGCAAGGAGACACTCATTCTTATGTGTTAAAGTAATAACTTCTGGCATTAAGTTATTAAAAAGGCGATTGTCCAGATGACGAAAGAAGATTATGTTTTGTTTTTTGAAATGTATAAACACTTGAGGTAAACATTTGGCACTATAGTTAGTCTAAATGGCAAAGATGAAAACTGAAACATGATAAACAATAAGAAACCTGGGGTGTTTCCTCTAGGATGGCCTTATTGGAATGTGTATTTGTATGCCTTCCATGTCCAGTATTGCCATATTGGAACCCTCATTTACAACGGGCAGCAGTATCATTGGTGTTACCATTCTGAATTTCTTTTCTTACACAAAATCTCTCTCATCTACAGATCTAACAATAGCATCAAACTGTTGTCTTTTCTGTGAACCAGAGTTTGGAATAAAACCCTTGGGGGTTAAACCTATTGCACTATCTTCTTTAGCAAGTGCTGTTCTATCAGCCATAAAGCCTGACTTACCTGATATGATGGATTGTGGGGGATGGAATGAGTTGGAGGTTTCTGAAGAAAAATAGTAGTATATCAGTGAGCTTTTGTTTGTAAGATTCACTTGCTTGCATGCAGTTATGAGTTACTAAGAAGTTAGGTATTGCAAAAAGTTTCCTCCCAGATGTAATTCGGAAGTGGAGGGTCAGTAGGCAGTCATTTTTGATGATTTACTTTATTTCCCCTTTCATTTCACATCCTGAAGGAGCTGGTGATTGCCTCTGGCCTTAAGATTGCTATTTAGACAGTGGCATACAGTAAAAAAAAAATCTCTTACCAAGGGGCATACTGTCTGTGAAATTAAATGGTAGCATCATAGTATGTTTCTTTGAGTGAAGATCTGCTCTTACCCTTCCCCAAGTCATTAACTGTATTGTCTAATGGCTGACCCGACAGTGAAGATTTAGAAAAAACAGAGACATCCTACCGCATAAAGCTTAACATCATCTAGGTAGTTTTCAGTCCCCAGCCACACAAGTCTTCATTTCTATATTAGACATGGCTGACCTTGACAGTGCATTTACAGAATCATACACAGATTTCAAGGTGTGCAGTAGTTGTGAGCTTCTCAACTTTTTATAGCAAACAATTGTGTAATGTTCAAATTAAAGCAAATGTGGGATGAAGAAGTGGCTACCTTAGATGCAAACTGTTAGGCGGCATGATTGGCAATAGAGAAGAGGTGCTGAATGATCCCTTTAAACAGTATTAGCAATTTAGTCAGCTGTGATCACAATCATGGCTGCTTCAATGACAGTCTGTCAGTGTTTTATGTTAAGTACTATAACAAGGAGCTAATGTAGCTCTTTGTGCTGATTAATAAAGTTATTTGACAAACTTTAGAAAAATAGCTATTATGTAGGTACATCATTGCTCTTTGCTTAGTCTAAAGACCCTTTTATTTTTTTACTTCATAACAGTCAGTGAACTATAGCAAGGAACTATTATGACTCTTTGTTATAGTTTAATGAAGGTGTTAATACAGCAAAGAGCTATTATGTATAAACACAATAGCTCTTTGATTAGCCTGAAGACCTTCTCAATTTATTTATTTTATTTATTTATTTTACACTTGTTTACCTGGAAAGTCGAACTGGACACGGGTTCTTTTTCAGCAGAGGCCCGGGGAGAAAAGCTCCAAGAGAAACACATACAAAAGAGAAACAAATACAGTCAAGTGAGAAGCAAATACATACAAGATAGTAACTTCAGACACAATAAGTAGAGCAGCAGTAATTTACATAAAAAATGGTTGTTTACATTTAGCGGATATATCCAAATGATTATGTACAGTTAAAGTGAAACTATCGTTAGTGGCAGCTCATGCTAGTAGAGTAAGAGTAATGATAACAGAGTGAAAAGGAGGAATAAGTTATCCAGGGGAGCTGCAGGTGCAGAGCCAGGTGTTAGTAAGGTGGGTTTTTAGAAGTTTTTTTAAACTGAAGTGTTGAGGAGTTAGTTACTAGTGAGTTAGGTAGATTATTCCAGTGTTTGGAGATGTAGTTGGAAAAAAGTGATTCACCTGCTGAATTGTTAGCTTTGGTGGTGTGTAGAAGTAGTTTGTTGCTGGTGCAAAGGGGCCTTGAGGAGGAATATAGCTGAATGAGATCTTTGAGCACAGGGTTTTTTTCTGATTGATAGAGTATTTTGTGGGTGAAGGTAAGGTGATTAAAGAAAAGTTGTTGAGGGAGTTCAAGCCACTTGAGCTGCTTAAGTGATGAGCAGTGATGTGACTTGTATGAGGCATTAGTGGCAAACTTGGAGATTTTATTGTAACAGGCTTTGAGTTTGGCTAGATCTGTCTTGTGGAGGTTGGTTAAGATTGGGGAGGTGTACAGGAGAGTGGAGAGGAGGTGGGTTCTAGCAATGGTGGCTTTTGTGTTATTTGTCAGAAATCTGTTGTTTCTACATAGGAGACCTATTTTTTGTGAACTTTTTTAATGGTTGGGCAAAGTGAATATCAAATTTCAGGTTTTGTCAATTTCCACTCCTAGTAATTTGGTATGGTTTGTTGCAGTGATAATAGTTTTACTTTTAGAGAGGATACTGAAGGTTGTGGATGGTGAGGTGTATCTGGTTGGGTAGAAGAGAAGAAGTTTTGTTTTGTTGGGATTTAGGATAAGTTGGGAGCTAGTGAACCAGGATTCAGTGGATAAGAAGGAATCTTGTGTAATGGTATGGAGGTCTTTGAGGGAGGAAGCTGAGCAAATAAGGGTAGTGCCATCAGCGTACTGAACCACTGAGGCTTGGGGTGTAGTTGAGTGAAGTTGGTTGGTAAAAAGAGAAAAAAGAAGAGGACTAAGGATGGAGCCTTGGGGAACCCCTAAGGTGACAGGGCAAAGGGGTGAGAGATCTTGTTGTCAGCAGACAGCTTGTTGATGTTCTGCTAGGTAACTTTGGAGCCAGATGATAGTGAGGTGACTGAGGCTAAGGGAGGAGAGGACATAGATGAGTTTGGAGTGGTTGATCATGTCAAAGGCCTTGGACAGGTCCAGGAATATGGCTGATGCAAATTGACCATTGTTTCTATGCTGGTTAACTGTGTTAGTGAAGGACAGTAGGGCTGTCATGGTGCTGTGAGATGGGTGAAAACTGTGCTGGGTGTTAGATAGGAGCTTGTGTGTAAGGGGATAGTCCATAAGTTGGGTGTGTGCGACTCTTCCCAGAATTCTTGAGAGAGGGGATAGAATTGCAATTGAGGGATAGTTTGTTAGTCCGGTTGAGTTACCTCCTTTGTGTAAGGGCGAGATGTGGGAGATTTTTCAAGATGGTGGGAATATAAGCTTCAGATAATGACCTGTTTATAAGTATGGATACAGGGTATGAAATTGCTTCTGCTGCAATTTGCAGGAATTCAGCAGGGAGATTGTCAGCAGCTAAGGTAGTGGGTTTAAGTTTTTTTAGTAGTTTTTTGATGATGTTAGTGGAGACTGGGTTTAATGTAAACTGGTTGTTGCTTTTGGGTGGATGTAAACTGTTGTGGTTTGGGGTAGGAGGGGTGTGGTTGGGGCTGGTCTGGGTCAGTGCAAGTTGTTGAATCGATTCTGTAAAGTAAGTATTAAATCGAGTGGCTAAGTTCATGGAGTTGTTGGTTGTTGTTGGGGTGGGAGTGGTTGATTTTCCAGGATGTAATATATTGATTACTGCTGCCCAGAATTTTTGAGGGTTATTTTGATGTTTATTCTGTATTTTGCAATAGTAGTTGCTTTTTGTCTAAGTTTATTAGTTTTTTTTTTTTTTTGCTTTATTTTGGAGTTCTAGGAAGGTTTGTTTAGTTATATGGGATTTGGTTTTATGATATTGTTGAACGCAAACAAAAAACTGATAAATAAAAACAGCTTGCGAAGTCAAAATCAAATTGAAGGTTTACTAAGATGAAACAATTGTACAATGCTTTAAGCACAATAATAAACAAACGCTTTTCGTTTGTACTAAAACAAACTTCCTCAGAAGACCTTGTAAGTTAAAATTACCGCAAATTTAAATTAATTGTTCTGCTGACATCACAGATCCATTACCATGATTGTAAAGGATGAAAATTAACCTTTTCAGCATAGCTAGTAGAAATTTCACTATTTCTACCAGAATTCACTATTAAACAAATATTTTTCTTTCTTGGCCATCTCTGAATCTTTTTTTCTTTCTTCTCTCTTATGTCTGCTGACTTTTCTGTCTTTAGAAATGTACTTCTTAGATTTCCGCCTGCTAAAGGCTACACAGTTTTCAGCATAATGTGAAGACAAGGCTTTCAAATGTCTGCTTCTACTAGCTTTATTAAACTTAAGACAAATTTGACAAGTTTTTTTCTTATTTTCAGGCTCTAAGTAAAAAAACTGGAGTGTGATAATATTTAGGTTCCATTTATCCACTACAATCATGTTTATTTATAATTAAAGTGGGGAAAATATAAGCTTACCCTCACAATTATGTAAGCAAAATTCTTAATTTCCATAAAATAGATGATGCTAAAGATGAGCTTCTGTAGTCATAACAGCCAGCTGTATGTAGCAAAAAGCACACACAGCAGTTTTTTGCAGTATGACTTAGAGATACGTGGTTTCTCAGATGGCGAGAAAAACTGACAGATAAAAGCAAACATTATGATACTTTGAAAGAAGCCCCACATCACTTCCTTCAATAGGTTTGAAGGCTCAAGGCCTGTACCAGATAGTCTTACAAGGAAGAACCTTAGAGGAAAAATCCATCTGGATTATGGGAGAATAGTTTCCCTATATCTTCTTGACTCACCTACTCATAACCTTTTATCACTTTATGCAAACTATGGCACTTTCACTTTATTTTGCTTCTGTTTCCTTAACCCTGTGAATAAAAAGCACATTTTAATAGATTACAAATGTTTCTCTAGAACAATAATCACACTGTCCTTTACATCAGTACTGAAAATTGGTGATGCAGTACGATGTTCTCTCATTTATCTTCTTCCATCTGTCCAACCATCCATCCATCCACCCACTGCTGTCAAGTCACATCTGACTCTTAGCAATGCTATGAATAGCCACTGCCATCCACACAGTTTAGTATGCAAGTAGGTAACTAAAGTAGATTTCCAAGCCTTTCTTCCATACCACACACACACACACACACACACACACACACACACACACACACACACACACACACACACACACACACACAAACAGGCAATTTAGTGTCACCAGTCCACCTACTCCATATCTCCAAGATGTGTGAGGAAACTGCTGCACCTGGGGAAAACTCATGCAAACACTGTGGGGATATTCAGTGTCTACACAGACAGTGCCCTTGCCAAGAACCAAACCAGCGAACCCCTTGCTGTGTAGCAATAATGTTCTTCACTGTGCCATCCCTTATTTATCATACATAATTGTAAAAATCAATGCTATTATCTTTAGGTATTACAGGAAGCACTCTTCATTGTATTATTTATTCATTATTACCTTCTAGTTACTTATTTTAATTATTTATAATTTATCAATTGCTGCTGCATTGTACATTCTTGTATTTCTTTTATAACAGATTTCCTTTTTTTGCAAACACATTTAAAGCCTTACATAACATGACTCCTCTTTTTCTTTTCTGACCAGACTTGTGCTTATTAGGAACTTTAAAACCTTATTTTTGTTTTTTATAGTATCCCATTAAAAAAATAAGTGATTTTGTAAACAATAGGAAAAAGTTGTGCAGAAAAAGTTTAGATCCTTAAGACTATTTTTGATAAAGTTTAACTTGCTGATGTGCAGTAAATCCATTAGTACTGGACTGGAGGATGCCTTGTGTGGTAGACACAGGTCACCTCTTAGCAGTCTGTGGAATACTGAATATCACTCACTTACTCGTACAAGGCACACAGACATACAAAAAACTTGGAAGACCACCAGTTTTAGCTACAGATCTGCAAAGAAACAGAAGTACTTGGAAAAACTCACAAGGACGTATAGACTCCACACAGAAGGCACCCCAGCTGGGAACTTAATTGGGGAACCAAGCACTGTAAGGTAGCTATACTAACTTCTGCATCACTGTGCCACCTATCTAAAGTCAAACTTCATGATCCCAAATTTAAGAATTTAACATTTTACCTTTACTCCTCTTGTCAGTATATAGCTTTATTTAACTTGATATATACAGGGGTATGCATACTCAATCAGATAATGCTGGGTGCCTCAGAGAGAGTAGAATATAATACCAATCCATCATACCAGAAGTGCATTGTAATATGCATTCTAAGGTAGCCATTTACTTAGGACTCTCTGTTTCTCTTGACCATCGATACTGTCCCCCCCCCCCCAGACTTATTTTCTTCATGATAACCTAATTATCTGCCAGCTTTGGGGCCTCTTGTGTTTTCCATTTTCTTCCCATGGCTTTTTTCTGTCATCAACATTAAAGAAAATAAGGCTATCTTATGTCTTTTACAGACATTCTCCTTGCCATATCCTTTCAAGAAAAAGATAGATAGTAGCTGCAGTGTATTTATTCCCAAACTGTCTGATAGTCCCTGAAGTTCCCTTTTAAGTTGGTTTAAATAACTACCTTACTAGCATACATGCAGCTGATTCTCACTGTTTCCAGAAATGCATCTCCAGCAACTTGCTGAGTAGTCTGCATATATGCTTTGCAATCACCCTTGATGTACAAGCAAATATGTGTATGCAATTCCATTCAACAATTCTGAATCACCTTGATTTTGCCCCACATTTAGGTATGTATGGTATGGATGCTGCCACTTATCTTGTTCTATTTGCAGTTTAAAAACATTTTCCCAAAGCCAGATAATACCATCACGTTTTTTGTAAGAAAGTTTTGCATATCTCTCAACCTCTTAGTGCAAGACATTTGAACAAAGCCTAAAATAATGGGGGAGAAAGGCCCAAAAAATAGAGCAAGATTTTAAATATTGTGCTAATGAGCTTAAACACTTGCTAGAATAACAGGATTTGTGTTAGCATATGTTTTCAGAAGGATATGAACTCTGAAACTCAAATCATTACTTAATGACTTCAGTGTTCAGTCATTTTCCAGAAAACCACAGATTTTATGAGAAAATGACCAAAAATATGAGACAAAAATCTGGACAGCTGAGATCTATGAAATATTGCTTTCTTCTAATTTCTGCTTAGTAAACTGACTTTAGAAGCCTGTTCAGTTCTTGCTCCAGCCAGAAAAGTGACTTCCCTAGGATGTTTGCAGTACTGGAAATGACACTACTTTCTGATGTCCTGACTGAAATTACTGCTGTAGTATTCCAAACTGATGGGTTTTCATCAGTGACATCTAGCCGGGATTCCAAAGCTTTAACCTTCCCTGCAACATATGTCCAACATATGACCTCAGTTTGCAGGTGTATGGGGTATAGCAAGAGATGTATGAGTACAAATCCTCAGACTATCTCTCCGCCAGCCCAAACACAGGTGTTGCATCTGTCAGGCTGATCTTTATGTGGTTATTTGTACCATTAACTGTGTTGGATTCAGACAAGTGCCCCATTGGGGAACCTTCCTTCTTATCTAGACTGTTTACTGTTTTATGGTATATTTTAGTTAAATGTCAGCTAGGAGGGGTAAGTGTGAGTGCAGTAGGCAGATTCCCTACAAAAATCTCTACACCTAGTGTCTTTTCTGCCTACGTGTAGAACACGATTATAAAGCTTGTTCCATTTTTCAGTCCTTTGTGCACAAGACTTTGCACTCCTGTTTGTCTTTGTTAAGCACTTTCTTGGAGACCCAACAACTGAAGTGTGTGGCTCACTCCAAGATGGTGGACCCCATGACATTGCACATTCCTCCACCTCATAAGAAAAAACTCAAGACACCTACGCCTGACACATAGACTGCACTGTCTTGAGTCTGATATACCCACAAAGGTTACAGTACCCACATTATGTCTGGCTCTACCTCAGATGCCTTCTATCATGACCCAGCATGAGGCCAGTATGACATTAGGGAATTGCATGTCCAAAGAGACTGTTGCTGCAACTGAAAAGTGGTAACCACAAATTATTATTTCAGAGGCACTAGAATGCATCCCAAAAATTTTAGTTAGGGAAGAAATTCCTGGAAAACTGATCGAGGAACATCATGGGTCAGAGCCTCCGCACATAGTTCAAGCTGACATCATCCCAAAGAAAAAGAGCCAGAAAACCAAGCAAGTTTCCTCACCTCCTCCCTCTAGGAAGAGGGAGTGGATGAACTTCTCTCACCTACATTTACAGCTCCTTCTCCTACTCCAGAGAAGGTTGCTGTGGAATCTTCTTCCCCTGAAGAAGAGACCACCTTAGATTACAATGACCATTCATTAGCCTACTCCTCTCAAATTCACTTTCCTGGCCAGGTTCCCTCAGATAATGAAGATTCCCTGTCTCCTGACTCCCCTGTGGAACAGGTATCCTTCGGGAAGACCATTTTAAATATGATGAAATATTTTGACTGGGAGTCTAGACAAATCTCAGATGTCCAAAAAGATACTTCTGCCTTTTAGAGATGGGCATTTCAGCACCATCCCCTGTCCTTCAAGTCCTAGAGTCCTTTTTAGATGCTTTCAAATCCACATATCAGCCCCTGACTCATAGTCTCCTGCTCCCAAAAGGCCAGACAGATTCTACAAGATGCCAGAAGACCATAAGTTCCTTTTTAAGAATCCTGTAGCTGAACCTTCAGCTATTCCATATCTTCTGATAATATAGTCTAAGCTACTATCTAATACTAATGTTCTGCCTTCAGACAATGACAGCAGGGCTATGGATAGGTGGGGAAAAAGGTTTACAATTCTACTCTGGTCTTCAGAGCAACACATTATCAGACTCAGATGACCAAATACCTTTTATCTATTTTTAATAGGTTCATAGGTTGGTACTAGGCTATCGGCCCTAGGGCCTATACAAGCCTAGCCATAACAATCCCCTGGATATTTCTTCCCACAATATTTACTTCCCTAGACCCCTGTCTAGCAGGGTGACTGACATGATCCCTGGGGTGAATTTCGTATCTCCCATCTAATCATCAAGCTTTCTTTTGAACAGGCCCAAGGAGGTGCTCTGCTTGACATATATGGGCAGTCTATTCCAGAGTATGGGGAGTCTCTAGGTCAGGAACCTATCCCTCCAGCATGTTTTGTTCATTGTGATGATAAGGTTTAGATCCCTGGAGCGTGTGGCTCTGAGGGATTGAGATTTCTTTAAGTGGAGCATGTCTAACAGCTCAGGGTATGACATGGCCTTGTATGTTAGCAGAGATCGCCTCTGAGTAGACGATATGCCACAGAATATAGCTGGAGTTTTTTTAGATGGTCAGCATATGGCATCTGCTTTAGGCCTGTGATTCTTTTAGTGAGGTATTTCTGCGGCCTTTCCAGCTGTTGCAGATGTCTTGAGAGGTACATAGCAAATGGGGCATTATACTCTATAATGGATCTAATGAGGGATGAGTACAGTGGGACAATGACCTCCTTCTTCCTGGATGAAAAGCCCGTAGTGATGAGGTGTGCCACATAGAAGGATTTCCTGACTGTTGTGGTGATGTGGTTATCGAAGGTGAGACCACTGACCACCTGTGTCTCTAAGTGTCTCATCACACTTTCAGTGTTTAGTGTACTGCCACCTATGTGGTAATTCATGGGTACATGTTTTTCCCAAAGGGGATAACTATACATTTCTTGGCATTAAGTTTGAGCCCATGGCTCTGGCATCAAGCATCTGTTTCTGTAAGGCCCTTTTGTAGAATATCCACATCATTTGGGGATTCAGTAATGGCTCCCAGTTTGCAGTCATCTGTGAACTTTGTTAGCCAGAGTCCCTTAGTGTTGACCTGTACTTCAGAGAAGTAGATGCCAAACAAGAGCAGTCCCAGGACTGAACCCTGAGGTACTCCACTTGTCACTTGTCTGGAGCTGGATTTGGAGTCGACCACTTTTACAGTCTGGTTCTGTCAGTAAGCCAGTTGGCAACCCATCGAGTGATGTAGGGATTTATGTCCAGCTTAGTAAGTTTATCTATGATTCCAGAGTGGGGGATGGTGTTGAAGGCCTTAGCAAGGTCCAGATAGGCTGTGTGGACTGCCTTACCCTTGTCCACAGCTCTGGAGACTGATTTGAAGAAGTCAGTCAGGTTCAGGAGACAAGCTCGGCCCTTCATGAACCCAAACTCGGTGGGGTCCAGTGTTTGAAGGTTGCCAATGTCTTTGTTTATAAGTTCCATGATAATGCGTTCCATGCCCTTGCAGATCAGACTCGTCAGACTGATGGGATGGTAGTTCTCGGGATCCAAGGTGGATCCCTTCTTGTGGAGTGGGATAACTGTAGTTGTGTGCCACTCAGTGGGCACAAAGCCTGAGTTGAGGCAATGATTAAACATGACACTTAGGTGAAGTGCCAGTTCATTTTGTAGTTCATGTAGTACACAGCCCGGGATGTCATCTGGTCCCATGGATGCTGTATTCTTAGCTTTGGTGAGTGCGGTTTCTACCTGTGTGGCTGTGATTACTGAAATTTGTCAATCGTTTGGTATTGAGATGGGCCCTTTAGGGGGTGAGAGGAGGGTGAAGTTGGCACTAAATTGATCTGCCAGGATATTGGCAATATCCTTGGGATCAGTATATTTAATGCCATTCTGTTGTAGCTCAGAGCAGATCTGAGCATTGCCATTTAGATTCTTGACATAACTATAAAATGCCTTGTGGTTTTCTTTGGAATCTTTGGCAATTTTATTTTTGTAACTAGCTTTTGAGGATTTTATGAGGGATCTCAGCTTCTTACTGAGGATGGTAAGGGAGTTTTTTGCATCCTGGGATTTTCCTCTTTTCTGCAACAGTTTCTTCCTTCTGTTGTATAGTTTGTGGCAGGGGAACACCAGATTGGCTTCCTTTTTTTGGAGGAGAGCATCTTGGTTCTATTTGGCATGGCACGATTCATGCATGAGTGGATGTGCTCATACAGTGCCTTAGTGTAGGATTCAGCTGTCAAACTTTCAGATCCCGTCTGCATGGGTGTCATGAAGTTTGTCACTTCTGACTTGAGTAGCATGAAGTTGGCTTTGGAGAAGTTTTTTATGGAGGTTTCCTTACTGGGGGGTGGGGGTTGGATGTGGATGTCAAGGGTGATTTGCTTATGGTCAGACCTGACCAATGAGAGGGTGACCACTGGTGTGGAGCATCTATCTCCCATCTTGGTAATGACCAGGTCTAGGATATTGGAGCCCCTGGTGGACAATGGATTAGTTGATCCAGGGTGTTGGAATTTATGAATTCCAAGAACCGTTGGGAAAAAGTGTTGGTACCTGAGTATTTTTTCCAGCTAATGGCAGGGTAGTTGAAATCACCCAGTATTAGGGTATTTGGTTGTATCTTAATATTTTCCAGTATGTTTAGAAAGGTGTAGTGAGAATTTTGGGGCATGGTGGGGGATCTGTAGCAAGCTGCAATTTGGATTGCAGTCTTACCTAGTGTTAGTTGCACCTGTGAGAATTTCAGATGCATTGTGTTGGGCAACTAACCTTGAGGTGTGAATATCCTTGGAGAATATGAACACTCCTCCACCTTTAGTGTTTCAGTCTTGGTTTGGTGGCCGAAAAGTGTGGTAAGAGTTGTAGCCTGGTATTGCAGGTGTGTTCTCTGAAGCCTTGAACCAGATCTCAGTTACTGCACAGATATCGATGTTCTTCATTTTTAGGAGTGCCTTGAGAGAGTGCATTTTGAGGTTTAGACTTCTAGCATTGAGTAGCATTACCTTCAGATTTTGCATGCTTGTATCTGTTACAGTGGTGGTTTTGTCCTTTGAACCTTGCCTAAAAAAGGCACTATAGGGGTGGCAAGAGCTTTAGCCAGTAATCTGAATCCCAGGGATGACAGGTGCAGACCATCTCTGGCAAAGCATCGTGGTTTGTCGATCATGTCTTCCCAGGCAGACAGACACTTGATCCCCTTTGAATGACACCAGAAGCTTAGCCAACTGTTGAAGTCAATCATTTTGTCTTTATACTGTGGTATCATTCTGGGCAAAGGCAGGATGCTACTCAGGGCTAGGGTCATACCTGCCTGGGCCACATGATCTGAGAGCACTTCCATGTCTCTTTTCATGTAGTCCAGGGAGGTACATCTCAAGTCATATTTAAACTATGCAGTGTTAGGCATCCAAGGTGCAGAGCCGAAACAACAAATTTTGTCCTTGCTAAATGAGGCTACTCAGGTGGCCAGACATAGTATAAAATACAGCTATGATGCTATTGTGGCCTCCTCCAGAGCAGCTACTACTGGCACAGTCATCTGTAGACTTGCATGGTACTGCAACCAGTTTTCAAGGCTAATTTCTTTGATTCCCCCAGACAGAAATCTTTTGTTTAGGCCACAGATAGACAGCTAGCCTTTTCAAAAACTTACAGGAACAAGGAAAACTATGAAAGACTGCAGACAAATCTTTTTTACCTCTGTAGCCAGATACCAGAGGAATTACCAAGCCAAGCCTATTTCATTTGTTAGAAGGGAACACAGACCTTTGCAGGCACACAAGAAGTCACCCAGGAAAAGATTTCCGGGAAAGGGACCCCAGATCTAGGAAGCCTCCCTTTCTCCACTGTGACTATCTTTCCAACCCCCCCCCCCTTCCTGGTCCCACCTTACCCCTCTCAAAAAGACTCACTCTCTCATTTCAAACTGGGAAAATATTGCCACAGACATGTTGTTACTTTCCTTCATTAAAAGGATTATGCTGTACCCTGGAAAGAACTTCCTTCTTTAAAAGGTATCTCACCTCCACCACACAATCATTTAAATCTTCTTCATCCCATCCTTTGGGAGCTACAGTTCCATGGCATGATTGAGCCAGTGACTCCACAGTTTGTGGGACAAGGATTTTATTCCAGACTGTTCCTGGTTCCAAGAAAAGAAGGGTAGTGGAGACCCATAGTGAAGCTCTTTTTGCTCAATACTTTCCCTGTGGTTCCCACTTTCAAAATGCTTTTCCTTCAGACCATCCTTCCCTTCATTCTCCCACATGCATTTCTAGTCTCCTTGGATCTAAAGGATGCCTATCTGCATAACCCCATACTCTTTTCTTGCAGGAAACTCCTGAGGTTCTACACTGTCTCATCTTATATTTGGTTTACTGATTTGTGTTTTGGGGCTTTCTATAGCCCCAGAGTATTTACAAAGTGTCTACCATCTGTTATAGCCTTTTGGAGCACTAAGTGAATTCAGATATTTCCCTACCTAGATGATATGCTTATCCAGGCCTCTTTACCTCAAATCCTTCTTCAGCACCTCCAGTTCACTCTCAACATCCTCATACAGTTGAGATTCACTGTCAGCTTCAAAAAACTTCCTTCCAGCTGACTCAGGAACTAGTTTTCTTGGGTTGCAGACTGGACATCATAAAGATGCAAGCCTTCTTGCCCCATAAAAAGGTGCAGAACCTCAGGATTTACTTCTATTCCCTAACCTCTCTCAAAGCCTGTTCATCCAGGGAGATTCTAAAATTCATGGCAGCAGCCATACCAATGCTTCCTTTAGCTGGAGAATATGAGATAGACTCAGTGGTACTTGAAAAATGCATCGGTCCCAACATTCTCACCCCCTGGACACACATATACCCTTCTTATCTTGTATCAAGAAGGAGATCTTATGATGGGTCACACAGTTTTCCCCCACCTCTGGAAACTGGGGCCTCTTCTAATATTCACAGGCAACACTACAGTCATGTGGTACATAAACAAGGAGGAACTAGGTCATACCTGCTATTCAGTTTGGCTCAGATTGCTTGAGAACCTAGCTACCCAGATGGGAGTGTCCCTTCCTGCAGTATACATTCGATTACAGGACAGCATCCTGGTAGACTCATTAAGGAGGTCCATTGAAGACCCACCACAAATGGACCCTCAACAAAAAGGTATTCCTAGACATAGTCCATAGGTGGGGAACACCACAAAGAGATGTATTTGCCTCAAAAAGCAACAAAGAGCTACCTCTCTTTTGCACAAAGACTCCTTGCCCCTTGGCATTCAGGACAGATGAACTCTCTTTTCAGTGGAGAGGGACATTTCTTTATGCCTTCCCTCCATTTCCTCTACTACCAAAAGTTTTACCAAAGATCCAAAAAGAAAAGCCAAAACTTATACTGCTGACTGCCTTTCAACCAAGGCAGCATTGGTTCCTCATTTTCTATCATTTACCCAGAGGCAATCACCATAATCTACCCCCACAAAGCGTACCTGATCACACAACAGAAGGGTTCACTGCTGCACCCCAGCCTATCGTCTCTCAATCTAAGCTTATGGATGATAGGATTTTGATTACTTCCAGACACCAATTTTCTGAGGACATGCTTCAGATTCTCCAGCAGTCAGGCATACCCCCTACGTGAAAATCCTACATAGCCAAATGGAAGAGATGTTCTATATGGTGTCATCAGGACCCCATAAAATCAGAGATTCCTCTTGACTTGTTATATATGTGTGTGATCCCATGAAAAGCTGCCATACTCCTCTATTAAAAGAGAAGGGGGCAATGAAATGAGGCATACTCCTCTATCAGAGCTCACCTCTCAGCCATTTCAGCCTGTATTCCCTTCAACCTGCCAGTAATATCCAGGCCAGAGGTCAAACAATTTCTAGAAGGGGTTTTACACTTAAACCCACTGAGGAAACCTGTGCTCCCACCATGGGATCCCAACTTTGTACTAGAAAAACTCACTCTACTAACATTTGAGCTGGCTGCTTATTCTAATATCAAAATATGTACCTGGAAATCTATTCTGTTGCTGGATCTCACTTCTGCTAGTATAATCGCAGAACTTCAGGCACCCATGGCTGTACACCTTTTATTTGTCACAAGTGCAGAGTGTCCCTGAAGATCAATCCCTCTTTCATGCCTAAAGTGGGAAACAAATGTCTCTCAACTAGGCCATCAATCTACCCACTTTCTTACCCAACCCACAGAATAGGGGTGAAAGACTCCTAAACACCCTGGATGTGTACAGACAGCTAAGATTTTACTTGGACCAGACTAAGTCTACTTGTAAGTCAGACCAACGGATTTGTCTCGTTCATGGACTCTAAACATTGTCAGCCAGTATCTAAACAAATCATTTAAAGCTGAATTTCTAAGTCCATTTATTTTTGTTACTCACAGCATGGCAAATCCTTGCCCTGCTTTCCACAGGCACACTCTACCAGACCAGTGAAGCATCTTCTGGTTCTTTTTACAAATCAGTAGATTCCAAAACAATCCTGGAAGCTAACTAGTCTTATGTGCACACCTTTACTAAACACTACAGAATAAATGCTTTTTCAAGGTCCAAGGCTGCCTTCGTTAGTTCAGTCCTTTCTAGATTCTTGAACAATTCTCACCATTCTCAGTCATCCTCCCTTCTGTTCCTTTAAGCTTTCTGAGTCACCCATCAGTTTGGAACACTGCAACAGTGCTTTAAGTCATGACATAGTACAGCTGTGTAAAAACTTACCATAACAGTAGATGTCTTACTGATCACTGTTGCAGTATTCTTTCCCACAATCCTTTCCCCTGTATGGCTTCTTCTTTTCTTCTCCTTTATACCTGCCTTGTCTGGCAGACCCTAGGAGTAAGAGGGCCATCTCACTTCCTGCTTTACCCCTCCTACATGACTATTCATCTCTCAGATGTCTTCAGGCTGCTGGTTTGGAGATAGCCTGGGGAGTTATCCTCATACATCCATTAATATACTCCTGTGCCTGTGAGCTGAGATCATATGCCAGACATATTCCCCAGGGATGGTTAAGGCTGTGGTACCCCAGCTAGACGTCAATGGTGAAAACCCATCTAGTTGAAATACTGCAATAGTGATCAGTAATGTCTTATACAACTGTACTTTCGGTCTACTTCCCAGCTGTGACAGTGGAGGAAGTTTTCCTGCCTGAAATTAAACGTCACCCTTCATTAATCCCAAGACAATGTAGTGCCGTAATTGAGTTATTCCTACTCTCCAAGTACAGTTACCTGTTTCAGTCATGTTAGGTTTTCCATCTTCCCCAATCTTCTTACTATGAAAATCATTGATCTTATCTAAATTACCTAGTTTTGCCATTGCCAATTGAAGACTGGAGCCTATGTTGAGTATTAAAGGTAATACCCCACTGTGCAAACAACTCCACAATGATGTTCAGACCAACTTATTGTCAGGGAATGTTTACTTTTTAAGTATTTCATGTATTTACACTGTTTAAGCTCTCATTTACTTTCTCAACATTCTTTATTTTAAAATATTTATATCAATCATAATTTTGTTTAATATACTAACAAGCACAGTTGTAGCTGAGAACTATATCACTGTATAAGCCCTTACAGATATTGGCATATTTGAGTTATACAAAGTTCCTGCAGCTGCTTGTTAATATAATTATATCATTGTTTTCTGGCCCTGAAGAAAATGGAGATAATGTCTACCTGGTGTTTGTACCCTACAACTGCTCTTCCTCTTTTCTTCTTCCATATATCCCAAGACTTCTTTCTTAAGGGATTCACCTGTATTACTCCTTACCACCCACTCTATGCACTCACCTTTTCTGTAAAATACCTTCAAGAGCCAATTTAGCCCCCCCCCCAATTTGCAGCCGCTGTTCACACCTACATACTTACTATTAATTTTTAATTTTATATCCTGATAGACTTTTCTTCATAATATTGTACATCCAGATTGTGTCTCTTTTTATTTTTCATTTTCAAAGAAAAATTAACACAGTTTTTTCAGTGTCCCTTTATAATCATCCTCTTAAATTCTCTAGCTACCTCATTTTGGACAATTTCTAGTGCCACAAAATATTTTTCTATAGGGCTCTGTAACTACAGTCAGCACTCCAACTATAGTCAGATCATTGTTTAGTAGATTGGAGACATGACCTACACATCTCTTTTTTTTTAAAAACAAGAAACATTGTTATTATATTATCTTGTATGACATTGGCCATGTTACATTTATATAAATGACAATAAACCATAGTGACACAATCTCAGTTGCAAACATTATACATTCCGAACCGTACGACACAAGTGTAGCTGCAAACATTATGCATCACTTTTAACATATCCCATCATTGTTAGTCAGCCATTATACAGCTCATTCAAATCCTGCCTTCTTTTAAACCTCATTCCTCCTCTGCATGTATTGATCCCACAATTCCCATTTTTTTCTATGTAATTTGTTCCTACCATTTTTAAAAGATCCAAGTTCCAGTTGTTTTAACTTTGTTACTATCTTCACTACTTCTAGTAGGATTGGTTTAGACTTTGATTTCCATTTTCTAGTAGCTGATTTTTTGGCAGCCATCATAATTAGACTCAGCAAGGCCTTACTATGTCTAGGCAGTTTTGAGTTTGTATCATAACTCAAAAAAATAATTTCCCCAGTCAATCCAACTTGCTCACACAGCATCTCTGACAGAGTAGTCTGCAGAGAATCTTTAAAGTCTACCAAATCATTGACTCATTACACTCCCAGAAAATATGTTCCCACTTATCTCTTTCTGCACCATCACACCTCCAACATTTGCTGTCTACCCAAGGAAAAATTATTTAAGTCTTCTTGGGGTATAAACATAACTATGTAAACACTTACAAAGATCCAGAATCTTCTAGATTTTGTTGCATATTTGAGAGACATACATGTATCTCCTCATTGTTTCTTTGTGAATTGCTTATCTAATCTCTCTTCCCAGTTCTTCCTAACCTCCTCTTATCGATTCTTATAGTTATCATGCAATATTTTATATGATCTACTAATTATTCCTTTCTTAATGGCAACTTCTGTTCTAGATGCTACCAAAAACTCTAGTAGTCCTGGGACCGCTCCTGTTTGGTATCTACTTCTCTGACGTACAGGCTAACACAGAAGGCCTTTGACTAAAGAAGTTTGCAGATGACTGCAAACTAGGAGCCATAGTCGAGTCCCCAAATGATGTGGACATCCTACAGAAGGGCCTCACTGAGACAGATGCCTGGTGTCAGAGCCATGGCCTCAAGCTCAATGCCAAAAAGTTCACTGTCATCCCCTTTGGTAAAAACGCTGTACCCATGAACTACCACATAGGCGTCGGTATACTTAAGGCCGAATGTGTGATAAGAGACCTTGGGACCCAGGTGGACAATAGTCTCTCCTTTGATAATCACATTGCCACAGTAGTCAGGAAATCCTTCTACATGGCACACCTCATCAAAAAAGTGTTCTCATCCAGGAAAAAAGAAGTCATTGCTCCCCTCTACTTGACACTCATTAGATCCATTATAGAGTACAATGCCCCTTTTGGAATGTACCTCACAAGACATCTGCAGCAGCTGGAAAGGCCACAAAAGTACCTCACAAAGAGGATTACTTGCCTCAAAAAGATGCCCTACACTGACCGTCTCAAAAAACTCCAGCTTTACTCCATAGCATATCGCCTACTCCGAGGTGATCTCTGCCTAACATATAAAGCTATGTCAAACCCAGAGCTGTTGGACATGCTACACCTAAAAAAATCCCAATCCCTCTGAGCTACATGCTCTAGGGACCTAAACCTTGTCACCACAATAAACAGGACATGCTGGAGGGATAGATTCCTGTCCCAGAGACTTCCCATGCTCTGGAACAAGCTACCCATCTATATCTAGCAAAGTTCCTCATTAGCACTCTTCAAGAAAAATCTTGATAAGTGGATGGGAAATGGGAAATACACCCTGGGTATCACTTCTGTGGCTCTGCCCAACGGGGGCACAGGAAAATAACTTTCTTGGGTGGCGTAAGTGAGGGAACCTTGTTGGCTAGGCTTACTTAGGTCCATGGGTCGATAGCCTAGTACTTACCTATGAACCTACGGTCTTTCATTTAGGACCCCCCCCCATTTCTTTCTCTTTGCCTATACGCTGATATCAATCCTTGATATGGAAGGCAATCTTTAGCCTGCAGTCCAAATAAGTTTTTTGGCATCTACCCATTCTATTACCTTTCCCTCTCTAGTTATTTGCTCCCAGTACCTTGGTTCTATTGCCAGTTTTCACCAATACATTCCCACCCCTCTTGCCTATTGTCTGTATCCCTAATTGCAGTCATCCTTATTGGCAGAATCTCCTTTCTCCATTCCCGTGTTAGCTTAGTTCTTGGCAGACCTTCTGCTACTTTATGAATGTAATATTCTGTATGATTATTGTTGTTCTCCTTAAAGGTCTGCATCCAAAATCCCAGCTTTCTACCTGTTACTTGAGCTTCCCCCCATTTCATCATCATCTCTTTCAACTTTGAATTATAGTTTTCTGTTTGTGCTATGTATAGGAGCCTTAATTGTGTTGCTCTGAAATTCCTCTTCTGCTCGGGTAATCCCAATTCTGTTCTATTGGAAGAATAAGCTTATCCCACTTGACTTCTGCTGTCTTCCCCTCCCACATAAAATCCTTCAGCTCTTTATTAATTGCAATCCACAATTTCTCCTCTGGTTGATAAGAATTGATTGATAAAAATATACCTGACTAGTGTATAAGACTAAAGGGACTAAAAACATTTTAACCGCTTGTATCATAGAATTTCTGAAATATTTGTAATACTTCTACAGAATCCCTAGTTATCTTCCTTGTAATAGGCTCCCTAAGCTTGGTGACAGCCCTTTTTACTTTCTATTGTCTGAATCATTGTGCTAAAAGTTTTTGTGCTCTAGATTTATTATCAAAATACAGTTGTTTAACAGCAGTCTTTCTAAATTCATGCATATTTTCAAGGTAGTCCTTTATTTTCTGTTTAGCATTCTGTAGTTGCTCCTCTTCATGTTCTGTGAGATTCCCCCCATTTTGCAATACTTTAATATTTGTCAGTCCCTCTAAATAATTTTTGTTACTTAACCTTATCTCCATTTCTTTTATTTCCACCCTAGTTTTTAATTCCATTTTAATTTTATCCTACTACCTAGCTATATTTTCAGAAGAAGTTTCTATCTTCTCTAATAGCTCCTGAATAATTTCCACTACCCACTCCTTAAATTCTTCTCTTTTCAACATATAGGTGGGAAAGCATCAGTGTCTCATTTTTATTTCATTACCCTGTGTTTTTATTTTAGTTATTATTGGCGCATGATCTGAAATAGTTATTAGATACATATCAAGACCTTCAATTAAATGCACATGTTCTTGTGAAATGTAAATTCTGTCTAGCCTAGCCCAAATTTTGCATCATGAGGAATAATGTCTAAATTCACTCTGAATTCATATTACTGAATTTACATCTTCCATGCCAAACATTTTCATACATTTCTTTAAAAATCTACCCTCTTTCATTATATTTCCCTTTCTGGGCCCTCCACACATCTTCACTGTTACAAATCAAATTCTAGCCCCACCTATAAGTAATATTCTTTGCTGAAGGCTGATTATTTTTTCCAGAATTTTCTTTAGCTCTATTATAGCAGTTTTTGGTGGAATATAAATACATACCAGTATAATCCTCCTCCTTGCCATTAGCCCCTTAATACTACAAATCTGCCATTATTGTCTTTTTTTCCTCATCTATTATTATTGGTGCTCCTCTTACAATTAATAATAATACTCATCTCTTCCTTTGCCGCAGGTATTCTGCTGAATATCCATCCTGAAAACCTTTCTTTATCAAATTCACATGTTCAGTTCTTTCCAAGTGAGTCTCCTGTAGCATCGCTACATGTGCTGTACATTTTTAATATAGTTCACTACTCTTTCTTTTTTTGGATTTATCTGTAAAACAATTAATGTTTAAAGAAATTATAGGAAGAATCATATTCTTGAGGGATTATTATTCCCACCTTTTATAAATAACATTTTTGTTAAGTGTCTAGTTCTAGCTTTTGTGTTACATGCATACACTGTTTGACAGTTAATCTTTTATACAACTGTTTCTTGTCATCTCCATTTGAGCCCATGTTACATCTTGTGGAACTTTTTGTTTTATTGAAACCCCTCAGATAAAAATACGCATGTACACCCCCAATATCCCCTAAAACCTACTAATGCAATAATAACACACAAAACTATTTACATCTTCAAATATTGAAGTTTTACCCCCTTAATAGGAATATAAGTTCCAAACTGACAGCCACACACACAGACTTGAGCTGAACAGAAATAAATCTTATCCATGCTAAGATGCATGGTAGAGCCTGTGATTCTAATACGTGTTGTCTGGTTTTGCCTTTTCTTTATACCTCTCCCAGCTGGGAAACACTTGAATACTTTCAGAAAACATTTTCTCCAAGCCATTTCTCTTTATCAGATTGTCTGCTAGTGACATGACAACCAGTTACAGGACTCTTTACTAGTAAAAAGACCTTATAATATTATATATTAATTTTCATTTACTTGCTTTCTGTCACAACTTGTTACTATATAAAGCTAACACAGTCATCCCCCTATACAAGAAAGAGAAAAAGCACACTAATATTTCTTTTGTCATGACCTTTTAACCAGATCCACCTTTTTAACATTGCAGTGACTACATTTCTCAAAACTAAACAAGGAGAAAAAGAGAAAAAGGGAGAAAGAAACAAAAAGAATAAACAGAAGCACCTATTTCTATTAGTATTCCCAATAACTGAAAAAAATACTTTATAACATGCAGAGAAAATCATGTACCTCTTAGGTAATACTGTTAAGAAAAAAAATGTTTTACTTACAGTTAACGTTCTCCCTCCTCCTCCCCTCTTGTGAGTATTTTTCCAAACATTAATGGCATGAACTAGGGCATATATTTTAGAGTCCCCTACAAGTTTAACAAAGTCCAAACAAGTCCAATATTTCCAGATTTTCTTGTTCTGTCCTGTTTTACAAATATAATTATTGCTTTATAACCCCACATTTATCAATTTCCAGATTACTGATTTTAATCTCCAAATGTTAATGACATGAATTAGAGCATATGCTTTAGAGTCCCCTACAAGTTTAACAATGCCCAAGAAAGTCCAACATTTCCAGATTATTTTGTTCTATTCCTGTTCATCTCCATCTCTCAAACCCTGCCTTTGCTTCATCTGTAGTGTATTCTTGATTCTTCTAGTCAACTTCTGTGCTTTTGTTCTCTCTCTCAATCATTTACCACTGAAACACAGGGAAAGGTTTCACTGGCACAGTGTCTCTGTGGTCTTTATTACCAGAAGAACAATAAGCAGAATCTCCTTCTGTTTCACCTTTTGTTGGGCAAACCTTTGTATTTATTCCTTAGCATGTACACCATTAAAAAATATTTTGTTCCTCCAGGGAATAAATATTTTGAGCTAACCCTATAAAGCAGTTTGAATCTCACCCATGCCTGCTTCTCGACATGTCCTATATAATGGAATAAATGTATTCCTCTTCCACCTGGTGTGCAATGAGTAGACATTCTCCATAAATACTCTGCTGTCTCCCACTTTTACTACTTTGTCCTTCTGCCACAGTTTTGTCAGAATCAACTCCTTCTGCTGATAAGATAGCATTTTTACTATTAAAGGTCTATGTTGTTTTGTCATAGCCAGGTTTGGAGCATACACAAGATATGCCCTTTCAATTAACAGTTTTTGCTGTGGAATTCCAGTCCAGTTGCTTATTTGTACTTTCATAAAATTAATACAGTCCGTTCCTTCCATCTTCTCTGGTACAGCAGAAAATCTAAGGTTTTCTCTACATGCTCTGTCCTTTAATTCTATTATTTTTTGAAACATCTCTTCTTGTGCAGTCTCATAGTCAGACAGCCTTTCCTTCATCTCATTCTTTGAGCTTTGCAGTTCTGTCATTCTGGCTGAATATTTGTTCAAAGCTTCTTCCGTTTTGTTCCAGCTTTTTATTGTCTGTATTGATATACTGACCTACACATCTCTAGAGTCTATTCACCTATAGATACAGCCCAAAATTTTATTGGCATTTGCAGCCACCTTTAAACATTCTGCCTTTGGTTGTTCATTCATGCATCTACAACCACATAAAGTACTTTCCTTAATCTGTTTGAGTGATTTTCCTAAAGTTTTTATATTGTTATGTGGTAATAATATCCAAAATATTTCATTGTGCATTTTTCTGCAATGAATCTTACTTGCCAGTTGGCTTCTTAAAAATCTTTCTAAGACTATTCCAATTTACCACACTTTCTTTAAACTTTTATTTATTGAAAAGAAATGAAGATAGCTGCACAGTGAGAAACAGGGTTGATTAGAGCTCTCCCCATGTGAAAACTGAGAAATTGTTTAAGAAGCCAGTAAAAGTTATCAATTTGGGTATAATTTGGTTACTAGCTAGTAATTATACTGTCTGGATGCAAGCAAGGAAGAGGTCTGGAGAAGCTAAGTGAAAATCAACGAGGAAATGAGAAGAAAAAGCTGTATCTGGGAAGAACTTTGCAGCTGTTCGGCAAACAGCAATTCGAGTTTCAGTTTTAGTATATGATATTTCTTTTAGTAATTTAGAAGACAAATTAATTGTATGCACTCACTGGTGTTTAAAATAAATGACAACTGATGGAATATATAAAGTCAAATGACAGAAGGCTGGAAAATTGGAAGTATCTATTCATTTGAACAAATAAAACTGCAGAAATCTGAGACTGAAATGAAAGAAAGTCTAGCTGAGCATGTGGTTTCTCAAAAAAAAAAAAAATTGTTTCAAAAGTTGTAGAGTTCGAGGACAGGGAACACATAGAAAACATTAGATACCAGAGAGCAGATGTGAGTTACTATATCTTTCTTTCCTCAGAATAATTTTTTTCCTGAAGAGATTAAAAAAAGAAATTTGGTCAACAAAGAGTGAGCCAGTAGGCTGAATGGACTCTGCTTCTCATTCGTCTGACGATAGCAGAAGTCATAAACAAGACTATGCCAGTGAAACAGTTTCCATTCTTTTAAAGGAAAATGCTTGATATATACAGGTTCATAGGTTGGTACTAGGCTATTGGCCCTAAGGCCTATGCAAGCCTAGCCATAACAATTCCCTGGAATTTTTTTCCCACAATATTTACTTCTCTGTGCCCCTGTCTAGCAGGGCAACTGACATGATCCCCGGGGTGAATTTCCTATCTTCCATCCAATCATCAAGGTTCCTTTTGAAGAGGGCCAATGAGGTGCTCTGCTTGATATGTATGGGCAGTCTATTCCAGAGTATGGGGAGTCTCTGGGTCAGGAACCTGTCCCTCCAGCATGTTTTGTTCATTGTGATGATAAGGTTTAGATCCCTGGAGTGTGTGGCTCTGAGGGATTGGGATTTCTTTAAGTGGAGCATGTCCAACAGCTCAGGGTTTGACATGGCCTTGTATGTTAAGCAGAGATCACCTCTGAGTAGACGATATGCCACAGAGTATAGCTGGAGTTTTTTTTAGACGGTCAGCATATGGCATCTGCTTTAAGCCTGTGATTCTTTTAGTGAGGTATTTCTGTGGCCTTTCCAGCTGTTGCAGATGTCTTGTGAGGTACATACCAAATGGGGCATTATACTCTATAATGGGTCTAATGAGGGATGAGTACAGTGGGACAATTACCTCCTTTTTTCTGGATGAAAAGCCCTTAGTGATGAGGTGTGCCATGTAGCAGGATTTCCTGACTGTTGTGGCGATGTGGGTTATCAAAAGTGAGACCACTGTCCACTTGTGTCCCTAAGTCTCTCATCACACTTTTGATGTTTAGTGTCCTGCCACCTATGTGGTAGTTCATGGGTACATGTTTTTTTCCAAAGGGGATGACTATACATTTCTTGGCATTAAGCTTGAGCCCATGGCTCTGGCACCAGGCATCTGTTTCTGTAAGGCCCTTTTGTAGAATATCCATATCATTTGGGTATTCAATAGTGGCTCCCAGTTTGCAGTCATCTGCAAACTTTGTTAGCCAGAGTCCCTTACTGTTGGTCTGTACTTCAGAGAAGTAGATGCCAAACAAGAGTGGTCCCAGGACTGAACCCTGAGGTACTGCACTTGTCACTTGTCTGGAGATGGATTTGGAGTCGGCTACCTTTACAGTCTGGGTTCTGTCAGTAAGCCAGTTGGCAACCCATCGAGTGACGTAGGGATTTATGCCCAGCTTAGTAAGTTTATCTATGATTCCAGAGTGGGGGATGGTGTCAAAGGCCTTGGCAAGGTCCAGATAGGCTGTGTGGACCTCCTTACCCTTGTCCACAGCTCTGGAGACTGATTTGAAGAAGTCAATCAGATTCAGGAGACATGATTGGCCCTTCACAAACCCAAACTGGGTGGGGTCCAGTGTGTGGAGGTTGCCAATGTCTTTGTTTATAAGTTCCATGATAATGCGGTCCATGCCCTTGCAGATCAGGCTTGTCAGACTGATGGGACAGTAGTTCCCAGGATCCAAGGTGGATCCTCCCTTGTGGAGCGGGATAACTGTAGCTGTGCACCACTCAGTGGGCACGAAGCCTGAGGTGAGGCTATGATTAAACATGACACTTAGGTGGGGTGCCAGTTCATTTTGTAGTTCATGTAGTACACAGCCTGGGATGTCATCTGGTCCCATGGATGCTGTATTCTTAGTTTTGGAGAGTGCTGTTTCTACCTGTGTGGCTGTGATTATCGGAATTTGGCAATCTTTTGATATTGAGATGGGCCCTTTAAGGGGTGAGAGGGGAGTGAAGTTGGCACTAAATCGATCTGCCAGGATATTGGCAACATCCTTGGGATCAGTATATTTAATGCCATTCTGTTGTAGCTCAGAGCAGATCTGAGCATTGCCATTTAGATTCTTGACATAACTATAGAATGCCTTGTGGTTGTCTTTGGAATCTTTGGCAATTTTATTTTTGTAACTAGCTTTTGAGGATTCTATGAGGGAACTCAGCTTCTTACTGAGGCTGGTTTGGGAGTTTTTTGCATCCTGGGATTTTCCTCTTTTCTGCAACAGTTTCTTCCTTCTGTTGTATAGTTTGTTTATAGCAGGGGACCACCAGATTGGCTTCCTTTTTTTGGAGAAAAGCATCTTGGTTCTATTTGGGATGGCACGATTCATGCACAAGTGGATGTGCTCGTATAGTGCCTTAGTGTAGGATTCTGCAGTCGAACTTCCAGATCCTGTGTGTGTGGGTGTTGTGAAGTTTGTCACTTCTGACTTCAGATATATATATATATATATATATATATATATATATATATATATATATATATATATACAGATATACAGAGAAAGGGAGAGAAGGCCTGAAGCTGACTAAAAGATTCAGCGGTACTTTGGACTTGAACCAGAGACAAGTGAGAGATTGAGATGATCAGAAAGACCAAAAACAATGTGAAATTAGTGAATAAATGGGATCTGTAAAGCATCACTACCATTAGATGATGTAGGTTAGACAAGTGAACTGTGGATTTGTAAGATGAAGAGGTAGAAAAAGACTGAAAGTTTAAGACTTTAAAGCACTTTATGCCCTTGGTGTTTAGAAAGACACTGAAGGGACTAAATAAGTAATTGTAAGTAGAAAGATTTTGTTTTTATTATTTATATAATAAACTTAATGGTGAAAAATCATGTTATAATGTAAAGTAGTTTTGTATAGTCTGTACTCAGAGGTATTTTAAATGTGAAGTGGGTAAGTTTTATCGATAACTGCTGTATATGCTCATGATATGAAAGAAAGAGAATTTATAATTGCAATGTGTCCAGGATTTACACTGTAACAAGATAAAAAAGGTTGGAGAAAAGCAAGTTAAAGTTAATATAATGGTATGATTTTGGGCTGAAGAGGGGAATGAAAATGTGTATTTGACCATATTACACATACAGTTAAAAGACAACAATTTCCCTGTTTTCCTAGAGGTGGATATCAGAGTAATGTCCTTAATTTAAGCTATAGACAAAGGGTTTTGTAAGAAAGTAGGCTTGAGTAACAAGGGAAAATGATGACAGGCATGAAAAGTTGTAGTTTTTTCTTGCATTTGCCAAGCATATTTTTTTCATTAGCTGAAGCAAGCAGCAAACACATGCAATCAAATAATGATGAGAGGCCTGACCATTGTGTTCCAAGTAAAAACTACAAGAGTTATTTCTTGCATTTGCAAAGTTGCTAGCTGTTTTTATTTGCAAATGCTTTTAGTTGGATATGATAAGTCTTCCTGTTCAAGCAAATAATCATTAAAGGTCTGAAGAGTGCATTCTGAGTGAAATGTATAAGGTACAATACAAAATATTTTTAAATGGGAACCTGCTAGCATTTCAGTGAAATAAATAAAGTTTGAAACTATGGGACGTGAGTAGTTATGCATGTAGTTACCTCTCTAGAAGCCTTAGTATTTTAATGCATTAAATATAACAGTGCATAATTTAGTTTATTTATTTAACAGTAGCTTGTACACTTTTTCCTTCAGGCTAAAAGTTAAAGTCTACTAGAAGCATAAAAGTTGCTTTTCACATCTGTAATGGGGAAAAAAGATAAGAAAATGACAGACAGCGATCTCAATAAGTAAGAACACAGGCTCTGATATGTGCTTTAACATGGTTAACACTAACTGTAGAGCAGGTAATGCCTGTAGGTGTAGCCATCAGTTTGGGGCAACTGCTTTTTTATCGAAGGGTAAACTTCCTTTCTGAAAAGTGTATATAGTTTTGTGTGTTTGTTCTGAATTAAAAAGGGTTGGGGTTTCAAATGTATTTTATTTTGTTTTGTTTCTTGAGTGTTTATTGAAGTAAAAAGTCTGAGGAAATGTGATATTATTTCAAATAGTGATGAGAAGCAGCAGCTACACAGACAATCATCCTACCAA
Source organism: Protopterus annectens (assembly GCF_019279795.1). NCBI lineage: Eukaryota > Metazoa > Chordata > Ceratodontiformes > Protopteridae > Protopterus > Protopterus annectens. The sequence continues at coordinate 1,840,771,726 of NC_056728.1, forward strand.
ACATTCATGTATGCATGTAAGCTCAAAGTTGGAAATGTATTCAAAAGAACTGTTATTATAATGTGTGTATATAATTGCTTTTATCATAAAGTCTGTTTTGTCAGTACAAGCATGGAATGCAAATGGCCTTGAAAGTATAGACAAAAAGCAACAAGTACTGAAGAAGTCTAGAGTGCAAATAGCAGTGTTACAGAAGAATGATTTGAATAGACATGAGCATGTCAATTTGACAAAGAAAAATTTTCAGGATAGGCATTCAGTCGAGTGTCAGGGAGAAAAGAAAAGATGAATAATACTGATTGTGTGAGGAGTACTAATGAAAGAAGAGGGGGAAGAAATATAATAATGGTAGATTTGTGTTAGTAAGGGGTTGTTGACAGGGGTGGAGGGTTATATTGGCATCCATTTTATACTCCACCTTAAACTAGTATTTTGGAGCTTAGGAAAATTTTGGAAGAAATAACAAGCTTTCAGCAGGGAATATTATTTATCAGTGGGGACTACAGCCTGATTTGCAATAGCAAGGATATAACAGGGAAACCTAGGAGGGCAAATAAAACAAAATATGGCATATTTCAGAAAAAAGTATATGAGAATATTTGGCATGGAAGATGTGAATTTAGTTGCAAGAGCTCAGACAGAATTTTCATATTATGCCCCAAGATACAACAAATTTGCTAGACTGGATAAAATTATATTTCATAGGAGCATGCGCATTTAACTGAAAGATCTGAGACCCAACTAATAGCTACATCAGATCATGCTCAATAAAAAGCAAAATACAGATGCTGGGCAATGATGTAAAAATTAGAAACTGGTGTTTTCCTTCTTATCTGTTAAAAAGAATAATTTAAGGGGGTAGGTAGTGGATATTATTTGAAAGTTATTAGAGAAGACAGAGGTTACTTCAGAAGAGATAGCTAGTGAGTGGGATAAAATGAAAATATAATGTAAAATATGAACAAATGAGAGACAGAGATATAGGAATGAAGTAATATGAATTATTTAGAAGTACTGACAAAGACTTAAAGTATTGCAGAAGAAGGGGAATCTCATAGAATAGGAAGAGGAGCGACTGCAGAGGCTAAATGAAAAACAAACAGAGTGGTTAATATGTATGAGTTTAGAAGGGTTGCATTTATGCAATTATCTTTGATAACTATTATGCAGTTTAAAAAACTTTTAGCACAATGACTTAGACTACAGAAAGTAGGAAGACTTGTGGGGACCCTATGACAAATTTAATAACTTGGGATCCTATTAAAATTGTAGAGATATTTTGGAAATGTTATGAAAATTTCTATAATGCACAGGAATGAAGAGATCAGGGAAAGGCATAAGTAGAAATACTTATGAAAGATTTGGTTATGTCAAAGTTAGAGGAAAATGGGGTTCAACAATTAATAATTAAGACAGGAAGAGATGAGATAAAAATGGTGATGTGAGATCAATAAATAGGGAAGTCTCCAGGAACATATAGTATTCCTGTGGAAATTTGGAAGTTAGGAGTGTTACAGTATAAAAGTCACTGGTGGCTGGCAATACATCAAGAATTAATAAAAGAATAAAAAAGTTGCAAAAAATGTATTGCCTGCTAAACGGGCCTCAGTCAAGACAGATTATAAATGTCTAGCACTTATATAAAAATTCTTCTATCAAAAGTACAACTACAAATATAAATGAACACCTAATTGATTGAAATTAGTTCCTCTAAAAGGTCAGACGTTAAGTCATTTATGAGAAGTAGCTTTCAGAAAGTCCACTGTTAGTCTTTTACTAGGATAAATTATCATGTAATTCCATTAGCTAATGATGAGCAGAATGGAGCAAAAGTCATACACTTACACATTACATTGAGCTGTAGCACTGCTGATATTTTGTTAAGAAAATATCATAAAATATGTGTTAATCTGTAATTTTCTATCAGAAACATTTTTAAACACATGAAAATATATAAGTATATATAAATAATATATATGAAGGACATAAACATATGTATTGCTTTTACTTTTATATACTGTAAATGTTAAGAACAGAAACACGTTATGTCTCACTTCTGTGAGTTGCCCAATATATGACAGGTTTCTGCAGAGTTACTGATCTCACATTAATCTCTACATCAGCTGTGTTACTGTTGTATTACTTTTGTATGCTGTACAAGAGTCTTCATTAATTCCTAGTTACTGTATAGACAGACAAATATCAAATGTAGGAATAATAATCTACTTACTTCCTCATCAAACAATATAATTGGAATGAGTAATTAATGTGATATTAAAGAAGAATGAATAAGAAGTGCTTATAACAGCAGTAGCTTATTTAAAAATAAAATGCTTCAGGCAGCATTTCTAAAGCTAGCTCTGTGAAACAGCAATCCTTAAAAGGATAAGCGCTAAATTCCATTTTTGTATTACAGACAGGACTATATCATCTAAAACTGTATAAAAGCAGAATTACTAAGCTTCAATCTTTGCCCATTGAGCCCATAGCCAGCATTAGGAACCCGCCGAACTGAGGCTGCGGGGAGCCCTGATTATCACCCTGCGTATGAGGGCCCCCACATGAAGCAGCCGTGGGTTTCTCTGTCTGCTCCACTCCTTGCTCGGTGCAACCTGGACATTCTCACAGCTGTATAACGTTGTTGCATGATTCCAGTTTTTTTTTTCTGAAAAACTTGCCTGTAAGCTGCATTCAGTCAGGTCTGCTTCAGTGAAGCAAGGAACCTGACTGGCTGCAGCAGTCAGGGAAGTAGGTTTTAGTTTCCTGATTGACTTTACTGTAATTGGTAGTCAGTTGGGTCATTTCTGTGGATTATCAACATGAGGCATACCACCCAGCTGCCCAGATTTTTGCTTCATATTTTTTTTGTTCATCATAAAACTTGTGGTTTTCTTACAAATCATTGAGTACTGAAGTCACTAAATAATGGCAAACATTTAAGTTTTAGACTTCATATCCTTCAGAAAATGTATGCTAAAATGCTAAAGCAAAGCCTGCTATTCTAACAAGTTTGTAAGTTTGCATGATGAATATTTAAAAAGTGTCATTATTTTTAAGCCTTTGTACCCCCATTATTTTTGGCTTTCTCCAGATTTTTCATGCTAAGCGGTTGAGAGGTATGGTGTGAGGACGGATGGAGGATTCAAGTTTTCCAAGAGTGATCATGGGACCAGCAGAGGAGCTGTATTTTTAACTGCCCTTCAATTTCTAAAAGATCTGAAAAACAGTCCTTTTAAGGGCAATTTAAAAGGGGTGAACTGGTCTGATCTGTGTGTAGGAGAAGCAAGCAGAGGATTAGTAGCAGCCTTCTATCAACTACAGAAAAGGTAAGTTGCTGGGTTTATGTTTAACTTTATTTTTTGTTCAGGGGGTGAGGAAACCTAGGGAGAGGACTGTATTACTTTTTTTGTGCAGAGTTCTTGTGGTTGATTTTTTTTTTTGGGGGGGGGGGTAAGGGTCTGTGGTTGTAACAGTTTTATTTTACCTTTGTCCAGAATTCTTCAGTAAGAGACTGAGGAAGGGAGGCTTGTCAGGCTTGTCTGTAATTAATGTCCAGATTTAATGTAGTTTTTTTAGCTGGCTTGCATAAGAATATTCATTAATGCATTTTGTTTTGTGTACATTTCTGCTAAAATATTGTTAGTGGGGGGACAGTGGCTCTGTGATTGCTGCAGAATGTACAGATATTTTAATGTATACCAATGCAAACCCTGTTCTGCTAGTATTGTTTTGTATATACTGGCAATGCTTACAACTATGCCTGATGCTACACCTTTGTTCTATGATAATTTTTGCTCTGTCCAGAATTATTGTGCTGAGAGGTTGGGAGGGGAGTTAGCGACTGTGAGAATGTTGCAGAATGTACAGCTGTTGTTTTAATGTATACTAATGCAAACTCTGTTATACTAGTATTGTGTATACCGGCAATGTTTGCAAATACCCCTGATGATATGCATTTCTTCTATGATAATTTATTTGCCTTGTCCAGAGTTATTGTGCTGAGAAGTTGGTAGGGGTGTTATGGGCTGTGAAAAGGTTGCACAATGTTCAGATGTTTGCCTGGTATTTGCCTCTTTTCATTAAAACATGTGGGGTTACACAAGGCATTTTACTGCAAAATCTGCTATTTCAGCATCTGTTCACTCATAAGCACATTGTTTTTTAATGTTACACCTTTGTCTTTTTATTTTGCTTTCACTTCATCCAGATTTATTGCACTGAGACAGTGGGGGTAGGTGGTTGGGGTTGTGAGAATTCTGCAGAATGTACTGTCTTAATGCATGCTAATGAAAACCCTGTTCTACTATTGAAGTTGATCATAGCACAGTTTTAAACTATCCCTGATGTTACACCTTTGTTCTGCAGATTTTTTGGCTTTGTCTGGAATTGGTAAGCTGAGTGGTTAGGAGAAGGGTAGGATCTGTGAGAATGCTGCACAATGTTTAGATGTTTGACCTGTCTTTTCGGTCTGTTACTCATCAAAAATGTGGATTCACTCAATGCATGCTACTGGAAAAATCTGTTATTCTACCATCTTTATTAGTTTATAAGCACATTATTTTAAATCCCTACTGTTACATCCTTGTCTTGTTTTGTTTTGTTTTTTTAATTTTGTTTTTACCTCCTCTGGAATTGTGCTGAGACTTTATTTTTGGGGGGGGGGACTATGAGAGTTCTACAGAATGCATTGATCATTTTAATGAATGCTAATGCAAACCCTGTTATTCCAATATCTTCCTATGTTTATAACTCTCCTTGATGTTGCACCTTTATTCTGCAGTTACTTTCAGCTTTGGAATTATGCTGAGAGGTTAGGAGGTTGGTAGGGGCTGTGAAAATGTTGCACAATGTCCAGATGTTTGTTAATTTTGGTCTGTTCATCAAAAATGTGGGGGTCACACAATGCATGCTACTACAAAATCTTTATTTTAGCATCATTATTAGTTCATAAGCCCAGCATTTTAAATTCTTAATGTTCAGTCTTACTGTAGTGCTGCCTTCATCTTGTGTGGGTGTCTATGTCCTATGTGCGAGAGTCTGTGTAGCTGTCTGTCTTGTGTCTCTGTCCTGTGTATGGGAGTCTGTGTGGGTGTTAATGTTCAGTCTTGCTGTAGAGCTGTCTCTATCATGTGTGGGTGTCTGTCCTGTGTGCAAGAGTCTGTCTGTCAGTCTTGGTGTGCCTCTGTCCTGTGTGAATGAGTCTGTGTGGGTGTCTCTCTTCAGTCTTGCTGTAGTGCTGTCTTTGTCTTGTGTGTCTGTGTCCTGTGTGTGGGAGTCAGTGTGGGTGTCTTTGTGTACCTCTGTGGGACTGGCAACCTTGATGCAGTACAGAGGATTGTCATAATGTAACAACATTAGAAACCATAAACCAAAAACCAAAATGCTGGCGTGTGCACTCCACAATAACCACGGCTCGAACAGGAAAAGATGTTTATTACAAATCCACAGGTCACAATTCCAAATGTCGATGTAAAATCAGTTAAGCGCTTTCATCTGCTTGCAATACAGACTTCCTCAGAACTAATCTGATATTTTTTAAAAACTCCATTTAAATAATTTCTTTGGCGCCAAAACTGTATGTAAAAACATGAAATTTAAAGAGACATAACCCCAACAATAATATTTCCCCCTACTCTTAAATGTCAACAGTAATTCATAAATAATTCATAAATACTATTTGATATACGTTGATCTATACAAAAATACAAAAGTACATCATATTATAAGAACATATGTAAAAAAAACATAAAATATAAGCTATGTCATAATAAGAAATGGTTTTATACTGATGTATTCATTTAAACCAGGGAACCTTGTTGCGTCAGTTATAATTTGCCATTTACTTTCTTTGCTAGCCAATAACGCTTTCCAGTTTCCTCCAAATGGTGAAACATCAACCTGATCTATTAAGGCAAACTTAAATTGATGTTTGTCTCCTTTGACAGAAAAATGTCTGTACAATGCATTATTTTTGTCCTTTACTTTTATCCCATATGTATGTTCATAGATCCGTCTCTTAAACTGTCTCTCTGTCTTTCCTATATAAAATGCAGGGCAGGCATTGCATGTGGCGATATAAACAACATGTGAAGTGTTGCAATTGCCCGCCCTGCATCTTATATATGTATTATTGATGTCTTCTAATACAATACTTTCTGCTTCGTTGATTACACTACATTGTTTACATCGCCCACATTTCTTAGTTCCTTGCACTTTCTTTTTATTGCCTAACTGTTTTGACACCTTTTCAAGCAACTTTTTGATATTGGGTCCAGTCTTAAATACAAATCTGGGTTGACTACCTAAAATAGAAGCTGTATCATCATTAACCATAATTAAATTCCAATGCTGCTTGACAATATTCATAATATAATTAACATAAGGTGAATACATCAAAACACACACTCGATTAGTGTTACTATTAGATAGAGACTGAACTTTTCTAACATTCACAGGGTTCTTACCTAATAAGGGGGTATACTTATTCCCCCATTCCCGTCTAACATATTCTAATGTATCAGTCAATAATTTAAAAGGATAACCTCTAATGCTAAACATAGACATCAATAATTCAAGTTCTTGATCCAGAATATCTCTAGTGGAAGACATTTGAGTGGCCCTAATACACTGGCCCTTAAAAACATTTTTAAAAATGTATAATGGGTGATTACTGTTAAATTCAATATAATCATTAGAAAATGTCTCTTTCCTATATATTTGTGAGACAAAACCTTTCTCTGAATGACCAATGAATGTGTCTAAATATGCAATACCACTGTCACTAATATTGTAAGTGAATTTTAAAAACTCAGTGGTACTATTAATATAGTCAATGAATAATAGAATATCGTCCTTTTGACCATTCCATAAGAGAAACAAATCATCTAAATATATGGTGTAATAGACTATGCGACTATAATAATCGCAGGTAAAAAGAAATTCTGTCTCCCATTGTAACATGACAAGACTGGCGAAAATGGGAGCACAAGATGCTCCCATAGCAACACTCTTTTCTGCCTGAAGAATTCACCTTCAAATTGAATATAATTGTGATCTAACACCAATCCCATCATGTCTGTGATCAGACATATCCGGCCCCATTCCATAACAGAAAATTTTCTTAAACTATTACTAAAAAATTCCAAACCTATATCTCTTGGGATACAAGAAAATAAGTCAACCACATCTATGGTGACAAAAAATAATTGTTTGTTCCATACATCGGACGTAAGATGGCCTAAAAATGTCCATGAATCCTTAATAAGGTGTGGAATGTTATCATAGACAGGTTTAACCCATCTGTCTATGGCCACCCCAATTGGATAGGTCTTTGATCTACTTCCCGAGACAATTGGTCTGAAAGGGGAGTTTGTTAAACTTTTGTGTACTTTGGGAATGCCTATGATGTTGGCCAACTTGGGCATCTCAACCTTTAAATAATTGTATGTGTCACTCGTAATTCTATGATCAATGTAATATTCTTCTATCGCTAAATCTATTTTCTTATAACCTATGTTGATTTCATTTAATGACACTACCTCATAGTTCCCCGTTAAATATAAAATGTTGTGTATTTGATTATTGTAATCCATTGTATTATATAACACTATCCCACCCCCCTTGTCCGGTTTCATAATTCTTAATTGGTTATTTGTCATAAAAGAATTTAAACATTTGCGTTCGTCCACAGATAAATTGTCATTAATAACGTTATCAAATTTGCGCTCTCTCTTTCGGGTTGAATTCCAACTATAAATATCTTGACACACCATCTTTTCAAAATTCAAAACTTGAATATTAGAGTTGGGTATAAATGTACTCTTCTTCTTAAGATCTTTTTAAATAATTTTTCTTGTTTAAATTGCATAGCTAAATTAAGTCTCCTACAATATAATTTAACTTCTGTGATGGTGTCAACTAAATTGAATCCTACTGAAGGAATAAATTTCATTCCTTTACTAAATAACGTAAAGAATTCTTTAGTAATTTCCATTCCAGTATAATTGAATACATTGAACCCTTTGTAAGATTGAATGACATTTTCTGTATATATATCGTTAATGTTTTCACCATGCCTACCATATTCTTCCTTGGACGATGTAATATCTTCTTCTTCTATTCTTGATCGATTGCCTATTGATTGACTTATTTCCAGTGTTATTGTCTCCCCCTTCTGTTCCAATTTGTCATTTGATGTTTTGGGGCTGGATAGTATCTGCCTCCCTGAAAATTAGTGTCCTTGTCCATAAGTCCTACCATATTTCTATTATTTCTGCCTGTATCTAACCTAGATCTGTCTTGTGGCCAGATATAGGCCCTCTTTTCATTATATTGCTCAATGTCTCTCTCTATTTTCCTACTCTTTCTATTAAAAATAGTTTTGGCCTTATTTTCCACTATATAAAACTGTTTCTCATATAATTCTTTCCACTGTAAGAACGATGAGTCATTCACTATTTCTTGATTTAATTTCTCCACTTCACATACATAAGTTGATAATTTTTCATCATTTAATTTAATAAGCATTTTCATGTAACTAATACCAAAACTGTCAAACAGTTTATCAAATTCATTCATATTTCCCACACTATATTCAACACTCATAGGTAATTTAAAAAACCTAAGACCCTTAGGTACAATTTCTAATAAAATACATTTGCTTAAATAAGCATTGTCAATCTTAATACTTTTTATATTTAATAATTTCTTGCCTAACAAATAAATATAATCTTTAATTGAATCCTGTAGTAAATCTTTACCATGACTGTAAAACCTTGCTCTGTTTAAAACATTCCCTTGTTCAGTATTATTGACAAATTCATAATCATCAGTTAAAAATTGATCAAGACAGTCCCGTCCATTAATGCTTCTCGCTCTATTTGTACACTTGTTTTTAAAAACATTTTGTCTGTGTTCATTGCCAGAAAAGGGGCTTGAAAAATTATTGCCAACCACAGTACCTTTTGTATTATCAGTCTGAGTCCGCGTCACCGTAGAATATGTTTTCACTGGTATTGCACGTTTAGGACGGGCCCCTAGTCGTTCCGTTTCATCTCAATTGTGAAATAAACTAAAATCAAAAGTGAAGTCATTGTCAGACGTATGACTCACATTGATTTTTCGATTAGTTGTTAAACACGTCTCCTGCAACGACAACTCTCTGTCATCCATAGCACACACTTGCCCGTTAGGGATGTCCATCTGTGTGCTATTGTCTATACACACAGGATTACATAAAACTTTCTTTGAAGAATGACAATCCAATTCACCACAACCGCCGAATTTGGGTGGTGACAGCGTTCGCTCGACAAATTTGATAAGTCTGGATACCTCCGTTCTTAAACTAGATACTTCCTGATGCAGTTTGAAAATTTCATCCCTATTTGATAAAGCCTGTGTTTCATTGTTGTTGCCTTCCATACCATATTTTATGTTTTTTTTACATATGTTCTTATAATATGATGTACTTTTGTATTTTTGTATAGATCAACGTATATCAAATAGTATTTATGAAGTATTTATGAATTACTGTTGACATTTAAGAGTAGGGGGAAATATTATTGTTGGGGTTATGCCTCTTTAAATTTCATGTTTTTACATACAGTTTTGGAGCCAAAGAAATTATTTAAATGGCGTTTTTAAAAAATATCAGATTAGTTCTGAGGAAGTCTGTATTGCAAGCAGATGAAAGCGCTTAACTGATTTTACATCGACATTTGGAATTGTGACCCGTGGATTTGTAATAAACATCTTTTCCTGTTCGAGCCGTGGTTATTGTGGAGTGCACACGCCAGCATTTTGGTTTTTGGTTTATGGTTTCTAGTGTTGCCAATGTAACAACATTGCTACTAAATGCCAGTCAGTGTGTGTGTGTGTGTGTGTGTGTGTGTACATTTGTGAGTGGCTACCTTGCTGTGATACAGGGGCTTGTCATAATGTAACACTGGTACTAAATGTCAGTCAGTGTGTGTACCTCTGTGTGTGGCTACCTTGCTGTGATACGAGGCTTGTCATAATGTAACATTGGTACTAAATTTTATTTATTTAATATTTGTTGACTGGGAAAGTCTGACTAGGACAGAGCCTATTTTCAGCAGAGGCCTGGGGAGAAATGCTGCAGATGCATGTCTTTGGAATGTGGGAGGAAACCAGAGTACCTAGAGGACATCCACACAAATGCATGGAGGACATGCAAACTCCATACAGAAGGCATCCCAGCTGAGAATCAAACCAGAGGGGTCTACTTCACGTTGTTGTAAGCTGACAATATCGAGTCTAATATTGTCGGCATGACAATATCGAAAGTGAAGAACATCGTGCAAGTAAACAGAAATCTCTGCAAGGGGAGATTTCCATTTACCTCAATGTAGTGCAGTCTCAGAGTTGGTATATTTAAGTAGGGGGGTGTGGGGGGTGCAGGGGGCTTGCCCCCCTGCCTATGCCATTTATTTATTTTTTTTTAATTTGTTTTTTTTTTTTACGTTATTTGATGTTTTACTTAATCGAGCAATAAAATTCGACCTTTATTGATTCGATTAAGTAAACTTTCGATAACATTATATAGATGCAACCTGAGAACCTCTTGCTGCAGGGTGACAACATTAACCGCTGTACCACTGCACAGTCCCAGTCAGTGTGTGTGTGTGTGTATACCATTGTGAGTGGCTACCTTGCTAGTGTACAGGGGCTTGCTATAATGTAACATTGGTACTAAATGCCAGTCAGTGTGTACCTTGACATTTCAAGTCTTTTCAATGGTCTGAATGTAGTAACACTATACAGTGATTGTTAAATGGTACTACATGAGCTTGATAGGAAAGGGGGCATGATGACAATGTGGTTACACTTTTTTATATTCTCCTAGGTAGGGTCCTCCACTTGGAACTTGCTGGGGACCCTCAAAATGTTAACACCGGCCCAGGTTGAGTCTAACCTAATAAACTACATTGAGTCTGTAATGTTTGCATATTTACTATTTAAACACTTTTTTTCTTCATAGATTTAGTTCTGATTCATTTTCAAGGAAGGAAGAAAGAGATATGGATCTGAAAAGTTTTGTTAAACAGTAGTTTAAAAGGTGTGTGTGTGTGTGTGGGGGGGTATGATAATCTTTTTAATCATATTTATTAACTTATCACCCGCGATGGTGCAGCGGTAGTGTTGTTGCCTCACAGCAAGAGGTTCTCCTGTTCGATTCTTGGCTGGAGTGAGGGGAGTGCCTTCTGTGTGGAGTCTGCATGTCCTCCCCGCGGTTGGGTGGGCGTTCAAAAGACATGCGTAAATGGGCGTGCCTTCGTTGAAGGTTGAACGTTGAGCTGGCACCTCGGCATTCGTGAAAATCTACCGACAATCATTAGCGGACCAGAGTTCCGCTGTGGTGACCCCTAACCGGGAAAAGCCGAAAGACAACAACAACAACATAGGATATATGCGCCTATATAGCAAAAAGCCATATTAACATTTTTTTTCCATTTTCAAGCATTATACATTACATACATATTTTCTTTCGTTTTAGCAGTTATCATTTACTCCATTACATAAGTAGTTCAATTCATGCTTTCTCTTAAACCTCACCCCTCCTGAACATTATTCTGCATGTATTGTTCTCATGCACTCAGTATATTTATATGTAATTTACCCCTTCCATTTTATAAAGATTGTAACCTCCAGATCTTTTTTCTCCTTTAGAGTTTTCACTGTTTCACTTATCTCCCTTTCCTGGTAATTTCTTTTCTGACAGCAAATATTAAACTTAGTAAGGCATTACTTTGTCTAGGCAGTTCACATTCTATCACCCAGCCATTTCTCCCACAACCTTTCTGACAAAGTACTCTGTAGGGAATTTTTACAATATTCCAATTCATTACACTCCCAAAAGACATGTTCCTACACTGCCTTTCCTGTCACAAACCAAACATTTGCTCTTTACAGAAGAAAAATTCTCTTACGTCTGCTTGGGGTATAAAGGTAAGTTCTAGCATCTTGGAATATAGCTGTGGTGGCTGTATCACCCAGGTAGGATAAAGGACCTCCAGATTGGGTTTCATATAGAGACATTTCAAATTTAAACCATGATTATAATGTGTTTATGGCTACTGGCTAAGAGAATGTCAGACATGTTACCAGAGTTGACAGATACACATCAATGTGGTTTTCTGGAGAGAAAGCAAACACTTGACAATATTAATAGAACAATGATGATCCATATGTAAGCAGAGTGTAAGAAAACACTACTTGTTGGTAGGTTTTTATTTTTATTTTATTTTATTATTATTTAACATTTGTTTACTGGGAAAGTCCAACTTGGAACAAAGACAATTTTGAGAGGAGGCCCAGGAAGAAACACTCCAGATGCATGTCCTTGTAACATGGGAAGAAACCGGAGCACCTGGCGGAAACCCACACAAACTCAGGGGGGACATGCAGACTCCACACAGAAAGCACTCCAGCTGAGAATTGATATAAAGAAAGCATTCAGGGGAGTCACCTAGGATTTTATGAGTAGGGCAATGGTAGCCTTTGTATGCATAACAAAGTAATAGGATTAATAAGGAGGATATATGAAGAGTTAAATGTAATAACTGAAGTGGGAGGGTTACTCTCTGATAAGTTGTGTTTGAAGAGAGAAACCAGGCAGGGATGTCCTCTTTCTCCACTATTATTTGCTTTATATTTAATGCCAATGACAAAGAAAACAAGGAATTCACAAATTCAAGGATATAACTGGTATGGTACTCAAGAAAAGTTATCTTTATTTGCAGGTGATACAGTTTTGCACTATGTAAAGCCAGGAAAGGGACATTCCAATGCTGTGGAATATTCTGAGACAGTTTCAAGTCTTTTCAGGATACAAAATAAATGAGGATAACACAAAGGCTAAAGCAATAAGTTATGTACCCACCCATGAATTTGTTCAGCAATACCATTACTTCTGGGGACATGTTTAGATGTATAGATTAAAAACATATATATGTTGTAGATGTTAAACATAATCAGGAAAAAATAAACAAAAAGATAATACACAAAATGATAAATTGGATATGGATACGAAGTCAGAGGCAGTGAATATGCTTTTAGTCCCCTTAGTCTTATATACAGGCCAGACATACTTTTATTAAGTGCAGGAGAAGATGTGGGTGATAATAAATAGCTGAATTAATTTATTTGTGAGAGAATGAGGGCAAGAATTATGGGATAAGACATAAAGAAAGAATAAGACTTTGGATGCAAGTCTTTAAGAAAAATAGGAACAGCCATGCATAATATATCTGTAAAGTAGTAGAAAGTATTCTAAGAACTAAGCCGGGGTAGGGAAGTAGAAAGGATATTTTCCCAATAGGTTTATCTGGATGTGTTGATATAGGAAATAGGCAAAAGGGGATGGAATTTACAGGAACCAAGATAATGGGAGCAAATAACTGTGGATGGAAGGATGACAAAGTGGGAAGAGTAGAAATTTTGACTGCTGGTTAAGAACTGCCTTCCCTATCAGGGATTGACAGCAGAGTATTGGCAAAGAAAAAGGGAGAGTGGAGTGCTAAGTTTAAGATCAGCGCTGGTAGAGATTTTAGTGGAGCCTAGAACAAAAGCTCCAACTAAAAAAGATAATTAATAGGACATATAAAATATTGCATAATACCTATAAGAATCAATCGTAGGAGGCTGAAAAGACTGAGAAAACAGAGAAGAAAGGCTAATGGGAAGAAACCTGTAAAAGTCCCAAGAATGCAAAGTCCATGAGTTTTGTGATTTTTGCATGGATGTGTTTGCGTAGATATTTTTATACCCCGAGTAGACTTCAGAGGATTTTTTCTCAGCTAGATAGCAAATGCTATAGGTGTAACGGGGAAGAGAGAAATGACTGGGAACATGTTTTGGGAATGTAAAACACTAGCAGAGTTTAAGAACTCCCCACAACAGTATTTTTTTCAGAAACTCTAAGATGATAAATGGTTATAGCTAAAGAAATTATTCTTTTGAGCTGGAATATTGGATATGAATTGCCTAGACATAGTAAGACCTTAATAACAATAATGTTATTGGCTGCCAAAAAAGCAATCACAACACAATTGAAGTCAAAATCTAAAACAACTGTTACTGAAGTACTGAATATTGTAAATGAAATAAAACAGTCAGTGGGATGTTTAGAAGTGGGATGGAACAAATTTAATAAAAAATAGATGACATTTCTGGGAACAATATATACAGAACAAGCAACTTGTGTAATGTTGGAGTGAATAAAAAATATTAAATAATTATCTATACTGCATGACAATAATGATGGACACAATTATATATTTTTTTCATTAACGTATGCGTACTCATGTTGCTGATTTAATAAAGATGATTAAAAAATCTCACATACTACCTGTAGTTAGTGATCACCAAAGTGTGAGATCCTATATTGTACAAGAAGATATGCAGTTGTACAAGAGGAAATCACAGACATTTGGTGGAACTATTAAATCAGGACTACTTGCTTAGGAATCAGATGGACTGATCTGATCCAGAGCTGCCAGACACAGTGCCTGAAATGCCAGTGAAATTGATCTTAGGTGAGGACAGAACTAAGATTTACTTTCCGGTACTGTCAACAGTCCATCCTAAGAAGTTTCATCTTCCACTTATGCTACAAAAAGTGATTACTTAACCCAAAGCAATGGCTAGTATGCCAGATAATCATACCTCTCAACCTCTTACAGCCAGAAATCTAGACAAAGCCATAAATAAAAGTGGGATAAATGCCCAAAAATAGGGACAATTTTTAACTATTGCTCTTACACACAGAAATATGATTGAATAACAGGCTTTGCGTTAGCATGAATTTTCTGAAGAGTATGACGTCTAAAACTGAAATGATTTTCACTATTTTCTAACACCAGTCTTTAATGATTTACCTCTAACTTGCCAAACCCCCCACAATTTTATAAAAAACAGACCAAAAATATGAGGCAAAAATCTGGACATTCTGTGAAAATCTGTACGGTTGAGAGGTATACAGATAATTGTTTAAAAGCAACTCAGTTATTGAAAAAGCACACAATATTTATAGCTAGAACTGAATTTTACGTTCTTTATGGATTATTGTTAAGGATGTGTACTGTGTCGTGGCTCACAAGCATAAACTTCATTCATTTATTGATTCCTTTATTACTACTTAATGCAATTCAGGGTCATGGGGGAGCCACAGCTTTTCCCAGTACTCAACAGAAGCAATACAAAGAAACATCACAAACACTACGCAAAGCAGTGCAGGCTGCCAGTGCATGCGCACACAGACATTTTCTCTCTTTCAGCATGCCCACAAGAGAATGGAAATTCACCTTTGGCACTTCTTTAGCATGTGGGAGGAAACAGGAGCACCTAGTGAAAACCACTGATGTGAACAGAGAGAGGAAGTGCAGCGTTTGCACAGAAGGCTCACCAGCTGAGAATCAAACTTGGAAACCAAGAACTGTGGGACTGCCATGATGGCCACTAAAACACTGTGCTATCCCCAATAATTTTTTTTTACAGTTTAATGTAAACTGATTCATATGTTTTTAAAGGGTAAGTATTTTCTTTCTTTAATAAAAGTAGTATGTAACATAAGTTTAAGGAAGCAGAGTAACTTAACTATCTAAGTCGTGTTTGGGTGGAGCTTGGCCCTTCTGAGTAACGTAATGAAGTAAATCTCTCTGTCCTGTGTATTTTTAATATACATTTGTTAACCAAACAAGCCCACTGCACACAAATGTCCCATCTCAGAGGCAACCCAGGAGTACTGTCTGGTAAAGTGACTTCCTCAGAATCACACAGTGGGAAAATGAGGGTGGAAGGAATAAATCCCTATACTCTGAGCTACAAGACGCAGCTCTTTAACAGCTTGGAGCCTTAATCTAATGTACTAACTGCCAAACAGAATTCTAAGGCCTTATGCCTACCCTTCTGTTCTACACACCATCTTTTTCAGGAATGTTGGAAAGTGCAGTCGTGTTAGGAACTTTCCACAATGTAGATGTTCAATTCACTGGTGCAATAAAGATTAACACTTGTGACTTCAACCATAGAAGAACCAACTTCTATAACTTTTCACCTTTCCCTGTTTTGATCAGACAAATATCTTCCCACCTGGAAGTCAGTATACCTGTAGTATGAGGGACATTTGCTCACACTATCTTTAGTTCCTCCTTGCCCTTACCAGCTCCAGGAGTCTGTGCTGAGACCACGGTGTGAGGTGTTTAGGTATCACATGTGAACCTCTTAACTGTCCAGATTTTTGCACAATGTCCAGAATTTTGTCCTGTTAAAATTATGGTTTTCTGGCAAATCATTGGCATGCCATTGAGGACTGAAGTCAGAAAATAATGACAGACATTTGAGTTTCAAACGTCATGCTCTTTAGAAAATTCATGCTAATGTAAAACTTATTAATGTGAGAGTGTTCAATCTCGCCATTTGTTCTTACACACAGGTTCGGAGCCGATCCTCGGCTCCGAGTCGGCCGCATAGCAAAGCTCTGCATCTTAGAAGCTCGAGACCAGGCTATATCCCACAATCCTCCCTGCCATTACTCAGATCTAGTTTGCCGCTGCAACGGGTCACATCGTTCAGAGAGCTCGGACCAGAGAAAACTGTTATTAGACAGATAAGATAGTCTTTTTTTGTCAGAAGTTCTTATAGTTCTATAGTTCTATAGTTATTGATAATTTAGTTTCTGATACTATAGTGTGTGTGTGTGTAGTGTAGTTAGTTTTTTATAGGTTTCCCTTTGGGGCCTACCCTTCTATAACCTATAGCTATATTTTTTTTCCCTTAATTATAGCTAGTGTTAAGTTCTCTCTTTTTTTACAGTGAAATTGCTTATTATGTCTGAAAAAGCCAAGTCTGGTTTTAAAAGGTGTCAGTGTGGGCAGAAAATGTCCATCACTGACAACCACACTTCCTGCGTCTACTGTCTTGGCCCTCTCCACTTGCAAGAGGATTGCTCTATTTGCCATTCCTTCAGTGGGAGGGTCATGACAGATAGACGCAGGAAACTTATAGACAGGGGACTTCTTAAGCCTGCTTTCCAGGAGGCCTTGGACAAGTCTGACCAGGCTTCTAAGTCCTCGAAGGGGTCGAAGATGTCGGAGCCCATGTCATCGGCTCCGAGTACATCTTCTAAAGTTCGTTCACCGGTTCCACAGACTTCGGGGCCGAGCATCGAACGTTTATCTCTCACTGAGCCCCAGGCTTGGAACCGGTGTCGGAACTACCGCCACCTTCCATTCTTTGGTCGGTGCCATCTTCGGCCCCTTCGACCCGATCTTCCAGACCATTATCCGATACTGATGTGGATCGTGTCGTGCAGAAACTTATGGAGGACATGGCCCTTTCCAAATTGATTGCAGTTTCCTCCCAATTGGTGTCGAAACTAGAAGGCCTTCCCTTATCTCCAACAGGTCCTCCTTCGAGACCCATCCAGTCTTCGGAGCTGGAAGAGGATGAGCCGATGATAGTGGAGCCCTCAGTGCCAAAACCGTCCATTGCACGATCGACACCATTTACCTCGACTCCATCGGAACCTATAGGTGAGTCGCGGAGTCAACGATCTCTCCTTGGTTCTGGGACCGAGAGTCGTACCGACCTTTCGGTGCCGAATCTCCCTCTCGGGGCCTCGGCACAGATTGGCTCGGCTCTGTCCTCGGGGTCGAGACCCATGGGCCCCATGTCTGGGATTCTTCCATGTTCTTCGGAACCGGGGGAGTCCTCGACCCGAGGTTCAGGGGGTTTTGACCTTATGAGGAAGGTTTTGCCTACACAGACAACCACTTCATCGGACGCGTCTTCTCCCTCCTTTAAGGAGCCGCTCTCTGTTTCTGTTCCCACGACACATCCAAAGCGTGGAGCACCATTGTCTCAGCCATCCCAGAGGTGCCCCTGTTCCTCGGAGGCCTCACTGGAATCCCCCTCCGATGAGGTTCCGAGGAAAAGATTGTGCAAGAGGAGGCACTTAGATTCCCCACAGGAATCTCTAACTTCTGACACTGACTTGGATGAGTCAGAGGGGTCCCCAAAATCCCCCTCCGAGGATGTCTCATTTGCGGACATCTTGGAGATATTAAAACAGAGGGGTGATTGGCAGTCCCTAGCCCCCACTGAGGACGAGTCGGTGTTGCTGAAGGCTTTTGGTGCTCAACCTTCTACCTCCTGGGTTACTCCGCCCTTCGATGAGTTAATGGATTTGATTGCTCGAAGGGCATGGGAGACACTGGACACAGTGGAACCGGTCCCTGGAAAACCAAGCAAATTTATTACCGCTCCCCAGGACAAGACTTATCTAACCAAAGGAGTACCGGTTGACGCTATGGTGGTGGCGGCTGCAGCCACTAAAAAGGAGATGTCGGAGTCTTCCTCTTCTGTTCATCCTCCTAATAAGGATTCTAGGACTATGGACAGATATCACGGGAAGCGTTTTTAGTTCAGCGACTTTTTCCATGCGTTCGCTAAACTATTTGACACATTTTACACGTCTACAGAGGGATCTCATCAAGGAGCTGGGAGATACCCTCCAGGGTAACACAGATGCTGCTGTTTCAGATAAGGTAACAGCACAGCTTAACACCCTTACCTCCGTAGTGAACTCATCCATGAGGCTCATCTCGTATGCGGCTGAAGGGTCGAGTAGGGCCCCAGCTTCAGCGATTGCTCTACGAAGACAATCCTGGATGTGGCTGTGCTCATTTGCGGAAGCCTTCAAGTCCTTCGCCAACGCCCCCTTTGATGGTGCCACTCTTTTTGGGCCCAAAGTGAAAGAGACATTAACTCAGTGTGAGCAAGAAGGAAAGAATCTGTCTGCTGTCGGAGTCCGTTTTTCCGTTCCATCTAGACCGTACCCCAAAGGGCAACGAGGCGGAAAAATGTGGTTCCGTAGAACTCAGGGATCTTTCCAGGTCACACAGAGTGAACCCCCCCCCAGAGGCAGAGGGGGGGGCAGACATGGAAGACGTCGCCCCGGCGGCAGAGGGGGTCCGCAGAACCAAGGCGATAGGGATCCTATCCCTGGTAAGCCTTTCCAGCACTCCTGAATGGGGGCCCGACTGTCCTGCTCTGGAGGCAGTCAGGGGTCACTTGGCTTTATACCCACAGGCCTGGCTAACTCTCACCTCAGACTCCTGGGTAAAAAGCATTGTAACCAGAGGATACAAAATCCCCTTTATGTCAACTCCACCCCAACAAAGAAGGTCTCCAGATGTGCCACCCCGTCTGCGAGGCCCAGCAGCAATAGAAATTTCAAAGCTGCTCAAAAAAAGAGTCATTCAGCCAGTCCCGGCGGACCAAAAAGGATCCGGAACTTACTCAAGGTTCTTTTTAGTTCCAAAAAAGACAGGGGACTGGAGACCCATTTTGGATCTCAGCAATCTCAATACCTTCGTGAAGAAGGAAAAGTTCCGGATGGTCACGCTTCAATCGATCCTTCCATTTTTGCAGAAGGACGACTGGATGTGCTCGATAGATCTCAAGAACACGTACTACCACATCAAGATGGCCAGACCGTCCAGAGATCACCTGCGCTTCCGGCTGGGAGCCAGTCATTTTCAATTTCGAGCCCTGCCCTTTGGGCTCACCTCAGCCCCAGGGTATTCACCAAATGCATGGCAGTGGTAGCGTCTCACTTGAGATGTCTAGGATTCCGGGTGTTTCCCTATCTGGATGACTGGCTCCTCACCGCCACCACCGAGCGTCGCCTCATACAAGCCAGAGACTATACAGTCAATCTTTGTTCCCACCTAGGGATTTCCATAAACTTCGAAAAATCTGCCTTACTGCCCTCACAGCATATTTCATTCATCGGAGCAGACCTAGATACGCTTAACACTGGTAAAGCTCCCTCAAGTAAGGGCTTCATCCCTCAAGGAACAGGTTCTTCTTCTACTGCAATGCAGGAAAGCCCCGGCCAAATTGGTGTTGAAGGTTTTGGGACTCATGACAGCGTCCCTGATTGCAGTTCCTATGGGAGATTGCACATGAGGCTCCTCAATGGCTGCTGTTCACGCGGTGGTCGTTCCAGCAGTTACCCTAACGCACGAGATTCTGATAACAGATTCTTGCAAGCGAGACCTCTCATGGTGGGTGTCCAGTCAGGATCTCACTATGGGTCGTCCATTTGTTCTACCGAATCCGATGGCCACTATAACCACGGACGCTTCTCTGATAGGGTGGGGGGGACTTTTTCAGGGAAGAACAGTCCAAGGGGAATGGTCCAACATGGAGTACAACCTGCACATAAATGTTCTGGAAATGAGGGCGGTGTTCTTGGCATTGCAACACTTTCAAACTCTCCTACCTCTAGGAACAGTAGCAGTTCAGACAGACAACATGTCTGTAGTCTGGTACATAAACAAACAAGGGGGAATCAGATCTTACCCATTATGCAGAGAGGCCATGAGAATTTGGCAATGGGCAGAGTCCACGGGTCGCTTTCTGATAGCAACGCACATCCCGGGGTCATCCAACGTCATTGCGGACAGGTTGAGCAGAGCCATCCTGTTACCTCACGAGTGGTCCCTCAAACTACAGGTGGCGGAAAGAATTTTCCGCAAATGGGGCCAGCCTTGCTGCGATCTATTCGCCTCCCCGATGAATACCAAATGCAGAAGCTATTTTGCCCTTCTACCCACTCCAGGGGATGTCCCCAGGGGCGCACTGATACACGATTGGCCCCCGGGTCTCCTATATGCATTTCCACCTACCCCTTGATTCCCAAATTTCTTCAGAAAGCCATGAACCTGGAAAGGACAATTATACTCATAGCCCCATTCTGGCCTCGACAGATATGGTTCCCCTTTCTTCGAGCCCATCAAACAGAGGAACTGTAGATCCTGGACCCAGTACCAGATCTACTGACACATTCGTCGGGAGTTCCTCACCCGTCTCTTCTATCCCTCAAACTAGCAGCTTGGCTGCTCCACTTCCCCGCCTAGCCAGGTCTGATCTACTTTCTCCGGCAGTTCAACGCATTTTGGTTGCCTCTCATAAGGCTTCCACTACAAAACTCTACAAGAGTAAATGGAAACGCTTTGTGTACTGGGCATCTAGCCAACACTTGGACCCCCTGGTTGCTCCTTTACATAAAGTTCTAGAATTTCTATCCATCCTTTTCCACGAAGGAGCCTCTACTTCCACACTAAGAGTACAGTTGGCGGCCATATCCAACTTCCATGTTGGTGAGGACGGTTCTTCTATTATGTCCCACAGGCTTTGTAAGGCTTTTATGAAAGGTTCCTTCCATCTTCGACCGCCCGTCAGAGACCCTTTATTCCTATGGAATTTAAATTTGTTATTGTCACAACTAATGTTGCCACCCTTCGAACCAGCCTCTTCTTCCCTCCTGAAGTTTTTGTCGTGGAAGACTCTTTTTCTTGTAGCGGTTACTTCAGCTCGGAGAGTGTCAGAGCTGCAAGCACTGTCAATTAAACCACCTTACTTAATTTTCCACCCAGATAGAGTTTCCTTACGAACAAACCCGTCTTTCCTTCCTAAGGTATGTTCTGTCATAAATATTAATCAGTCCATTGAACTCCCTACTTTCTTCAAAAACCATACCAGCAAGTTGGAATATATGCTGCACAAGTTAGATGTCCACAGACAGCTAAGATTTTATTTGGACAGGACTAAAGATTACAGAAAAACAGATCAACTTTTTGTTGCATTTGCAGACAATAAAAAGGGCATGGCAGTTACAAAGCGTCACGCTTTCTAAATGGCTTACTGATTGTATAGCCTTTGTGTATTCTAAGTCAAATCAGGCCTTGCCCACCAAACCTAAGGGCCATTCTACTAGATCCGTTTCCACTTCCTTGGCTCATGCAGCTCGCCTGCCTTTGGACATGATTTGTGCAGCAGCCACGTGGTCTAAACCACATACTTTCATCGCTCATTATAGGGTTGACAAAGCCTCCAAAGACAGGACATCTTTTGGTTCCACTGTGCTCAGGAACGTTCTTCCATGAGTCACTCAGGGTGACGGAGCTAGGGGCGCTACCCGTGTGTAAGAACAAGCGGCGAGATTGTACACTCTCACATAAAGAAGTTATGTTCTTACCATAACGTTCCATGTGGAGTGTTCATCTCGCCTTTGTTCTTACATTCCCCCTTCCCTCCCTCACATGTTTGGAAGAACGAGTAGGACTAGAGTCTGGTCCACATGTCTTTACCTCTTCCGGGTATATATTACCTCTTACCTCATAGGGTATATTTCGTTACCCTTTAGTTAATTTGTCAGTGAGATGGTGTCTCTGAATTTTTGTGACAGTATGTAGCCTTAGCACCTCAGGTTTATTGTTAGTCTGGTTTGCTTGCAAACTAGATCTGAGTAATGGCAGGGAGGATTGTGGGATATAGCCTGGTCTCGAGCTTCTCTAAGATGCAGAGCTTTGCTATGCGGCCGACTCGGAGCCGAGGATCGGCTCTGAACCCGTGTGTAAGAACAAAGGCGAGATGAACACTCCACATGGAACGTTATGGTAAGAACATAACTTCTTTTTCTAACAACTTTCTAAGTTTGTAACACCACTATTTCAAAAATGTCCCTATTTTTGGGCCTTTGTCCCCCATTATTTATGGCTTTGTCCATATTTCTTGTTCTAAGAGGTTGAGAGGTATGGTCACATGCCCCCCATGAATAGCAGCTCAGCCAAAAGGACCCCCAAAGCTCCCTCTCCAGATATTAGGGAAATCTGAGAAGGGGCTATCTTGTAGGGATAAAAGAGCGTAAAGTAAGTAGACAGGTGGCTGGGTATCCACTCCAACTCCAGGATGGCTAATGGAAGGAAAAAGATGACCTGAAAGTGAGAAATATTACTGCAACAGAAATTTTTTTACACATCTACAGTTATGGCAAGTTCCAAACACAGATGCCCTATGTTCATCATACTGTTCATGGTTACAGTAGCAATGAGACTTCGGAACATTCCAAGAGCTTATGGCCCACTAGGGTCAGGCCCTGAAATATGATTTGTAAAAGACCTTGAAGTATGGCTGTGGCAAATCCTGCCTTGACTTTAGAGGTAATGGCCAGGCTAAAATGCTTAGAGAAGGTGTGGATAAATGACTAGGTAGCCTATTTCAAGAAGCCTGTATGCTGACACCCTAAGGAAGGCAGTGATAGCTGCTGTGGTTCTTGTGCAGTGAGCTTTTTACAATCCCTGCCAAGAAAAGTGTAACAAAAATAGATGCTATGAGCCAGCTATTTAGAGATGTTCTTTTTAAAAACATGCCTTACCATCCCTACTATTTGTAAACTTAACGAATAACTGCTTTGATTTCACTTCTGCTTTGGTCTTTCAAGGTAAAATCTCAGTCACCTATACATATTCAGGGTAAGCAAGATCCATTCCCTGTTTATTGGGATAGGACAAAACACAGAGGTTAATGGTTTGATTTAGATAGACTTCTGTCACTACTTTGGACACAGAGATGGGAATAGTGAAGAGTATTATCCCATTCTTATGGAATATGAAAGAAGGGTTGTTTGCACATGAGGGCCTGCAGTTCTGATATCCTGCTGAAAGATACAATAGCCAATAAAAAGGCAGTTTTCCCACATCAAGTGCTTGAGAGGTGCAACAGCTCCTAGCCCAAAAGCTGATGAATTTAATTTCTCTTACACATAGTTGAGGTCTCTTGGTGATAAGATTACCTTTGTGGGGGACAACAAATGTAAGACATCCCAAATAATTTATTTTACTTGTAATAGAGAATAAAAGGGGATTCATGCCTTTACTGTGGCATATGACAATCCTGATTTGATCCCATATCTTTTCTCCCTTCTCCCCTTCTGACCAGGGATATTTTAAAAGCAAGAACACCAAGGTCTGATTAGGATCTATCTAGGTCTATGGCCTCAGTCATGAAAGGGAGAATCTTTTCTATTTTACCAGTTATGATTTTTTATTTGGATTCCTAGTATCCCTTAAGATAGGAAGAACATGGCTTCATTGGTAAGTACTAGGCTAGCTGGACTTGCGGCCATTTTAAGCCTAGCTGGTTTACCTTTTGGTGCTTGAAATAATGTATCCCATTTGATGTTGGACTGACCTTACCCATCCCATGGTCGATGATTATATATTACCCCTAGTGAAAATGACTGGAATCATTCTATAGATAATTTGAGAGGACCCTTGCATGGGATAAAGCATTTAGGAGCTGCCTCTGTTAGTAGTACAGGGGGCAGCCCTGGAGTAAGTGTTCTGTTACCCATCTGTAGATTCAAGTTGCACTTGAATATGGACATGGATGAGCTTTATTTTATGTGGCTGGGAAGTTTGTTCCAAAGCAGTGGTATCCTCTGCAAGTTAATACCTGTCCTTCCAAGCTATTCTGTTGCTGTTGCATCCTCAGAAAATATGCCAATAAAGGGAATAAAAGTTAGATCATCCAAACTGTTAGCCTAAGAGTCTCCAGGTTGGCATATGCAAGTCACTGTTTGTCTTGGGTCAACAGCTCCATACTCAGAGGCAGAAAAACAGGGTCTTTCCTTACCATACTCAATAAGAGAGAGAAAGTACAGTTGTGTGAGTAAATTTGCCATAACAGTAGATGTTCAAATGATCATTGCAGTAGTAGCCTTTGCTATATGGGTTATAGCTTGCTAAGGATACAGCAGCTTGCCAGCTTCCAAAGCTTTAGGGCACCTTCCATTCATCCACACTGTTAATTAGCTCAAGCTAAGCGGACTAAAAAGGCAGATTTGGGCACCAAGCCCTTCAGAGTTTTCATGCCACAGATAGAGGGAAGCTAAAGTCCTGAGGATGACCATACTAGAAAAAAAATGCTCACCCTGGCAACAAAAACATACAAAAATAAGAGGGGTGGAGAAGGAAGGGAGGGAGTGGCTACTGCAGCAGTGATATTTTAAACATCTACTGTTGGTAAGTTTACTTACACAACTGCTGTATGTCCATCATATGAATAACTGATGCAGTAGCCTTAGCTATATGGGTAGATTTCCATAAATTAGACTGACTTGGATGAAGAAGGATGAGAGTCCAGGGGTCCCTGGTGAATAGTCCTAGTAAAACTTGTCCTAGACTTGGAGAAGGAATCTAGTTTGCAGAGCTTTGTTAAGGAATGCAAAGAGGACCAAACTGTTGCTTCTAAAATCCAATCCTTTCCAAAAAGTCACAAATGAAGTTGTGGCCTTATTAGAATGAGTCCCAACCCTTCCTGGAGTTGTCTTATTCTGGTGGGTATAACAAATGGTAATTGCATGAGACAGCCACTTAGAAATAGTAATTTTGGCATAGACTGTCCTTTTCTCTTACCTTCACAAAAATGGGTAAGGGATCAGAGTTTCTAAAATATTTTGATCTGTCAAGATAATACCCGAACTGCCTGTGGACATCCAAGGTATGGAGTATCTTTGCTCCCTTATTTTTAGGTTCTAGAAAGAAGAAAGGCAGATAGATAGCTTGCCTTAAAGTAAGCATAGACATAATTTTAAGCATAAATGAAGGATTAGTTATTAAGGGAACCCTATCTTTCTAGAAAAGGAGATAAGTTTGACTGACCATAAGAACCTGCAAGTTGGATACACTTCTTGCAGGGATCAATGCAATTAGTAACACTGTTCTCCATGTTAAGAATTTGAAGTCAGCCTGATGAGCTGGTTCACATAGAGCAATAGTTAGTTTTTCTTATTCAAAATTAAGATCCCAAGGAGAAGCCACCTGTTTCCTAGAAGGCTTGATATGCAACACTCCTTTCAAAAACTTTTTCCCTTGAGATTGCATTGAAAGAAGGTGCTCCATGGGCAGATGTGCTGAAATGGTCGACAAATAAGTTCATAGGTAAGTACTTGCAGGCCATTCTAAGCCTAGCCAATTTCTCTCACAAGTGAGAATCAAACCCTGTACCATGCGTCTGTGAGGTAAACACCTTAACCATTATGTCAACCCCAACCTTGATGGAGAAGTAAGACAGGCCAGAGGACAGTAACTCACACAAATAATTTAGAACAAAAAATTAGCCCTTAGTGAGTGCTGGTTCTTTTCCTGTCAAAAACTAGAAAACCTTACCAATTTACTAATATATGCTACTAGTAGCAGATTTTATTGCCCCCTTTAATACCTGCTACACATCCCCAGAGAAAGGTACCTAAAAGTTAGTAACATTCTATCATCCAAGGAGTCAGTTGCAGTTGTTTCGGACTAGGATGTATTGAGCTGTGGGAGTAGTTCCTTCCAGACTATGAGGAAGCTTGTGGTAATTGCCTTTGGCCATTTCAAAAAGAAGACAAAACCACTGTTGCCTTAGTCAGAAGGAAGTCACCACAATAATCTTGGAGAGTCTTTCTGAATCTTCAGAATGACCCTGGATATTACTGGAAAAGCACACAGGAACATGCCTGTCCAAGAAAAAGAAAAAGCATCTGTCTTTCAGACTTTATTGCATGGAGTCTCAAAATAAAATTTTTGCAACTGATTGTTGTGTTACTGGAGGAAAAAAGATCTAGATGAGGTGTTCCCCACAAGTGGATCAATTCCTGGAAGACCCCATGATTAAATTTCAATTTGTGATGGTCTGTCCAGGTCCTGCTCAGTTTGACTGCAATGCGGTTTTGCTCTGACAGTGTGTAAGATGCATGTAATTGAGATTGTGCTAAAAAGCTATATCCCAGACTACCATGGCTAGTCTTTACAGTTGGTAAAACCTTGTGTACCACATCATTGTGGTGTTGTCTGTAAACACTATTAGAGGTTCATTGAACCATAGATGATTGAGAGAGTTAAGTGAATTTATAACAGCCCACAACTTTTTTATATTTATGTGTTTTGCCTGTCTTTTCTATTTCAAAGGCCCTGCACTTTTTTCCTCATTGACCCTGCTTCCCTATAAAAGTCTGAAGTGTCTGTTTTGACAGACTGTGCTGAAGCTGGGAGAGGGAATGGGAGACCTGGATCATGACAAATTT
Organism: Protopterus annectens; assembly: GCF_019279795.1. Classification (NCBI taxonomy): domain Eukaryota; kingdom Metazoa; phylum Chordata; order Ceratodontiformes; family Protopteridae; genus Protopterus; species Protopterus annectens. The sequence continues at coordinate 1,840,798,661 of NC_056728.1, forward strand.
GGAGTCTCCACAAAAAAAAATCACACACCCCAAAACTGGAATCTGGAATGTCAGGGGATGTTGATGTTAGGACCACAGAGATTTCAGATACTATTGGAATTTTGTAATGATGAGTCTTTCAAGAGGAGTCATGAGAATCACAGATGCCCAAAGATCAAGCATCCTGAGAAATTCCCTGACTGTGACAGCAGACAGAGTGGAAAAAGTAAGGACAAGATCTAGATATAGACCTAGTTTTTCCTATGGAAGAAAAACTCTTTAAACTGAACTGCCCAGGAGACACTCCAGGAAAACAATCCTTGAGAAGGCATTAGACAAGATTTTTCTATGTTATCATGGAATTCCAGTCTGTGTAGGAGATTCCTTACCCATGTCAAAGATTCCTGATACATTGAAAAAGACTCTGCAAAGATAAGTAAATTGTCTAAAAAGGAACAACGTGAACACCTTGAAGTCTGCAGTAGGTTATCACAGCAGACAGACACTGTGAATACCCTTGGGGCAGTGGATAGACCAAAGGGTAATGCAGAAAACTGATTGTGTCCCAGACACAGAAAACAAAAATTGGGATAACATTTTGAACTGAGTACTATCACAAACAAGTTTAAAAAAGAAAGACACAGAACTGGTTTTCAAGAAACTTCCTTCTTTGGCATCAGAAATATTCTTTAATACAAGAGCATGTCAGGTTTTTAAAGTTAGTGTCATCAATGCAAAATCGAACATTGTTCACCGAAACTACTTTTGCAGATTGTGGAGTTTGCTTTTTTTCTCAACCGTTGTGCAGCCTAGGAGTTTTACATGTATAAATCTCAGGGTGTGGGGAGTATCCATGAGTAGTGCCAGGGGGCTTGCCCGCCGCAAAAAAAAATAAAAAATCCTACAGTGGTCACTGAAAATAGTTTCAACAATTGTTTTTCAATCTTTTTGCCTTCACCAAAGCTAACTTCAGTGAGTCAGCATGAATCCCTTGACTACAACCCTATAGCAAGTGCTGATTGACTGGAGGGAAAGAAGTAGTTTGGTCTGGCAGGTGGGTGGATTCCTCAAAAAGGAGGGAGAGATTCCCATTGCCATCAGTAGTCTTGATAGATTACTTTCATAACCAAGGTGGGAAGAAGAAAGGGAGTCTTGTAGATAATCATTCAGACTTAAACTGTCCTTTGTTCTGTGTGTGGGGGAGTCCTCCTTTTTGGAACATCCCTGCCATTGCATTTTAAATGTTTGATTACCAGCAGCTTTTTTTAAAGAAAGATTGTAGGGAAGAATTAAATCCTTTGGCAAACTTGAAGGCTAAAAAACAGTACAATTGTGTAAGAACTTACCATAACAGTAGATGTCCTACTTCTCACTGTTGGAGTATTCTTTATTCTTGGGAAATCCTGCTGAGGATAGTTGAATGTCCAGCCAGCACACCAAAGCCTTACACCTTCCAGGTGCTATATGTTAGATGTATGCCCTATGTGCAATAAGGTACATATGTGACATATGCATGCTTAATCCTCAGACCTGAAGTGCACTAAGAAGAACCAGAGCAGCCCTAGAGGAAAAGAGTATCAAGTCCAACCAGGAAGAGAAGAAGGAGGAGAAAAGGATGTTAGAAAGACCCCATACCCAGAAGGAAGACAATAGAAAGTAACAGGGAGCAGGAGGGAGGGACAGAATCCTGCAACAGTGAGAAGTATAGTATCTACTGCTATGGTAAGATCTTACATAACTGTACTATGTCATTCCTTATTATTGTTGCAGTATTCTTTACTCTTGGGATAATGCAATATCTACTGGAAAGTATGGGTGGAGGAAGCCACAGAAGAGCCCCTCCAAAAACCCGTGAAGCATGGCCCTGGCAAAGCCCACCCTACCCTGGCCCTATAAATGACACCAAACAATGTTTGGTAAAAGTGTGAACAGAAGACCAAGTAGCAGCTTCCAAGATGGATGTAATACCAAGCCCCTGAAAAAATCACCAAAAGAGGCCATTGCCCGAGTAGAATGAGCATGAATCAAAGAATAAAGCTGCTTGCTGTGAAAAGAATAGCAAAAAGAAATGGCCTTAGAAGTCCAGGAGGAGATGGTTTGCTTATCTACTGCCAAACCCAATTTCCTGGCATGGAAGGAAACTAAAAGCTACTCAAATTTCCTGATATGTTTTCCTTGTCTAGGTAATGTTTGAGTTGTCTATTTAAATCCAAGGTGAGAAGAACCCACTCAGTAGGATTCTGTGGAGAAGGGAAAAAGTAGGAAGATGTATGCACTGATTCATGGAGAAATCATTAAGCAACTTGGGCATAAAAAGGATTAGTACAAAAAGACACCCTGTCCTTGTGAAAAAACAAGACAGGTAGAACTGCCATGAGTGCTTGAAATTCAGAGACCCTCTTGGCAGAAGTATGAGACATAAACAATACAGTCTTCTAAGTACAATGCTGTAGGGAAAAGGCAAGTGGAGGTTTAAAAGTGGTCTGAGTCAGTTTTTCCAGAACACAATTAAGGTCACAAGAGGAGGAATAGGCTTTCTTGGAGGTCAAATATGAAGAACATTTTTCAGAAATTGACTTCAAAACTAGAAGTCAGAGGTGGAGTCAGAGGCAGGCAATCACAAATGAACTTTAACAGATGAATATGCCAAGCCAGAATTAAGCAAATCACACAGATAAGAAATGACTGTAAGAATACTCAGAGAAAAAGGGTCCAGGTCACACTCTTTTGTAGGACCATTGGTGGTAGAGGAAGAGGGGGATAGGCATATAGGAAAATGCCCTTCCAAGAAAAAGACACAGCATCCATTTTCCAAGCCAGAGAACTTGACACTCTTAAACAGAGCTAGAGAAGTTGTCTATTCAGAGGGGAGGCAAAATGATCTACTTGAGAAGTACCCCACTGATGTACAATGTCCAGGAACACCTCCCTGTGAAGCATCCATTTGTGAGAATTGCTTCTGGATCTGCTCAAAGAGTTTGCCTAAAAACTGTGCTCTGAAGGAATGTAAACCACCTGAGCAACCAAGTGATGGCAGACTGCAAAATTCCAAGCCTGAACAGCCAGCCTGAAAAGAAGGGAAGATTTTTTTGCCCCATTGTTGACATATCACATCTATAAAAACCTTTAGATGACCTGGATGCAAAAGAAGTGAAAGACCTGGGGAGCTAGAATTAGAGCCCTCATCTCCTTGATGTTGATATGGTCCACCCATTGTTGATAAGACCAAAGACCCTGGACTTTGAGGTTGTTGGAAGAGGCTCCCCAACTTTGACTGAAAGCATTTGTGCACAGCTCCTAAGAAGAGAGAGGAATCTGACAAAGTAAACCTGTATTCAGAGAAATCTGGTGAATCCAGCAGTGGAGCTCAAGCTTGAGACAAAGCAAGGCAGGAACCAGATATTCCAGAGGATAGCAGTGCTGGAGACAAATAGTCTTGAGATACCACTGAAATTTCTTCATGTGGAGTTTGGCAAAGGAACGCATGGCAATGGTGGATACCATGCACCCCAGAGCTCAGAGAAATTCCTTTGCAGGAAGGACTAGAAGAAGTAGAAGTGATGGAAAAATAAGTGGTTAAAGAAAGGACTTTGGCTGGCGGGAGGCAAGCCATCACTGGAATGGTCTAAATTCTGCAATCCAGGAACACTTGGTCCTGACAGGTAGTCAGCACAGACTTTTTGAGATTAAAGGGATGAACCCCACAATATGTAGAACAAGGACAGTGAAGTGAAGATCCTGGAGCACGAGCTGCTAAGAGGGGGGCTTGAATCAAAAGGTCATTCAACCAAGGGAAAATTTAAATTCCTTGAAGTCTGCAGAAGGCTACCACAGGGGCCAGATATTTGGTAAAGACCCTCAGAGCTGTAGAAAGACCAAAAGGCAAAGCAGAGAACTGATAATGAGGAAAAAAAACAGAAATATAAAAACTTCTTGAAGAGAAGGTGAATAGAAATTTGGAGGTAAGCCTTCTTCAAATTCAGAGATACTGGAAAGGCTTGAATAAGCAACAGAGGAAAAAGTGTCTGAAGAGACAACATCCTGAAAGACGGAGCCTTGAGAAGAGTGTTGAGAAATGAAAGGTCTAGCTTCCGTGACCCCTCCTTCCTGGGAACCTGAAATGTCCTTGAATCCTTGAATAAAAACAGTTCCCTGTCAAGACAAGTGAACAAGATGTATGGTTCCCTGTACCAGCAGATCCTGAAGAACTAAACAAAAATATGTATACGGAGGAGGCTGAGGAAGGCCTGAGAATAGAGGAAAGGGATTTCCAAATAACCATAAAATAACCATTCTGGATAATGGAAAAGTATCCAAGCATCTGTGGTTATCTGTTGTCAATCAGGAAAAGAAAGAGTCAGCCTGAGGGACAGAGGAATCTGACTGAGGGGTAGGAGTGGCTGTATGTCAAAAAGAGGCAGATTTGTCAGGAAAGGAGACTATTAACCCTTAGAGAATGTGCAAACTGTACATCAGAACTCTAACTGGAGAACAAATGTTCTCCAGCAGGGTATTACTGTACAAGTAATGCCCACTGAAAAACAAGTCTGCCACTTCATGGCAGCATATCAAGCTGCCGTGGAGCTCAGACTGAAAAAAAAAAAACTAACGGCCACCATTATTTTACTCTCGCTAAGCAGCGCTTCTGCTGTTTATCGAATGTAAAATATATTTAAAAAAAAAACTAAAAAAACAAAAGTGCATGTGTGAGTGTATGCATGCATGTGAGTGAAACCGAGATCAATCGAGATGTTATTTTCACTCACTGAGCAGCTCTTTTACTGTTTAGCGAGTGTAAAAACTAAGTATAACAAAAAAGTGTGAGGGTGTATGTTTATGTTTCTGTGTGTGTGTATGTTTCTATTTTTGTTTGTTTCTGTGTGTGTGTGAATGTGTGCTTGCTTACATGAAAGCGAGGTGTGTGTGAGTGAGGGAGAGTGAAGACAGAGCGATTGAGCAACAACAGCATTGAGGAGGTTCACATACATCTCACCTCTTAGATCAAGTCAACTGGATAAAACCTAAAAGAAAGCGGCAACAAAGACTCAAAACAGGAACATATTCCTCTTAAAAAAATAAAAGGACTTGTGTTAACATGCATCTTTCTGAAGTGCAAGTGTGTGTGTTAATGAGAGAGAGAGAGAGAGACAGACAGACAGTAAGATGATGGTCCACTGGCAGCAGCACATAAGAGGTTTGCCTACCTCTTGACCTTTTAGCTCAAGAAATCTCGATAAAGCCTGAAATAAAGGAGGAACAAAGGCTCAGAAATAGGAATAGATTTTAAGTGTCGTACTTATGAAAATTACAAAATAAGTTAAATAACAGGATTTGTGTTAACATGAATTTTCTGAAGGAAAATAAAGTCTGACAGTCAAATGTATTTCATTATTTAGTGACCAATCCCCAATGACTGGCAATAAACCACACATTTTAGCAGTAAAGGACAAAACATAAAGCAAATATCTAAATATTTTTAAATGATATATTTTGGATGTAAAATACTTCCTCCAACACCATTTACATGTACTACAGCAACTTTGAAACATTAGGGGAGGAACTATTTTACATCAAAAATATATTTTAAAAAATTAGTAATAAAAATATATCAATAAGTAAGAAAAACACAACAATTTTACAGAGAACTTATTCTCTAAGCTCAATAATTACACATTAATACACACCCTGTCAGGCATTATTGCTTGCTTAGAACCCAGAGATGGCTTGTATGGAAAAACTGCTGCTACAAGCCCTCTAGTCCCTACAAGGTTATTTAGGCTGCCTACAAACAAAGAAAGGCTTAGATGGATAATTTGTCTGAAACTTAGGAAAAGGAAAGACAAAGAGTTGTTTCAACTCCTGCATAACTTTACCTTTGTCCTGAAGATTCTTAAACAATTTAGTAACAGCATGGCCAAAGGGATTCTGGTTATCTAAGGGGGAGTCCAATAATCTGACCTTGATGTCTTCAGGCAGAGCCCGGAGGCGGAACCAAGAAGACCTCCTCATTAGAGACCCAGATGCAGCTGCCTTAGAGGAAGCATCAGCAGCGTCATAAGTGCACTTAATATAATGAAGAGCCACCTGATTAGCAGAGCTCAAAAGGGAAATGGCAGGAGTCTTACCCTTCAAATCAGGCATACCAGCCAGAATGCCCTCATGTTTGGAGAGAAGAGCCAGGACATACCTAATCATATAGGTCTGGTAACTAATAGCCCTAAAAGCTAAGGTAGCAGTGGAATATACTTTTTTTCCATACCTGTCCAATGCAACCTTTGAGCTTCAGAAACTTTATAGAACATGTCTGGCTTCCTAGAGGGAGGAGATAGAGAATCAGAAGCCTGAGAAGCCGCAGTGAAAGCATCCAATAGGGCATCCAGTACTGGTGGAACTGCAGAAGGCCTAACAGAATCTGTTTGCAGGAGTTCATAATATCCTTTTTGAACATCAGAAACATGGGAATGGTCCCACTTAAAATGTTCTGTCATACAAAACACTGTATCCCCAAAGGACAGTACTTCCACTGGGAAATCAGGAGAAAGTGAATCCTCTTTTTCAGACCTCAGGGTAACAGGAAAGTGGATCTTACAAGAGTAAGCCAATGACTCCACAGTCCAACTCTTCATGAGATGAATATGAGTCCCTAGGACATTTGGAAGGAAGTAGAAGACCAGGGAACAGAGGCAGGAACAGATAATATTTGAGGGGCTTTAGACCCTTAAGAGCACTGCAAAGTCTCTGAGTAAAATCCAGCCATTCTTTGTGGGGATTCTTAGCCATAAAGACCACATGCTTAGTCTTCTACTTTAAAGGAACATCAGCTTTAACAAGTATGAACAGTGTTCGGTCTCACAGAAGGGTTCCCAGTGGAAGTTGGTATGCACCAGGGTTTAGCTCCGAGTCCACTGCTGTTTATAATGGTGATGGACTACCTTAGCAAACAGGTCGAGAGGACAGATCAACAAAATTGCTGTATGCAGACAATGTCACATTACACAGACTCTGAGTGAGAACTTCAGCAAAGGATAGGGGAATGGAATGCAAAACTGAAGGCACACAGGATGAAACTGAGTACAGATAAGATAGTGGTAATGGCAGCAAATAGTGGGCTTTGGAAGAAGCTGAGAACTGAGATAGAAGGGAAAATATTGCAACAGTTTAACAGCTTCAAGTATCTAAGAGGGGTGTTTGAGGAGAAGGGAAGTCTGAATGAGGAGGTCAAAGCTAGAATCAGAGGGGCTGCAGTGAACTGGCACAGAGTGTCAGGTGTAGTATATGGCTGAAGAATACCAAAGAAGCTGAAAAGTAAGGTGTACAAAGCAGTGGTGTGACCAGTACTACTGTATGGCATGGAAACTTGGGCAGTAAAGGTAGACTAGTTGAGGAAGCTAGAGGTGATGGAGATGAAGTGCCTGAGATGAGTGGTAGGGTGCACACTGTGGGACAGACAAATAAATGAGAACATAAGAACAGAAGCTAAAGTAGCTCCAATTGCAGAAAAAAAATCAGAGAACAGATTACAGTAGTTTGGGCACATGTGCAGAAAAGTAGAAGACAATCTGGTGAAGATGATTTGGGACACACAGGAAGATGACAACTGGAAACAAGGGTGCCCAGCAAAGAGGTGGATGGATTGTGTGGCAGAAAACCTGCAACAGTCAGGCACAAGTGTCGAATAAGGTAGGAGTGACATTGAATAGAGAGAGATGGTGACAGTTGATATGACAACCCGACTCCGTGTAGAAAATGGAAAGAGGGGTTGATAATGATAAATGATTAACAGCTTTAACAAATCTAGGAGGTTCAGACCTCAGCATAGATTCAGTGAGGTACCAGGCACCTCTTCCCCTAACAAGTATTTGGGGAATCCCCTAGGCCCCTCTGATATAGTCAGCCATGGTTCCCCCTCCACATCTGCACCAGATGTAGGTACAGTCTCATCAGATATGTGGGTAGACAGCTCCATGTTGGCCTCCAACTGGATCACAGCGGAAAGAGCTAACATTGGCACCAGATGGTCCACAGGTTCTTCATCCAACCTAATGGAGACATACAGTTGAGGATGGACAGCAGCTGGATCAGTACGCATTCTTTTGGCTTTCTTAAGTGGCAGCTGAACATTGATGCGGGCTGATTCGACTATGGTATCTTGAGCCAAAAGCTTCAATCACTGGTTCTCCAAGTAAATGGAAAGAGATGACAAATGACTGCAGAGTGCCTTAGAAACAAATGCCTGATAAATCTCACACTGTGTGGTTATGTGTAGTACCTAAACAAAAGAGGAACTTCTTGTGTCTATCTTTATGGAGAATCTGTATGTGTCTGGGGCACTCATGTTCTGAGGAATAGTTATGTGTAGCATCAGAGAGGTACCTTATGCCTTGCATGTAGGACATACATTTGACATACAGGGCCTGGAAGGTGTAAGGCTTTGGTACATTGCACACATGTTCAGCTATCCTTGACAGGATATCCCAAGAGTAAAGAATACTGCAACAGTGACTAAAAAGGCAGGTTTAGCACCAATCTCCTTAAACCAGCTTACCTCTGAAATCAATCTAGCACATGGTCCAAAAAACAATTCTTTATCCAAGGGTAAGTTCAAAGAATTCATTTTTGACATCTTAAATGTTTTGAGAATGCAACCAAGGAAACCTCCAGTTAACAGTTCTAGTGGCAGCACTGGAAGTGGCATCAGCAGAAACATAACACAATTTTAAACAGTGAGTAGCCACTAGAGACACAGAAGCAACCAAGACACACAAGGCAGTTTTCTTTCTCCAGAAGATACAGATGCCATAATATTCTTCAGATTCCCAAAAAGGCAAGCATAAATTTTAACATATAATAATTCTAAAAACAAGTGTTATAAAAGAATACAGTTCTTCCCAAATCTATTAAAAGCTTTCCTGTCCTTGTCAAAATAAGAGGGATTGGTACGAACCACATGTTTAGCAGAAGCAGGGTTTAGTATAGCAATAGCAGCTGGATCTGAAGTGGGATGAACATATAAAATCTTATAAAACTGAGGAACTTTATGCAATCTATCTGCTTACTTGGGGGAAACAGACTGATAAAGGCTGTGAGAAAACCATCCTCCCGTGTTAAAAGAACAGGAGGAATTTGGGTAGGTTTTGTGAAATCCAGTTGTAATAAATCGGGTACCCTTCAGATGATCGAACTTTTAAAAGCTCGACTTTCATATGGCCGAGACCATATGATCGAACTTTTAAAAGTTTGAACGGTCTGAATGGAGATCTCCATACAGCACAGAACGGGAAGATTTCCCTTTTCCACAATGTAATGCGATCTCTTAGCTGGTATATTTAAATAGCGGGGAGTGTGGGTTGCGCAATAGTGGGGGGTGCAGGGGGACTTGCCCCCCCACTAGAAATGTTTATTTTTTGTTTGTTTTTTTTTTACATGTCCGAACTTTTAAATGTTCGATCATATGGTCTCTACCATATGAAAGTTGAACATTTGAATGTTCGATCATGTAAAGTAGATCTAATAAATCATATTTCTTCTGGAACTGTGGAGTATCATGTTTCCACTGAAACAACAGATACATTCTGGAAATAGTTTTAGAGAAATAGCCTCTTTTAAAGGTAATGGCTGCAGCCACTCTCCTCAAAATCTGAATCAGAAACCTGAGGAGACAAAGTACAATCTATCCATTCACAATGATTTTGTGGTTCATATGTTTGAATCTCCATCAGAAAATGAATAATCTCTTTTTCTTTTACAAGAAACAGCTAAACTAGAAAGATTCAGAGCCTGAACTAAACCCTGGGCTATGTTCAATAACTCATTCTTGTCCAAGGACTGAGACAGAAGAAATATGTCCAAATATTTGCTTATTTTTAACAGTAAAAACTAAAAGAAAAACCTAGCCAAGCTAGACTTTTCACTATGTAATTCTTTGAAACCTTTTGTATTACAGGTAACATGAGATATATGCAAATGACCCTTTAAGAACATTAGGTGTTTCACCTATATGGCAGTTCTGCATGTCCATGACTTTTTTTCTTTTTAAATCTGTTATGGACAAATTCAGTCCAACAAAGCCAAAGCCCACTAGCTGCGGACACGTATGTTTCAACCTTCTTATGGCCCTGTCAACACAGCATAAGTGGAATGCTTAGTTAGCATTTGGCAACACAGGGTTGTCGTACCCAGCTGATGTCCATAACCAGTAGGGTGACTGCAAAATATACCAACCTACACATTAAAACAATGAGTAACAAGGTCACATAGACAACCCAATCAGTAAAAACGAAATGAAAAATCTAGCCAAGCTAGACTTTCCACTGTGTGATTCCTTGAAACCTCTTGCATTAGAGGTAACATCGGATATATGCAAATGGTCCCTTAAGGACATCAGGTGTTTCAGCTATATGGCAGTTCTGAATATCCATGACTTTTTTTCTTTTTTAAGTCTGTTATGGACAAATTCATGCAAGAGGTTTCAAGAATGACACAGTGGAAATTCTAGCTTGGCTAGATTTTTCTTTAAGTTTTTAGTGATTGGTTTGTCTGTGCGTCCTTGGTACTCATTGTTTTAGTTTGTTAGTTGGGATATTTTTCAGTCACCCTAATGGTTATGGACATCAGCTGGGTATAACAACCCTGTGTTTCCAAATGTTAGCCAAACATTCTGTAAATCAATGTGTGTATGTCTCTTTAAGAAGCTATCCAAAGGCTTGCACAAGTGTATAAATACTGAGCACATGCGAGCCTGCCATTTTTTAGTAAGTTGTGATGTAAGCATGTATGTATGTAAAGTCTGTCTGTTAATGTTTGTTTACATTTAATGATGCTGCTATCCATCCTGATGTGTTTCTGTATAACAAAGCATCTAAATGAACTACCCCACCTGCTTGTCATCTGTGTTAGAGGGACGAGCGACATGGTGTCAGAAGTGGCATGTCTAAAATGAGACATAGTATCAGAAGAGGCATGGCTGAAATGACTTGTGGCCAGAAAGAACTCCAGTTTCTTCAGTTTGAATTTGAGAGGCATCTAGTTAGTATTGGTGGAATATAAAGAAGTAGACCATCCCTGCTGTACAAATAACTTGCAAAAAACAGGTCAGAAATGAATTTCAGATGCTAAATCTTGTTCAGACTATTTTTTATTCACAAAATATGAAATGAAGCATGCAGAACACTCTAAACAATATTAAAATAAGTTGAAATGTCTGATATTGATAGAAATATTCAAATTACTATGTAAAATGTTTGAAATAAAGTTAGAATTGCATAAAACGAATAAAAAAAATAAAATAAAAATAAACAACCACATTTTTCGCAAAGCATGTATTTTATGAATTGATTAAAGCTATCCAAGTTATCAGACATGTATGAAGTGTTTGCATGTTTGTGCAGTGTTACACTACAGTTATTTTGCAAATACAGCCATTTCTGAGCATATTTCACAAAGTACAGTATTTCAGAGTTTATTGTACATTTGAATACTATTACTAGCCGATGTCTGCACTTATTTGCATGTAATTAAAAGCTCCATATTTTCAGTATGTTTGTACATACTTTGCTGGTATGGCTGAAGGATTTTGAAAACCAAGTGCACTTGCGATTGATAATAATATTGCAGAGAATTGGAATGTTTGAGCAAGAGTATGACATTTTCATACAGGCTGCATTTTCTGATAAAGATGACTGTACAAAGGCATTTATTCTGCTTAATGTAGGTGGGTCAGAAGCCATTGAAAGGGAATGTTCATTTGTTAATGCACTTCCTATCTTTGCTGGAGAGGGGGAAACCCTCATATTATTGTACCGGCTGAGTCAAGGGAGGAAGCAGAGTGCTTAAAACGTAAATTTATAGAAATGTGTAACCCTGACAAACATTACAATGGAGAGGCACTTATTTTACACAAGGGATCAGAAGCCTGGTGAAACTTTTGCAGCATATATAACTGACTTGAGAAATAACGCTAAGATGTGTAGATTTGGTGATTTAAGGGATGATTTGATAAAGGACAGACTTGTGTGTGGTATTAAAGATGATGCTGTGAGAAAGATTTTGCTTTGTGACAGTGATTTAACTTTGAATAATGCCATTGAGATTTGTCAGATATATGAGCTCACAGAAAAGCAATAAGGCCATTGAGATTTGTCAGATATATGAGCTCACAGAAAAGCACACAGATATGCTTACAAATGGGAAAGGCATGTTTCCAGTAACTTCTAAAGCTCACACTGAAAGACTACAGCACATGGTTAAGAGTAACAGGCCCAGGCATATGGCACATGGCAGCAACTGTAGCTCATGCAACACTCATAGGTAAACCCCAGAGCTTTCTAGCAAGTTCCAGAGTTCTCACAGCCTCAGTGAAGTATAAGAGTGAGTCAACAAACTCAAAGTAAGGGCCAACACCCAATTTCATAGCCAGCTGTCATAACTGTGGTGGAAATCATGAATCTAAAAGAGAGAAATGTTTAGCTTTTGGTCAACAATGCCACAGATGTAATAAATGGAATAATTTCAAAAGATTTTGTAAATCAAAAGCTGCACATTCTTTTATTAAAAGGGAAAATTTTAAGAAACAAGTTGATCAATTAGAAAGCTGCAGCCCTATTTTTGAAGTTGATGGTGTGTCAGTGCTCAGTGAAACAGTGCAGTAGATACTGGCTCAAAGTGTAAAGTTACATCTACAGAAACATTTGCTAGAGTATGTGCTGGTGAAAGGCTTGATTTGGCAAGGTTTGCAAAGCTTGTTGCTTATGGTGGTGAAGAAATGCAGATGGAAGACTCAGTGATGCTTTCATGTTACTCTGCTGGGTGAAGCTACGAGTTATTATTTCATGTGGTCAAGAGGCATACCCAGTCATTATTAGCACTCAGAGACAGGTTGAAAATGGGACTACTTTCATTTGACAAGGAAGTCCACCATGTTAGCTTAAAAGACCACTATTCTAATTTTGCCCAGTCTATTTTTTCTATCTATGCTGATCTTTTCGAAGACAAACTAGGCAAGCTTCCAGTTGTGTACCATATGAGGTTAAACCCAGATGTCAGCCCAGTTATCAGGCCAGCCTGAAAAGTTCCAATAGCTATGCAGATTAGAGTCAAAGCCGAACTAGACAAAATGGTGCAACAAGGTGTGATTTGTCCAGTAGACGAACCGACTGAATGCGTATCTTCCATAGTGGTAGCTCATAAGAAAAGCTCAGACTACATGAACATTTCGATTGATCCACGAGATTTGAACAAGGCACTGAAAAGATCTCCTCATCCAATGCATACAGTCGAAGAAATCACTGCTCTTATGCCAAATGCCACTGTTTTTTCTGTCTTAGATGGAAAGAGTTCATTTTGGCAAATTTTGCTTGACAAGAAATCTTTGTTGTTACCACTTTCAGTGCTCCGTTTGGAAGGTACAGATTTCTGAGAATGCCTTTTGGGATAAATTCTGCAAGTGAAGTCTTTCAACGTGCAATGCAGCAATTTTTTCTGGGTATCCTTGTGTTATTATAGTAGGCAACATACTGGTATGAGGCAATGATGAAGCAGAGCATGACAGAAACCTCAGTAAAGTTCTGGAAAGGGCACGTCAAGTGAATCATAAGCTGAATCTACAGAAATGTAAATTCAGACCATGAGAAGTCACTTATGTTGATAATTTATTTACCAGTTCAGGCTTACGACCAGACCCTTCTAAGCAAACAGCCACTCACGACATGCCAGCTCCAGACAATGTTCAAGCTCTGCAATGTTTTCTTGGCAGGGTTAACTATCTAGGCAAGTTTATTCCAGACTTGAGTCACATATCAGCACCACTCAGAGAGTTGACACATAAAGATGTATCCCGGTCATGGTTAGAGCAACACCAGACAGCATTTGATGTCCTGAAATAGATAATTTCTAGTCCTCCTACTCTCAGATGCTATGACATCCACAAGCCAGTGACTCTTTCATGTGATGTGCCAAAATTTGGTCTTGGTACAGTCATTCTACAAAAGGGCCAACCTGTTGCTTATGTACCCCGAAACCTGATATAAGCTGAAATGCAATATGTTCAGATAGAGAAAGAGCTTTTGGTAATTGTGTTCACATGTTCAAAGTTCCATGATCATGTTTATGGTAGACCAATCCAGATTGAAACAGACCACCAACCTCTAGTCTCTATTTTGAGAAAGCCTATGCATACAGCTCCAGCCAGATTGCAACGCATGATGTTGAGATTGCAAAAGTATCATTTCAATCTTGTCTACAAGAAAGGCAAACTTCTTTATTTTGCTGATACATTATCAAGATTGCCTAGATACACCACAGAATAGCATGAGAATGAGCACTTTGATTTTGAAGTCACAGAGGTGAGAACTTTTTCTTCCACATGCCTTGAGGAACTGAGAGATCATACAGCCACAGATCCTGTTTTACAGAAGTTCAACCACTTTATCAAAGAAGGATGTCCATCAAAGCTATCTAGTTCACCTTCCAGAAATGCAACTTTATTTTCCATACAGAGATGAGATTTTGTCAGAAAGGTCCTAAAGTTATTGTTCCAAAGCCTTTGCAACAAGAGTACATTACCATCTTACATAAAGGTCACCCAGGAGCAGACTATACAAAAAGAACGGCAAGAGGATTAGTATTTTGGCCTTCGATGTCACAAGATATTGAGAGAGTACTTTCATCTTGTTGTGTGTGTAACAGTACAAAGCCACATCAGCAGAAAGAACCACTTCATCTGAACCAGATTCCTGAACTACCTTGGTCGACAGCAGCTACTGACATTTTCTAGTGGAATGGTCAACATTACTTGGTGTTAGTAGACTCTTATTTTAACTGGTTCAAGATTGACCTATGTGACACTCTGGCCCAGCAATCAAGGAGCCTCAATCCTCATCAATAACACCAGTGAGGGGCATCTCATGTAGGAGGAAAGGATAACAAATACACATAGTAAAGTGCAATTTCCCTTAAGAGCACACAGAGATCACAGTCAGTCTAGGGCTGGTCACTCCCTTGCTCTCCAGGTCACCAATAAGACTCCCCACTGGCACAGCTATAGGGTCCAGATCTCATCCTAGTAGGCAAGCTAATACCTCCAGCATCCTGTCTGTCCAACCAGTGCTTTGTGTCCCTGCCCATGTAGCTGAGACACACACACACACACACACACACTTTGAGAAGAGTTTGTATAAGCACACAGACACTCCTGGGGAAGGCTGGCACAGGTTCTCCAGCTGTATCCCTTTTCTGCCCAGTCCAAAAGGTAGTACCACTTGCCACCACCCACTAATATTTATAGCTACTCAAAGACCCTTAAAAGGGTGTCAAATTATTACTGTGCAGTATTATTATCCAATTGGTAGTATAGCCCATGGCTAAAGATATTGGAGTGGCTTTGTACAATTTTACCAAAGGCATGCAGGTACTCTAAAGAGCTTAAATTATCTCCACAAAAAAACAGCCACAGTTGAAAGGTTTAAAAATATTTAATAATAAATAATAAAAACACAAGATAATACTTCTTACTACACGGTGCTAGTCAAGAGTTCAGAGATCACAGAGAAATACTTAAAATAATTCAGTAGTACAGTTCTGACATCACAGAAAAACACTTAGTCTAATTTTTTTTAGTTTCTAGCTATTTCTAAGAGAAAAGACAAGCCTAAGATAAACTTACATATAGAACAAGACAGTGCTGAGTTGGATGGTCAAGACAAAAATGCTTAATGCTCTCCAATTCTCTCTGTGTTTAAAATCACATTCCTGGTTCACATTACATCATTCTTCACACTTCCCTGGGTTCCCAGGCTAACAGAAACTACATTTACATTCTTCACCTCTGGGCAGAAACCAGAGCAATAAAGGACATTTATGCATGCAAATTTTGGCCATTACTCTGGCCTTAAAACAATAGCAAGAATTCCTTCACCTAGACAGGCCCGAGCCAACTTTAAAGATCAAAGACAGTGATAAAATGCTTGACTTAGCTTCCTTACAGTAGAGTGCACTGTTAAATTTTTTTCAGTTCCACGTGTAACTCTATTTTTACCATTTAAGACAACAAGCCTGTGGCTTACATTAATATTTACAGATGACAGAATTATCTATAAAATTCTATCTGGCTAGGCTGGCAGCCTTCACAACATACTTCCCAATCTAGTATCCAGTACTGTCATTACTAAGATGAAGCATCATTTTTGCAGTCCATGGTAGTCCACATAAAGTTATTTCTGACAATGGCGAACACTTTACAAGCAAACAGTTCAAAGGATTTGCCAAAGAGTGGGACTTTACTCATGTCACGAGTAGCCTAGAGTATCCACAGTCAAATGGTTTGGAAGAACGTGCAGTTCAAAATGCAAATCAGTTACTAGAGAAGTTAAAGCGAGACAATAGTGATGTTTTCCTGAATCTCTTGAATCTTAGAAATATTCTTCATGATAAACATCTTGGTTCACCTGCTCAGACATCTGTTGAAATAAAGCAGAACCACATTATCAATCAGTAGTCAGTTGTTGGTTCCATGTGTTAAGAACAACAGGTCAATGAAAAACAATCTGTTGAAGAAATGTTTAACCCAGAAGTCCTATTATGATAAGACCAGCAAACCGCTCAATCCATTACGAGAAGGAGAAGTAGTAAGGAAATGTCCAAAGGTTATGATCAGATTGGAGTCATGAAGAATATTTGCCCAGAGCCAAGCTCATACATTGTGGAATCACAAGGAGTAGACTTTAGGTGGCATCGGAAACATTTGATACCGATGTCTGAGCCTATACCACAGCACATAGCCTGTGAGAAAGACTCTTTATCTCAGACTGAGTTCTCCAGTATTCCAGTTCCAGAGAATATTCCCATTCCTGCGATGAGTCCTGAAGTTTCTGATACTAGTTGTTCACTGAAGACTGCCCTGTTGCTAAACCCAGTCCTGATTGTTATTGTAGAACAGTGTGTGTGTGTTTTGTCTTTAAGAAGCATTTCCAAGGGTGGGATGTGCATATAAATAGCAAGCATGTGCAAGCAGCAGTGCCATTTTGATTGAGCAGCCAGAGTGTGACTAGGTAATAGTATGGTAGTCAGTCTGTTTATAAGTTTATCTAAGTTTAAGTTACTAAGCTTCAACCCTGATGTGTTTGTATATAATACAGCTGCTTGAACAGAACCCACAACTGTTCATCTGTTTTACCCTGACCAGACCAGTGACATGGTGTCAGAACTGGGATTCAGGAGACTGTTTCTTCAAACCATGAGATACAGAGCTAGCAGTGAAGGTGTGTTGAACAGACTGGGTGTAAAAAAGGGCCAGAACAGAACTACAGGTAACAAAAACTCGCACAAATGATTTATTTAAAAAATGAAGTAATACGGATCATTCAAAGGGCACAGAGTGCATTATTAATCAAACAAATAGCACAAAAATGTATTATTAATCAAACGAAAGGCACAAAACACATCATTGATTAAACAAGATGTTTGGAAATACGATATTTGATAAAATTATCAGAAAAGTTCATAAGGGGTTCAGAGTTGCATTGGAGTTGCAAAACAAGCATGTTTAAAATAAAACAAGCATGTTTAGAGTAAAAAATGAGCACAAGAAAAGTATAATGAGTATAAAAAGAGGTTAAATATGCATACCAAATATAATAAAAGGGCAAATTAAGTATAAGAAAGCAAGCCAAATTCATGTTTTGGCAACGACTGTAGTTTGGCATGAGCTACTATTTCGCATTCACCAAAGCTATTCAAAGTACAACTAAAGTTGTTTGAAGTATCTCAGAGTGTGTAAAGTGCTTACAATGTGTGGTTTATCACTGTGTGTTTATTCTAAAGAGTTTACTGAATGCAAAGTGCAACTATTTCATAAAGTACAGTCAGAATACAGCCATTTTGAAAAGTTTCTTGTGCTGTGTGCGTTTATTCACAGAGTGCCAAAATTTCAGTGTTTCTTATAATGTGCAGAGTTATTTAGCAAAGTATAGCCATTTTGGAAGAGTTTCAGTGTGCTGTATACAGTTTATGCATGCAATCATTTCGAAATGTTTCTTACTCTAAGCTTCTTCTGCCCAGTTTATTCACAAAGTGCAGTCATTTTGAAATGTTTCTTACACTGACAAGAGGTGGTTTCGCAAAGTACAGTGATTTCAAAAGTGTTGTTGTGCCGCAGAGACTTATTTCATAGAGTTCAGTTGTTTAGAGGCTTGTTGTGCTATTAGGCATAATTACAAATTCTGGCATGAATTTCTGGCATATGTATATGTTCGTACAAAACTGCAAAAGCCTTCACTAGTGTGTGTTAATAAGGCAGAGGCATTTTGCATACCAAGTCCACTTGTATTTGATGATAATATTGCAGAGAATTGGAGAGTATTTGAGTAGGAATATGATATTTTCATACAAGCAGCTTTTTCTGACAAAGATGCATGTACCAGGGCATTAATTTTGCTTAACCTAGCAGGGTCAGAGGCCATTGAAAAAGAGTGTTCATTTGTGTATGCACCAGCAGTATATGCAAGAGAGGGGTATAAACCATCATATTGTTGTTCTGACTGAATCAAGGGAGGACCCAGAATGTTTGAAACATAAATTTAGAGAAATTTGCAACTCACAGACAAATGTTACATTAGAGAGGCACGTATTTTATACAAGATTCCAAAAACCAGGAGAAACTTTTGCAGCTTAGGATTATAGGATCATAAGAAGTTACTAGGCTACAGCCCATGAAGCCCTTACAAGCCTAGCCAAGAATGTAGCCCATGTTCCAAGTCAGCACCCTATGGCACTCTCCAGCAGGGACACAGGTGGAATCCCAGGGGTGTATTTTCTGTTCTCCATCCAGTTATCCAGGTTACACTTAAAAAGGGTGCCCAAGTCCCTCATGACTGATTGCATGCTTACGACTTTATTATCAATGTGATAATTTGTGGGGACGTCACTCTTCCAAAGGGGATGATGATGATGCATTTTTTTGGCATTCAGTTTGATGCCATATTTTTGGTACCAGTCATTTGTTTGGGTGAGACCCTCTTGGAATATGTCCACATCACTAGGGGAATTGTTGACAGCACTCAGCCTGCAGTCATCTTCAAACATGGTCAGCCATATCCCACTGCTTTTGGCCTGCATCTCAGAAAAGAATATCCCAAACAGCAGAGGCCCCAAGAATGATCCCTGGGGTACACCGCTTGCTACGAGTCTACTGCGTGAGGTGGCTTCGCCTGTTTTGACAAGGTGGGTTCTATCAGTGAGCCAGTTTGCCACCCATCTGGGAACATATGGATTGATGCCTAGTTGAGAGAGTTTATCTATTATACCTGAGCAGGGAATAGTATAGAAGGCTTTGGCCAGGTCAGGGTAGGTGGTGTACACTATCTTCCCCTCGTCCTTTGGCCTTGGTGAGTGTCTCAAAGAAGTCAACCAAACAGGCATGACCTCCCCTTGACAAAACCAATCAGTATGGGATTGAGTGTCTGGAGGTTGCCAATGTCCTTGTTAATAAGGTCCATGATAATCCGCTCCATGGCCTTGCAGATCAGGCTAGTTAGGCTGATGGGTCTATAATTTCCTGAATTAGTGGACGTTCCACCTTTGTGCAAAGGGATGACAGTGGATGTCCTCCACTCAGCTGGGATGAAGTCGGTATTCAGGCTTTGGTTGAATAGGGTGCCTAATGATGCTGCAAGTTCCTACCTGAGTTCATGTAGGATGCAGCCTGGGATGTTATATGGTCCCATGGAGGCTGTATTTTTTGCATTTGAGAGGGCAGTGATGACTTGCTCTCTAGAGATAGAGGAGGGGCAGGTACTGGGGATGTCCTGTTTTACAGATGGGTGACAGAGGAGCGAAGTTTTCACTGAAACTGTCTGCTAGCAGGTTAGCTATATCTACAGCTTTTGTGTATGTGGTGTCCTTGACCACCAGTTCTCAGCAGATCTAGGTGCTTCCCTTGAGGTTGCAGACAGATGTGAAGATGGCCTTATGATAGTCTTTAGTAGATGTGGCCAGTTAGGACTTGAAGTTTGCTTTGTAGGATTTCACTAGTGCTCTTATTTGCTTGTTGTTATTTGGTCTAAGGAGAGATTGCTTCCAATTAGGCACCTGCTCCTTCTTAGTCCTGGACAGCAATTTTTTCCTTTTATTATAAAGTTTATTTATTGCAGATGTCTACCAGACAGGTTTACACTTCTTGAGGAGGAGGATTTCATCCTGTCGGGTATTCCTGATTCCATACAGCTATATAAATGCTCAAATTGTACTTTGGTGTAGGTTTGGACATATATGTCAGTTTCTGTGGAGGGGAGGGGGCTATGAAGCTGTTTATACCTTGCCTCAGGAGATTGTAATTTTTTTGCTTGACCCTAGCTTTGGGGGGGGTCGAGGGAGATGGTGACTTTGAAAGTGACTGCTTTGTGGTCGGATCTTACCAGGCATGATGACACTGTAGGGATGTTGCAGTGGTTACTCATGTTGGTTAATACCAAGTCCAAGATATTTTCACCTCTTGTGGGGGTGTCGACCAACTGACACTGACAAAATCAAGGAATCTCTGGGCATTTGTGTTTTAGCATGAGTATTTCTTCCAATCTATGGTTGGATAGTTAAAGTCTCCCAGGATCAGGGTAAAGGGCTGAATCTTGATAGATTTGAAGAGGTCCAGATAGGTGGAGTGGGCATCTTGAGTCAAAGTTGGAAGCCTATAGCTAGCTATGATTTGAATAGGGGTCTTGTCAATTGTTAACTGCACCTGGAGTGTTTCCTGTGCATCATACTGTTTAACAGCCTGGAGGTGTGTATGTCTTTTATATATATATATATATATATATATATATATATATATATATACTGCAACTCCACCTCCTTTTGCTTTGTTGCCAATGGTTTGGGGTCTGAATGTATGATAGGATGTGTAACCTGGTATGGCTGGGGTGCTCTCCGCAGCTTTGAACCGGGTTTCTGTGACTGCACAAATGTCAGCATCTTCAGGGTTAAGAATGCTTGGAATGAGTACAGTTTCATGTTTAGACTCCTAGTCGGGTTATCCATGTGCCATAATAGTAGATCATTTATTTGTTGGAGGCAGTGGTGAAGCAGAACATGAGAGAAACCTTAAGAAAGTTCTAGACAGAGCATGTGAAGTTAACTTGAAGCTCAATCCTCTGAAGTGTAAATTCGGACTACCAGAAGTCACATATGTAGGTCATTTATTCACCAGTACTGGCTTAAGACCTGATCCATCCAAGCAAGCAGCCATTCTTGATATGCCAGCCCCAGACAATGCCCAAGCCCTACAGTGTTTCCTTGGTAAGGTTAACTATTTGGTAAGTTCATACCAAATAGTCTGTGAGTTAACAGTGCCTTTAAGAGAGCTGACATGCAAAAATGCTGCATGGTCATGGTTGGAACACCACCAGAGAGTATTTGATACCCTCAAGCAGAAAATTGCCACCCCCACCTACATTAAGATACTATGATGTCAATAAACCAGTAATTCTTTCCTGTGATGCTTCAAAGTTTGGTCTTGGTGCAGCTATTCTTCAAGAAGGCAGGCCAGTAGCCTATGCATGTCGAACTCTTACCCAAACTGAAATGCAGTATGCTCAGATTGAGAAAGAACTTTTGGTGATTGTGTTTGCATGTCTGAAGTTCCATGATTATATTTATGGCCAAGCTATTGAGATCCAGACTGATCATCAACCTCTAGTCACTATTTTAAAGAAGCCCATGCATACAGCTCCAGCAAGATTACAAAGAATGATGCTCAGATTGCAAAAGTACAACTTCAAAATGGTCTACACAAAAGGCAAACTTCTTTATCTGGCTGATACCTTATCCAGACTGCCAGAAATACAACAGAACAGCTTGATGCAGTGAAGTTTGACTTCAAGGTCATGGAAGTGTGTCATTTTTCTACCTTGAGACTTGCTGAGCTGAGAGATCATACAAAGACTGATCCAGTATTGCAAAAGCTCAACCATTTTATTGACGTTGGATGGCCGTCAAAGCAATCTTGTGTACTGCCAGAACTAAGACCTTATTTTCCTTACAGAGATGAGATGTTGATGGAAGATGGTATCATTTTCAAAGGTCCTAAAGTTGTCATTCTTACTTCCTTACAACATGAATATATCCAGGTTTTACATCGTGGCCACCCAGGTTCCGATTCTACTAAAAGAAGGGTGAGAGAAGTAGTATTTTGGCCTTCTCTATCAAAAAAACATTGATAAAGTACTTTCTTCTTGTTTAGTATGTAATAGTACTAAACTGCATTTGCAAAAAGAGCCACTTCAGCTAAGCCAAGTTCTTGAACTACCTTGGTCAACAGTAGCCACGGACATATTTGAGTGGAACAATCAGCATTACTTAGTGTTGTTAGATTCTTTTTCAAACTGGTTTGAGATCAATTTGATACCTAACCTAACATCCACTACTCTTATTACTAAGTTGAATCATCATTTCTCAGTGCATGGTAGTCCACATAAACTTACCTCTGACAACGGAACTTAGTTTACCAGTCAACTGTTTCAGAAATTTGCAAAAGAGTAGGACTTTATTCATACTACTAGTAGTCCAGAATACCCACAGTCAAACAGCCTGGCTGAGCGTGCAGTAGAGTGCAAAGCAATTGCTAGAGAGGTCAAAGCGTGACAATACCGATGTCTTTTTGAATTTACTCTATCTCAGAAATATACCTCATGACAACATACTTGGCTCACCTGCTCAGAGACTTCTATCTAGGCAAACCAGAACAACCTTGCCTATCAGTTCCAGCTTGTTGGTGCCTAAACCTAAACCTAAAAACAACAGAGCTATCAAAGCCCAGCTGTTCAAAAAGTGTTCTTTCCAGAAGTCCGGTTATGATAAAATGAGCAGATCTCTTTGTCTACTGAAAAAAGGAGAGACAGTGAGGATACAAATGGCGAAAGGCATCGACCGGATTGGTCAAGTGACAGGTATATGTGCCAAGTCAAGATACTACTTCATAGAGACAGGAGGTATAGATTACAGGATGAACCGTAGACATCTCCTTCCTGTTGCAGAACCGATATCACAGCATTGTACCTGTGATACAGATGTCAGATCTCAGAGCAATTCAGACATTGTTCCTACTGAAGAATGTGTCTCAATACCGACTTCCATTCCTGGTGATGTCCCAGATGTTCCCAAAGTTGAACATTTAATTTAGTAAAGACAGTCCCTGTTGCTAGACCTAGTTCTAATTTTTATGTCACACAATTTGGTCATATTTCTAGATTCAATGTGAAATACACAGCAGCCTGGATGTAATTGTTTATGTGTACACAGGTTCATACAACTGCATGTCAAAGGATTATTTCTGTACAATTGCATGTCAATAATGTTGTCATTAATGCATGGACTATTTCTCAAAGAGGGAAGATGTAGAACAGTGTGTGCGCTGTATCTTTAAGAAGCATTTCCAAGTGTGGCACATGCATATAAATAGCAAGCATGTGCAGGCAGCCGTGCCATTTTGAGAGAGCAGCCAGAGTGTAAACATGTATGAGTGTGGTAGTCAGTCTGTTTATAAGTTTTATAAGTTTGTCTATGTTTAAGTTACTAAGCCTCAATCCTGTTATGTTTGTGTATAATAAAGCTGCTTGAACAGAACCCACAACTATTCATCTGTTTTATCCTGACTAGACAATCGACAGTTATGCTGTGAGATCAGGTCGCATCTCCAGACCATGTTATAGATACATGGCAACATGGGCATGAACATTGTGTTTGTTTCTAATGTCTATATTGATGCATGTCTCACTGCAATGTTATTTTGTTTAAGGGCAATCTTTTTAAAAGAGAGGATGTAGATCAATGTGCGTATGTCTCTTTAAGAAGCTATCCAAGGGCTTGCACATGTGTATAAATACTGAGCATGTGCAAGCCTGACTGCCATTTTTTTAGTAAGCTGTTGAGATGTAAACATGTATAGATGTAAGGTCTGTTAATAAGTTTGTTTATATTTAATGATACTGCTAGCCATCTCAATGTGATTCTGTATAATAAAGCATCTAAACGAACTACCCCGCCTGCTTGTCATCTGTATTAGAGGGATGAGTGACACATTTCACTTATGCTGTGCTGACAGGGCCATAAGAAGGCCAAAACATGTATGTCCACAACCAGTGGGGTTTGGCTTTATTGGCCTGAATTTGTCCATAGCAGACTTAAAAAGGGGAAAAAAAAGTCATGGACATTCAGAACTGCCATATAGCTGAAGCACCTGGTATCCTTAAGGGGTCATTTGCATATATCCCATGTTGCCTCTAATGCAAGAAGTTTCAAACAATAGCACAGTTAAAAGTCTAGCTTGACTAGATTTTTTCTTTTAGTTTTTACTGATTGGTTTGTCTGTGTGACCTTGGTACTCATTGTTTTAGCTTATTTTTTAACAGGAATTTCTGAACAACAGATCCACTTTTCCCAGGAAAAAACTTCCTAGGGAATAGGGATAGGCATTGAATTCTGTCCAGGCATAATAATATGCTCTGTCTCTTTTCCTAAGATCAGCAAGGGGGGCTCTACCTTGCTCACCAAGCACTTTCCAATGGCTGTAAATGTTGTGTCTAGCCTCCATGCTATTGTGGCTGTAGAGACTGCACCAAAGGAAACCAGAGAAAAGATTAATGATCTGAAGAACAAGAAATGTCACAGCAGTCAACCATCTGCAGCTGAAGCACTTTAGCAGCCTCTGTGGCTGCAAAAGATGTACAGTAATTTTCTTCTTTTTGTGGCTGGAAGAAGGAAGAACTTAGGAACTAGTAGGTTGTCCCATGGTTAAAGCGACCTTTTCCTATTTAAAAGGTGTTTTTTTTTTTTTTTTTTACTTTTAGGGCTGGGGTAAAAGTGTTTTCACTGTGTGAAAAAAAGTTATTTTTTTTACTACTTACATGTTTTACAGACAAATGGCGGGTTTCTCTAGGAATCAGAAGCCTTTTTGTCTTAAAATAGCTTTAACAACTTTTTATCAGAAAATTAAAAAGAAAATGGCACTCCCTTTTAAAAGTAAGTTAAAGTAGTGCAGCACTTTTTCCCTAGCTTTAAAAATAATTATTTTACAGAAAAAATACAATTTTTGTCATAGAAAGTAAAATGGAAGTTATATCCCCCCTTGAAAGAACTTAAGTTAGTCAACAGTCAATCCTTGAAAGCTCACAAAAGGCACACTCTTCAACAACAGGAATGCTGTGAAGAGCTTGGTGCACAAACATGCCTTTTTAGTCAGCTCAAGCTAACATTTTGGGTATATGGAATGTGCCCTGAAATTTTGGAAGTTGTCCAGCTGTTATAGCATTAGCAGGATATAACCCATGTAGCTACAGCAGCAGTAATTTTATATGACACACATCCAGTGCTGTCTCAGCAAAGAGCAAGCTATGAGAAGCATGCCTACCTCCTCCTTTGTTTTCTATATTCCCAAGAAAAGTGTTGGAGGAAAGGTACAGAGAAATGGGAATGCTCGATGTATTAAGAAATATCACCTGTGATTGGTGTCCTGATGCAAAATTTTCTGAGCTATCCATCTGTGGATAAAATCCCAAAATACATCCAATATGAAAAAAAAAATGAGGGTCTACCTCTGTTCTGCTCTACTGCTGTGCCAAAATATTCACCAGAATATCATGTAGCATGCTTCCATGGCTAGCCTACACAAGAGGTATGATAAAGTTCCCCCTTGATTGCGGATGTAGTCATCACATTGTTTCCTGCTTGTTGATGTATCACATCAGAGTTATACTATCTGTGGATATATGCAGGGTCCCCTCGATATCAGATATGCTGGAAGGCTTGTATGGCAAAAAATACTATAATAATCTCTTTTGCTGCTGTGTTTTTCCATTGAATTTTATCCCAATTCCCTTGAACCCTTAACTTTCCTGAATGGGTTCCCCCATATTTCTTCATATGAGTCTGTGGTGGCTGTTTGGGTGCCCAGGCCTAGCTTAAATGGATACCAAGGTTGAGATTCACCTGTATCATCTACCTTGAAAGCTGTTTCTTGATAGAAAACATGAGAGGGAAGGGATTCTGCAGGGAGTGGGCATGTTTGCTACATTTATTTCTTAAGTTACCACTGCAGTTTTCTTATGCGTCTCACCAGGGACTACCATCAGATTAAGGATGCCATGAGCACAAATGTCCTGAGGCTCTCCTTGGTAGTAATATGATTTTGTTGCACTATAAAGGTGAAATCTGATGTTAGGAATAGAACCTTTCCTGATGGAAAGTGTGCCCAATGGACTGCTTGTTCTAGGGGGCTTCCAAGTTTGGACTTGTCCCCAGAATATTAGCTGGAACTTTTTCAGGTTCAGAGATGGTCCTAGATTCTGTAAGCAGACACACTTCAGAACTGTATCTCATTTAGTATTAGGGTCTAAATCAGATCCAAGTACAATAAATGTGTATGTGTCTATTTTTTCAGTAGACAATTACTGGAGCCAGGAATCCTGTAAACACCCCACAACAGCAAGACATCAAGTGTTTAAATCAAGAATCAGATTCAACCACAAATACCACAATTTGGTCAACACGATAATTTTTTCAGTTTGTGCTTAGAGCAATAGAGTTTGATAATTTTCATTATCAGAATTTGGTGTTTGATAACCTTTAAGATTTGTAAGGAAAGTACTTAAAAGGATTTCACAATCCTGTAGAAACTGTAAGGCTTTCTGGGTGCATGGAGTTGACAGTGTCTCCAAATGCATCCTCTAAGGTAGGGGTCTCAAATATGCGGCCACCTGCAAAGTAGTTTTCCATGGCTCGTGATCACTTACTAGGGATCCGGTTGTGTAGTAGGGTTTTTTTTTGTTTTTTTCTGTACGTCTTCTCCATATGTCCCGCATATATTCCATCACCATACATGCCTAATAGAGTGGAGATGCGATTGGAGTGTTGCAGTCAGGTGTTTTTTCCTCCTCCAATCGCATCTCCTTCTCGAATTAGACACGTTTGTTCAATTAATTTCCCTGTATTTCCAAAGAGTAGAACTGGCTTTTCGGGTGTTTTTGCATCTGATCATCTCCTTCTAGCAGACTGACCCTCAAATTGTCAGCAGAGTGTTCCTGAGGTAAGGTGCTGTAGCGATTGTAGTTGTTATCTTCATTTGTTAAAATACAGAGAATCTGCTGCAGCACAGGGCACCAAACGCGGATCGCTCTGAACAGTTAAGTCAGCTGGTTTGGTGCCCTGTGCTGCAAGCAGGCTCTATGTATTTTAACAAAGATATGGTGATTTTCGGGGGGTGCTAGCATTCATACTGAGAGAGCCAGAGCCCACTCCTGCCCTGAGTCCAGTTCCTCTTTTCTTGATTTTAAGTTATTAAAAACTGCTTCAGGGTCCAAACACGTTTTAATTCTCAGAGGGTAAAAAGCCATAGAAGTGGTGGTGTACAACAGCTGAAATCTTGGTTTCATTTGTATAGTTAAGAAATTGTCTGGATATAACCTTTTTAATTATTTCTGGCATTCAGGGATTAATCATTTTGCACATTTGTTACACATTAAAATAAGTAGTCGTCCTCACTTTGGAGATGGAGTGTTGAGAGCTATGGTTGCCGTGTAAACTTTTATATGCTGCCCTTGGAGAAAGTACAGTTTTGTACCTACCATAAATGTAGATGTTCGAGTACTAATATAGCTGCAGTAATCACAGATGGGTTCTCTGCCGTCAGGCGGGTCCTCGGTCGGCCGAATTCCAAAGTCTAGGTCCAGCGTCGGTTGTTGTCGCTTTCTTTCCTGACGTCAGTGCGACAGGGGTATATAAGGCACAGCTGATGCCATTTTCTTCAGTCTTTCTTGCCCCAGATGTCAGGTGCCCCCAGAAGGAAGGCAATACATAAGTTATATATATATATATT
This sequence comes from Protopterus annectens, assembly GCF_019279795.1. NCBI lineage: Eukaryota > Metazoa > Chordata > Ceratodontiformes > Protopteridae > Protopterus > Protopterus annectens. Next base: position 1,840,826,493 of record NC_056728.1, read on the forward strand.
CATGCAATGCAATATAATCAAAAATCAGTAGTTGCAAGCAAGTATACCATAGAAGGATAACCCAGTCAGGTTGTATGAGGAGGGGATAGCCCCTAGGCCTTTACCAAGAGGGGAAGGAGGGAGGGAAACCTGTACTGCAGCTGTATTAGCACTCGAACATCTACATTTATGGTAGGTACAAAACTGTACTATGTTCATCGTGCATACAGCTGCAGTAATCACAGATGTGTAGAATCCCAAAGCTACGCACAGGGTGGTAGGCACTAGGTGGAACTGGGATGAGCCAGAATGCCCTGCAACACAGCGGTGGCAAAGCCTGCTCTAGTCTTGGAGTATAAAGGCAGGTGGTAGTGTTTGGTGAAGGTATGCACACAACTCCAAGTGGCTGCCTCCAAAATATCTTTGGTAGGAACTCCTCTGAGGAAGGCTGTAGAGGTAGCTGTGGCCCTGGTGGAGTGGGATCTGATGCCTGTAGGAACAGATTTTCCATGAAAGGAGTAACAAAACCGTATGCAGTGGCCTATCCATTTTGAAATTGTCTGTTTGGTAACTGGCTTCCCTTGAGCTCCTACAGCATAGGACACAAAAAGCTGTTCTGATTTCCTGAAAGGCTTTGTTCTGTCCAAATAATAACGTAGCTGTCTATGGATGTCTAAGGAGTGTAGCAGCCTTTCCCCTTTATTTTGAGGATTGGGGTAAAAGGTAGGTAAGTGTATGGCTTGATTTAAAGCTACCCTGGATACCACTTTAGGCATAAATGACGGGTTGGTTCAAGGAAACCCTGTCCTGATGGAAGATGAGAAAGGGCTGCACAGCCATGAGGGCTTGTAGTTCCGAAACCCTACGAGCTGAGGTAATGGCCAGAAGGAAAGCTGTTTTCCAGGACAAATATTGCAAATCTGTTGAGGCAGCTGGTTCAAAGGGAGGCAATGTTAATTTTTCTAGAATGTAATTAAGATCCCAGGCTGGTATTGGTTGTTTCCTTGGAGGTCTTATATTCTTAGCCCCTCTGAGGAACTGTCTTAAGAGTGGGTGAGAGAATAAGGGTGGATCAGTGTTGAATTCTGCAGAAATGGCTGAGGCATGAATTTTTATGGAGGAAAAAGAAAGTCCACTGTTCAACAGCTCAGCTAGATACTGTAATATCCGAGGCAAAATCAGTTTTCTAGGATCCTGGCCTTTTTTCTCATTCCAAGAGCAAAACCGTTTCCATTTTGCGGAGTAAGCCTTTCTGGTAGATGGCCTTCTGGCCTCCAAAATGACATCCTGCACCTCTTTGGAGAGTAGGGTCTGTTGCGGTGTTAAGGAATTTTCCATGCAGTGAGATTGAGTGTTTTCAGCTGACTGTGAAGAGTTTTGTAGCTGTGCTGAGTCAGTAGAAGAGGCATTAGAGGTAGGGACCAGGGAGGAGTATGCGTTAGGCTCCTCAGGAGTGGGTACCAGTGTTGTCTTGGCCAGTCTGGAGCAATCAGTATCATCTTCAGTCTGTCTGCTCTTGCTTTCAAGAGCACCTTGGGCAGAAGAGGCAAAGGTGGGAAAGCGTAAACTGTCCATGCTGCCCAACTGAAAGAAAGGGCGTCCACTCTCCAGGCCTTTGGATGAAAGTTCCTTGAACAGAACTTTTCCAATTGATGATTCCTGTGGGAGGCAAAGAGATCTATGTCTGGCCTTCCCCATGCTTGGATTATCTTTGTAAACACTTGAGGATGCAACTTCCATTCGTGTGGGTCTGTCATAATTCTGCTTAGATTGTCTGCCAGCGTGTTTTCCAAACCTGGCAAGTACTGTGCTTGAAGTTCGATTTGCCATTCCAGAGCCAAGTTCCAAAGTGACATGGCTAGTCTGCACAGGGGGTATGAATGTGATGTTCATTGTGCATACAGCTGCAGTAATCACAGATGGGTTTTCAGCCATCAAGCGGTCCCTCGGTCGGCCGAATTCCAAAGTCTTGGTCCAGCGTCGGTTGTCGTCGCTTACTCTTCTGACATCAGGAAGGCCAGAGTATATAAGACACAGCCGACGCCATGTTCTTCAGTCTTTTTTGCTGCGCGGTGCCCGAAGCAGAAGCAGTTCGCAAGTGCCGGTCGGCCAGCTCCTGAATTACGAAAAAAATTGGAACCGAAGTCTTCTTTAAAGCTAAGTACCCCGTTGGGGAAACTTTTCTTGCCTCAGACCGATGTCAGAAAAAGTTAATAATTGTATTTCTTGTGGGAAGCAAATACCGCATAAGGATTTCCATTCCCTTTGCATACCTTGTTTGGGCCCAGACCACGACGTCTCGGGCTGTCGCTTTTGCGCTACCTTCAATAAACGCACTATCAAGCGTCGGGCGGAGTTCGCCCAACACTACTTTGGTAAAGCTTTTGATTATAAAATGTCGGACACTCCGACTACCGCTTTGTCCAAAAAACGCAAGGAAAAGGACCGACACGCGAGACCCGTGGTCTCCGCTGACACCACGCCAAAACAGGCTACACGTGCTCCGGTTCTCAGCGAGACGCCTTTGCAGTCCCTGACTACCGACGACACTCCTTTGGTGGTGTCCTCTGTACCCGAGACCGCTGGGTCCTCGGCCCTATCCCAGACTACAACCGAAGCCTCTGCTTATGTCGAGCCTACTAATGTGGACAGGTCCACCTCCACCCATGGTGTATTTAGGCCCTCATCTTCCTTTTCAATAAAGGCTTTTACTAAATCCAAAGCAGCCAGGCATCCCACGAGGCCTGTTGCACAGGGCCCATCTCCAGGACCCATGCCTAAGAAACAGATGCTTAAAATGGCTGAGGATTTAATTACTCTTATCAGAGGTTCTCAGCCCTCTCCTGACAAGAGACCCAGAGTGGAGGAAGAATCCCCCTCTTCTGATCAGGGATCCATTTTATCAGAACATTCTGATGCAGAGGATCACTCTTACTCCCCTTTTGAGGATTCAGATGCAGAACAGTCCATTCCTTCTGTATCTCCTCCTGAGGATTTTTCCTTTGGGGAAACCTTGCACACTTTGAGGGAACACTTCCATTGGGAAGGCCAAGACTTTTCAGATTCCAAGAAAAGACTTAGGGAATTCCTTTGGTTACCTCAGCACAGACCTCTGGCTATACCCCCTGTTTTGGACGTACTGGATGATGTTTATTCGGAGGCTTGCCTTAACCCTGATTCTCTGCCTCCTGCACCAGTAAAACCTGATAGGTATTATAGAGTACCCAGCACCTACCAATTTCTCTACAAAGGCCATAATGCTGACCCTGAAACCATTTCACAAGGCCCCAAGGGATTAAAGGCCTCCACTGCCAAGAATCCACTCCCTGCAGAAAGGGAATCCAGATCTCTAGAAAGGTGGGGTAAAAAAATATATACCTCGGCCACCCTAGCCATGAGAGCCTTAAATTGTCAGTTTCATATGATTAAATATCAACAGTACCTGTTATCACAGTTAAGGAACAAAATGTCTCAACCTGAACAACCAGATTTAAAAGAGTTACAGGATATGATGCATAGTGCGGAGCAAGTGGGTAAACACACCTTACAATGTGGTTATGATGCCATAGAGGCTTCCAGTAGAGCGGCTGCTACAGGATCAGTCATTCGCAGACATGCCTGGCTGAGGGAACAAAATTTACCTGATCATGTTAAAGCTAAACTTCTTGATGCTCCTTTACAAAAGGATGTACTTTTTGGTACTAATGCTGAGGAGATACTACGGAAAATGGAAGAAAAAGCCAAATCTATGCAAACTGTCAAGGCTTTCTTACAGGTCCAACCACCACGTTTTAGCAGAAATTGGCCTTCAAAAAACTGGTCCTTTCCAGCCACTGACAGACCCCAAAGAGGTAGATACAGACGCACAAGGGGCAGAGGGCAAACTCAAGGTTCATATAGAGGCAGACAATGGCAATCTCCAGCACCAAGAGGTGGTGAAGACAGTGCACAACAATACAGGAAGCAAACTCAATGACTCCCTCATTTCCATGCCAAGCAAGTTTCAGCTGGCAGCACCTCTGGGAGGGAAACTAGCATTCTTTGCAAGCAATTGACATATTGTCACAACAGACAAATGGATACTGGACATTATAAACAGAGGCTAAAAATTTCATTTTCACACTCTTCCAAAAATGAGAGGCATGCCAAACCTGCCACAAAATCAAAGGGCAGAGGCACAACTGCAAATTTCAAAGCTCCTAAACATGAGAGCTATTCAAAAGGTGCCTACACACCAACAAGGTCAAGGTTTTTATTCAAGACTTTTTCTGGTGCCAAGAAAAGCAACCGACTGGAGACCCATTTTGGACTTATCCATTCTAAACACATTCCTACTCGTACCAAAATTCAAGATGCTCACATTACAGCAACTTCTTCCCATGCTGGGCAAGGAGTTTTGGCTGATAACATTGGACCTCAAGGAGGCATACCTGCATGTCCCAATCAGACAAAGCTGCAGAAGATACCTCAGATTTCTTACAGGTTCAATCCACTATCAATTCTCTGCATTGCCCTTTGGCTTATCTACTACGCCCAGAGTATTCACAAAGTGCCTGGCATCAGTGATTGCTTACTGCAGACTTCAAAGGATACAAATTTACCCGTACCTGGACGACTGCCTGATCCAAGCGGACAGCAAACGCCTACTTCTGGAACATCTGGCATATGTGACACAGTTACTGCTTTCTCTGGGATATACCATCAACAAGGAGAAATCAAGGCTAACACCATCTCAGAAAACAACCTTCCTGGGTGCCAACTTGGACACAAACACCCAGATGGCATACCTTACGCCAGAAAAACAAGGGCAACTATCTCAGTACTTCGAAACACTAGCAAAAAGTACCAGGCTTACTGCAAGGAAAATCCTGCAGGCTCTGGGATTCATGGCATCTTGCATTCTTCTAATCCCATGTGCAAAGTTGCATATGAGGAAACTTCAATGGTACCTAAAAAATCTATGGTCTCAACACAGTCACAGTTTGGAAGCAATTATACCAATAATTCCATGTTTGCAAAAGGAATTTCTATGGTGGGCCCAAGCATGTCAAGTAAACACAGGCCTTCCATTTTGCAAGCCTCAAGCAAAACAAGTCATAACCACAGACGCCTCAGATTACGCCTGGGGGGCACACATGAAGGACAGGTGCATTCAGGGCAGATGGTCCCCAAAGGAAAAGCACCTTCACATCAATCAAAAAGAAATGCTAGCAGTAATAAAGGCAATTACAGCTTTCAAGGACTTCCTGCATCCAGGACAATTACTGATAAGAACAGACAACACCACAGTAATGTGGTACATAAACAAACAAGGAGGAACACATTCATACCCCTTGTGCAGACTAGCCATGACTCTTTGGAACTTGGCTCTGGAAAGACAAATCGAACTTCAAGCACAGTACTTGCCAGGACTGGAAAACACACTGGCAGACACCCTAAGCAGAAGTATGACAGGTCCACACGAATGGAAATTACATCCTCAGGTGTTCACAGAGATAACCCAAGCATGGGGAGGCCAGACATAGATCTTTTTGCCTCACACAGGAACCATCAACTGAAAAAGTTTTGTTCAAGGACCTTTCATCCAAAGGCCTGGAAAGTGGACGCCCTCTCATTCAGTTGGACAGCATGGACAGTTTATGCATTCCCACCTCTGCCCCTTCTGCCCAAGGTGCTTTTGAAAGCAAGAACAGACAAACCGAGGATGATACTGATTGCTCCAGATTGGCCAAGGCAACACTGGTATCCACTCCTGAGGAGCCTAACAAATACTCCTCCCTGGTCCCTGCCTCTAATGCCTCTTCTACTGACTCAGAACAGCTACAAAACTCTTCACAGTAAGCTGAAAACACTCAACCTCGCTGCATGGAAAATTCCTTGACACCACAACAGTCCCTACTCTCCAAGGAGGTGCAGGATGTCATTTTGGAGGCCAGAAGACCATCTACTAGAAAACTTACTCCATAAAATGGAAGCGGTTTTGCTGTTGGAATGAGAAAAGAGGCCGGAACCCTAGAAAATTGAACCTTCCTCAGGTTTTACAGTACCTAGCTGAACTACTGAACAGTGGACTTTCATTTTCTTCCATAAAAATACATGCCTCAGCCATTTCTGCAGAATTCAACACGGATCCTCCTTTATTCTCTCACCCACTCTTACGACAGTTCCTCAGAGGGGCTAAGAATATAAGACCTCCAAGGAAGCAACCAATACCAGCCTGGGACCTTAATTACATACTAGAAAAATTAACATTGCCTCCCTTTGAACCAGCTGCCTCAACAGATCTGCAATATTTGTCCTGGAAAACAGCTTTCCTTCTGGCCATCACTTCAGCTCGCAGGGTTTCTGAACTACAGGCCCTCATGGCGGTGCAGCCCTTCCTCATCTTCCATCAGGACAGGGTTTCCCTTCGTACCAACCCATCTTTTATGCCAAAGGTGGTATCCAGGGTAGCCTTAAATCAAGCCATACACCTACCTACCTTTTATCCAAACCCTCAAAACCAAGGGGAGAGGCTGCTTCACTCTTTAGACATCCATAGGCAGCTACGTTATTATTTGGACAGAACAAAGTCCTTCAGGAAATCAGAACAACTTTTTGTGTCCTACGCCGTAGGGGCTCAAGGGAACCCAGTTACCAAACAGACCATTTCCAAGTGGATTGGCCACTGCATACGGTTTTGTTATTCCTATCATGGGAAATCTGTCCCTTCTGGTATCAGATCACACTCCACCAGGGCCACAGCCACCTCTACAGCCTTCCTCAGAGGTGTGCCTACTAAGGATATTTTGGAGGCAGCCACTTGGAGTTCTGTACATACCTTCACAAAACACTACCACCTGCCCTTATATTCCAGAACAAGAGCAGGCTTTGCCACTGCTGTTTTGCAGGGCATTCTGGCTCAACCCAGTTCCTCATAGTACCTACCACCCTATGCATAGCTTTGGGACTCTACCCATCTGTGATTACTGCAGCTGTATGCACGATGAACATAGTACAGTTTTGTACCTACCATAAATGTAGATGTTCGAGTGCTAATACAGCTGCAGTACAGGTTTCCCTCCCTCCTTCCCCACTTGGTAAGGGCATGGGGCCTAACAACCTCTTCATACCACCTGACTGGGTTATCCTGCTATGTTTTATTTGCTTGCATCCACTGATTTTGGTTTATATTGCATTGCTTGTACATGTAGATAAGCATCATTTATGTATTGCCTTCCTTTTGGGGGCACCTGACATCTGGGGCAAGAAAGACTGAAGAACATGGCGTCGGCTGTGTCTTATATACTCTGGCCTTCCTGATGTCAGAAGAGTAAGCGACGACAACCGACGCCGGACCAAGACTTTGGAATTCGGCCGACCGAGGGACCGCCTGATGGCTGAAAACCCATCTGTGATTACTGCAGCTGTATTAGCACTCGAACATCTACATTTATGGTAGGTACAAAACTGTACTTTCCTCCTTGTTTGTTTATGTACCGCATATCTGTGGTGTTGTCTGTTCTTATCATTAATTGCCCTGGATGCAGGAGGTCCTTGAAAGCTGTAATTGCATTTATCACTGCTAGCATTTCTTTTTGATTGATGTGAAGGTGCTTTTCCTTTTGGGACCATTTGCCCTGAATGCACCTGTCTGTCATGTGCGCCCCCCAGGCATAGTCTGAGGCGTCTGTTGTGATGACTTGATTTGCTTGAGGCTTGCAGAATGGGAGACCTGTGTTTGTTTGACATGCTTGGGCCCACCATAGAAATTCCTTTTGCAAACATGGGATTATTGGAATTATTGTTTCCAAACTGTGGCTGTGTTGAGACCATAGGTTTTTTAGGTACCACTGAAGTTTCCTCATGTGCAGCTTTGCACATGGGATTAAAAGAATGCAAGATGCCATGAAGCCCAGAGCCTGCAGGATTTTCCTTGCAGTGAGCCTGGTACAATTTGCTAGTATTTTGAAGTACTGAGTTAGTTGCCCCTGTTTTTCTGGCGTGAGATAGGCCATCTGGGTGTTTGTATCCAAGTTGGCACCCAGGAAAGTTATTTTCTGAGATGGTTTTAGCCTGGATTTCTCTTTGTTGACTGTGTATCCCAGAGAATTCAATAACCGTGTTACATAAGCCAGATGTTTCAGAAGTATGTGCTTGCTGTCCGCTTGGATCAGGCAGTCGTCCAAATAAGGGTAAATTTGTATCCCTTGAAGTCTGCAGTAGGCAATTACTGATGCCAGGCATTTCGTGAATACTTTGGGCGCAGTAGATAAGCCAAAGGGCAATGCAGAGAATTGATAGTGGATTGAACCTGCAAGAAATCTGAGGTATCTTCTACAGCTTTGTCTGATTGGGATATGCAGGTATGCCTCCTTGAGGTCCAGTGTTACCAGCCAAAACTCCTTGCCCAGCATGGGAAGAAGCTGCTGTAATGTGAGCATCTTGAATTTTGGTACGAGTAGAAATGTGTTTAGGATGGATAAGTCCAAAATGGGTCTCCAGTCGGTTCCTTTCCTTGGTACCAGAAATAGTCTGGAATAAAAACCTTGACCTTGTTCGTGAGTAGGTACCTCTTGAATAGCTTTCATGTCCATGAGCTTTGAAAATTGTATTTGTGCCTCTGCCCTTTGATTGTGTGGCAGGTTTGGCATGCCTCTCATTTTTGGAAGAGTGTGGAAATGAAATCTGTAGCCTCTGTTTATAATGTCCAGGATCCATTTGTCTGTTGTGATAATATGCCAATTTCTTGTAAATAATGCCAGCTTTCCTCCCAAGGGTGCTGCCAGCTGAGACTTGCTTGGCATGAAAAGGAGGAAGTCATTGGGTTTGTTTTCTGTATTGTTGTGCACTGTCTTCGCCACCTCTTGGTGCTGGAGTTTGCCATTGTCTGCCTCTATATGATCCTTGAGATTGTCCTCTGCCCCTTGTGTGCCTGTATCTACCTCTTTGGGGCTTGTCCGTGGCTGGAAAGGACCAGTTTTTAGAAGGCCAATTTCTGCTAAAGCGTGGTGGTTGAACCTGTAGAAAAGCTTTGACAGTTTGCATAGATTTAGCTTTTCTTCCATTTTCCGTAGTATCTCCTCAGCATTAGTACCAAATAGTACATCCTTTTGTAAAGGAGCATCTAGTAGTTTAGCTTTAACATGATCAGGCAAGATTTGTTCCCTAAGCCAGGCATGTCTACGAATGACTGATCCTGTAACAGCAGCTCTACTTGAGGCCTCTAAGGCATCATAGCCACATTGTAAGGTGTGTTTACCTACTTGTTCTGCACTATGCATCATATCCTGCAACTCCTTCAAATCTGGTTGTTCAGGTTGAGACATTTTATTTCTTAATTGTGATAACAGAAACTGCTGATATTTAAGCATATGGAACTGACAATTTAAGGCCCTCATGGCTAGGGTGGCAGAGGTATATACCTTTTTTCCCCACCTTTCTAAGGATCTAGACTCTCTTCGAAGGTAGTGGATTCTTAGCAGTAGAGGCCTTCATTCCCTTGGGGCCTTGAGAAATGGTTTCAGGGTCAGCATTATGGCTTTTGTAAAGAAATTGGTGAGAGTTAGGAACTCTGAAGTACCTATCAGGCTTGACTGGGGCAGGAGGCAGGGAAACTGGATAAAGGCAAGCCTCAGTAAACATCATCAAGTATGTCCAAGACAGGAGGTATCGCAGAGGTCTGTGTTGAGGTAACAAAGAAATTCCCTAAGTCTTTTCTTGGAATCAGAAAAGTCTTGGCCTTCCCAATGGAAGTGTTCCTCAAGGTGTGCAAGGTTTCCCCAAAGAAAAATCCTCTGGGAAGATACAGAAGGAATGGACTGCTCTGCATCAGAATCTTCAAAAGGGGAAGAGTGTTCCTCTACATCAGAATGTTCTGAAGAAATGGAGCCCTGTTCAGAAGAGGGAGAATCTTCCTCCACTCTGGGTCTCTTGTCTGGAGGGGGTTGGGAACCCCTGATAAGAGTAATTAAATCCTCAGCCATTTTTAGCATCTGCTTTTTAGGCATGGGGCCTGGAGATGGGCCCTGTGCAACAGGCCTCTTGGGATGCATGGCTGATTTGGACTTAGTAAAGGCCTTAATGGAAAAGGAAGATGAGGGTCTAAAGACACCATGGGTGGAAGTGGACCTGTCCACATTAGGAGGCTCAACACTCACAGTGGCTTCGGTGGTTGTAGTCTGGGTATGGGCCGAGGTACCAGCGGTCTCGGTTACAGAAGACACCGCCAAAGAAGTGTCATCGGTAGTCAGGGGCTGCATAGGCGTCTCGCTGAGAACCGGACCACGTGCAGCTGGTTTTGCCGTGGAGACCGCGGACCTCGCGTGTCGGTCCTTGTCCTTGCATTTTTTGGACAAAACGGTAGTCGGAGTCTCAGACGACATTTTATAATCAAAGGCTTTACCAAAAAAGTGCTGGGCGAACTCCGCCCGACGCTTAATAGTGCGTTTATTGAAAGTAGCGCAAAAGCGACAGCCCGAGACGTCGTGGTCTGGGCCTAAACAAGGTATGCAGAGGGAATGGAAATCCTTATGCGGTATTTGCTTCCCACAAGAAATACAGTTGTTAACTTTGTCTGACATCGGTCTGAGGCAAGAAAAGTTTCTAACGGGTACTTAGCTTTAAAGAAGACTTCAGTTTCCAATTTTCGTAAATTCAGGAGCTGGCCGACCGGCACTTGCGAACTGCTTCTACTGCACGCAGCGGCAAAAAGACTGAAGAAAATGGCGGCTGTGTCTTATATATCCTGTCGCACTGGCGTCAGGAAAAGCGACAACAACCGATGCCGGACCTAGACTTTGGAATTCGGCCGACCGAGGACCCACCTGACGGCAGAGAACCCATCTGTGATTACTGCAGCTGTATGCACGATGAACATCTTTGTTGTGCTCAGTACTAATGAAAAGGGATCAGCAAGGAAATGTTTCATTTTGGTGCTTGTGCATACTTAGACATGCTGATGAAGGGATCAGTGGGGAAATGTTTCATTTTGGTGCTTGTGCATACTTTGCAAACTGCTGATGTGATCATTGGGCAACATAAAATGTGTAATTTTGGTGCTTGTGCATACTTAGACATGCTGAGTCATAAATTATTGCTTACCTAAAAGACTCTCAGTACAGAGAACCCTACATAACTCATATCCCCTTGTACCACCCAGGATTCACAAATGTGTGAGTGATGGAGTAAAATGGGTACAGCAACCGGAAATCTATTGGATATGAATTTATAAACTTGTTTATTGACATTTGATTACCAGGAATGTCTGACTTGGTAGGTGCTGGTTATCTCTGCAGTCTGCACCAACTGCTGGATATCTTTGTTCCTGGTGGTTTACGCAGCTGTCTTGGGGAACTCAGGATAGTGTGGGTTAATTATGCAAAGATCATTGTTTGTATGTGAGCCTAACTAAAGTTTGTAATGCCAATTAAAAATTAGAAAACGTGGAAGTTATTTTGTGACAGGAATGGAACTGAGTGACAGAGAGAATACTTATTTATAACTTGTGGTCATCATCTGTTACTAAGGAAGTACTTGTTTCAGCACTAGAAAATTTGGAAATCACTATAATATTCTTTGTATGTTTGTTTATTGCAGACTACTATTATAAGTGAGTATTTGTGATGTTGTCATCCAAGAAACAAAAGATTGTAGATGAAAAGCGTGTTTTCCAAGAGAAGTGGGAAAAAATATTTTTTCACTGAGTTGAATAGTCAAATCAAATGCCTAATCTATCAATCGGTTTCTGTTCCAAAGGAATACAATGTACGGAGACATTATGAAACTAAGCATGGTAACGAATATGTGATTACAGGCAAAATGAGGGAAGAGAAAGTTCAGCAACTAAAATCAGCCTTTGCCAAGCAGCGAAACATCTTCAAAAACAACAAAACAAGTGAAGATTCAGTACGAGCAAGCTTTATCAGTGAAATTATTTCAAGTCATCTCGTCCATTCACTGAAGGTCAGTTCATTAAAACTGCTTCATAAAAGCAAGCGAAATTCTTTGCCAGACAAGAAGAAATTGTTTGAAGGTATAAGTTTGTCTGCAAATACAGTGGGCAGCAGAATTACTGAATTGGCCAGCAAAGTACGCCAGCAGCTACTTGCAGCTAGCAAACAGTTTGAAGCTTTTTCAGTTGCCCTTGACGAGAGCACTGGCATAACAGATACCGCATACTGCGCTGTCTTCATTCGAGGTGTGGACAGGAACTTGAATGTTATGGAAGAATTACTAGACCTGTTACATTTGAAAGGCACAACCACGGGACATGACATATTTGGTGAACTTGAAAAATTACTAGAAAAGTTGGAATTGCCATGGGATAAGCTTGTTTCGGTAGCGACTGATGGTGCACCCGCAATGTGTTCTGAAAAAGTTGGTGTTGTTGGGTTACTGAAAGCAAAGCTCAACAGTGTTGGTGTTGCTCACACCTTTGTTGCAAATCACTGCATTTTGCACCAAGAAGCATTGTGTGGAAAAGTCTCCAAATGAAGGAAGTCATGGATGTTGTTGTTAAGGTGATTAACTTTATACACGCTAGAGGTCTAAATCACCACCAGTTTAATGACTTTTTGTCTAACCTTGATACCGAATACGGAGAATTACTCTATCACACCGAAGTCAGATGGCTAAGTAGGGGAAGTGTGCTGAAAAGATTCTTTGCACTTCTACAGGAAATAGCAATCTTCATGGCAATGAAAGAAAATGAAATTCCTCAGCTTACTGATCCATTTTTCATATCTAACCTTGCTTTTCTGATGGATATTACACAACATCTTAATGAACTCAACCTCAAGCTCCAGGGCACAAAACAGACGATAACATGGATGTATGACAGTGTCAAGGATTTCAGATGTAAATTTTCCCTATGGGCGAAACAGCTGATGGATGATAACCAGCTCATTTCACTGCCTTACAGTCACTTGGAACAGTCAAAAAAACAGTTCTTGAAAGAATATTCAGATGCAGTCACTAAATTACGAGCAGAATTTGACCATCGGTTTCAGGATTTCGAGGCACTAGAACCCCTATTTGCCATCTTTATGACACCGTTTTCCATAGGTGTTGACATTGTCTCTGAAGAATTACAGATGGAGTTGTTGGAACTTCAGTGCGATAGTGTTCTGAAACAGAAGTTCATAGATGCCAGTGTTCCATATTTTTATAAGTATACGAGTCGAGATAAGTTTCCAAAGCTTTTCTCTATGGCTGCTCAAATCCTTGCGATGTTTGGCAGTACATACATTTGTGAACAGTTTTTTTCATCTATGAAGCTCAACAAATCCGTTTTCTGGTCAAGGTTGACTGATGAACACTTGACAGCTACCTTGCAAGTGGCTGCTTCACATGACATAAAGCCTAATGTTGACGTCCTGGTCTCTGCAAAATGTTGTCAGCTAAGCAGTCAAAATGAAGAAAGGCAATTTTCACAGACAACACATTTTCTGTCATAGATTTAGGTGCAATTACTAGAATATTTGAAACTAATACAATGGAATAGTATTGGCCTGTTGCTTAGGGGTGGCCACGGTGGTGCAGTGGTTAGCGTTGTCACCTCACAGCAAGAGGTTCTCCGGTTCGATCCTCGGCTGGGGTGCCTTCTGTGTGGAGTTTGCATGTCCTCCCTGTGGTCACGTGGGTTTCCTCCGGGAGCTCAGGTTTCCTCCCACATCCCAAAAACATGCTGTAGGTGGATTGGACACTCTAAATTGGCCCTAGGCATGAGTGCGTGCGTGCCTTCTGTGGAAGGTTGGGCGCTGGGCTGACAACTCGACACTGTAAAAACTCCACTGCCAATCATGAGCGGACAGTGTGATCCGCTGTGGCGACCCATAACCGGGAAAAAGTCGAAAGAAGGAGTAGTAGTATTGGCCTGTTGCTTCAAACCAAATTATTTTGTAACTTTTTTGCTAATTAAAAAAATATATAGTTTGTTGATGACTTGGACTTGCGGGGCCCCCCCCCCCCCCCAAAAAAAAATCCTTGGGGTTATTTGCGGCCCTCATGCTCCCTTAAGTTTGAGACCCCTGCTCTAAGGCTTCAAATCACTGGAGGAATGGTGAAGGATTTTGGCTTTGGTAAAACCAGAAGTTTCCTTTACTTTTTCTGGGCACTAGGGTATTCCTTAAACTCATAGGTTCATAGGTATATACTAGGCTAACAACCACTAGGACCTTTATAAGCCTAGTTTTGCAAACCAAATGTGACTCACAAGTTTTAGGTTTTAAACATTTACATAAGGGTTATTTTTAGTTATATTATTTATTGGTTGCCTCTGCCCATCAGAGACATAGTTGCTAGACCAAGGGTGAATTTCTAATTTCCCATACAATGGTCCAAGTTATGCTTAAATAGGGTTAGGGAGAGACTTTGTTGTACATGGATGGGGAGCCCATTCCAGAGAATGGGAATTCTCTGATACTTCTCCATCTCTCTAACATGTCCTATTCATGTCGAAACAAAATTTAGGTCTTTGGATCTAATAGTCCTGATGCTGTTTGTTTTGTGGATGTGTAAAACCTTCATCACAGTGAGGTCCAAGGATGCCTTGTAAGCCAGGTATAGATCACATCTCAGTAGTCTGTCAGAAACAGGGTATAAAGATAGGGCTTTAAGGTAATCCACAAAGGACATTATGTTTATGCCTTGTATTCTTTTTGTAAGGAACCTTTGCAGACATTCCAGTTGCTGTGCGAGGCTAGTCAAGCATATATCCAAGGGGCATTACACTCTATGATGCATCTTATGAGGACTGAGTACAGTAGTATGATGACTTCCCTATACCTAGATACCATGCCCTTATTTATAAGCTGAGCAACATAGAAGGACTTTCTTACTACCTTAGACACATTGGTCAAAAGCTAGGTTACTATCTACAGGGGTTCGCCAGATGTCTGACCAGTGAGTTGACTCTTAGGAATGTTTTATCAATGATAGTTTCCTAGGGTACCCAGTTTTCCAAAACGTAAGTGACTAAGGGAGATGCAGCTAAATGTTACCAGCTGCCATCAATGGTTGTTTTGCAGCCTGGGAACTATCAGTCAGATGACATAAATGATGTCATTCTGCAAGCTAGTTGAGCAGTAATATTTGAGATATTCATTTGAGAACTCTCTGAGAGAGACAGCTCTTGGCCAAACTGCCATGTGTATTAATAGTAATGTTACACAGTACGATTTCATACCATTTGTTAAGGGCCTTAAAATAGCTGATAAGGAGCTGGCTGGTGGCAGTGATAACTACTTTCTAGTCTGTGCAAAATGGCATAGCTATTAGACCTATGCCAGCCTTTCCCAGGTGTGTGTAAATCAAACCTCAAACAGTGTGCATGTCAGCTACTTGGGCAGGGACACAAAGGACTTGTTGGACAGAGGGTGCTGGAGGTCTTGGCTTGGCCACTCATCTCAGATCTCTACTCTATAGCTGTGCCAGTGGGGAGTCTTACTGGAGATTGGAGAAAGAGGGAGAAACCAGCCCCGGACTGACTGTAGTCTCTGTGTGCTCTTAAGGGAAATTGCACTTGATGCAGACAGCTGCATCTGGAAATTCTGTGTGTATACCTTCTCATACTCCCAATGTACATCCCCAACTGATGTTAGTGGTGAGGACTGAGGCTCCTCGAGTACTAGCCCAGTGGTGAGGCATGGCATTTATTGGTTGGCAGTGGTGGGATATCCACATATTGGAATTCAGTGGTGTGGATATTGAACTCCTGTATCCTGTAAACAGTGGCCACTAAAGAAGATGTTTTTACTCTCAAGCAGCCATGCAGTGAACATTCAGAGTTCCATATCACAATATTTTTATTTTATATTAGATTACTTAGTCAAGGAGAGCAGGCAAGGATGTCAGCAGAGGAGTATGGCAAGCTGACAAGCAGGCAGTTGGCTAAGATGTGCCAAGACAAAGGACTGGTGCATGCCAATCTGACTACAGCAGAAATGATTGCAGCCCCAGTCACAGCTGCATCACAGACCAGCAACCATGAGGACAACCAGACTGGCCTTGGGAATGTACAACTGTCACAAAATAGACAGTTCAACCTTTCCACAGAGGACTTAAAAATCCGTCTGGATTTAAAGAGACATGAACTAGAATCAGCAGACACTGAGATGTCTGGAGGCCAAAGAAAATGAGAGACTGAGACATTTGGAGGCTGAAGAAAATGAGAGGCAGAGGCTATATGAAAAGGAAATGTTGACTCTTTGTCAGGTTCATGGAGGTAACAGGAAAGGGAGTAACCAAACCCCAGAAGCAATAACGGTCAGTAAACTTCTTCCACAATTTAGAGGGTGATTAATTTTGATAGTTTTATTCATATGTTTGAAAGGGTATGTAAACAGTATAATGTTGACCAAAGGCTCTGAGTAAGGTTCCTGATCCCCTTACTCCATGGTAAAGGTGTAACTGATGTTTCTATATTGTCTGATACTGATTGCTTAAATTATAATACTGTTAAAAATATTTTATTTACTGACATTTGTTAACCGGGTTGGTCCATCTGGGCCAGGAGCCCATTTTCAGTGGAGACCCGAGGAGAAAAGCTCTAATTACATACAGATAAAGTATACACGATAGTTTAACATGCAAAATGTACAGTGAACAATTTCAAAAACAAATCACTCAGTTGGGGAAAAACATTACAAGTTCTCAAATTCAGGCATTTCAAAAAGAAAAATATATTGTACTGGAGTGTGTACTACAGAGAATAGTGGGGTTAGGTAGGGTCATGGCAAGTACAACTTTTGTCTTCATAAAGTGTAGTTTGAGTTCTTTCTTAAATTGTAAAGGGTGTGTTATGGAGCGTAAATGGGATGGGAGGTTATTCCATGCCTGGGATAGGGTGGATTTATAAAGTACTCTACCAATAGATTTTTTTGGTTGGTAGATGTTGAGGAGTTGTTGGTTAGAGAAACGAAGTGTGGTGTATAGGTGGAAACCAAGGAGGACAGGGCAGGACAGGTTAATGGTTTATACAGTATGGAGTGGATAATTTGAAACTGAGATAGAAGTTGTTGTGGGAGTTCTAGCCATTGTAAAGAGTTGAGAGAGAGGCAGAGGTAAGAGTTGTGTGGGGAGTTTGTGATGAACTTTGCTATTTTGTGGTAAGTTTGTTGTAGTTTGGCCAGGTTAGTTGTTTGAATATTAGTTAGAACAGGGGTGGCATAGAGAAGGGAGGGGAGAAGAAGAGCCTGTGATAGGGACAATCTGGCATTGTAGGTCAGGAATCTATGGTGTTGGTAGAGCATACCTAGCTTTTGGTGAGTTTTCTTTATACTTTGTAGAATGTGTAGGTTAAATGTAAGTTCGTCATCAATGACGGCTCCTAGAAGTTTTGTGTGGGACTCAAGTTGTATTTTGGTGTTACTGGAGGATGAGATAAGAAAGTTAGATTTTAGGTGAGAGTTGTGTCTGGGGGAAGAATAACAGAAGCTTGGTTTTCTTAGGGTTTAGGATAAGTAGATTTTCAGCTAGCCATTTTTCCACTGATAGAAAGGTGTCCTGGGTGAGTGTGTAGAGGTCAGAGATGTTATTGGAAGAACAGATGAGTGTTGAATCATCAGCATATTGGACTAATACTGATTGTTTGTAGGAGGTATATAGTTCATTTGTAAAGATGTTGAAGAGGAGGGGACCCAAGATGGAGTCGTGAGGCACCCCAGTAGTCACAGGGAGGTAGGGTGAGCAAGAGGAGAGCCAACAAACAGATTGCTGTCTGTCAGACAGATAACTAGAGAAGAAGGTAAGGGTGGAGGAAGCTAGACTGAGGTTAAAAGTTTAGTCAGAAGTAAAGGGTGACAGTGTCAAAAGCTTTTGAGAGATCAAGGAAGAGGCTGGATACTAGGAGGTTTTTGTCTCGAGCTTCAGCTATTGTGTGTATAAAGGAACAGGAGAGCTGTAGAGGTGCTGTGGTTAGGCCGGAAGCCATGTTGGGAGGGTGTGAGGATCTTATGTTGGAGGAGACAGTGAAGGAGTTGAGAGTGTAAACATTTTTCCATAAGTTTGGAGAGAGGATGGCAATTGGGTGAAAGTTTGATGGTTCTGTACAGTTTTCCCCTTAATGCAATGGGGTGGTGAAGAAGGATTTCCAAATATCTGGCACTGTAGATTCCTGGATAGATTTATTAATCAGGATAGATACTGGATAAGCAATGGATTCAGCAGCTAATTTGAGGAAAGTGGGTGGTAGGCTGTCAGAGGAGGGAAAGCAAGGTTTTAGTTTTAGGAGGAGTGATTTTATATATGAGGTTGGGACTGGTTTTAAGGAGAAGAGAGTACTGTTTAGAGGCTTGGGAGGGACATAGGTGGTGTTTGTGTAGTGGTTTACGGGAGTAAGTTTCTGGACAGTTTCGATGAAGTGTCTATTGAGGAAAGGTAGCAGTTTCTAGTGGGCTATTGTTTGGGTAAGGAGAGGTGTTTGAGGGGGACCCTGGAATGACAATTTTCTTTAAGGTGGACCAGAATTTCTGCGGATGTGTTTTACAGTTATAAGATTTTTTTGTCTTTACACACGTCTTTTGACAAGATTCCAAAGTTCTTTGTATTTGAAAAGAAGGGAGGCTTGTTTAGTCTTAGTCCAGATTTTGACACGGTTTTGCATGAGTGATTTAGTTTACTTAGAGAGCTGGGGGGGGCAAAGTTAGACTTGATTCTAATGCGTCTTATAAGAGCTAGGGAGTTGAGAATGTCAAGGAATATGCTATTAAATTTGTGAACAGCATCATTCAGAAGCAGGTGTTTAAGGATGGACCAGTTGATATTAGAGAGGATAGAGTTGAATTCAGTTGAATTAAAGTTATGTAAGCTACGACAGTCTCTGTAAGTGTGGGGTTTGTTTGCTTGTGGAGAGTGGCGAAGTATGCTAGTAGGAAGGTGGTCACTCAAAGAGTTTGGTAAGGTAGCTGGGTTGTGGTAAAGGTTGAGAGTGTTAATGAGAATCCAGTCGATGGTGGAAAAGGAAGAGGTGGTGTTGTGTAGGTAAGTAGGGGATGATATCAGTTGGTGGAATCCAGAGAGATTGATGGAGGTCAGTGGGGAGTTAGTGGAAAGTTTGGACCAGTCTATGTTAACGTCACCTAAAATGATAGTTTTATTTTTTTAGTAGATAAAAATTGTTCATTAGAGTGTCTGAAGTTAACACCAGAAGCTTACAGAAAAGAATTTTGTGAGCATAGGTGCAAGTAGATGAAAGCGTGTGTGAATATATTGCTGAGTTGAGCACTTATTTTCATAGATGGTTGAGTGGGTGTCAGGTCACCAGTTCTGAAGGGGTGGCAGACCTTTTGTTGAGGGAACAAGCCCTTAGCACTTTGCCCGAAGACATGAGAATCTGGTTAGCAGACAGGGAATGTTATACCACAGATGACGTGGGGAAAAAGGGAGATCTATACCTAGCAAGCAGCACATCACTGCACAGGAAAGGATACCCAGTGCTCCTCATGGATCTAAGGGAACCCATGGTGAGCAGCCTAAACTGTCCCAACAGAGTCCACCAGTAGCAGGGGAAGCCTCTAAATTGGATACATGGCCAGGATCAAGGGTTAAATGTTTTAAATGTAGCATATGGATGTCCACAACAGCAAGGTGGGGAACAAAAGGTGGGAGAGCCAGTAAGTGGGAATGACAGAATACCAGCAGGAAGTTGTCTGCAGACAACAAGGGTACCAAACTACCACAAGAAGTTATATCCTGCTGTGGTAGTTTGTGAGGTTATATTCTGCTCAGAACTGGTGGTCAAGGACACTACATACACAAATGCTGTAGAAATAGCCAACCTGCTGCCAGACAGGTTCAGTGAAAACTTCACCCCTCTGTCCCCCCATCAGTAAATCATTAGATCCCCAAGCACCTGGCCCCCTCCCCTAATCTTTCGGGAGCAAGTCATCACAGCTCTCTCAAAAGCAAAAAATATAGCCTCCATGGAACTCGATAACATCACAGGCAGTATCCTAAATGAACAGAGGCATGAACTTGCAGCACCATTAGGTACCGGCTTCATCCCAGCTGAGTGGAGGACAGCCACAGATCTCTATGCACAAAGGTGGAGTGTCCACAGATCCAGGAAATTATACACCCATCAGCCTAACTAGCCTAATCTGCAAGGCCATGGAAAGGAGTATCATGGACATCATTAACAAGGACACTGGCAACCTCCAAACACTCAATCACACACAGTTTGGTTTTGTTAAGGGGATGTCATACCTGTTAAATCTGGCTGACTTCTTTGATGCAGTCATCAAAGCCATGGACGAGGGGAAGATGGTGCACACTGCCTACTCTAACCTGGCCAAAGCCTTCGATGCTATTCCTCACTCGGATATAACAGATAACCTCTCTCAAGTAGGCATTAATCCATATGTTACCAGGTGGGTAGCACAATGGCTCACTGATAGAACCCACTTAATCAAAATAGGGGAAGCTACCTCAAGCAGCAGATGTGTAACAAGCGGTGTACCCCAGGGATCAGTCTTGGGGCCTCTGTTTGGGATATACTTTCTGAGGTGCAGGCCAAAACCAGTGGGCTGTGGCTGACCAGGTTTGCAGATGACTGCAAGCTGGGCACTGTCATCAATTCCCCTAGTGATGTGGACATCTTGCAAGAGGGTCTTACCCAAACAAATGACTGGTGTCAAAAACATGGCCTCAAATTTAATGCCAAAAAATGCATCATCATCATCCCCTTTGAGCAGAGGGATGTCCCCACAAATTATCACATTGATAACAAGGTCCTAAGCATGCAATCAGTTGTGAGGGACTTGGGCACCCAGGTTGACAGCAAACTGACTTCTGACCACCATATTGCCTCCATTGTATGGAAACCTTTCTACATGACCCACCTCATTAGTAAGGGTACCTCATCCAGAGACATGGAGGTCATAACATCTCTGTATTCTTCCCTTATAAGACCCATTATTGTCTACAGTGTCCCTTTTGGCATGCACCTCACAAAGCACTTGCAGCAGCTGGAGAGACCACAGAGGCTCCTCACCAGGAGAATCCCGGGCCTCAGACATCTACCATACACAGATAGGCTAAAGGCCATGTCCCTCTAACTCAGTCTCATACAGACTTCTCAGAGCCGATAAGGAAAGTACAGTTGTGTACACTTACCATAAATGTAGATGTTAGAGTGTCTTCACTGTTGCAGTCATCACTGTGGGGTTCTTCCTGCCGGCAGGCAGCACTCGGTCGGCCAGAATCCCAAAGTCTGGGTCCGACGTCGGCTGTGTACTCACCCACCCTGACGTCAGTGCGCCAGGGGTACAAAGCTCCCAGCCGATGCCATGTTCTCCAGTTTTTCTTGCCCCAGATGTCAGGTGCCCAAAAGTAAAGGCTAAAAGTAAAACAAAAATGTAACATACAACAAACCCCATACCCTGTAGCAAATACACCTCAGAAGAAGGGTGAAGCAGGGAACCACACCAATAAAAATATAAGAGGGGACAGGAGGGTGGGTAACCCAGACTGCAACAGTGAAGACACTCGAACATCTACATTTATGGTAAGTGTACACAACTGTACTATGTTCATCGTGTTTCACTGTTGCAGTCATCACTGTAGGGTTGAATCCCTAAAGGGTGGAGGTTATTGAGTAGAAGGGGTGGCTACAAGGCCTTGCAAGACTGCAGAAGCAAAGCCTGCCCTAGACTTAAAATAAAGAGGGAGATTATAGTGCTTAGAGAAAGTACGCACTGAACTCCAAGTAGCAGCTTCCAAAATATCTTTGGTAGGGACTCCCCTGAGAAAGGCAGCTGAAGTAGAAGCAGCTCTGGTAGAGTGGGTCCTAATGTTTCCAGGGATTTGCTTTCCATGATGAGAATAACAAAATCTGATTCCATGAGCAATCCATTTAGAAATGGTCTGTTTTGAAATAGCTTTGTTCCGTTTTATTTTTAATAACACCCTTGGTAGAAGAGGTAGTGGTGGAAAGGCATACCGCGAGAGGTTCCTCCAACTGAATGAGAGAGCATCCACTTTCCATGCTAGCTTGTGATATGTCTTTGTGCAAAAAGTCTGTAACTGGTAGTTGTGGGGAGATGCAAATAGATCTATGTCCGGGCAGCCCCAGGCTTCTGTAATCATCTTGAATATTTGGGTGTCTAGCATCCACTCATGTGGGTCTGACAGGTTCCTGCTCAGGCTGTCTGCCAGAGTGTTTTGTTTCCCTGGCAGGAATTGAGCTTGTAGGTCCATTTTGCAAGCTAGTGCTGTGTTCCATAGAGTCATGGCTAGTCTGCAAAGGGGGTGGGAGTGTGAAACCCCTTGCTTGTTTATGTACCACATAACTGTGGTGTTGTCTGTCCATATCAGTAGCTGTCCTGGCTGTAAAAGATCCCTGAAAGCCAAGAGGGCATTCTGCACAACTAACATCTCTTTTAAATTGATATGTAGATGCTTCTGATCCTCTGTCCAAAAACCTTGCAGGCCTTTCCCCTGCAAGTGGGCTCCCCATGCATAATTTGAGGCGTCCGTGGTTATCACTTGGTAGGCTGGAAGTAGACTGAAGGCTTTCCTTTTGTTTTGAAGACATGCCATGGCCCACCAATGGAATTCCTTTTGCAGGCAAGGCAAAACAGCAATCTCTGTTTCTAGACTGTGACAATGCTGGGACCATACGCTTTTTGGGTACCATTGTATCTTCCTCATATGCATTCTTGCATATGGTATGAGTAGGATGCAGGAAGCCATGTAACCCAAAGCCTGCAGGAATTTCCTTGCAGTTAGCGGAGACATTAACGCCAGGCTTTTGAAGGTTGAAGCCAGCTGTAGTTGTTTTTCTGATGTCAGGAATGCCATCTGGGTTGTTGTGTTTAAAAGAGCACCCAGGAAAGTTATCTGTTGAGTAGGTGTCAAATTTGACTTTTTTATGTTCACAGTGAATCCCAGGTACTTGAGTAGATTCTGAACAAATTCCAGGTGCTGGAGTAAAATGTCCTTACTGTTTGCTTGAATAAGGCAGTCATCCAGATAAGGGTAAATTTGAATTCCCTTGAGTCTGTAGTAAGCTACTACTGGTGCCAGGCACTTGGTAAAGACCCTGGGCGCAGTAGACAAACCAAAGGGCAGCGCAGAGAATTGGTAATGTTTCGAGCCTGCGTTGAACCTGAGGTATCTTCTGCACTCCTGTCTGATAGGAATGTGCAGGTAAGCCTCCTTTTAATCCAATGTCACCATCCATGCATTTTTGCTCGACATTGGCAGGAGCTGCTGCAGAATAAGCATCTTGAACTTTGGTATCTCCAGGAAAGTATTTAAGACTGACAGATCCAGGAGGGGTCTCCAAGTATTTTGCTTTCTGGGAACTAGAAAGAGTCTTGAATAAAAGCCTTGTCCCGTCTCTGAATTTGGAACCAGCTCTATGGCCCTCATAGCCATGAGGGACCTCACACCTGTTTTAATGCCTCTGCCCATTGAGTTTTTGGTAGGTCTGGCCATCTGTTTGGTTTTGGTAAGGTGTGAAAGTGGAATTTGTAACCTCTTAAAACTACATCCAGAACCCACTTGTCTTGGGTTATGTAAGTCCAATTTCAGTGAAAAAGAGAAAGTTTTCCTCCCAGAGAAGCTTCCAGGAGAGAGGTTCCTGGAGCCATGCAGGGGGAGTCATTGAGCCTGTTTCCTATAAGGTTGAGACCTATCTTCTCCACCCCTGGGGGTGGAAGCACTCCACTGTCTAGGTCTATAAGAGGTCTGTGCTTGGGCCTTCCCTCTGGGGCACCTATATCTACCCCATCTGAGGCCTGTCCGAGCTGGGAAAGGACCAATTTTTAGCTGGCCAATTTCTGCTAAATCTAGGAGGCTGAACTTGTAAGAAACCCTTAACCATTTGCATGGATTTTGCCTTATCCTCCATTTTCTTTATAACCTCTTCAGCCTTAGACCCAAACAAAACATTATGTTGAACAGGAGCATCCAGTAACTTTGCTTTCACTTGATCAGGCAAATTTTGTTCCTTTAACCAAGCATGCCTTCTAATGACAGTGCCAGTGGCAGCCGCCCTGCAAGAGGCCTCCAAAGCATCAAAACCACAGTGTAAGGTATGTTTCCCCACCTGCTCAGTAGCATGCATCAAATCATGTAATTCCTTATTATCTGCACATGCAGAAATGGTACCCAGTTTTTGTTTCATAACAGACAAAAGGTATTGCTGATATTTCAACATTTGAAATTGACAATTTAAAGCCCTAACAGATAAAGTAGCAGAAGTGCACACTTTTTTGCCCCATCTCTCCAAAGCTCTAGAATCATTATCTGACTGAATAGGGTTCTTAGCAGTGGCAGCATTAGGACCCTGAGAAATGGTTTCTGGATCAGCAGTAGGATTTTTATAAAGAAACTTGTGGGAGTCAGGGACTCTGTAATATCTTTCAGGCTTAGCAGGGGCCGGAGGAAAGGAGTCAGGAGTTAAAATAGACTCAGAAAAAACATCACCCACAATATCCAAAATAGGAGGACTAGCCAGGGGTCTGTGTTGGGGAAGAAGGAAATCCCTAAGCCTTCTCTTAGATTCAGAGTACTCATGTCCTTCCCAGTGAAAATGTTCCCTCATGTCATGTAAAGTTTCCCCAAAAGAGTAATCCTCAGGAGGAGAAGCTGAAGGAATGGATTCTTCAGCATCAGAATCCTCATAAGGAGGGAAAGTATAATCCTGTTCAGAGGAAGACACTGAAGAGATAGATGCCTGATCAGAGGATTCATAATCCAATTCTTGTCTTGGCCTTTTGCCTGGAGGGGGATGTGAACCCCTAATCATAGTTAGCAAGTCCTCCACCATTTTAAGCATTTGTTTTTGAGATTTAGGTCCCGGATCAGAGGAGGCCTGGGCTTGAGTCTTTGTTTTAGAAGGAGTCTTTGCCTTTGTCTTTGCCTTTACCTGAAGCTGCATAGGCCTGAAAACCCCCTCAGAAGCCGGTACCTGCATAGCGTCTCCGGACCCATCCAAGGGAGCATTATCCATAGGTCCTACACCTGGAGTATTCAAAGGCCTAGTTGGCTCCTCGTGGGAGTCCATGTTGGCAACCGGTTATGTAATGGCCGACGACAGGGGCTGCGAAAGCACCTCGCTGACGACGGCCGAACCGGCAGCTGGCTCTGATTGTAAACTGTCGCCTGATTTGGACCTCAGAGGCCTATCCTTATCCTTGCGCCTTTTATGAACTCCGGTAGTCGGAAGCGTGTCTGACGACATGTTATAATTAAATCGCCTCCCAAAGTAATGAAAGGCAAAATCGTATCTCTGTTTAATAGTACGTTGATTAAATCTAGCACAAAACCGACAACTAGCTACATCGTGGTCAGGGCCTAGACAAGGAATACAGTAAGAGTGAAAATCCTTATGAGGTATTTGTTTCCCACATGAAATACAATTATTAACTTTTTCTGACATCGGTCTGGAGCAAGAAAAAAAGTTTCCCCAACGGGGTACTTAGCTTTGAAAAGAAGAACGTCTTCGGTATGAAGCACCAAAAATAACAGGAGTCAGCCGACCGGCACTTGTGAACTGCTTCTACCGCATGGCAAGAAAGACTGGAGAACATTGCGTCAGCTGGGAGCTTTGTACCCCTGGCGCACTGACGTCAGGGAGGGCGAGTACACAGCCGACGCCGGACCCAGACTTTGGGATTCTGGCCGACCGAGGGCTGCCTGCCGGCAGGAAGAACCCCACAGTGATGACTGCAACAGTGAAACACGATGAACATCTGGCTGGTAGCAGTGATAACTTCCTTACAGTCTGGGCAAAATGGGCATAGCTAGTAGACCTGTGCCCACCTTTCCCAGGTGTGTGTGTGTAAATCAAACCTCAAAGAGTGTGTGTTTCAGGTAGTTGGGCAGGGACATGAATCATTGGTTGGACAGAGAGGGTGCTAGAGATCTTGGCTTGGCCACTCAGCTGAGATCTCAACTCTATAGCTGTGCCAGTGGGGGATGTCTTATTGGAGATCTGGAGAAACCAGCCCCGGACTGACTGTGGTCTCCGTGTGCTCTTAACAGAAGTTGCACTTGATGCAGAGAGCTGCATCAGGAAATACTGTGCGTTTACCTTGTCATCCTCCCGATGTACATCCCCCACTGGTGCCAGTGGTGAGGATTGAAGCTCCTTGATTACTGGTCCAGTGGTGGGGTATCATAATGTACTATAATGCATTCTTGCCATTACGTGGTTTTGGCACTAGTCATTTATTTGGGTTAGACCTTCCTGTAGGGATTCTGTGACTGCTCTCAGTTTGCATTTATTTATCAACATTGTCAGCCAGAGTCCTTTCAAGAAGTAGATGGCAAAGAAAATTGGGCCCCCGAAGGATTCCACTAGTCACTGGCCTCTTTGTGGAAGTGATCTCACAGATCCTAACCTGCTGGGTTCTATCAATGAGCCTTCTGGCAATCCAGTGCATTATATAGAAGGTTATACCCAATTTCATAAGTTTAACAATGCTATATTGCCTAGCTTGGTGAATGTGGCACCATTAATGACCAATTTGGCATACTACAATGTGCCGCCTTTGATGTTTCTGACCTTCTTCAGCTATGTCAGAAACCTCAAGGCAGCTCTAAGTCTTTGATGTTAAAAGTTTATATACTAGAATTCATCATGAATTTGGTCTTGATGCCCTAAAGTTTTATCTTGGTGAGAGTCTGTAAGCAATTATATTATGGAACTTATATACTTTTTCGACACCATTAAAAAAAAAAAACAACTGCCAATCATTAGTGGACCGGAGTTCCACTGTGGCAACCCCTAACCGGGAAAAGCCGAAAGATAAACATATACTTTTATCTGTACAATAATTATTTTTGTTTTTGTGAGAACATTTAGAAACGGGTACAAGGTACAGCCATGTGGGTGTCTTTTGCCCCATGTATGCAAATTTATTTATGGGTCAATTTGAAGTTGAGTACTTGTATAGACATGTATTTTACAAGAATGTTGATAAAATATTATAGATTACCTGATTTGTGTATGGAAAGGAGGTTTAGATGTTTTGCCATCTTTTGTCAAGGATCTGAGCAATAACAGATTTCACTTGAACTTTGATGGTCTCCATTTTGGAGACTTAGTATTTTTGGATGTAAATTTACAGGGTCTTCCAGGTGGTAGGAGAAAGATGCAGGTTTGAACATATTAACCATTTTTTGCATGGATCTAGCTGCCACACCACCCATTTGTTAGAAGCACTCCCCTACGGGGAATTTTTATGTAGTGATATGAAGGCGATGGAAATTAATAGAATAATAAATATATTTTTAGAAAGAAAAAGAGATGATTAGGAAATTAGAAAAATTAAAAACTAATGTTATTAGTAATAGTAGGGTAGGGTTTAGTAACAATAAAGGGGGTAGCTATGAGCAGAAGATCTATGTAGTAACCACATTTAATGTGTTTAGTAATCAAACTGTTAAGATTATCAAGCAGTTTTGTTTTCGTTTTTTTTTTTTTAATTTAGAGAATTTATAAATAATTTATGTACCACCCCAGTGTTTTCATATAGGAGAGGTAGAAGTATTCAGGATATTATTGTCCATAGCAAGGTTCATTAAACCAAAGGAAAATCTGTATAATGAAATACATGTAAAAGGTAGACTTAGCTGTGAAAATTGTTCGGTTTGTAAATATATTGTAAACAATTTTACTACAATTAATAGTATTCCTTTCCATTCTAGTAAGAAATATTGCTACACAGAATGTGTTATTTATGCTCCAAGACGTTCCTGTGACCTTTTTTTATATAGAGGAAAGTAAGAGACCCTTTAAAATTACATTACAGGAAGATAGAAGAGATATAATTAAAAAAAAAGAAATTAGCCCCTTGGCTATACATTTTAAATCTTGTCATGATATAGATCCTGATTTTTTAAGAGGCACTATTTTGGAACAAACAACCCAGAGTTTTGATGTAAAGAAAAAGTTGCTTTATAAGGACTCTGTTTTTATTTTAAAATATAACACACTGACCTCAAGTGGTTTGAATACAGAATGCACTTGGAAGCTTTTAATAAGATTTAATTGATATATTATGTAATTACGTAATTGTTTAATGATGTTTGTGTATGGTATACAAGATGTGAGTTAGTTTGATGTTTGTACTCCTGGAAGGCAGGTGATCTGCTGAGGCACTAGAGGTTATTAATAAATTGTTTTCTTAACTGGCTTTTTTTTTTAAGGCTGTAAGTCTTTTACCTGGGAGACTATCTTAACCTTGAAACTGGATTTATTGAACTTAATTAGCCCTCTTAGATGCCTGTTTAGTTTGATGACTGAGTTCTTATCTTTACACGAGTTATACTTCCTGCTTTGTCATTTTTTTATTTTTACATATCTTGTTCAATTTGGAATGTCACCAGGCTGATTAGATTTTGGATAGTTTTGGGCTTACTTCTGGTACATACATCAGCCATCAAAATGATTATACAGGTTTTTATGAACAGGTCTGCATAGAGTGCTATGTTCCCTGGATGGGGGGGGGGGGGCAGATTTTGACAAACTATCACTTAATAAAATGTAGTTTGCCTTTGAATAGTTCCTAACTGTTACTGGGTTCACTTCAGTTAAAGAGTTGATTTTGATTTCGAAAAAGACAGCTTTGTGGTCAGACCTCATCAGGGAGGATGTGACATTTGGGAGGGGGTGCAGTGTGCTCCCATATTTTTAAGTACGAGGTCCAGTATGTTGAAGCCTCTAGTAAGTGCATGCACCAACTAGTCAAGAGTGTTTGTATTTAAGTCCAGGAATCTCTTCGCCTGTAGATTTGAGGCCATGTAGGATTTCCAGTCTATACAGGAGTAATTAAAGTCCCCCATGAGTAGGGTGTTTGGTTGGATAGTAAGCGTCTCCAGTAGGTCTATGTATGTGAAGTGAGTTTCTTGGGACAAGGAGGTTGACCTATAGCTAGCTCAGATCTGGTACAAGATTTTATCCATAGTGATCTGCACTTGGAAAAACCTCCAGCACATAATCCTGTTTAACCAGCCTAGAGTTGTGCTTGTTATTGATGTGCAGCTACTGGTCAAAATGTGAAAGGCACTGAAACCTTGCACTGCCAGGGCACACACTGCTGATTTAAACCATGTCTCAGTAACAGCACAAGTGTTTTGAGAGAAAAGAGGGCTTGGAGGGAGGGTATTTTTTTTTTTTTTTGGCTTCAGGCATTGAACAGTAACAGTTCTGATGAAGCCCACCATGCCTGTGGGTGAAAGCGCTTAACTGTTTGTGTATACTACACTTGTAATCATTTTCTGTCTTTGTGGAATAAACTTTTTATCAGTAGCGGAGGTGGTCGCACACTTAATGGTGTCTGTGGCCAACCCCCCACACACACACACACACACACACAGAGTACTTACTGGAATTCTGGAAGCCAGGCTGAACAAACAAACTGACATCAACATTAATTTTTTCTTGTCATAGTATGAGAAAATAAGACATCATGGATGGGACATCCCTCTTACACCACTAATGTGCTGTCATCCAGGACGGATATAGCAAAAAGCTCTGGAAGTTTGGCCAGAAGTCAGGTTCTTCTGGGGCAGTGTTATCACTACTGCAACAGTGAACAATAGTGAGTCTGGAAGACTGAAATGTGTTGACATAAAGGGCAAGGCTATATTACTGTGCACAAGGTAGAACAATGAAATGTTATACTTGCAGACCAAATACAGAGAGAGATGTATGTTTGGAAATCAAAGACATAAAACATTCTGACAATTGAGAGAATTTATATGGGTTATGATGGATATCAATGAGGGTCTGCCAAAATTAGGGGACTGTAAATAATAAAGAGCTAATTAACTTCCTACAAAATTTAGATTGATCAGTTTTGTATGAAAGTATGAAGCAACAATTATTTAAATCAGTAACATAAGTACTGCAAGCAACAGAGCACCCAAGAGGGTACATTGCCAAGGGGTGGGGGTCCCTATTAGTTTATCAAAAGAACAGATTTTTATCAAACATGTCATTTGTCAAACTGTTCTTACAGAGATCGCATTACAGTACGGCTCGGGAAAATTGCCCTTTCCCTACTGTAGTGCGATCTTGGAGTTGGTATATATATATATATATATAATTAGCGGGGGGGGGCAAAGGGTGGTACAGTTCTCCACATGAGGGGGTGTTCAATGAACAGCATTTCCGTGAAATGCCGTTCGATGATCTGATGGTTCAATGATATAATATAGACTCGCATGAGGACCAGACAAAGTACAGTTGTGTACACTTACCATAAATGTAGATGTTTGAGTGTATTCACTGTTGCAGTCATCACACTTGGGTTATCTGCCTGCAGGTAGCCCTCAGTCGGCCCGAATACCAGAGACTTAGTATTTCTGCATCGGTTGATGTCATTTCAAGACTGACATCAGGTCGTCAGGGGTATAAAAACAGGCAGCCCACACC
Source organism: Protopterus annectens (assembly GCF_019279795.1). Classification (NCBI taxonomy): domain Eukaryota; kingdom Metazoa; phylum Chordata; order Ceratodontiformes; family Protopteridae; genus Protopterus; species Protopterus annectens. The sequence continues at coordinate 1,840,856,842 of NC_056728.1, forward strand.
ATTGCATCAGTTTTTCTTGCCCCAAATGTCAGGAATCCCCCAAATAGGGAGCTAAGTTATGGTGGGAAAACACCACCAGTAAAAAGTAAATACCAATAGCCCTGTAAGGGGTGAGTAATAGACTTAGAGAGGAGAGAGACACAAGTGGGTTGGAGGGTGGGAAACCAGGACTGCAACAGTGAATACACTCTATAACATCTACATTTATGGTAAGTGTACACAACTGTACTATGTCCTTCGTGTTTCACAGTTGCAGTCATAACACTTGGGTTGATTCCCAAAGCTGACGTGTGGGTGGAGGCAGTCAAGAAGAGTTGGGGCTGGCTAGTATGCCCTGCATGGCTGCTGTTGCAAAACCTGCCCTGGATTTGGAAAGGATAGATAGGTGGTAATGCTTGGTGAAGGTGTGAATAGAACTCCAGGTAGCAGCTTCTAGAATGTCCCTGGTAAGGACTCCCCTGAGGAATGCCGTAGAGGCAACAGTTGCCCTCGTGGAATGCATTCTGTCCCTCGAAGGGTTGGTTTCCCAAGGTGTTTGTAACAGAAATGGATACATTGTGCTATCCATTTGGAAATTGTTTGTTTTAAAATAGCCTTGCCCTCTGCCCCTGGTGCAAAACTGACTAGTAACTGGTCAGATTTCCTGAAGGGTTTAGTCCTATCAAGGTAGAATCTGAGCTATCTGTACATGTCTAAGGAATGCAGGATCCTTTCCCCTTTATTTTGAGGACTAGGGAAGAAGGTTGGCAAATGGACAGATTGGTTGAGAGCCACACTGGACACCACTTTAGGCATAAAGGAAGGGTTAGTTCTGAGGGAGACCCTGTCAGCATGAAAAACAATGAAGGGATCCACAGCCATATGTGCTTGTAGCTCAGACACTCTCCTAGCTGAAGTGATGGCCAGAAGCAAGGCTGTTTTCCAAGAGAGGAATTTTAACTCTGCAGATGCTGCATGCTCAAAGGGGGGGGGGGCGTGAGCTTTTCCAGTACAAAGTTAAGGTCCCAAGCAGGGGTGGGGGCTCTCCTTGGGGGCCTTAAGTTGTTTGCCCCTCTCAGGAATGGTTGGATGAGAGAAGAGAGGTGGCTCAGTGTTGTAATGAGCCGAGATGGCAGAGGCATGGATCTTAATAGAAAAGAAGGATAGGTCTCTGTGGAGTTGATCTGCTAGGTAATCCAGGATTAGAGGTAAGGAGGGCAGTGTTGTGTCCTCTCCTTTAGATCGAATCCAGGAACAATACCTTTTCCACTTATCAGCATAAGATTACCATGTACTGGGCCTTCTGGCTTCAAGAATGACGTCCAACACCTGCTTGATTAGGCTGGTCATGGGGAGAATTCAAGGAAGCAAAGTTCTTCATTAGCACTCTTCAAGAAAAATCTCGATGAGTGGATGGGAAATAGGAAATACACCCTGGGGATCACTTCTGAGTCTCTGCTCGACAGTGGCACAGGAAAATAACTTTATTGGGTGGCGTAAGCCAGGGAACCTTGTTGGCTAGGCTTATGTAGGCCCTTGGGCCGATATCCTAGTACCTATCTATGAACCTATAAGCCAGGCTGCAAGATTCAGGGTTTGCAATTGTGGATATAAGATCTGTCCCTACCGCTGAGTGAGGAGGGTTGGGATCTGGGGGTAGGTGACAGAGTGCGCAGTAGTGGGTACCAGTGCTGGTGTGGCCAGTCTGGGGCAATCAGAATTGCCCTTGGTCTGTCCTGTCTTGAGTAATATTCTTGAGAAGAGGTAGATGGGGAAATGCATAGATTGAGAGATTTACTCACTGGAAGGATAGGGCATCCACTTTCCAGGCCCTGATGTGAGGTGCCCTGCTGCAGAATTTGCTGAGCTGGTGATTGTAGGGGGATGCAAAGAGGTCCACCTCTAGGGTCCCCCATTTCTGGGTTAGAAGGCTAAAAATGCTGGGGTCTAATTGCTCATGTGGGTCTAGGAGATTTCTGCTTAAGTCATCTGTCAGAAAGTTTTGTTTGCCCGACAGGAACTGAGCTTGCAGATGAATCTGCATATCCAAAGCTGTGTTCCAGATGTTCCACAAAACTGTGGTGTTGTCTGTTTTTATTAGCAAGGGTCCTGGTGAGAGTAGGGATCTGAAAGCTGTCAGACTGTGCTGAACCGCTAGCATCTCTTTTTGATGTGCAGATGAATTTGACTTGGGCTCCAGTGGCCCTGAATGCACTTGTCGTCCAGATGTGCCCCCCAGGCAAAGTCTGATGTGTCTGTGGTTAGGGTCTGGGTGGCCTGGGGTTGAGTAAAGGGAAGTCTCTTGTTGTGGTTGCATGCTGTTGCCCGCCAGAGAAACTCTGTCCTTAGACAAGGTATGACTGTTTCCAGGTCCTGAGAATGTTGACACCAAAGACTTTTTAAGTACCACTAAAGTTTCCTCATATGCAGTCTGGCATAGTAGAATGCAAGAGGCCATGAACCCTAGGGTCTTTTCCTTGTGGATAGCTGTGTTCTGGTGGCCATTTGAGCAAAGTAGCCTGTTAGATAGGCTTGTTTTTCTGGAGTAATGAATGCCATCTGGGATGAGGTGTCCAAGCTTGCTCCCAGGAATACAATCTTTTGACGGGGGACTAGTTTCAATTTCTTTTTGATGATAGTGTACCCAAGGGAAGTTAGAAGGCTCTTTACAAATGTCAGGTGCTGCAATAGCTTTTTCTGACTGCCTGAATCAGGCAATCACCCAAATAAGGGTAAATTTTAATCTTTCTCTGTCTGCAATAGGCAATGGCTAGAGCCAGGCATTTTATGAAGACTCTGGGAGCAGTGGCTAAGCCAAAGGGAAGTGCAGAGATCCTACCCTGAAACATAGGTATTTTCTGCATGAGTCCCTGATAAGGATGTGCAAATAGGCTTCTTTTAGGTCTAGGGTGGCTAACTAGGCATATTTGGACAGCATAGGGAGAAGCTGCTGAAGGGTGAGCATTCTGAATTTTGGTACCACCAGGAAAATGTTTAGAATGGAAAGATCTAGGATTGGGTGCCATGCCTTCTTTTCTGGGTACCAGGTAAAGTCTGGAGTAAAACCCTTGACCTATCTATTCTGCAGGAACAGGTTAAAGCCCTTATGGAGAGCAGGGATTTAACTTGGTTTTGTGCCTCTGCCCACTGGTTTGGAGGAAGGTTTGGGAACCCTTTTGGGGTTGGCATTGAGTGGAAGTATAATTTCTACCTCTGGGATACAATGTTGAGGACCCATCAGTCTTTGGTGATGGGGGTCCAGTTTTTTGCATGATGGGCAGGTTTTCCTTCTAGGGGCACAAGAAATTGGGCAGAGGTGAGGAGTGGAGTTGAGAAGTCATTGTTAATTCTTTCTGTAAGGGGTAGTTTAGCACTCCGTTTTAGAAGTGGAAGTACTCCATTGCTTAGATCTCTACATACCCTGAGGCTGTAATCTGTGGGGTCTGTTTGCCCTGGGTCTAGTTTAAGATGGCCTTGAGGGGGCTGGAGAGGGGCAATGCCTACTGAATCTTGGAGGCTGCCCTTGCAAAAAATCTTTGTCTGTCTGTATAGACTTCGCTTTTTCTTCCATCTTTTTTAGAACCTCTTCTGCTTTGGTACCAAATAGATTGGTCTTGTTCAAAGGAGCGTCTAGTAATTTTGATTTGACATGGTCTGGCAAGGTCTGCTCCTTAAGCCAAGCATGCCTCCTCAGCACAGAACCAGTGACTGCTGCCCTGCAAGATGCTTCTAGTGCGTCAAAGCCACATTGCAAGGTATGCCTGCTGACTTGGCTTGCAGAATGCAAAAGCTCCTGTAATTCTTTATTTTCTGCACAGTCTGTAAAGGTAGATCATTTTTACTTAATAAGTTCCATAATATGTTGCTGGTATTTCAGCAAATGAAACTGGCAAATTCAATGCCCTAATGGCGAGAGTTGCAGAGGTGTATACTTTTTTACCCCATCTATCTAAAGCTCATGAATCCCTGTCCGAAGGGGTGGGATTCTTAGCTGTGGTTGCTTTTATACCTTTAGGCCCCTGGGAAATGACCTCTGGGTCAGCAGTAGGATTTTTGAAAATAAATTTGCAAGAGTCAGGGGACTCTTTAGTACCAGTCTGGTTTCCCTGGAGCAGGGGGTAAAGTATCCGCAGTTAGACTGGATTCCATAAAGATATCCACAATATCCAGAACAGGAGGGATAGCTGAAGGTCTATGTTGTGACAAATCTAAAAATTCTCTGAGTCTCTTTTTGGACTAAGGATAATCCTGGCATTCCCAGTGGAAATGCTCTCTTAAAGTATGTAGGGTTTCCCCAAAAGAAAAATCCTCTGGAGGGGAAGCAGAGGGAATGGAGTCCTCTGCATCAGAATCCTCATAAGCAGATAAAGGCATGTCTTCATATTCAGAAACCTCAGAGTCATCGGACTCTTGGTCAGTTAAAACTGCTGGGGACAGGTCTCTTTTTCATTTAGCAGGGGAAGGCTGGCTTCCCATAATCAGGTCTTCTGCCATTTTAAGCATGTGATGTTGTGGCAAGGAAGCAAGTGCTTGAGTTTGGGTCGTAGGTTTTTGTTAGGCATAGCTCGTACTCTTGGCCTTAGAAACTTGGTAGTTTTAGACAGAACTGAAGACACAAAAGAAATAGTCGGTTTGTGTTGAATATCAGTAATGCAAAGAACTTCCTCAGAAGCCGGTGCCTGCACAGCAGCTCCAGACCCATCCAAGGTAGAGACATCTGCAGATTCCGTAGTCAAAGAAGTGTCTCACGACATATCGGACTCTGAACGGGTCTCGGTAGCGGCCTGCGAATCCATTGAAGCGAGCATCAGGGGCTACGAAAGCACCTGAGTACTGGTGAACTGGCAACTAGCTTTACGGAAGCGTCAGCAGTTTTGGGCTTGTGCGGTCCGTCTCTGTCTATCCTTACTTTTTTTGGAAGATCTGTAGTCAGATGGCTTACGAAAGCCATTTCAGAATATGGAGATAGAGAGCGAAAGTATATAGCGGCAATAAGGGCCAGACAATGAATAGTTTGGATACTGAACAAAACTGACAGCAAGGTACATTGTGGTCTGGGCCTAAACAGGTGATGCAGTAAGAATGGAAATCTCGGTGTGGTATTTGCTTTCCACGGGTGAGACAATTGTTAACTTTTTCTGACATCGGTTAGAGCAAGAAAAAAGGATCCTCAACATGGTGCTTAGCTTTAGAAGACTTCAGGATGATTCAATTCAGAAACAAAAACTCAGGTAGCAGCCGACCAGCACTCGTGCGAACTGCTTCGGGCTCCTCAGCATGAAAGACTGATGTAATGGCATCGGCTGCCTGTACCCCTGATGACCTGACGTCAGTCTTGAAGTGACAGTAACCTACACAGAAATACTAAGTCTCTGGTATTCGGGCCGACTGAGAGCTGCCTGCAGGCAGATAACCCAAGTGATGACTGCAACAGTGAAACATGAAGAACATCGGGCACAGATTTTTATATATTATTCAGATTTGACCTCAGACCTATCTTGACAAACGTGAACAAATTAGGTCCAGGAGATTCAGACACACAAATCGTCTTACCTAAATGTTCCTACCTCACAGAATAGTGACCTGCTTATTTAACTTACCTCAGGTGTCAAAGAGTTACACCAGGTTAATGGCAGCAAAGGTGGTGAACTTTATACCAGATTTTGTAGACTGACCAAAGCAGTTTTATTAAAGCTGTGAGTTATGAAATACACACACACTGTTCTGAATGTTACGGACTGGCTGTGTACAAAACAAGATCCCATTCTAGTCAAGTTTTTAGATGTTAAAAAGGTACTTGACATAATGAAGCTCAGCTTTCTTTGCAAAATGTTGAGTCACTCTGAATTACGATGTTATTAAAAATGCTCTGTTGTAATCTGAAAGTATCAGGGCTGCTTAATGGCTGCATGCCGAGAGTCATCTAAGAAAAAGGAAACACATGATCATATTTACTATTCCTGATGCTGACTGATTTCCTGATACCAGCTATTTGGTTGCATAAGGATAACTTCAGGGTTTGGAAACTGGGAGAAATTAAAATTTAGTACAGATGAAAGTATTTTGCTACTAACTGAAATACTTTGCAGCAAATTCCTCAGACCATTAAACCATTTTCAAATCTTAACAGTTAGTGGATACTAATCCAAAATGCCTCACCAAAGTCAATCAAGCATTACAGGAAGATGTCTACTTTTTTGGCAAAACAAATTTGGTTAAAGATCTGAATAAAAATTTGTGATCTTTGCAAAGTTAGTATAGGTAAACATCAATGAAGAAGATAGTCTGAAAAGAGCAGTAAAGAAACGCAAATGCATTTCTAGCATAACAGAAAATTACAACTGAAATGACGGTGATCACCTAAAATGCATTACTTCATCTGACAAACTCCAACCTTACAGTTTTCCACTAGGCTTGAATTTTATCAACAGAGAATTAACAAGACATATTTGAGGTAATAATGCCTTTGTATGAAATCTGCAGTGATGTCAAAGTTAAGGAAAAAGGCTTACTGAAAAATGGTCACTCATTTGTTAGAGATGTACCCGGCATTAATATATAGTATTTTGCATGGAACCAATAGAGACCATGTCAGAGAAACATGTCTGGGATGTAAATCCAGGAGCCCGGGTACACTGTACAACAATGAAGCATGAGAAGCTGTGGTTACTATCACCAAAAGGTGACATCTTGGTAACCATAGCAAGAGCCAGACAACCACATCAAGCAGGTTCATAATGGGCTAGTTAGTGGACAGATGGCTCATCTATAGCACAGCTTCAATATCTCATTTCATCAGTACCCTACCACACTAAGTAAAGTACAGTTGTGTACACTTACCATAAATGCAGGTGTTTCTTTGTGTTTCACTGTTGCAGTCATCACCTGTGGGTTTATCCCTGCTGTGGTAGCCCTCGGCCAGCCCGAACACCAGAGTCAATGTTTTTCTGCATCGGCCACTGTCGCTTGCTGCCTGATGTCAGGTCATCAGTGCTGTAAAGGAAGGCAGCTGACGCCATTACATCAGTTTTACTTGCCCTAACCAGTCAGAGGGCCAAGAAAATATGGTAAAGTGGTCCTGGTGGCTCAAAGCCACTGTTAGAAACGTATGTCTCCTTAAAGAAAGAAGGGGGAAGGAAGGTGGGAAACCAGGACTGCAACAGTAAATACGCTCGCACATCTACATTATAAGTGTACACAACTGTACTATGTGCTTCATGGTTCACTGTTGCAGTCATCACCTGTGGGAGGATTCCCAAAGCTGAGAAGAGGGGTGGTAGGATTAGTAAGAGACCTAGGAATGGGTCAGCATGCCCTACAGAACTGCAGAGGCAAACCCTGCCCTAGCCTTAGAAAATAGAGGTAGGTGGTAATGCTTGATAAAGGTATGGACAGAAATCCAGGTGGCAGCTTCCAGGATGTCCCTGGTGGGAACTCCTCTGAGGAATGCTGTGGAAGTGGAGGGTGCCCTAGTGGAATGGGTTCGAATAGACTTGTGTGGAGGTTCCATGCAATCTGTAGCAGAAATGGATACAGTGTGATATCCATTTGGAAATGAGCTTCACCTCTGCCCCTACGGAAAAGCGGACAAGTAGTAGTTCTGTTTTCCTGAAGGGTTTAGTATGGTCCAGATAGTATCAGAGCTGTTTGTGCAAGTCTAGTGAGTGCAGAATTCTTTCCTCTTTGTTTTGAGGGTTAGGAAAGAAGATGGGTAGATGTATGGCCAGGTTGAGAGTTACATTAGATACCACCTTGGGCATAAAGGTGGGATTAGTCCTCAGGGAGACCCTGTCTGCATGGAAGATGATGAAGGGCTCAATGGCCATCAGTGCCTGAAGTTCTGAAACCCTTCTGGCTGAGGTGATAGCTAGGAGAAAAGCAGTCTTCCAGGAGAGGTATCTTAGTTCTGCTGAAGCAGCAGGTTCGAAGAGTGGTAATGTTAGTTTTTCCAAAACATAATTCAGGTCCCAGGCTGGAGGGGGTGGCCTTCTGGGATGTCTGATATTAGAAGCCCCTCTGAGGAATTGTTTAATCAAAGGATGGGAGAACGGGGGTCGTTCTGTACCAAAATGAGCTGAAATGTCTGAGGCGTGGATTTTCATAGAGAAGGAGAGACCACTATTAAGTAGCTCCGCTAGGTAGTCCAGAATAAGAGGGATGGAAGGTTGCGAGGTATTGCCCCCTCTGGACTGGCTCCAGGGGCAGAATCTTATCCATTTTCCCACACAACATTTTCTGGGGCTGGTCCTTCTGGCCTATGTAATAATGTCTAGACCTGTTTGCTTAACAGGGGCCCCGTGTTTGCCTTTAGAGTATTAGCCATGCTGATAGTTTTGAGAGTCTGCAAGTCTGGGTGCAGCACCCCCCCTCCCCCAAGGTAAGAGGTCTGAAGTCAGGGGAAGGTATCTGGGAGGCTGTAAGGTCAGGCTGCGCAGTAAGGGGTACCAATGTTGTCTGGGCCAATCTGGAGCAATGAGGACTAGCCTTTGGTCTCTCCTCCCTTATTTTGATCAGTACCTTGGGAATAAGAGGCAGAGGAGGGAATGCATACACAAAGAGGGTGTTCCAGGGGAAGGTCAAGGCATCCACCTTCCACACAAGGTGGTGATACTCCCCGGTACAGAATTTTTTCAGCTGATGGTTGGGATGCGAAGCAAAGAGATCCACCTCTGGAGTCCCCCACACCAGAGTGATTTGTAAAAAGATTTTTTTCTGTGGAGCTGCCCTTCGTGGGGGCCCAGAAAGTTTCTGCTCAAGTGGTCTGCCAGGGTGCTTTGCTCCCTGGTAGGTATTGGGCTATCAGGTGTAGTCCCATGGAAGAGGCTGTCAGCCAGAGGTTCATGGCTAGCCTGCACAGGGGTAAGATTAGTTGATGTACTACATTACTATGGTGCTGTCTACTTTGATAAGGAGACCCCTGGCTAGAGATGGGGTTTGAAGGATGTCAGAGCTATTGTACTGCCATCATTTCCTTCTGGTTGATGTGTAAGGAAAGGTGCTGGGCATCCCAAAGACCTTGGGTGCACCTGCCTTCTAGGTGGGCGCCCCAAGCTATGTCTGAGGCATTGGTGGTAATGGTCTGCCCAGTTGGGTGGAGGGTGAAGGAAAGCCCCTTGTTATGGGCACAGGCCCCTGCCCACCAAAGAAACTCAGCCCTCATACAGGGTATCAGAGGTAGAGGGGTCTCTACAGGTTGACAGTGCAGACACCAAAAGTTCTTTAGGTACCACTGGAATTTTCTCATGTAAAGCCTGGCCAGAGGTATTAGAAGGATGCAAGATGCCATGTGCCCAAAGGCTTGCAGGACCTTCCTCGCAGTGAGGTGACTTCTGGAAACCAGATGGGTAAAACAGAGAGGCAGGAAGCCCTGTTTTTCTGAGGACAGGAAGGCCATTTGGGATGCTGTATCCAGTAGTGCTCCCAAGAAAATGATCTTCCTGGAGGGTGTTTGCCTTTATTTCTTCTCATTGATGGGTGTACCCTAAGGAGGTTAGGATGGTTTTGACAAAGAGGAAGTCCTTGAGGAGCTTTTCTTTGAGGCAGTCATCCAGATACGGGTAAATATGAATATTTTTCTGTCTGCAAAAGGCTATGGCTGGGGCTAAGCATTTGGGGAATACCCTGGGAGCAGTAGATAAGCTAAAGGGTAGCACAGAGAACTGAAAGTGTGAGCCTGCTCTGAAGCGAAGGAATTTCTTGCAGGATTCCCTTATGGGGATAGGCATCTTTTAGATCTAGGCTAACTAACCAGGTCTTTTTTTTGTCAGCGTAGGCAGCAGCTGCTGCAGTTAGTATTTTGAATTTGGGGACCACCAGGAAGGTGTTCAGAATGGATAGATCCAGCATGGGGCACCAAGTGGCCTCTTTTCTGGGAAAAAGGAATAGTCTGGAATAAAAGCCTTTGCCTGTTTGATCTGAGGGGACAGGTTCTACTGCCCCTTGGTATATGAGAGGTTGGACTTGTTTCAATGCATCTGCCCACTAATTAGAGGCAAGTCTGGGTACCCTCTTGGAATTAGGAGTTAGTTGAAGGAGAATTTGTATCCCTGAAAAATGATCTTTAAGACTTATTGGTCCTTTGTTACAGAAAGCCAATTTTCTTTGCAGAGGGAGAGCCTTTGTCCTAGTTTTTGGTGAGTGAAGAGAGCAGAGGGAGTCGGGAGTTTTTGCCGTAGAGGGATGGTTAGAACTCCCTGCCTTTGGAGTAGAAGTGGTCAACTGTTTGGTTCTCTGCTGTCCCTGGGCTAGGAGTCTGGGTGGTCTGTTCCTGCAGAGCTTACCTTGACCCTGTCTGCTAGGTGCAGGAAAGAACCTGTGTTTTGATGGAGAATTCCTGCTGAACCTAGGAGGTTGTACTTGAAGGAAATCTGTTACTGTTTGCATAGATTTTGCTTTGTCTTCCATCTTTTTAAGCACCTATTCTGCTTTTACTCCAAACAAGTGGTCCTTATCTAAGGGTGCATCAAGTAATTTAAATTTGACATGATCAGAGAGAGGATGTTCCTTCAACCATGCATGTCTCCTAATGACAGATCCTGACACAGCTGCCCTGCTTGAGGGTTCTAGGGCATCATATCCACAGTGTAACGAGTATTTAGCCACTTGAGAAGTACAGTGCAGTAAATCTGCTAACTCCTTCGAACTGGCACAGTCAGGAAAGGTTGAAATCTTTTGCTTTAGTATGTTGTTGATATTTTAACATGTGGAACTGACAGCCGAGTGCTCTGATGGCTAAGGCTGCAGAGATGTATACTTTTTTTACCCAATCTGTCCCAGAGCTCTGGCGTCCTTGTGAGAAGGAATAGGATTCTTTGCAGAACTAGCCTTAGCTCCTCTTGGTCAAGAGTCACGTTTTCTGGGAGTAGGCAGGAGGGAGTCAGGAGTTGAGCTGGATTCATAGAAGACATTATCAACCATCTCTAAGATCGGAGGGATGGCCAAGGGTCTGTGCTTGGGCAGGTCTAGAAACTCTTTTCTTAGACTGAGAGAAGTCCTGGGATTCCCAGTTGAAATGTTCGAGAGTATGAAGGGTTTCCCCAAAGGAAAGATCATCTGGTATGGAGGCAGAAAGAATGGATGCCTCTGCATCTGAATCCTCAAACAGTCAGAGGTTGTTCCTCTTCAAAATCTGAATCAGACTCCTCAGAATCCTGTTCTGTCAGTATTTCAGGAGAAAGGTCTCCTTTCCTTTTAGAAGTTGTGGCCTGACTATCCCTAATAAGGGTGATAAGATCCTCCACCATTTTAAGTATTTGAGCTTGGGGTGGTGGAGCAGGAGTAAAATGGTGGCTAGAGGTAGTTTTCCTAAGAGTGGCCTTGCCTCTAGGCCTAAGAGTATCCATCAGCCTGAGAGAAACGGTAGTTGGAGAAGACATTGTTAGATTCGGTAGTGCAAAAAACCTCCTTGAAAGCTGGTGCCTGTGTCATGACTCCAGATCCAACCAAGGCAGAGACAACCAAAGGCTCGGAAGATGAAGAAGATTTCTGCGGCATACTGGACTCCTGAAAGGGTCTCAGTAGAGGCCTGTGAAGGTATCGAATCAGGCATCAGGAGCTGCAAAGGTGCCTCAGTGAATTCCGGAGAACTGACGACCTGCTTAGCGGTACAATCGACGAAAGTCTTAGCCTTGTGTGGTCCGTCTCTATCTTGATCCTTACGTTTTTTCAGAATGTCTATGGATTGTTGGCTGACTGACGCCATTTCGGAATGCAAAGACGGAAGATGAAAATACCTGGCTACAATAAGAGCTCTGATGAATGGTTCTTGCATTAAAGAGGGCACAGAACCGTCAATGGGGGACGTTGTGGTCTGGGCCTAAACAAGTGACGCAGTATGGTATTTGCTTTCCACAAGCGAGACAATTGTTAACTTTTTCAGACATCAGTTAGTGCAAGAAAAAAAGGATCCCCAACGGGGTACTTAGCTTTAGATGTTTTCAGCTGCAATTCAAACTGGTAGTGACAGACCGGCACACTTGCGAACTGCTTCTGCTACAGGCTCCACAGCAAGAAAGACTGATGTAATGGCGTCGGCTGCCTTCCTTTATAGCACTAATGACCTGACGTCAGGTAGCAAGTGACAGCAGCCGACTCAGAAAAACACTGACTTTAGTATTTGGGCTGGCCAAGGGCTACCACAGCAGGGATAACCCACAGGTGATGACTGCAACAGTGAAACACAAAGAACATCTACTACCCAATTTCATCCCCTTTCAATGAGGGTTTGAGGGTGAACTTACAATATCCCAGCTATTCATTCAGGTTACATCTGAAGCAGTACCATTTCACATTTAAGGAAAATCTGTTCCATAAAAGAGGGATTTCTTTGAGAGAAAGATAACAGTCTCATCAACAGGTCCAGTTTCTGCACTGGTAGATGTTTAAACACCCAGTGAAAGAAAAAAGCAGTTATGTACTCACCATAATGTCCCATCTGAGTTGCTGCTCTTCATTTGTCTTCAACCTGTGGGTTCCCGGATCCAGCACGGATCCGACTCGGCCGCATATCCAGCATCTGATCTGAGCTCCAAGCTCCTCCCCTACCCATAATGCCCAGTCTCCTTTCTCCCTTCAGATAGATTTTGCTGCCTAACTTAGCAACCCAACCTGACCCAACAAAACCTTGTCCTATGCCAAAATCTCTATAAGCAAGAAAGGAGATGATGCACCCCTGTGGTGACCATATCTTCTACCAGCCAGACCACCACACAGTCTATGCAAGGCAAGGGAAAGGAGGGAGGGACGGTTGAAGACAAATGAAAATCAACAACTCAGATATCACATTAGGGTGAGTACATAACTTCTTATCTGAAACTGTTGTCTTCATTTGGTCTTCAACATGTGGAATGGAGTCCCCAGCTACTAAACACCTGGGAAGCCCTGATGGAAGGATATTCCAAAGTATGGCAGAGCTAAAGGATGCTCTGTTCCTGGATAGAATGTCCATCTTATAATGTGACCAAATACCAATAAAAACTTCGTCCCAACACGTTTTTAAAGGCTTTATTACATCAACATCCACCAGATTGAGCGCTTTCATCTGCCCTAAGCAGATTTCTTCAGAATACTTCATAATCAGTGCCACACATTTTTATACTATTCTTAAAGTACATAATTGTTCAATTAAATTAAATTTATACAATTAATCACTTAAAAAACTAAAACTTTTAACCCTTCGATGAATTCCTACACTTCTTTAGAAATTTAGATGTTCAAATGTTAAAGTGCAACTGTGCACATAAATACATGAAATTCTAGCATTTTAAAAACACACTTATTCACTTTGTACAACATTATTCTTAATATAAATATAAATACAAATAACAATAAAAGTCCATATAAAAAATGAACATAATTAAATTTCATTAAGGTCAACCAACCAGTTTAAACCTATTTCATGTTTTTTTAAAAATTGTGCTCATGTTATTTAACACTAAAAATTGTCTATAAAATTTGTCTATAAAATTTATTTATGTGTTATATATATGAGGGTTTATAACTGTATAATACAAGTTGTAATAATCTGTAAATGCTACCAGAAGGCCAAGGAATCAACAACCATAACAAACAATCAAATATTGTGTGTTTGTATATATGGGAAAATTATATACACAAAATACAAAATACAATATAAATATAAAAATGAAAATATTATATTATATTATATTTAATAAAATTAATAATAAATAAACTATTGAGGTCTGGAATGTACAATATGAAAGAGGAAAGGGAGAACACTTTTACTAACATGTTTGGTGTTATTTGTGTGAATAAAACATGTTTTTAGACTGTGGCCGCCTTGTCCGCAAGAATGGCTTTAATATTTATATATTCATTGAGACCAGGCCTAAAATTTGATTTCAGTCTCAACTGCCATTTAATTTCTTTAACCAATAAATGGTTTTTCAAATCACCTCTATCTTTATCCATTTTAATGGTTTCTAAAATGGCAAATTTGAAACCCACAAAACCCACACATTCCATAGAGTGTTTGTAAAGGGCACTCGTCTCTTTTTTAATCTTAATATCATTAGTATGTTCAGATACTCTTTCTTTGAGTGCCCTCTCTGTTTTGCCTACATAAAAGGCTGTACATGTGGCGCAGGTGGCTAAATAAACTAACATTCTAGTATGACAGTTGCCCTTACTAAAGGATACCTTACTGTTAAGACCATTCCTGAGTACTGTACCCTCTGCCTCATTAATATATCTACATTGTACAATTGCCACATTTGATGGTACCTTTCCTTGCTTTTTATCAAAATCAAATTTTCCTCTCTCAAACAACCTTTTAAAATTCATCCCTGTCTTATATGTCAAAAGTGGTTTATTCCCCACTATATCGTAAATTTCCTTATTTGTCTTTAAGATAGACCAATTTTCCTCCATTATTCTGATAAAATGTTCTGAAAATTCATTGTATTCTATAATACATGCTTTGGGGAAGTTCTTCAGGTTGGAATTTGTGTGTTCTTTACTAATACATTTCTGCCCCAACAGTGGTTTATATTTCAACCCCCATCCTAGGTAGACCTCTTCCAAGGTTTCACCAACAAGTTCAATAGGATAGCCTCTTTCTAAGAATGCTTCCATCAAAAATCTGAACTCAGGTAGTAGATCCTCTCTTTCGGAGGTCATTCTTGCAACCCTAACGGCCTGCCCTTTAATGACACTTTTCTTTTGGTGGTAAGGATGTTGGCTGTTATAGTGGAGGTAAGAGTTACACCAGGTTTCTTTACGAAATACATTGGACTTGAAACCTTTTCCTTTTTTACTTAACTTTATGTCTAAGTAAGTAATGAACTGTTCCTGGACCTCATGAGTAAAGGACAAAAAACTAGAAGTTCCATTTATATATTCAATAAAATCTTCCACTTTCTTTCCATGACCATCCTCCCAAATGAGGAAGATGTCATCTAAAAACCTAAAATATACCTTTATGTTTTTCATAAATGTACTTGTAAAAACCTTTTCCTCCTCCCATCCAAGGAGAACCAAATTGGCATAAATGGGGGCACAAGCTGCCCCCATGGCCACTCCTATGGTTTGTCTATAGTATTTACCCAAAAAGGCTATAAAATTATTGTCCAGGACTATTTCTGTCATCTCCAACAACAATAATTTTTCATCTAAAGTGGCCTCTAAATGTTTGTGGACCATTTTTTCAAAAAATTCAAATCCTTCTGTTCTGGGAATACAGGTAAAAAGGTCTTTAACATCAATTGTAACCATTTTACTTGTTTCAGACCATGTTTCTTCATTAATTTTACCCAAAAAATCCCATGAATCTTGTATTAAGTGTTCCTGCTTTTTTACTACATTTTTTAACTTTTGATCTATAAAAACAGCCAATGGGTGCGTTTTAGAACCTTTTGCCGAGACTATAGGACGAAAGGGGGGGTTTTGTATATCTTTGTGTATCTTAGGAATACCAAAGAATTGGGAAATACAAGGATATCTTTGTTTCAAAAAATTATATGTCCCATTTTCAATTCTGTTTTCTGTAAGGTATTCCTCTAGTAATGAATCTATCATTCTGTAAGCAATTTGAATCTCATTAAAGGAACAAGTTTCATAGGTTTCACCAGAATTTAACATACTAAATAAAATCTCATTATACACTTTTTGTTCAAAAATAACCACACCCCCACCTTTGTCGGGTTGCATGAACCTCAAGTCACCATTATTCTTAAGTGAATTAAGAAGTTCATTTTCTTTTTGTTTCAGGTTGTTGTTTTTGGGCCATTTCTTTTGACTGTATGTTTTGTATACCTCATTAGTTACTATATTCTCAAAGGTGTAAATCACAGGGTGCAAGGGCGGGTTGTAGACACTACTTCTTTTTAAACTTTGAGGGATATTGACTGTGTTACTCATAGAGGGACTAACCTGTTCATTTATGTTGTTACTTTTAAATAGTTCACCCTGTTTATTCAACAGACTTAAATTTAACTTCCTCAAATATATTTTTAATTCTGTCAAAATATTTGCTAAATCTCCAGGGGTAGACCTAACAAACTTAAATCCCTTTGAGAACAATTCAAAATGCTCTTTTTCTAATTTCAAGTTCACATAATTATGTATCTTATATCCCTTATACAGGAATGTAATTCCATTTTTCTCCATTCTAATCGTGTCTACTTCCCTCTCTTTCCCATCCTTTTCCATGCAAAATCGCTTCCACCCATTTGCTTCTGTGGACATAGGTCTGATGGATTCCGTTGTTTGCTTGCTATCCTTTCTGACCTCCGTGGTCCTAAAAAAACTTCTGTTGTTTCGGGGAATGAATCCAACTCATCTAAAGGACCATTTCTCCTATTAACATATCTTCCCTGTTCATAACTTTCAAATACTTCACTTCTCCTATTGCCCCAACCTTCTTTAACATTTGAATTGTTCCTATCTTTCCTTTTTCCTTGGCCTTCGTTCTGTTTCCATACTTTTTGAAAGGGAGTTGGGTAACTTTTACCTTTTTTATACTGCTCAATGTCCCTCAATAGTTTACCCTGCTTCCTCTGATATACTTTTTCTACCTTATTTTCTACTCTCTTCAAAATTCTAACATATAAACCCTCATATTGTTCAAAAGCTAAATCTTCCACAATTTCAGTTTGAGCACAGTTGACATCTTGTAACATTTTCTCCAGTTGCAATTCATTGTGTTTTATAAGCTTTGTTATCAACGCAAAACCACAGTCATCAAAAAAAGAATAAAATTCTAACAATACATCTTCGCTGTAGTGAATACCAAAAGGGTACTTATAAAATCTTAGTCCCTGAGGGACTACTTGTTTAATCAAACATTGCTGTAAATAATTGTTATCAATCTCAATGCATTTGTATTTATATAGCATTTTTTCTAAACGATATATCTTATCCTGTAATGTTTCCTCATTCCTTCTATAAACCTTTTCTTTTATAAATTGTGGTATATCACGTTCCACATTCATAGATTTGTCAAATACATACACTTTTTCAAGAATGTCTTTAAAACTAGATGCATTATTGTCCAGCGTTTGAACAAATGGTCGTGCCTTATTTGAACCTGTTGCCGTTTGGTCAGTGGCTTGTACATTAAAATTAACAGTACCTTTAGTGTTTTTGTTAAATCTCGACAGTCCCCTGCTTTCCGTTGTAGATGTAATTCCTTGGTTCACGGTTAACCTTCCTTCTACATTGGAACCGTTTCTTGTTTCGTGCTCTCCTGCCCCGTCGCTTCTGTTCAACCCACCATTACTCTCTGGATCCGAGCGTGGAGATGACGTCATTGGGCGCATAGAGGTACTGGCAACGGCATGTTCATTTTGCTGCACTTTTCTTCCTGTAACTCTATCATCCTGCGAAAATAGTTCAATTAACTTGGTTAAGTCCCCACGGAGCGAGGTAAGCTCCTCTCTAAGCTGGGAGACCTCTCTTTGAGTCTGCAACAAGTTCACACTGTCATTCATAATCACGTCAAGTCCAACAAGGGTAGAGTCATTCAAACTCCCTTCCATGTCAAGGCACTGATATAAAGTAAAAAGGTGAACGAATAGAACGACTTATTACCACAATGGTTGTACGAAGTTTCCAAAGAACAGACTAATAAAGTAGAATTCGAACCAGCAACCAAATACCAATAAAAACTTCGTCCCAACACGTTTTTAAAGGCTTTATTACATCAACATCCACCAGATTGAGCGCTTTCATCTGCCCTAAGCAGATTTCTTCAGAATACTTCATAATCAGTGCCACACATTTTTATACTATTCTTAAAGTACATAATTGTTCAATTAAATTAAATTTATACAATTAATCACTTAAAAAACTAAAACTTTTAACCCTTCGATGAATTCCTACACTTCTTTAGAAATTTAGATGTTCAAATGTTAAAGTGCAACTGTGCACATAAATACATGAAATTCTAGCATTTTAAAAACACACTTATTCACTTTGTACAACATTATTCTTAATATAAATATAAATACAAATAACAATAAAAGTCCATAAAAAATGAACATAATTAAATTTCATTAAGGCCAACCAACCAGTTTAAACCTATTTCATGTTTTTTTAAAAATTGTGCTCATGTTATTTAACACTAAAATTGTCTATAAAATTTGTCTATAAAATTTATTTATGTGTTATATATATGAGGGTTTATAACTGTATTATACAAGTTGTAATAATCTGTAAATGCTACCAGAAGGCCAAGGAATCAACAACCATAACAAACAATCAAATATTGTGTGTTTGTATATATGGGAAAATTATATACACAAAATACAAAATACAATATAAATATAAAAATGAAAATATTATATTATATTATATTTAATAAAATTAATAATAAATAAACTATTGAGGTCTGGAATGTACAATATGAAAGAGGAAAGGAGAACACTTTTACTAACATGTTTGGTGTTATTTGTGTGAATAAAACATGTTTTTAGACTGTACCTTGTCCGCAAGAATGGCTTTAATATTTATATATTCATTGAGACCAGGCCTAAAATTTGATTTCAGTCTCAACTGCCATTTAATTTCTTTAACCAATAAATGGTTTTTCAAATCACCTCTATCTTTATCCATTTTAATGGTTTCTAAAATGGCAAATTTGAAACCCACAAAACCCACACATTCCATAGAGTGTTTGTAAAGGGCACTCATCTCTTTTTTAATCTTAATATCATTAGTATGTTCGTATACTCTTTCTTTGAGTGCCCTCTCTGTTTTGCCTACATAAAAGGCTGTACATGTGGCGCAGGTGGCTAAATAAACTAACATTCTAGTATGACAGTTGCCCTTACTAAAGGATACCTTACTGTTAAGACCATTCCTGAGTACTGTACCCTCTGCCTCATTAATATATCTACATTGTCGACAATTGCCACATTTGATGGTACCTTTCCTTGCTTTTTTATCAAAATCAAATTTTCCTCTCTCAAACAACCTTTTAAAATTCATCCCTGTCTTATATGTCAAAAGTGGTTTATTCCCCACTATATCGTAAATTTCCTTATTTGTCTTTAAGATAGACCAATTTTCCTCCATTATTCTGATAAAATGTTCTGAAAATTCATTGTATTCTATAATACATGCTTTGGGGAAGTTCTTCAGGTTGGAATTTGTGTGTTCTTTACTAATACATTTCTGCCCCAACAGTGGTTTATATTTCAACCCCCATCCTAGGTAGACCTCTTCCAAGGTTTCACCAACAAGTTCAATAGGATAGCCTCTTTCTAAGAATGTGAACTTGAAATTAGAAAAAGAGCATTTTGAATTGTTCTCAAAGGGATTTAAGTTTGTTAGGTCTACCCCTGGAGATTTAGCAAATATTTTGACAGAATTAAAAATATATTTGAGGAAGTTAAATTTAAGTCTGTTGAATAAACAGGGTGAACTATTTAAAAGTAACAACATAAATGAACAGGTTAGTCCCTCTATGAGTAACACAGTCAATATCCCTCAAAGTTTAAAAAGAAGTAGTGTCTACAACCCGCCCTTGCACCCTGTGATTTACACCTTTGAGAATATAGTAACTAATGAGGTATACAAAACATACAGTCAAAAGAAATGGCCCAAAAACAACAACCTGAAACAAAAAGAAAATGAACTTCTTAATTCACTTAAGAATAATGGTGACTTGAGGTTCATGCAACCCGACAAAGGTGGGGGTGTGGTTATTTTTGAACAAAAAGTGTATAATGAGATTTTATTTAGTATGTTAAATTCTGGTGAAACCTATGAAACTTGTTCCTTTAATGAGATTCAAATTGCTTACAGAATGATAGATTCATTACTAGAGGAATACCTTACAGAAAACAGAATTGAAAATGGGACATATAATTTTTTGAAACAAAGATATCCTTGTATTTCCCAATTCTTTGGTATTCCTAAGATACACAAAGATATACAAAACCCCCCCTTTCGTCCTATAGTCTCGGCAAAAGGTTCTAAAACGCACCCATTGGCTGTTTTATAGATCAAAAGTTAAAAATGTAGTAAAAAGCAGGAACACTTAATACAAGATTCATGGGATTTTTGGGTAAAATTAATGAAGAAACATGGTCTGAAACAAGTAAAATGGTTACAATTGATGTTAAAGACCTTTTTACCTGTATTCCCAGAACAGAAGGATTTGAATGTTTTGAAAAAATGGTCCACAAACATTTAGAGGCCACTTTAGATGAAAAATTATTGTTGTTGGAGATGACAGAAATAGTCCTGGACAATAATTTTATAGCCTTTTTGGGTAAATACTATAGACAAACCATAGGAGTGGCCATGGGGGCAGCTTGTGCCCCCATTTATGCCAATTTGGTTCTCCTTGGATGGGAGGAGGAAAAGGTTTTTACAAGTACATTTATGAAAAACATAAAGGTATATTTTAGGTTTTTAGATGACATCTTCCTCATTTGGGAGGATGGTCATGGAAAGAAAGTGGAAGATTTTATTGAATATATAAATGGAACTTCTAGTTTTTTGTCCTTTACTCATGAGGTCCAGGAACAGTTCATTACTTACTTAGACATAAAGTTAAGTAAAAAAGGAAAAGGTTTCAAGTCCAATGTATTTCAGAAAAGAAACCTGG
This sequence comes from Protopterus annectens, assembly GCF_019279795.1. Taxonomy (NCBI): domain Eukaryota; kingdom Metazoa; phylum Chordata; order Ceratodontiformes; family Protopteridae; genus Protopterus; species Protopterus annectens. The sequence continues at coordinate 1,840,877,393 of NC_056728.1, forward strand.
TGTAACTCTTACCTCCACTATAACAGCCAACATCCTTACCACCAAAAGAAAAGTGTCATTAAAGGGCAGGCCGTTAGGGTTGCAAGAATGACCTCCGAAAGAGAGGATCTACTACCTGAGTTCAGATTTTTGATGGAAGCATTCTTAGAAAGAGGCTATCCTATTGAACTTGTTGGTGAAACCTTGGAAGAGGTCTACCTAGGATGGGGGTTGAAATATAAACCACTGTTGGGGCAGAAATGTATTAGTAAAGAACACACAAATTCCAACCTGAAGAACTTCCCCAAAGCATGTATTATAGAATACAATGAATTTTCAGAACATTTTATCAGAATAATGGAGGAAAATTGGTCTATCTTAAAGACAAATAAGGAAATTTACGATATAGTGGGGAATAAACCACTTTTGACATATAAGACAGGGATGAATTTTAAAAGGTTGTTTGAGAGAGGAAAATTTGATTTTGATAAAAAAGCAAGGAAAGGTACCATCAAATGTGGCAATTGTCGACAATGTAGATATATTAATGAGGCAGAGGGTACAGTACTCAGGAATGGTCTTAACAGTAAGGTATCCTTTAGTAAGGGCAACTGTCATACTAGAATGTTAGTTTATTTAGCCACCTGCGCCACATGTACAGCCTTTTATATAGGCAAAACAGAGAGGGCACTCAAAGAAAGAGTATACGAACATACTAATGATATTAAGATTAAAAAAGAGACGAGTGCCCTTTACAAACACTCTATGGAATGTGTGGGTTTTGTGGGTTTCAAATTTGCCATTTTAGAAACCATTAAAATGGATAAAGATAGAGGTGATTTGAAAAACCATTTATTGGTTAAAGAAATTAAATGGCAGTTGAGACTGAAATCAAATTTTAGGCCTGGTCTCAATGAATATATAAATATTAAAGCCATTCTTGCGGACAAGGCGGCCACAGTCTAAAAACATGTTTTATTCACACAAATAACACCAAACATGTTAGTAAAAGTGTTCTCCCTTTCCTCTTTCATATTGTACATTCCAGACCTCAATAGTTTATTTATTATTAATTTTATTAAATATAATATAATATAATATTTTCATTTTTATACTTATATTGTATTTTGTATTTTGTGTATATAATTTTCCCATATATACAAACACACAATATTTGATTGTTTGTTATGGTTGTTGATTCTTTGGCCTTCTGGTAGCATTTACAGATTATTACAACTTGTATAATACAGTTATAAACCCTCATATATATAACACATAAATAAATTTTATAGACAAATTTTATAGACAATTTTTAGTGTTAAATAACATGAGCACAATTTTTAAAAAAACATGAAATAGGTTTAAACTGGTTGGTTGACCTTAATGAAATTTAATTATGTTCATTTTTTATATGGACTTTTATTGTTATTTGTATTTATATTTATATTAAGAATAATGTTGTACAAAGTGAATAAGTGTGTTTTTAAAATGCTAGAATTTCATGTATTTATGTGCACAGTTGCACTTTAACATTTGAACATCTAAATTTCTAAAGAAGTGTAGGAATTCATCGAAGGGTTAAAAGTTTTAGTTTTTTAAGTGATTAATTGTATAAATTTAATTTAATTGAACAATTATGTACTTTAAGAATAGTATAAAAATGTGTGGCACTGATTATGAAGTATTCTGAAGAAATCTGCTTAGGGCAGATGAAAGCGCTCAATCTGGTGGATGTTGATGTAATAAAGCCTTTAAAAACGTGTTGGGACGAAGTTTTTATTGGTATTTGGTTGCTGGTTCGAATTCTACCATCTTATAATGTGAGATGAAGGTATGTGAAGAAGCCCAAGTGGCCGCACAGCAAATATCATCTAAAGATACTCTGGACCAAAAGGCCGCTGATTTAGCCATAGAGCTAGTGGAATGCACCTTCACATGAACTGGTGGGGATAATCCACTAGCCATATATGCCAGGATACTACACTGGGAAATCCAATGGGCAATAATGACCTTCGACATAGGTTTGCCCAAGAAAGGCTCAGAATAGGAAATAAAGAGTTGGTCAGACTTACGAAAGGATTTGGTCCTGTGCAGGTAAAAATGTAACTGTCTATGCACATCTAACAAGTGTAATTTGTACTCTCCCTTATTTTGAAAATTTGGGAAGAAAACCGGGAGATTAATTGCCTGATTAATATTGGACTCCAAAGCTACTTTAGGAAGAAAGGATGGATTAGTGCCCAAGGACACCCTGTCCTTATGAAATATCAAATAAGGCGGCTTAATTGACGATGCTTGAAGCTTCGATACCCTTCTTGCAGATGTAATAGTGACCACGAAAGCCATCTTCCAGGACAAAAATAGTAAGTGTACTAAGGCTGCAGGCTCAAAGGGAGGCGAGACCAGAGCTTGCAGAAGTAACATAAGATCCGAAGGAGGCGTAGGGTCCTTAACCGGTGGCTGAAGTACAAAGGTGCCTTTCAAAAAGGCTTTACAAAGCTTAGAAGAAGCTACAGAAGCCATGTTGTTGCCTATGTGAAAGTTAGATATAGTTGCCAGTTGGACCTTGACCAGACAAACTGGCACCTTGCTGAAAGATACTTGCTAAAAATTCTAAAACCTGGAACCGGGACAATGAAGGGGTCTAGGTCATGCTGTGAAGCCCAGATAGAAAAACGCTTCCACTTGCTGGAATAAACCTTCCTGGTAGAAGACTTATGAGCCTCAACCGGAATCCTTTTGACCAGTGAAGATAACCCGGGAGTCCTGATTATCATGGGAACTGGAGCAGCCAAGTGGGGAGCTTCCGACTAGACAGATTTGGATAGGGAATCCCTGAAGGATGAGAGATGAGATCTGACTCAGATCTAATGTCCATGGTGGATCCACAAGATGAGACCACAGAGAGGGGAACTAAACTTGGCAAGGCCAGAATGGGGCAATAAGAATGACTAAGCTCCCCAGCCTGTGAGCTTTCTGAAGAAATTTAAGTATTAGGGGCAGAGGAGGATAAGCATACATAAGACCGGGGGACCAAGCATGAATCAAAGCGTCTCTGGGGACTTCCCCAGTGGAGGGGGGGGGTTCAGAGTGAAAAACTCACTGCACTTCGCATTGGAAAGACAGGCAAAGAGATTGCAGCAAGGCTGACCCCACTTGAGAAAGATCTCTTCTGCTACCAAAGGATACAGAGACCACTCATAAGGCATCATAATGAACCTGCTGAGCTTGTCTACTAGAATGTTGAACTTCCCCAGAATGTGCATTGCCACCAGAAAATGGCCGGTGGAGATAGCCCACTCCAATGACTTTGTGACACAGGGGATAAGACCTGGCTCCCCCCGTTTGTTGATGTACCAGACCATGGACATATTGTCCATCTGGATCACAATCTTCCCTAGGGGAAGATAGGCATGGAGAGCCTGCAATGCTAAAAGCACCACCCTCAACTCCATGACACTGATATGCAATTAAGTCTCATAGGGGCCATGTGTCTTGGACTGTTCTTCCCAAATGGAGCCCCCTCACCCTAGCAGGGAGGAGTCCGTGGTCACAGTGAACGAGGGGGAAGGCGGAAAAAAGGGACGACCCCGGAGGAGGTCCAGGGAATGAATCTGCCACAAAACAGAGTCCCTGCACACTCGACAGACTTGAATATGGTAAGACAACAGAAGATCCAACATGGACCATTGAACCGCAAGGGTCCACTGAAGTACCCGCATGTGACACCGGGCCATGGGTAAAATAGTGATCGTAGCCACCATGGACTCTAATGCCCTTAATACTGTTTCATCTGTCAGTGACTGGGCCTGAAGAATACAGAGGACATGTAGCTTTAAGAACTGGATCCTCTCTGAGGTTAGAAAGACCTTGGTTTGAATTGTATCCAACCAAGCCCCAATGAAATCTAACACGAACTGTGGCCAGTGATGATTTGCTGAGATTGATGGTTATATGCCCAACTGTTGGGATAAGTGAAGTAGAAAATCCCTCACTTGGCAGAGTCGATGCCTGGAAGGGGCAGCAAGGAGCCAATTGTCCAGGTAGGGGAAGACCTGGAATCTCTGTAGTCTCAGGTGAGCCGCTACCACTGCCATCACTTTGGTAAACACCCTGGGGGCTGTGGTGAGACCAAAGGGGAGAGCTCTGAACTGGTAATGACTGGCTCCCAGTGGAGGAACCTCCAAGAGCGCCAGCCCATTTTGATGTGGTAGTATGGATCCTGGAGGTTGATCAAGCACATCCAATCACTCTCCTGCAGAAAGGGCAGGATAGACTGAAGAGTGACCATCCAGAATTTCATCTTGGCAACCAACAGGTTTATGATGGAAAGATCCTGAATGGGTCTTAAGTCCCCCATCTTCTTTGGTGCCAAATAGAACCTGGAATAAATGTCTAAATCCATCTGGTCTGGGGGGGATGGGCTAGATGACTCATTTTCTTAGCAGCATTGCAATTTGCAGTGCTGCTTCCTTCCTTTGCGTAAGTGGAAGGTCCAGGAGGTGTCTGCATGGGAGAGGTGACTGGTTGAAGGGAATTGAATAGCCTCAGGATATAATTTGCAACACCCAACGATAGTCCGTGATAAACTCCCAGGCCGTTGGGTGTAGTGAGAGATGTCCTCCAACTGCCTCCAGAGCCAAGCAGCCGGGCAACCCTTCAGGGTTGCTGCACAGGTCTGAGAAAGGCTCTAGAGACCCTAGATTCCTCGGACCCCCTCTGCTTCCAGGGCGACATCTATCAAATCCCACTCCGCCTATGGGGAAGGTGAGTCCCGAGTGTCCTGGGGGTAGCTCTGAGATTTCCGGAAACACATCTTCTTGGCCCCCAGCTGATTCCTTGAAAAGGTTCGTTGAGGGGCCAAAAAGTGGATCATGACGGCAGACAGAGACTTCCAGTCTTTCTCACTCTGGACTAGAGTGTTATGCACTGACTTTCCAAAGAGTGTGGAACCATCGTACAGGGCATTAGTAAACGCCTTCAAGGGCTCCGAGAAGGCACAAAGCTGGAGCCAGGCATGACACCTGACGGCAAAACCTGTACCAGCAGCTCTAGTAGCATCCTCGGTTGCATGGGAGAGGAGACGCATAGAGGTGTTCACAATTGACATGAGGGTGGCCATTTGAGAGGAGAAAACTTTGTCCACCGCCAACATGGACCCAGAGGTAGGCTCGGCAACCTCTTTGACCAGATCACGCTGAAGCCTGATCACATGTACCAAGTAATTCAGCACACACACCGAAAACGTTGCTGAAGCATACACCCGCTTCCCAAAATGGTCCATTGTCCTGGACTTTTGGTCAGGCGGATGAACCATGGAACTCTTGTGTGAGGTCCTTCTTAGTGGTCACTGCCACCACCATGGCATCAACTGGAGATCCCTTGATCCAGTAAGTCCTATCAGTAGGGGCACTCAAGATCTTGTCTGGGTGTTTGGGGATAGTCTCCACCATGTCCGGCTCCTTCCATGCATGAAATGACACCCAGAAAGTAGAGGGTCCTGCTCCAAATGCCTCCAGGAACACGGATTCATCTGAGTTAGGTTTTTGGGTAGACAACCTCCCCACGTTGGCGGAGGATTTCCATGATGTCTCCAAAGGAGACACCCTCGGGGGGGGGGGGTGACCGGGGGGAACCTTTCCCTTCCTTCAAATCAGTGTCTTCAGTGAGGGACTCTGGTGAGGATTCCAAGTGCCTCCTTTTACATGAATGCTTGCGAGGCACCTCCTCAGTGGGGTCTCTGGGGAGGACTTGCCAACATCGCCCTGTTCTCATGCAGGAGCTCCCTCGAGCAAAGAGGCAGCAGGCTGACCCTGAGGTGGCAGGGTGAATGGATCCACACCAGAAACAGAGGGAGCCAAGGTGGAATCTGAAGATGAGATCGTCAAGGGTCTCAAAGGGATTGAGAATACCCTCTCCAGAAGACCATCTCCACAACATTGAAAGCCGAAGAGGAATGGACCTCCAGAGAAGGGCCTACCGAAAGAGCCATAACCCGCTAACTCAATGGGGGAGCCACTCTCGAACCTCCAGGAGCCGAAATCCCAAGAGTAAGGCTCTGCTCTGAACAGCTCGGAGCTGAAACTATCCCCTTGGATCTGGCACCGAGGCTATGGCTCAGAGAGCCAGAAGGAACCGAACTAGTCTGATCTGACCTACTCAATGGCATGGCCGGCATTGAGGTACAAAGGTACCATCAGCACCGACTTCTCGACGCAGAGTGGCCTCAGATCAAAACTGGGGGTTGGATCGGAGGAGTAATTGGGATGAAAGACCATATGCCCCCTGCTCTGAAGGCAGAGGGGGCAGTCAAGACTCCCGTTTGTGTCTGGGTGCAGATAAATTTCTGCATCATCCTGTCCACCTCCACTTTCGGAGAGACTGTGGGTGGATCTGGACAAGGAGGCCACAGACATCGGCCTAGAAGGGTGGTGAGAAGAGACCTGGGTTGGCAACTGGGTCGAAAACTCCTCCGGCTCTGAGGAAAACTGATGGGAACAGAGCCAGGGAGACTCCATCCTTGGAGCTGAAAGGACCTTAGCTGGAGGAACGGCAGAGGAAGAGAGATCAAGGGATCGCTTCCTATGCTTGTCTTTGGACTTGGCTGCCTTGTCCCCATCCCTGAACCTCTAGGCGGAAGGGTGAGTCCTCGAGGCCACGGGGGAGACGGAAGAGGAAGCTGGGTGTGAAGAGGTCTGGGCTCCAATGGTAGGAAGGGGAAGAAGGCATCAGAGGATTCATTTGTTTCTCCTGTCCATCAATGCACGGTGATTGAACCCAGCGCAGATGGAGCAGGAGGTCTCTAAATGAGCAGCACCAAGGCATTCCACGCACAGAGTGTGGCCATCAGCTGGCGAGAGCTTATGACCACACTCCATACATTTTCAGAACCCTGGTTTAGGATTCTCAGGCATGGTTAAGTAGCTCCGAAAGGCCGACACAGACAGACACACACATGCTCAAAAGAAAGGGAAAAAGAGGGGCTTTTTTTTTTTTTAAACTGATGCCAATACGCAAAGAGGGGATCTAGGAAGGATAGAAAAAGGGAACTATAAGAAGGAAAAGATTGAGAAAATACTACACTTACTCTAATAGCAGCTCAGAGCAATGGATCATGATGCAGATATGAAGCATGGCAAACGAGATATGAAGGGAGGAAGGAGACAGGGACATTATGGGTAGGGGAAGAGCTTGGAGCTCAGATCAGATGCTGAATATGCAGCAGAGTCGGATCCAGGAACCCACAGGTTAAAGACCAAATGAAAACAACAACTTCAGATCTAAAGTGTTACTTTGCATGTGTAAGAGGTCGCACAGGACAGGATCCTTGAAGGCTCTGTAGGTATGACAAAGGTTTCCCTTTAAAAGTCTGTAAGAAATAGGGGAGAGAAAAGGTGCTTTAAGGTGATCTATTGTAAGCCATTACACCTTGGGTTGATGTACTGGTTAAGGTCTTCACCTCACAGACTCAAGGTACACCATTTGATTCTGACCTCTGATTATTGGCTTGACTTGTAAGTCTGCAAACTGATTGCCTTGTATTTTTCTTGAAGTTGGAGGATGACATAATAGTTAAGGTGTTTACCTTACAGAAACAATGTACAGGGTTTGATTCTCACCTTTTATAGAGAAATTGGTTATGCTTAAAATGGACCATAAGGGCAGGGCAGCTACCTTAGTCCTTACCTATGTAAATATGAACATGGAAGAGAAGCCCTTAATTTTATTTGTGAAGAAATGCTGCTGACTTTCAAGGTGAGTCATACGTACACAAATACATACCAAAAAAGGCATTACCTTCTGTTACTGGTCTGATAAGGTAGTAGAGCAGGACAACTTCTCTGGACCTAGAAGATATAATCCCAGGACTCCATCTGGCTAGTAAAAAGGATTCCCTAATGACAGTATATACATGCTTGTCAAGGGATAGTTCATGGTCAGTTTAAGTGCACAGGTCCCTAATAACACTCCTTTGAAAATGGACACAGTTATCCAAACGGTAGGTGCACAGGTGTCAATGTTTGTCAAAGCACACAACACTAAATGTCTTGGCATTCAGCTCAAGGCTGTGGACCTAGCATCATTTCCTTGTGTGTGTCAGGCCCTAAGAGAGAATCCAGGAGGTAGCTGGAAAACTTATGACAGCACTGAGTTTGCAGTCATCTGCAGACATGTGGACAACCAAAAGAGCCTTGACGTAAGATAAGTAAATAAGTGGCCCAGGGAACAATCCCTGGACGATGCTACTAGTGCCCCTTACACTAACAGAGGGGTTTCTGACAATAAGTCACTTTGCTATACAGCAAATTATAGAAAAGAGTGTACATTTAGTTTCATCAGCTTGTCAATAATGCCAAAATGTGGTATGGTTGTTAAAGGTCTTTGCCAAGCCACAGTAAGCAGTATCTACTAATTTTGTCGGCAGCAGTGACTTGTTCAAAGCCCATGATGTTTAGGGGGCAGGATCTATTTTTAACAAACCCAAATTGGCTAAAGTCAAGCAGCTGCAGACTGCTGATGTCCTTTTGTTAACAAGTTCTGTAATGGGCTTATGGGTCTGTAGTTACCAGAGTCAACAGCTGGTCATCCCTTGCAGAATGCGAGGGCTACAGCAGTTCTCCACACCTCAAGAACAACCTGAGTGGACAGACAGAGTGAACAGGTTTAGAAGCCAGTCTCTAATGCTGTGTTTGGTGGTGACAAGAAGGCAGTCTAAGCACACTGTCTGAACCTATGGAATGTTGCCTGGCAGGCACATCTTTCAGAGGAATGGAATTTAAAAGCATCCCTTAAAGGATATGTAAATTAAGGAGTCAAATAGTGAGTGTATGTTCTCTGCACTTCTATTAGAAGTGCTACAAACTAATGAATATACATATGTATCTATAAGGTATATAGACCAGATGGCTTAGTGGTTAAGGTCTTTGCCTCCCATGCACAAGGTTTGATCCTAACCTCCGACCAATGCCTGTTTGGAGTTTACAGGTTCTCCCTGCGTCTCCATGGGGTTTCTCCCATGTCCGAAAAACATGCAGAGTATTTCAGTCTCAAACTCACCACTGAATGGAGCTGTGGACAGCAGCACAGACTCTACATGGTGCCCTATAAGGGAAAGATTTGTACAGACCAACTGCTTTGGGCATCTACGGTGGTGCGCAGAATCCTCAAGATAGGAGAACACTGATCACAGACTGAGAGCCGTGGCAGGGCTAGCCACTCGATGGTGTAAAATATGGCTCTAGGTGATTCAGTCATGTTGACTAATGTCACCAAAAATGGGCATGGGTAGTTACCGGTGATAAGTGGGTTGAGGACCCAGCCTACTCTGACCCACGGCAAAGACCTGTGGTAATGGTGGGAGGATTATATGTGCCCCTATTAGCCAGTGTGTGCCCACCATAAAGTCCAGTAGCCCTGAGTTAATAAGCTACTGGCTGGCCAGTGTCTAGTTCCCCAGCCTGGGTTACCTGGGATAGCTCTGTTGAGCGAAAGCTGGACATAAAACCAACCAATCTGCCAAACATGAACTGAGAATTGCTACACTTAATATAGGTTCACTGACATGACGCAGCTTGGAAATAGATGACATGATGATACGGAGGAGGATGGACATCCTATGTATCCAGGAGACAAGATGGAAGGGCAGTGCAGCAAAGCCACTTGGCTTGGGATCCAGAGTCTACTACTTAGGTGGAGGGCAGGCTACGAGTGGTGTAGGAATTGTGGTAAGAGACAGGCTTCAGAAGGCAGTAAGGGATCATCAGAATTAATGACAGACTCATGGCAGTCAGACTTCAGTGTAATGATAGGGCAGTATTCATAATCTCAGCCTATGCCCCACAGCAGGGTTGTGATAGTGAGGAAAAGATTGCATTTTGATAGCAGTTGCAAGACCTACTAGATAAGCAGGACAACATGAATTAGTGTTGATAATGGATGACTTGAATACACATATCAGGACTGGCAGAACAGGATATGAGGACTGCCTGGGTCCATATGGGTGGGGCAATAATAATAAAGGAGTAGAGTAGCCATTCTAGACTTTTGTCTGTCAAATGGCTTGATAGTAGCCAACACATGGTTCAGAAAGAGACCGTCACATACAAGAGTAATCAACATGCAACTCAGGTAGACTTCCTCCTAGTAAGAAAAAGGCACTGGGGGAGAATCCACTATTGCAAATTAATTCCCAGTGAAGTTGTCCCACAGCATAAACCATTAGTTGCCACAATCAACTGCAAGCAGTGGTCAGAGAAGGCTCTAAGGTCAACAGAGACCAGGAAGTTGACTGGAGAGAAAGTTCAACAGTTCAATGAATTACTCAGGGCTCTGGCACCTCAAAAAGAGGAGGAAATAGGTGGAGTTGAAGAAGAATGGCAGAACTTAAAAACATCATGTGTTAGAGGACTACAGAAAAGATATGTAGCCGAGCCAGGTATGGAAATAAACTACATAAGGAAAGCTGATGGTGGAATGCAGAAGTCCAAGAAGTCATCAAAAGAAAAAAAGGAGTGCAGGAAGAAGTGGGAGACAGAAAAGACTAACCAGGCTAGGAAGGACTACTGGTTGGCTAACAAAGAAGCTAAGACAGAAGTTGCAATAGCAAAGAATAGGGCATCAGAGGCACTGTATCAACTTCTGGAAAGTGACTCAGTAAGGGGCACAAAGAAACTACATCAGGTTGCAAGGCAAAGACAGAAAAGATAAAGAAGATAGTCAGACACCCTTCATAAGGGATGCCAGCAACAACCTGCTCACTAGCCCAGAGGACATCAAAGGCAGATGGAAGGAGTATTTTCAGAAGCTTCTGAATGAAGAAAGCCCCACAGAAGCTGTATTGCCCCAGAAACAGCCTATGATGACAGAAGAGGAGCCCACCCTAGAAGAAGTGAGAACAGCACTAAGGAAGATGAAGTCAGGGAAAGTACCAGGCTCATATGAGGTCACAGCAGATAAAGATGCTGGGTGAGATAGGGGAGAAATGGCTCCTGAGGGTACTAATAGTAGTGTAGAGAGAAAGGCGTATCCCAGATGACTGGAGAATAGGCACACTCGTGCAGTGTACAAGAACAAAGGTGGCATCCACAACTGTGAGCAGTACAGATGCATCAAACTCCTAACACATTGCATGAAAGTTCTGGAGAGGGTGATTGATAAATGGATACACAGAGTAGTAGAATGTAAGATGGGAGGATGAGCAGTTTGGATTCAGATCAGGATGCAGCACAACTGACCCGATGTTTGCATTGAGGCAGACACTTGAGAAGAAGTTAGAGATGAGCAGATAGTCCAACTGAGCATTCCTAGACTTGGAAAAGCATATGACAAGGTCCCAAGAAAGCTGATCTGGGCAGAGCTGTGGTGGTTTGAAGTCCCAGAAACATTGGTAGAATAAGTGCAGGCTATGTTGACGGACCCAATGATTCAAACACGGACAGTGTTCGGCCTCAGAGAGGGGCTCCCAGTGGGTGTGGGTATACATCAGGGTTTAGCTCTGAGCCCAGTAGTGTTCATACTGGTGATGGACTATATTAGCAGACAGGTTGGAGGGGACAGATTAACAAAGCTGCTGTATGCAGAAGATGTGGCAGTACAGGCAGACTATGAGCTAGAACTTCAGCAAAGGATAGGAGAATGGAATGCAAATCTGAAGGAGCATGGGATGAAACTAAGCACAGATAAGATGATGGTAATGGCAGCAAATTGGGGAAATCAGAAGAAGCTGAGAATAGAGACAGAAGGGAAGACAGTGGAACAGGTAAACAACTTCAAGTATCTGGGAGGAGTACTTGAGGAGAAAGGTAGTCTGAATGATGAGAACAAAGAGGTTGCAGCCAACTGGCATAAAGTATCAGGTGTAGTCTATGACAGAAGAATGCCAAAGAAGCTGAAAAGTAAGGTGTACAAGACAGTGGTGTGACCAGTACTACTGTATGGTACAGAAACCTGGGCAGTAAAGGCAGAACAGTTGAAGAAGCTAGAGGTGATTGAAATGAAGTGCATGAGAAAGGTAATAGGATGCACACTGTGGGACAGACGAAATGAGGACATAACAGCAGAAATCAAAGTAGCTCCAACTGCAGAAAAGATCGAAGAGAACAGATTACAGTGGTTTGGGCACGTGTGAAAAGCAGAAGACAATCTGGTGAGGCAGATTTGGGACAGACAGGAAGAAGGTAAGAAGAAGCGAGGACGTCCAGCAAAGACGTGGATGGATTGTGTGAAAAGATCTGTGACAGTCAGGCATGAGTGCTGAAGAAGGCAGGAGTGTGGCACTGAATCGAGAGAGTTGGCGACAGTTAACACGATACTTTGACCCTATGTAGAAAAATGGGAAAAAGGGGCAGCTGCTGCTGATGATTTAAATGTTGGAAAAAGTATCACATTTATAACCCTTTGTTCATGTAACATCAAAACTCCAACATAATGCTACATGTTTTGTTAAAAAATACGTAAAAAAGCACTGAAACTCTAAATAAAAAGTTTAAAAACTAATTTGCATCCAAACTCAAAGGTAATGGGTGAATGTAGAGCATGAACGAACTGATAACTCTGCATGTTTTACTTATTTGTACATAGTTCTGTGTGTTTTATTTTTCTAAAGCATTTTGTTGACTAAGGTTAACTGTGTAATGGAAAATGTGTTAATAAATGCTTAAAAATTTATGAAACTTGCTATTAAGTTAAAAAAAGAAAAAAAAGCACAGTGCAAAGGAGCTTGCAAAAACAAAATGGGAGTTATTCCCTGGAATAAAGTCTTCTTATGCAAACTGTTTCACTGCCATTCAACTGAATAATGGCTGAACTGACTAAAAATACATGCAGCAATCCTTATATGGTAAGTAGGGGGTTTAAAGAACATGGCATTCTGCATAGTGATGTGTGGGACTCTGCCCTTATTTAAGATATCGAATTTCCTATTACTTAGCTTTCTTCCGCAAATTAGATGACTTTCATTGATGAAACTCAAAGACAGTATACTTTCTTTCCTATTACTTAGCTTTCTTCCGCAAATTAGATGACTTTCATTGATGAAACTCAAAGACAGTATACTTTCAACTTGTCTGAGTTCATGGAGGCATACACCTGCAGAAAATAAGACAATACACTGCCATAAAGAAAGACTACATTATAGGATCATAGAAGGTTACTAGGCTATTGACCCTGAGTCCCTTATAAATCTAACCAAGAGGTTAGCCCATGTTTAAACAAGTCAGCACCCGATGTCCCTGTTCAGCAGGGACACAGGTAGAATCCCAGGGGTGTATTTCCTGTTTCCCATCCAGTTATCCAGGTTGCGCTTAAAAAGAGGTACTCTACTTGACGTGGAGAGAGAGTCTGTTCCATAGATGTGGAAATCTCTGGGAAGCAAACCTGTCCCACCAACAAGTCCAGTTGATTTCACAGACCAGGTTGAGGCTGCATGTGCGAGTTACTCGAGTGGACCTTGACTTGCGGATATGCAGCAGTCCCATCAAGGTGGGGTCAGTGATCGCCTTTTGTATGCCAGACAGAGGTCTCCTTTGAGAAATCTGTAAAAACTGAGTAGAGTGATAGGGCTTTCAGCCTATTTGTGTATAGCAGATGTTTGAGACCCTGGATTCTCCTGGTGAGGAACCTCTGTGGTCTCTCCAGCTGCTGCATGTGCTTTGCGAGGTACATGCCGAAAGGGGCGTTGTACTGAATAATGGACCTTGTAAGGGAAGAACACGGGATGTTATGATGACCTTGTCCCTGGATGAGATACCCTTACCTATGAGGTCAGCGATGTAGAAGGCTTTCCATACAACGGAAGCAACATGGTGGTCAAAAGTCAGGTTGCTATCAACCTGGATGCCCAAATCCCTCACGAGTGACTGCGTGCTTATACACAACTTTCTACAGAGTTCCATGTTGTTTTCCCCTATTTGCCATATCCTTACATTTCCTCATTTTCTTATGCAATCCATTATGCACTTAAGATATGGTACAGTTAAAGCAGACCACAGCAGTTTAGACACAAATGTTGAGAAAATTATGTACGCTTCTTGTCTGTGACATCCCACAACTGAGATTTCTCGAACACCTTCATAAGAACTGAATATTTTCCAAAGATCCTACTTATAATAGTATAATTAAATAATGGAGATGCAAAGTTATACAGTGAAACACACATTTTGTGGCTGTAACAATAAACTAGCTTTTTACCTAGTTTAACAACTATCTAGCATTGCCTATAATTCTATCAGCTTTACACACTCAGCCATACATTTTTATGGCATTCAAATCAAGACAAGCACACCTGCTACTCTACCAGTAAAACAAAAAAAAAAACATCAAAAAGCAGTAACACAGGTGAAACTGCAAAAAGTGGTGTCCCCAAACCTTTCATTATCAACTTTCATGTAAAGTCATTTCATAAATGACAACTTTTTTAACAAGTGCTTTACAGCTGAAATGCAAACCACCACCTGTGGTTCTGGCTTTAACTGTGTACTTTATTCCTACAGCTATGCACAGAGTTGTCTTAACTGTACAATTCAATCACTAATACTGTTTTAAAAAAAAAATTTGCTTACCACTAGAGAAACCATTTTGTTAAGAATGACAACATGTTCACTTTTTTTGTTATTCAAATGTGGAAGAAAATTCAGAGGTATCACGGATATATTTTGCGAAGAAGGGCACTACACACACACACCACTGAATCACTGGAAATAAATATCAATTATACCCAAGAATTTGTTGCCCTCCTGGTTTCCAAAAATGTTACAAAATATTTTATTACAAGTTACATTGACGTACCAAGCTATGTATGACAATGGTCCTTTATATAAGTGGCATTTACAATTATAACAAGATATGCAGATTCAAAAGTAACAAGTTGATGGACTGAATCAAATGAAAATATTTGAGAATAGGTACACAAATCAGTTAAAAAGCAACTTCCAAGATTACCAGGACGAAACTCCCATAGTTCTTCTTGCTGGCCATCACACCTAGTGAGCTCAGGAGGTCTGTAGTTCAACCAAGATGAGATCATTACATGCACCAGTGCAATTTCAATACATTAATCCTTAGTAATGCTCCAAAAGAAAAAAAAATCAAAAAAATTCACCAAGATCATGTAATGACCAACAGCAATCTACTTCCTTCCGCAGCTAAAGGCTTTAGGCTTTTTACTGCAGTTTTCCATGGTTGTGATGCCAAAACAAAAACAAAACAATCGTGTAGTGCAAGTTGTCAGAATGCTGGTTGGTTACATGAAAAATTCTTCAACGGAAATGGACAACCCGTGAGAACACTCCTTCTGGCTCTTTTCCTTCTCCCAGAGCTGCAAGAAAACCTTCCTCTCTCCGTCTCTTTGCTAATGCAGCCAAAGCCTTAAAGGTCTTTGGTTCGTAGATAGCCAAGTCAGAAAGTACTTTTCTGTTCAGTGCTACCTGAGTCTAAAAGACACAAACAAAACACACTAATAGTTATGGTTACAAAATCGTAAACTATCTACAAAAACATGAAAAAAACATCCAAGTTGCAATAGTAGAAAATACAACATTCAGTAAGTTGGAAATAAGAACCACTTACTTGGATAGGTATAAGTATATCTATATAGCTGCAAGATGTACATTTCTCAGAGCAATCTTCCAAACTACATTCTAAAAAAATGAAGCCTCTTTCAGGGTAGTGAACCTTCAGAACAATACTCCTCATTGTTTTATGGCCTCAGCTGAAAAAAAAGGCATTTCCTTGATGGCTGCAACTCATGAGATGGTAATGCCCTCAAACACACACTGCTGCATTTCTCATAGTTTAAAAGTCTACAGGAGCCTCAGAAATTCCTGCTTAACTTTGAAACCAAAAGTCCTGAAACTCATTTTTGGCAATCCATCATATAGCCCCTTCACAGGATGGCATGACAGCATTTAACTACTAACTGGGTATTACTAGGATCATGTAAGGCTGTGCTCCATTCAAGTTAAAAGAGCTTCAACAAGTCACATTTAGTATCTAGCTGTCAGCATACCAATTAAAACATTTAAAATGTGACTAATATGTCTTCTTAATCAAGAATAAAAGGTACCCTTAAACTTAAATTGCATTCCTGGAGAGCTGCACTTGCTCTATTTTACCTGCTGAATGTGTTGGGGGGGGGGGGGGGGGTTCCTGGTTGGTCTCAGTCCCCATTTTCACTTTACTGACAGTTTAGGCTGTAACCTGAACAAAGTAAAGGCAATTTAGGACCATTCCTGGGCAACTCAGTCAAATCATGTGTTTTCCTGTTCAAATGCAACTCGAACAATATTTTGTGTTATCAATAAGTAATCAAAGCTTCCTTGCTCATCATCTTGGTAGACTGCAGTTTAATAGCGCATCTTGTTTACCCAGGGAAACGGGGGGCATTTACTCAACAGCCTGCAATGGGACTCCATTTCCTTAGCTTATATATACAGATACGCTTGTTTCTGATCTTGAAGGTGAAAAGTCAAAGTTTTAACCATTAAGCAGGACATTCTTCTTTCTTGTCTGACAACTACTGTTCTTAGACTCTTTGAACACCATGTCCCCTGCAACCACCATGCATACTTTCACATTGTGATTCCAGAGTGTGGGAGATGGGGCTTGCATAATGCACCTAGCACCCCCAATCCCCTAGCCACCCCAGGACTCTGCAATTTATACATCCCCGTCTACACCTCCCTCCCACCCATTTCTGGGCACTCATTAAAGGTGCCCACCTCCTCAACCATTTTAATGTGATATACACCCACCCTAAACTTCCATTCAGTTTCACCACCAAACACATCACTCACAAACCCTTCACTCTCCCATATAAACACTACAGTCTTGCCCAACATCATAGCCTCCTGTACCTACTTACAGAACTCACTCCCTAACAATGCTTCTCTACCTCACCATCTTACTCCTCCTCCCTCTAACCCAGTACACTACACCATCTGTAACCATATCTCTTCCCATATCACTCAACCTTCCCCTCACTACCTTATCACAAAGCCCCACAATCACAAACCTGAACCACAACAGCCACCTCACTCCTTCAAATATTTCATTCTCCACCTACCACTTGCACACAATCATCTCCTTTAAACCTACCAAACCCAAACAATTCTGCCACAAACTTCCAACATTTCTCTATTCACCACCATCTTGCTCATACTCCTCCATAGAACCAATAATGAATCCAATCCAGGACCCTTCCATCAACGGCAGATGGCGCAGTGGTGCAGCAGTAGCGTTGTCGCCTCACAGCAAGAGGTTCTCTGGTTCAATTCTCGGCTGGGGTGCCTTCTGTGTGGAGTCTGCATGTCCCCCCTGCGTGTGGGTTTCCTCTGGGTGCTCTGGTTTCCTCCCACATTCAAAGACATGCATCTGGAGAATTTCTCCCCGGGCCTCTGCTGAAAATTGGCTACGTTCCAAGTCAGACTTGCCCAGTAAACAAATGTTAAATAAATAAAAAAAAAAAACTTCTCTCCACACCTCCACCCTCTCCTGCGAATCGACTCCCAAAAGAATCTCTAATAAAGTTGACCAAATAAACACCTTCCTTACAGTCCTCTCCTGACATCACAACTGTCACTGAAATATGGCTTAAACATACCCAAAGACAATTTTCCCACCTACCCTCTCCAGCAAATACCTCCAAGACACATGACCTGGCAAAAGTCAAGGTAGGGACAACCCTCATTCTTTATTTAAAAAAAAAAAAAAAAAAAAATACAAACAAAAATCACTTACTAACCACTGAACTGAATGATCTGCTCAAACAGAGAAAGTGCACTGTCTTCATGGAAACAAACCTCTCCCCAGAAAATCGTACTACCTTTACTCCTCTGCATAACCTAGTTGAGCAAGAGATATGCAGACACAAAGCCAAACTATTTCAAACACAAACAACTGGTTCTGCTAGGCAAACTCAAATACTTCTGTCAGTCTGAAAACCCACAGATGCTGCCTCCTTCCCTATCATCATCCAGACCTCTCAAAGACAACTCTCAACCTTTGACTTTCAATGGGAATTTTGCCACCTCCTAAGTATCACAAGCTCTACCACCCCCCAAACACATCCAGACCCCCTCGCCATTTATTCCCATCTTCAATTTTTTTAATTTATTTTTCACCCTTTTTCTATTTTAAGAGCATCATTCAAAGACCTTGACACAGTACTAGAAAATACACCCATGGATGTAACCCCTGGTGCAATCTACTCAACTAGTTCATCTCATTCCACAAATACTTCCTTACCACACCTATTCTCCATATTTATAAACTCTGTTTAACTCAAAACACAATGCCAGACATATGAAAAACTGCTCTTTCCAAACTCCCTCACAAACAGCCTCAGCCAGAAAGCATATCCTAACTTCTGCCCTCTCTCTGTCCTCCCTACACTTGGATTTGGGAAAATACTTTAAAAACTGATCTACAACCAACTATGCACTTGCATTCAATAGTACCATCTCCTCGTACAAACAGTACCATCTCACCATACAAATAACATGGATGCTGGTCTGGACTGAGTACAATGTCAGTACTAAGGTGACTTGCAGATAAGATCTTTCTCAACATGTATAATTCACCTTCCCAAAGATTTTGACTTTGCTGACCATCTCCTCCTCCTTCACTCCCTCGAAAAATAAGTGTTAGCTCTAAAAGTGTCACCTGGTTCCAAGATTTCTTAACAAGTAGGTATTTCGCAATCAAATACTGGCTTATCCCCATCATCTCCAGCACCTCAAACCAAGAGTGTTACAGGGCTACATAATCTCCTCACTGGTGTTTTCAAAATGTATTAAACTACTCTCTAACCTTCCTATCACTCTGTGCTGATGACATGGTTATCCTTTGATACAATTCCTCACTTTCATCTATTCAAACCCAGCTTCAGTCCAACCTCCACTCCTATAATTCTTGGCTGAACAATCAGACAACTCCTAAACCCCTTCAAAACAAAAATATTTGGCACCTCACAAAAGATTAAAAATATCCTAAAAATCTCATCACAGACCTTAATGGAACACCAAAAGAACAATCTCATCCTTTAAATATCCATGCTTACAGCTGGAACAGCCACTCCACAACCACAGTGAAATCAAGAAAAAGTTAAAAGTATCTTATTATGGTCCCAAAAAATATTTCCCTTTCTCTCCAGACCAGCAAGGGATGTGATAGGCATAGGAGTCCTCTTAGCTCAACTCACATATGGGCTTCCTATCATAACCACAGCTTTTAAAGAAAACTTATCCATTCTACAGTCCATTGAAAATAAAAATCTGCCAATTCCCTCTCGGTACAAAGTCAGGTTGTTCCCACTCACCTACACGGTTGAACTACTCCTATGATCTCATCCATTTCAAACTAGTTCAATCAGGTGCCTTCCTGCCCCTTGCTGTTAAATGAGCCACCACCACCACCACCCCTACAACCTCTGCAATGTCTCCTAATGGACTCCCTTACTTCACACTCCCCAAACCAAACTGCACTGTACTGACCACTCCTCCATTCTTCTGCCCAAACTCTTGCAACCTCTCCCCTAAAAGAAATATTTCCCCACTCTCAGAGCACAACTCAAAAGACATCTCTATCACAAATCTGATTGCAAGTACTTTTCCACTGAACATATTACCTACCTCCATCACTTCTGCTTCCAAGCTCTGTTCTCACCTGCTGCCATATCCCATATTTACCACTAAAATTAATCCACATTTGTTTTTCTCCACCAGTAACAACATTCGCTCATTGGTTCAATTTTCTGCTAGATTTTTATACCTTCTGTAATACCTCGGCGTTTGTGAACCAGTTCTGTTTTATTTTTTGTGAATTACTTCACCTGGGATCTGCCTGCAAATGGTTTATTTAGTTCAGTGTACTAACCTAGTAAACAAACTTAAATATATAAATACATTTCTTATAAATGCTGTATCTAATATGCAGATACTATACTATAGTAAACACCACACTTTCTTAAATTCCCTCTGACAAATACTGTGCAGCCCTGAGTGCACCCGGCAATAACCACCTACTCTGACCTTTAAGACACTCCCAAAATATCAGTAGACAATCTAGTTCAAACTCCTTCCCCATCCCTCCCTATCTGTTGCCTCACTGCCTACAATTACTCTTCAAAACCAAACAAAACAGATTACTAGGTCCAAGCAAAATATCATGGTCTTACAGATTCTCATTTAAACCTATTAAATCTTAGCCTTTCCACTGGGTATGAGAGAGGCCTGGAACTCTGCTTTTGTAGAATTACTCCACAAGGGAAGCCCCATCACTGACCTGGGGAAGTACAAACCAATTACCCTTACCAGCATTACTTGTAAAGCAATTGCATACATCATTATGGAGCTCTTAAACAATGATATCTCTACCTCTTACAATCCCTCAATCCTAAACAATTTGTTTTCTGAAAAATGTGTCT
Source organism: Protopterus annectens (assembly GCF_019279795.1). Lineage (NCBI taxonomy): Eukaryota > Metazoa > Chordata > Ceratodontiformes > Protopteridae > Protopterus > Protopterus annectens. The sequence continues at coordinate 1,840,897,791 of NC_056728.1, forward strand.
TCCCTTCAAAATCTAGTGAATTTAAGAAAGTTACTGAAATGCTGGATGAAAGTAAATCAGTACACAGTACCTACAAAGATTCATCAAAAGCCTGTGACACTATCCCACACTCCAGCATTAGTAAGAAAAGTGCCCCACTTCTTTATGTAGTAACATACTGGATAAGAAACTGGGTGTCAAACAGGACCCATACCATCAGAGCTGGTGGCATACTTCCACAAAAAGGCAGGTCACCAGTGATGTTCCACATGGTTCTATTTTGGGGCTACACCCTTTCTGCATATACTTCAGTGGTGTCTTAAGCTGAGATCAAGGGTCTCTGATCAACTAAATTTCTGACAACTGCAAACTCAGAATCAACTCACTAGATAACATCCATATCCTCTAAAACAGCCTAATCCACGCCTCATTCCTGGTGTTGTGACTAAAGTCTCAAGTTCAAAGAAAAAAAAAATAAAAATAAATGCATCGTTATTTGCTTTGGGAAGCAATACACCAAACACCTACCTCATAAATTACCCCCCCCCCCCAAAAAAAAAAAAACATATGTTATAAAAATATCTAGTTACACTGGGCACCTGTAACAGCTGGCCAGGTAGAATGGGAGTGAGCTGATGCTGTCAACCCACATTTTCTGGGGGGGGGGCGGCAGTTCATGCTTGCCACTTAAGCAACATCTAGCAAAAGCATTAGGTGGTGTTTCATCCATGGAGTATTTGGCCTAGGGAGCCAGCACAATCAAGCAGCACTTGCACCTGTGAGCCAAAGTCTCCTTGGAGGGCATCAATTACACAGTTCTGAGAGTTGCCAGGGTTGGCGGGTGCTCCGCCTGGGAAAAAGTGTAGACCACTCTGCAGGACCAGCAAGCTGGTTCACTCCCACCTGACTCTTGTAGTTGGGAATGGATAAGCTGATAGAAGTTCTCAGGCAGGAATGAACAGACACTGTGGCTCTCTGCCTAGCCCAGGAATGCCCCCCCCCCCAAAAAAAATACTCTAGGTACAATCATGGACAAAATAAAAATCCCTTTTCACCACCACATAATTAACTATGCGTTAGTAAATCTTTCTACCTGGTACAATTATAACTAAATACATATCCTCCAGGTCCAAGAAAGTCATGGTCTATGCCCATTCCCTCTCATCAGGTCCCTAATAGAACAGAACATCCCCTTTGGCATACATCTATCCAGGTATATTGCCCAACCAAAAAAACAATGCCATTTCACAGAGAAAAATATCAGGTAAGAGCTCCTTGTGCTACAGAGGATGTTTAAAAACCCTGCAACTCTAGTCTCCTACAAACTTATGACATAACTGCTGCTTAGCTTACAGATCACAAATGACCCTGTTCTTTTTGATCTTCTAAAGGTTCATAAAACAGACAGCATCATCAATACCTATTCTAGGAATATGCATGAGTCTCATAGGAGGTTTCTAGTTTAATGGCCCTACGGCCTTTAAAAGCCTAGCCATGTAAACACTCATGTACCCTAACTGACCATAGTTAGCAATTCTATGATCGACTACCCCTGTCCATGAGGGACACAGCTGTCATCCCCGGGTTGAATTTATGGTCACCCATCCAAATGCCAAGGTTGCGTTTAAACAGGGTCATTGAGGAGCTCTGCTTCACATGAAATGGGAGCTTATTCCAGAAGAGTTACAATCTCTAGGAGATATAGCTGTCTCTCCGTCATGTTCTGTTAATGTCACAGGCTAGGCTGAGATCCCTGGAGCGAGTGACTGTTGTGCCATTTGATTTGTGGATGTGCAGCATTTTCATTAGGGCAGAGTCACAGACTGCTGTCTAAACCAGGTACAGGTTGCCTCTCAGCAGCCTGCATGATGCACAGTACAGTGACAGGGCTTTCAGTCTTTTCATGCAAGTCATGTTTTGGAGGCCCTGGATTCCCTTAGTTAGAATCCTCTGTGGTCTCTCCAGTTGCTGCAGGTGTCTCGTGAGATATATAAAGAAGGGAGCATTGTAATCAATTAGTGGCCTGATAAGGGTCGAGAACAGCGGAGTTATAATCTCCTTAGTCTTTGATGCAATGCCATTATCTATGAGGCGTGCAATGTAGACCGCTTTCCTTGTCGCTATGGAAACATGGTGATCGAAGTTTAGATTGGTATCAACCTGTGTTCCCAAGTTTCACACCACTGGGTTCGAGTTAGAGGCGGTGCTATCTATATCATAATTAGCAGGGGCTACTTCTTTGCCAAAGGGGATAATGAAGCATTTTTTTTTTTGCATTTAGTTTTAGTCTGTGACTTTGGCATGAATCATTTGTGTGAGTCAGCCCCTTCTGTAATATATTTACATCTTTGGGGGACTCAATTGTTGCATCCAGTTTGCATTAATCTGAAAAACTGGTAAGCCAGTCACAAGCCATCTACTTTCATCTGGACCTCAAAGAAATATATTCCAAACAGTAGAGGACCCAGCACAGATCCTTGTGGTATCCCACTGTTAACTAATCTAATGATGGAGGTGGACTCCTCGCCTTTGACAGTGCGTGTTCTGTTGGTGAGCCAGTTGGCTACACATCTAGTGATGTATGGGTTAATCCCCAGCTGGACAGTTTCTCAATGATCCCTGAATGGGGATTCTGTCAAATGTCTTGGCTAAATCAAGACAGGTGGTATGTACTACTTTGCTCTCATCCAGGGATATGGTGACATTCTCAAATAGGTCCATCTGGTTTAATGAGCAAGATCCACCCTTGACAAAACCAAACTGGGTCAGGTCAAAAACTTGAAGGTTGCCTGTATCCTTATTGATAAGACTCACAATGATTCTTTCCATGACCTTGCAGATAAGTCTGGTTAGGCTTACGGGTTGACTCCCTCTGTGCAAGGGGATTACTGTAGATGTTCTCCACTCTACCGGAACAAAGCCAGTGCTCAGGCTATGGTTATAGAGAGTGACAAGTGTTTCCGCTAGGTCTTGTTTTAGATTGTTTAGTAAGCAACCAGGGATGCTATCCAGTCCCACAGAGGCCATGTTTTTGGCATTAGAGACTGCTTGTATGACTCGTTTTTTGGAGATGCTCCGTAGTGGACTGGTATTAGGCATGCTCCGTAGTGGACTGGTATTAGGCATGCTTTGGAGTATGGCTGGTGGGGATGGGGGGGGTGAAGTTATTGCCAAATTTGTCAGCTAGCAGGGTGGCAATTTCCTCAGGTTCTGTGTGAGTGGTACTGTCCACTATATGTTCGGCACACAGTTGGGCATTCCATTTTAGATTTCAGACATAGCTAAAGAATGCCTTATGGTTGTCTTTAGGTAGGGATGCTAATTTAGTCTTGTAACTAGCCTTAGAGGACTTCACAATATATCCGATTTACTTATTCAAGCTGTGGAGGGTATTCTTCCTCTGTTGACAAAGTTCCCTGTTCTTAAATATCAGATGTAATGTGATCCTATCTCGCCTACATTCTCTACAGATGGGTTCGGAGCCGATCCTCGGCTCCGACTCGGCCGCTATACAATAGAACGCAGTCTCTTACTGGCTGAGTTACCTCATATCCCAGGATGCACCACTACCAGTTCCCCAGATCTCGTTTGCCGCTTTCCAGCATAGACGTGGTCTCGGACTTGGCTGAGCTAAGTACCTTTAGTCAGAAAATTTTTTCTGTCTGAATTTTGGTAAAACTTACCCAAAAGCTGTTTTAACAGCTATTGTTGTTGTGTGATTGGTTTTGATAGATTTTTTGTGGTAAATTGTGGTTTGTTTGTAAGTTAACGGTCCCGTTTAAGTTAGAGGGGCCTAGCCCTACCCTAGGCGTTTAAGTTAGAGTCTAGGTTGTCTGTGCTAACTTGTTTTTTTCTTGTAGTCGGTGTTTAGTTTTTAGAACCATGTCTAAAGAACATAGACCATCCGGTTTTAAAAAGTGTATTAAATGTAGTTATAAAATGTCTATAACTGATGACCATTCCTTATGTGTTTATTGTTTAGGTCCCAAGCATCTTCAGGAGTCCTGTAGCGTTTGCCACGCTTTTTCCTCTCGTGTCCTCCAAGAGAGGAAAAAGTTGATCTTGAAAGGGCTTATTGCCCCTTCCTTTGAGGAAGCCCTATCTTCCTCTTCTTCACCTTCTGGGAAGAAGAAAAAATCTTCGGCTCCGACCAGCCCGTCGGATCCGGCAGCAAAAAAGTCTCGGCAGGCTTCGCCGTCGGCTCCACGGACTTCGGAGCCGAGGGCGGAACTGTCTGCCTCGATGTCTCCAGCCTCGACTCCTCTGGTTTCGGAGCCGAGAGCTCGGGCGTCGAGAGGCGTGTCACCTTCATCGGCTCCACTGCCTTCGGAGTCGATGGGGGTTGCCCACTCAGACACTTCCCCTTCGGTGCCGAAGTCCACATCGGCTCCGAGGGAAATTGCAGTTGTAGTGGAGTCTCCCTCGGCGCCGATACTTCTTGAACCATTACGGAGCCGGTCCCCCAGTCTTTCGGAACCGGCGGAGAAGTCGACTCGGACCCGGTCGGTCTCTTCTCGGTCATCGAGGATGTCCGATTCGGACGTAGACAGGGTGCTTCAGAGGCTCTTTCAGTCTCCAGTCTTCGCAAAGTTGATCTCGGCTCCAGCCCAGTTGGCTCTGGAGCCGATCTCCCATCCTGCTACATTGATTCCTCCTCCAACAGCCTCGGCGCCGTTGGAGTCGGTGTTGGTGGAACCGGTGGAGGTTATTGGGTCGGTTCCGACTAACTTCAACCCCGTCCCTCAGGTCGAGGTTCGGTACGCGGACCTCCTCTGTCGGCCCCAGGGGGACGCTTCGGGACCAATTTTTTCGGTTCCGAGCCTCCCTCTCGGCGCGTCGGCTGCAGGGGCTCCGACTGCCGTTGTGGTCTCGGGGGCTGGACCTTCCCAGGACTCTGGGGGTCCAGCCTTCGATGCCATGAGAAGTGCCTTGGCCAAATCCTCTGTGGCCACTTCGACCTTTTCACCACCACCTTCCCTGGGCATGGAGACTGGCGCCTCTGCAATCCCCCTGTCTCAAGACAGCGGAGCCCCTGGGCCTGAGGTTACCCCCCATTGGGGGTTCCCTTCTTCCTGGAGGTTCCTCCGACACGCTTTCGGAGGAACCTCCCAGGAAGAAACAGTGTAAGAGGAAACACGTCGACTCCCCTGATGAGTCTCACCTCGGATACCGACCTCGATGATGCGGAGGGGTCCCCAAAGTCGTCCTCGGAAGATGTCTCCTTTGCGGACATCTTAGAGATCCTCAAGCAACGAGGCGACTGGCAGTCCAAACTCCCTTCTGCTGAGGAGTCGGTTTTCCTCAAGGCCTTTGGGGCTCAGCCCTCCGCCTCCTGGGTGTCTCCGCCCTTCGATGAGCTTCTGGATTTGATCTCTCGAAGGGCGTGGGAACACCCGGATTCTGTGGAACCGGTGCCAGCTCGCCCCAATAAGTTCCTCTCGGCTCCCCCGGACAAGGACTTTTTATCTAAAGGCGTGGCTGTAGATGCTATGGTGGTGGCATCTGCCACCCAACAAGATGTGGCAGAGGCTTCGACGTCCGTCCATCCTCCTAATAAAGAGTCTAGGAGCATGGATCGCACGGCAAGCGCATCTTCTTCAGCGGCCTTTACATTAAGGTCTCTGAATTACCTGACACATTTCACCAGACTACAGAGGGATCTGATCAAGGAGCTTTCGGATACCCTCTCTGGTAACTTACCTGAGCAGTTGACCCAGACGGTTAACTCCCAGTTGGCTACCCTGTCTTCATTATCTAACTCGTCCATGAGGCTCATTTCTTATGCGGCCGAAGGGGCGAGTAGGGCGGCTGGAACAGGTGTTGCTCTACGGAGACAAGCCTGGCTACGCCTGTGTCACTTTGCGGAGGCCTTTAAGTCTTCCTTTGCCGACGCCTTTGATGGGTCCACACTGTTTGGACCCAAGGTAAAGGACACATTGACTCGCTGCGAACAGGAGGGTAAGACTTTAACTGCCGTAGGAGCCCGGTTTTCCATTCCCTTCAGACCTTATCCCAAGGCTCGAAGAGGAGGGAAAATGTGGTTCCGCAAGTCTCAAAAGCCTTACTGCGCAGCAGAGCGATTCCCCTCCTAGAGGCAGAGGAAGGAGAAATTTTTCAGGGAGACGCCGTCCCAGAGGTGGCGGAGGCCCCCGCAACACTGGAGACCGCGAGTCCTTTCGTGGCTCCTCCTCCTTCCCGCACCCCTGGAGGAGTACCCGACTGTGCAGCTCCGAGCCAGTCGGGGTCGCCAAGCACCTAAAGGCCTGGGAAAATATTACTCAGGACCAATGGGTGCTTCGAATCATCGCCGGAGGTTACACCATCCCCTTTGTTCAACCCCCTCCACCAGTCCAAAGAATCCCGGACCCACCACCCAGTCAACGGGATCATGCAGCCAACGAAGTTTCAAAGCTGCTTCAAAAGGGGTCATCCAACCTGTCCCACAGACCAGGCCGGATTAGGGACTTACTCAAGATTCTTTTTGGTGCCAAAAAAGACCGGGGACTTGAGACCCATTTTGGATCTCAGCAAACTAAACCGATTTGTAAAAAAGTCCAAATTCCGGATGGTCACTTTGCAATCCATTCTCCCGCTTTTGGAGAAAGGTGTTTGGATGTGCTCCATAGATCTCAAAGACGCCTACTATCACATTCTGATAGATCAGGCGTCAAGGAGACACTTACGCTTCAGCCTAGGAGACAGTCATTTTCAGTTCCGAGCACTGCCCTTTGGTCTCACCACAGCCCCCAGGGTGTTCACCAAATGTTTGGCGGTGGTGACTGCACACTTGAGAAGTCTAGGATTCCAGGTGTTTCCATACCTAGACGACTGGCTCCTGACTGCCACCTCCAGGCATCTACTCTTGGAAAACCTAGCAGCCACCATCACACTAGGCAACTCCTTAGGAATCACCTTCAATTGGTCAAAATCTGTATTGCAACCATCTCGGCGTATTCTGTTTATTGGTGCAGAAATAGATTCAAGGCAGATGCGAGTCTATCTCCCTATGGAAAGAATAGAGACGCTCCAGCTTCAGGTTCAGGCTCTGCTCCTCAAACGTCGTGCTCTAGCAAGAATGGTCCTACAGCTGTTGGGCTCCATGACAGCCACCATTCTTCTGGTCCCCTTGGCAAGGTTGCACATGAGGATACTTCAGTGGCTCCTATCAGGCCAGTGGTCTTATAAAGACCTTCCCCTCAGTCACCACATACTGATCACAGACACGTGCAAACAGGATCTTCGTTGGTGGCTTCTATCCTCCAACCTGAATCTAGGGCGACCCTTCGTTCCCCACTCCCCTCTGCCATGTTGACTACGGACGCCTCCCAGACAGGGTGGGGGGGACATTATCTGGACAGGTCGGTCCAAGGCACGTGGCACTCCGACGAGAGTCTTCTCCATATCAATATCCTAGAGATGAGGACGGTGCTTTTAGCGTTGCAAGCACTGCGCACGATCACCTCCCCCAGGGTACGATTGCCATTCAATCCGACAACATGTCGGTAGTCTGGTACTTAAACAAGCAAGGAGGAACCAGGTCCTACCCCCTTTGCAGAGAAGCCATGAAAGTATGGGATTGGGCGATTGCTACCAAGCATTTCCTAGTGGCAATGCACATTCCGGGGAAATCCAACGTGATAGCCGACAGACTGAGCAGAACTATTCTCTCCCCTCACGAGTGGTCCTTGAACAACAGAGTGATAACGCAGATTTTCACAAGATGGGGAGTTCCTTGTTGCAATCTCTTCGCAAGTCCCCTCAACGCAAAATGCCAACACTTCTTCACTCTGACCCCAGTTCCGGGGGAGATTCCCAAGGACGCTCTAGTCCACGTTTGGCCCTCTGGTCTGCTATATGCCTTTCCACCGGTTCCCCTTCTCCCCAAGGTGATTCAGAAGGCGATTCGCTTGAGAAGCAAAATGATATTAATTGCCCCATACTGGCCTCGGCAAGTCTGGTTCCCCTTTCTTCACAGATATGCATTGGAGGGTCCTTGGTTCCTGGACCAAGTTCCAGACCTTTTGACTCATCAGTCAGGACAACTCCATCAGTCCCTCCATTCATTGAAGTTGGCAGCCTGGCTACTCCTCTTCCAACCATAGTTAGGAGCCATTCTTTTGCCCCTGAAGTCATGCACATCTTGTCTTCGGCCCACAAGACTTCTACGAAAAAGATATATAGCAATAAATGGAAGAGGTTTGCTATTTGGGCCCAACTCTGAGGATTAGACCCGATGACAGCCTCTGTATCAGAAGTATTGAAGTTTTTAGCTTCCCTATTCAACCAAGGTTGCTCAGTGTCTACCATCAAAGTACAATTGGTGGCTATTTCCAATTTTCATGAAAGTGTGCAACCTCCTTTAATGAGCAACAAGTTGTGCAAAGCCTTTATTAAAGGAGCTTGGCTTCTACGACCCCCTATATCTCAACCTGCACCTCCGTGGGACCTTAACGTGGTATTAGGTGCATTAACCTCATCCCCCTTTGAGCCGGCAGCAACCTGTGATCTAAAATTCCTTTCTTGGAAGACTGCCCTTCTAGTTGCTATTACTTCAGCCAGACGAGTTTCAGAACTTCAAGCCCTATGTGTTAAACCACCATACTTGGTATTTCACAAGGATAGAGTATCTCTTAGACCAAACCCATCTTTTATACCAAAGGCTTGTTCTAACTTTTGTCTACAACAATCACTAGAGCTACCGGTCTTCTTCCCAAGTATTCGAATAGAGCCGAATATACTTTTCACTGCTTGGATGTGCACAGACAATTACGTTTCTATTTGGATAGGACACACAAAACACGAAAATCAGATCAACCGTTTGTGTCCTTTTCGGATAATAGATTAGGCAAAGCCGTCACAAAAGTCACTATTGCCAAGTGGATCAGGGACTGCATCAATCATGTTTATCTCATCTCAAATAAGGAACTTATAGCTCCAGTGAAAGCTCATTCTACTAGGGCTATGGCCACTTCGCAGCTTTTCATTCCAAGCTCTCTATTGGTGACATTTGTGCGGCTGCCACGTGGACATCTTCACACACCTTTGTTTCTCACTACAAATTAGATGTGGCATCCAGGGGTCGAGCTTCCTTCGGTTCCACAGTTCTCAGGAGTGTTTTCCAGTGAGCCACCCAGGAATTAGGTGCTAGGGACGCTGTCCCATCTGTAGAGAATGTAGGCGAGATAGGATCACATTACATCTTTTAGTTATGTACTTACCATAACTTTAGATGTATGGGATCCATCTTGACTACATTCCTAATAACCCACCCTCCTTCCCCCTGCCTCGTAGACCAGGAGAGACCGGACGATCCGAAATTGAACTTCTTTCCTCTCTTGAAAGACCTGAGAATGTTATAATAATAGTATGTTTCTAGCAGCATGAGTGCGGACAAACAAGATCTGGGGAACTGGTAGTGGTGCATCCTGGGATATGAGGTAACTCAGCCAATAAGAGACTGCATTCTATTGTATAGCAGCCGAGTCGGAGCCGAGGATCGGCTCCGAACCCATCTGTAGAGAATGTAGGCGAGATGGATCCCATACATCTAAAGTTATGGTAAGTACATAACTAAAAGTTTCTTTCTTTTGTTATATAACTTATTTATACTTACAATCCACCAGGATGGCTATCAGGTACAGCTGAGTCAATACATTTGTTTAAGTGGCTAATTTGTGTACTCTTCTGCATAGGAGTCATTGTTGGCTGTGTTAGCAGGGGCTTTGAAACTTTTTATACCATTGCTTAGTAAGCTATAGTTTGCCTTGGAGAAATTTGTTTTTTTTTGCTCCTGTGGGGGTGTCAGTGTTGATCTTTACTTCAAACAAGATTGATTTATGGTTGAACCTTACCGGGGAGGTCAACACACAGGGGGTAGTGCAATGATCACCCATGCTGCTAAGCACTAGTTCTAGGACACTTGAGCCACTTGTGGGGGGCACAGACCAACTGTTCTAGGGCATTTGAATTAACAAAATCCAGGAACGTCAGAGTGATCATGTTTGTGCTTGTATAAGTCGCCTAATCGATGGAAGGTTAGTTAAAATCTCCCATGACCAAGGTGTTTGGGTGCACCCTGAGTGACTCTAGCAAGTCCAGGTAGACTGTGTGTTTATCCTGGCTCATGGTGGGTGACCTATAGCTAGCAATGATGTGGTAGGACACTTTGCCTACAGTTATCTGGACCTGGATTAACTCAGAGTTGTACTGTTTTACCAGTCTAGAGGTGCATTTGGATTTAATTAAGATTGATACACCTCTACCTTTGGTTCTTTCACACTCGTTTTGGAGGTCTAAACATGTGAAAGGCATTGCAGCCTTGTACAGCCAGGGTGTTCTCTGTGGCTTGAACCACATCTCAGTGACTGCACAGACTTCAGCATCTTCCATGGTGAGGAGTCATTCCAGGGACTGCAATTTACTGTTTAGGCTCTTAGCATTAAGCAGAATGACCTTGAGTTTGTCTCTAGTGGATTTCTTTATGTCAGAAGTTTTGTTTTAACATTGCCTAAAAAAGGCACAATTGGGGAGGGCAAGCATCTTTGCCAGTATCTGAAAGCTTTAAGGAGAAAGCTGAAAGCCATCTTTGGCAAAGCAGTGTGGATTGTCAACTATGTCTTCCCAGGCTGGACTGATACCAGAAGCTAAGCAGATTATTGAAATCGATCATTTCTTATCTGTATAGTGGCATCATCCTAGGTAAAAGTAGAATACTGTTTAGGGCTAGGGGACATACCTGCTTGGTACACATAAGAGTTCAGTCATGTTCATATAGTCCAGAGAGGTACATCTCAAGTTATTCACTCCAACACGTACTATGACAGAATCATAATGGTAATTGTTGCTGAGTGACCTGAGTGCATGTGTGATTTGACGGATCCTGGCACCTGATATCAGATGACCATGACCTTCTTGTCCAGTCTGGTGAGGGGGACATCTGTGTGCATCACTATTGAGTTGCCTATGACTAGGACATTAGGTTTTAAGGTGTTTTGTATTATGGGGCTTAATTGTTGAGACACTGATGTATGTTATGTGTAGTGGTGAATTCTGTATGTGTAGGTTGTTTGCGCTTGGAGGTCTCTGGTCTTTTGGTAGGCTCTTCGTGATTACCTCTGTGTATGTGACTGTGTGTGTCTTGACCCGATTTTGTGTGTGTTGACAACCTGTTTGATGTCTTGTTTACGGTTACATGAGAGGACTAATTCTAGTTTCATGGTACAGTTACATCTCTCGCATACTATATTTGCTTTAGGAGCAAGTGGTTGTCAGTATACATGAGGCAAATGGTACATTGCCTCAGGATGTTCATGACAATCAGGCTGGCTGGAGAAATGTTGGGAAACTGGCTGAACACAGTAGCAAGCAATTCTCGTGTACTAATTTCTAAGAGGACAAATTAGATCAGCTATTGCTCTGGGATTAGCAAGGGGACTTATTCTATAGAAGATCAGGGATGGAAAGTAGGGTGACGCTGCTCAGTGCTCAGCTAAGTTGCCTGCAGTGCAGAAGTGCCCAGCTGCATTGCCCACAGAGCAGCAGGAAACCTGAGTTGGTTACACTGACTGGTGTCTAGGGAAAAATCATTTCTAGGCGTTTGCATCTATACAAGGCACTGCTAACCCCCATTTTGTGGTGTGCAGCTGCACACAAATGAGAGGCTTAAATACAGTCAAAATTAAACAATTTTAAACTAGTCTGCATATAGGAATTCACACCATGATCCTTCCTCCAGCAATCACCAGCTCAGACAAAGATATATCCACACTTGTGCAACAAGGGTGGAGGGGAGCCCTTCTAAAATGTAAGATGGCTGAATCTGAGTTCAAGTGTATAAAAAACAGACTGGATCTAGTCTATGCTAACTAAGCAATATTTCAGTGCAAAAAAGTACAGGTAATAAGCAGGCACAAACAGTAAAAACAGTCAAAAGGCAGAAATTAATGCAATAAAACAGTAAAATGCAGATGAAAAAGTGCTAATCAAACTAAAAATAAGCCACATTTCCTGTTCTTAGCTTTGGATGGCTTGGATTCAAGCAGAAACACCCTGGACCTGGCAAAGGATGTCAAACACTGAGCAGCTCCTGTTAATTGAGCTTAATCCTGAACAAAGACACACAGAATAACAGGCACAATAAGCATTCAACCACCAATTCTCAGCTCAGAAGGGCATGGACTACCCTCTCTTCCCACAAGACTGTAGACCACAAACCTCCTTATTGTAAAATACCTGGCCAGAAGGTTAAGTGCTTAAACCAGAACTAAGACACTTTTCGAATAACAGATGCAATAAACCTTCAACCAGCAATTCCCAACTTAGAAGGATGTAAGCTACATCTCCTGCCAAAAGAGTGTAGACTGCATTCCTTCCTTATGTAATATAACTAGTTTGAAACCCAAGTGCTTAAATCAAAACTAAGAGACCTAGAATAAACAGTTACAACTGAATCAGGCTACTAGCAAGCAGTAATAAATGCAACTGAACACTTAACAAAAGGAAAATAAAGCAAAGTAGGAAGAAGCACAGATACTTAATTCATCTGGTTTTACTGTAAGTGGGAATGCAGGAAACACAACATAATTCAAGTTTGAGAGTGTAAGTGGTTGGGGCCTTCTCAACTGATCAGTCTGTACTCAGTAGAATAAGGTGATGAGATGGAAAGTACAGTTGTGTACACTTACCATAAATGTAGATGTTCGAGTGTATTCACTGTTGCAGTCATTACATTTGGGTTATCTGCTTGCAGGTAGCCCTCAGTCAGCCTGATTAACAAAGTCTTGGGTCCTACGTCGCTTGCCGTCTCTTCTTCCATGACGTCAGGGGTATAAAACATGCAGCCAACGTCATTACATCAGTTTTTCTTGTCCCAGATGTCAGGTGCCCCCCTAATGGGAAGCAATTAAATCTATAAATATACAAGGTTATACCTCAAACAAAAAAGCAAATACACCAAAAAGCTTTTAAGCATTGAAAAGGAGAGAAGAGGTACAGCCAAACGAAGTCAGGGGGCTGGAGGGAGGGTAACCAGGACTGCAACAGTGAATACACTTGAACATCTACATTTATGTAAGTGGACACAACTGTACTATGTTCTTCGTGTTTCACTGTTGCAGTCATTACATTTGGGTAGATTCCCAAAGCTAAGGATGGGAGGAGGAATTTAGATAGCATTAGGACCAGCTATAAGGCCCTGCAAAACTGCAGTGGCAAAGCCAGCTCTGGATTTAGAGAAAATTGGCAAATGGTAATGCTTGGTGAAAGTATGTACAGAACTCCAGGCAGCAGCTTCTAGGATGTCCCTGGTAGGTAAGCCTCTGAGAAAGGCTGTAGAGGTAGATGCAGTCCTGGTTGAGTGGGATCTGATCCCCTGTGGGATAGGTTTTCCATAGTGCTTAAAAACAGAAGTGAATGCAATGACCTATCCATTTGGAGATAGTTCGCTTTGAAATAGCCTTGCCCTCTGTCCCTGCAGCAAATGCCACCAGCAGTTGTTCAGATTTCCTTTGAGGTTTAGACCTGTCAAAGTCGAATCTAAGTTGTCTGTGCACATTGGAGTGCAGTATCAGTTTCCCTTTGCTTTGTGGATTAGGAAAGAAGGTAGGCAAATGAATTGACTGATTAAAGGCCACACTGGATACCACCTTTGGCATGAGAGTGGGATTGGTCCTGAGGGACACCCTGTCTGCATGAAAGATGATGAAAGGCTCCACTGCCATAAGGGCCTGTAATTCAGATACCCTTCTTGCTGAAGTGATGACTAAAAGGGAATCTGTTTTCCAAGAAAGGAATTTTAAATCTACAGTAGCAGCTGGCTCGAAAGGAGGAAGGGTGAGTTTCTCCAATACAAAGTTAAGGACCCTGGCTGGAGTTGGAGCTCTCCTGGGTGGTCTTAAAATTTTTGCCCCTCTGAGGAACTGCTTTAGCAGTGGAAGAGAGAAGAGGGGAGGTTCTGTGTTATAATGAGCTGAAATGGCTGAGGAGTGAATTTTTATTGAGGAAAAAGACAAGCCCTTGTGAAGCGTCTCGGTTAAGTATTATAAAATCTGAGGTAAATTGGGCACTGCTGTGCTCATCCCTTGAGATTGGTTCCAGGCACAGAATCTTTTCCATTTTTCAGCATAAGATTTTCTAGTAGTAGGCCTCCTTGCCTCTAAAATGACATCCATCACTGATATACTGAGGGATGGTAAAGGAGAGCTTAGGATAATTAGCCAGGCTGCTAGGTTTAGTGTTGGAAGCTGAGGGTGCAGAATCTGGTTCTCCTGCTGAGACAGCAGGGTAGGAGTCTGAGGCAGGTGCCATGGGGCCAACAGTGACACACTGCGCAGGAGGGGGTACCAGTGTTGGCCATTTCACACTGAGCTGATCGAAGGAAGGACACTGAGGAAACTCTGAGCTATAATATATTACATTAAGTATCCTGTTTTTGTTTTTTTTTGTTCTTTATTTCTTTATTTATAGCACTTTGTGTACTGTGTATTTTTCTAGCTAGTTTCACTATGTGTGAGGTATTAACTGGAAATTGTCCACTTTTATTAAGCATCTGTTGGGTTGTTTGTTTCTGATAACTTGTTGCAGTTAAACTCTTTTTTCTAGAGGCTCCTTTAGCTGTTTAAAACTTTCATTTAAAGGCTCACTGCTGCTTTTCAGCTGTGAGAAACATTTCTGCAGTTGTTCTAAGTAGTGGGGATATTTGTAGCATTTCCATATTCAGGCTTGTATTTGGGCCTAGTGTTTGTGGAGGCTGTGTGTCTGAGCACATATTCAGGGACATCTTGGTTTAGCCAAAGCCATCAGGCATTTCAGTGAGAGAGAATTGTTTGAGGTCATTGGCTGACTGAGGTCACCTGGACTGCAGCTTAGACTAAGCACCTCATTGGTTCTTTTGAGATTTCTTTCTTAAAAGCTGTCTCAGGTTTCAACTTTCTGTTACCTAAGAAGTTCAGTTGTGAGTGTTCTGCCATTTCACACTGAGCTGATCGAAGGAAGGACACTGAGGAAACTCGGAGCTATAATATAGAACATTAAGTATCCTGCTTTTTTTGTTTATTTTGTTCTTTATTTCTTTGTTATTTATAGCACTTTGTGTACTGTGTATTTTTGTAGCTAGTTTCAGTGTGTGTGAGGTATTAACTGGAAATTGTCCACTTTTATTAAGCATCTGTTGGGTTGTTTGTTTCTGATAACTTGTTGCAGTTAAACTTTTTTTCTAGAGGCTCCTTTAGCTGTTTAAAACTTTCATTTAAAGGCTCACTGCTGCTTTTCAGCTGTGAGAATCATTTCTGAAGTTTGTTTCCCACCCTCCCTTCCTGTTGGTATAGTGTTTTTATAGTTGGTGGCTTTGCAGTTGCCCGTCCCTAGTGTAAATTTGATCTGGGACCCTCCTCCCAGTCTGGTGTCATTACCTCATTCTACCCAGTACAAGGAGAACATTTGAGAAGGCCAATCAGCTTAGTTTCTGCTACTCCTTTCTCTCTTTCCACTTAAAAAAAAAAAAATTTGTATCTGCTTTTACTGTATTTGTGTTTCTTCCTACTTCATTTTGCTTTTGCGTCATCTTAAAAGTACTCAATTCTATTTATTACTGCTTGGTGTAACTCATTCTAAGCCTTTTAATTTAAGCACCTGGGCTTCAGACCAGCTGTTTTACATTAAGAAGGTTTGTGGTCTGCACTGTAGTGGCAGAACAGGTAGCTTACATCCTTCTAAGTTGGGAACTGCTGATTGAGGGCTCAGTGTCTGTTATTCTAAAAGTGTATTAATTCTGGTTTAAGCACTTGGGCTTCAGGCCAGTTATTTTACATTAAGAGGGTTCGTGGTCTGCACTCTTGTGGGAGGAGAAGCTGGACTCTGCCCTTCTGAGTTAAGAATTTCTGGTTAAAGGCTTATAGTGCCTGCATATTTGAACTGCTTCTTACTGAAATTGGTACACCTTGTTTGCTGTAGCATAGACTAGATCCAGGCCTGCTGAATCTAGCTTTGTTTGTATGCTTGTTGTTTGTTTGCTTGTTATTTCCCTGAAAAGCTAATTCCACCTAAAACCCGGCTTTTCAGTGCTTCTGTAGATCCCTAGTGATATATGCATTGCTTACTGTACTTATTTCCTTGTTTCACTTGAAAGTTACTGTTTGTCGTTTTTACATTTAAGTTACCTGTAACACATTGCATTTAAGTTACCTGGCACTTGCTCACTAAAGCAATTATATAAGTCAGCACTAAACAATTAAAAGCACTACACCCTCACAAACTCCCCTTGAGTACCTTGTTCCCCATTGGCCCTTTTTTCAATTATAAAGGAATTCCCAATACTATTCTAGCATGTCCAAAGGTCAGTTGTCAATCTCCTCTCCGGTCCAGCCGGTGAATCTGGGAATCTTGAGGCAATGTTACAACTGCCTCATGTACACAGACAACTCTCTCCTCCTCCCAACAAATTCCAACACATGTGAGAGATGCAACCATATAGCCAAACTGGAGGCTAAGCTCTCTCAACTCAGTACTGGCGTAACCAGTCAGGAGGAGAAGGAAACCACACTCACTACAATTCCAGTCTCACACAGACCTACCACGACAGCAAACCAAACACAAACACACAAAAACATACTCGGAGGCTCTAAATAAAAATCTGCCTAAGCAGCAGAGACCTCCAAAGCAGACACCCAAGCAACCGCTAACCCAAAACAAAACACGTGCAACACATAGCTCACAAAGCCAGTGTGCCAAACAGTCACAGCCTTTAAGGCTAAACAACACACCTGATACACTTGTAATAGGTGACTATCGTCAGGCACACTGACGTCCCGCTCACCAGGCTGAACAAGGAGAAGGTCATGGTGAGCTGCCTGTCGGGTGCTCTGATCTGCCACATAACACAAGCACTCAGGTCACTCCAAGGAAAGTACAAATATGACTCGGTCATTGTCCATGCTGGTGTGAATTACCTGAGACGTACCTCCCTGGACTACATGAAGAGACATAGAGGAGCTCTCTGAGCATGTAGCCCAGGCCGGTATGACCCTGACCTTGAGTAGCATCTTACCCTCACCAAGAATGATGCCACAATATGAAGACAAGATGATCAATTTCAACAATTGGCTTAAGTATTGGTGTCATTCAAAGGGGATCCAATGCCTGTCAGCCTGGGATGACATGCTCGACAAGCCACGATGCTTCGCTAGGGACGGCTTGCACCTGTCACCCCTGGGCTTTCGGATATTGGCAAAGGCTCTTGCTACCCCCATAGTGCCTTTTTTAGGCAAGGCTCAAAAGACAAACCAACCTCCATAGGTATCACAAGGGATAAGAAACTAAGAGTAATGCTACTCAATGCCAGAAGTCTAAACCTCAAGATGCACGCACTCAAAACTCTCCTTAGCATGGCGAACACAGATATCTGTGCAGTAACAGAAACCTGGTTCAAGGCACCCGAGAGCATCCCAGCACTACCAGGTTATACCTCATACAATGCTTTTCGGCCCCAAAACTTGGACCGAACCACAAAAGGAGGGGGAGTATCAATATTCGTGAAAGATACCCACACCTCCAGGTTGGTGGCACAGCACGAAGCATCAGCGACTATCCATGTGAAACTAACAGTGGGTAAAACTGCCTTCCAGTTTATAGCCTGCTACAGACCACCCTCCCAAACCCAGGAACCCCACTCGGCCTTCCTGAAAACACTGGAAAATATGAAGGTCTCTCCGAACACCATTATATTGGGCGACTTCAACTACCCAAACAGACTGGGAGCATTACTCTAGTTCCAACACCCTAGCCCAAAGGTTCCTAGAATTTATAAACTCAAATGCTATGGAACAACTTGTTACCACTCCCACAAGAGGGGAAAACATAATGGACCCGACATCACCAACATGGGGACTTTATGCTCCAGACCAGAAGTGTATCCCTCACTGGTAAGATCAGACCATAAACTAATCTCACTGGATATTCACATCCCGACCCCACCCCCTGCCCAGAAAACCACAGTGAAAAACTTCTCTAAAGCAAATTTCACACTCCTCAAAACCGAGGTGGAACCCTTCAAAGCCCCCGGGCCTGTGGAAAATACGGCCCAGACCGCAGAATCCTTTATAAAAACGCATTCTATGAACACCTTCAGGAATGCATGGATCATGCACAATCCCAAATAAAACCAAGACCCAATCCTCCAAAGGCAGACGTCCTGTCTGGTGGACCCCAGCCATAAAACTATACACTTCTGAGATTTTAAGTATTTTGCTTCAGATTATTTGTTAAGTTTTTCTGCATTGCCGCCTACTTTTGAGCATTTTCTGGCTTGTTAAACTTGATTTCTGTGTTGGTAACTGTATTTTGAAAACAACCTAGAGCTGAATTACTGAATTTCCTGCCTGCACTTATTTTTAAAATTGTTTTTTTCTTAAAACTTGCATTTTATCTGTCTCTGGCCTAGCACTCAAGTGTGGGGTCATTTACTGCAGTGTTCTAACTTGTTGATACTTGTGAACCTCTGCTTTCCTTAAAAAAAACAAAAACACAAAAAAATCTTGCTTTTTTCCCCACTTTTCTGAGATTTAAAAAAGTTCAGTTACAGATTTTCTGTTCTGAACTGTTTGTAAGTTTCTTGGAGGCCATTGTTTGCTTGGGCTAAAGGGAAGTCTCTGTGTTCATCAGTGGCAGTGATAAACATTGAGCCTTGAAACTGTAGTTTTATTGGCCATTTTGGGTCAATTCCTAACTCCTTGATCTCCCTCTCTTAAAACCCTCTTTTGCGCGTGTTTGTGCATAGCGCAACATCGGGCAACGCCGCCTAATTGGGTTTAAACTATTCCTGGCTCCACAAAGTCTGCTCTTCACTTTTTCCCTTAGAACTGCTCTATCTCTCAAATTAAACACCATATTCTCATTCTAAGGCCCCTCACTGGTCCAAATAAGTAATTTTACAAGTTAGCACTAATAAACCATAAGCACTACTTACTCTTATACTCTCTACGATTACCTTGTCCCCTATTGGTCCGTTTTAATTCAGTTCCCTATATTACTCTAGCATGTCCAAAGGTCAGTCAATGGTTTCCTCTCCAGTCCAGCTGGTGAATCTGGGAATTTTGAGGCAATGTTACAACTGTCTCATGTACATGGCCAACCCTCTCCTCCTCCAAACAGGTTCAAATATATGTGAGAGATGCAACCATATAGCCAAACTGGAGGCTGAGCTCTCTCATCTCAAAACTGGTGTAACCAGTCAGGAGGAGAAGGTAACCTCACACAACACAATTCCAGTATCACATAGTCCCACCACAACAGCAAACCAAACACATAAAAACACAAAAACATACTCGGAGGCTCTAAATAAAAATCTACCTAAGCAAGAGACCTCCAAAGCAGACACCCAAGCAAATGCTACTTCAAAACAAAACACGTACAACACATAGCACACAAAGTCAGTGTGCCAAGCAGTCCCAGCCCTTAAGGCTGAATAACACACACCTGATACTCTTGTAATAGGTGAATCTATTGTCAGACACACTGACGTCCCGCTCACCAGGCTGAATAAAGAGAAGGTCACAGTGAGCTGCCTGTCGGGCGCTAGGATCCGCCACATAACGCAAGCACTCAGGTCACTCCAAAGCAGATACAAATATGACTCAGTCATTGTACATGCTGGCGTGAATGACCTGAGACGTACCTCCCTCGACTACATGAAAAGAGACATAGGGGAGCTCTCTGATCATGTAGCCCAGGCCGGTATGACCCTGACCATGAGCAGCATCTTACCCTCACCTAGAATGACGCCACAGTATAAAGACAATATGATCAATTTCAACAACTGGCTAAAATGTTGGTGTCATTCAAAGGGGATCCAGTGTCTGTCAGCCTGGGATGACATGCTCGACAAGCCACGTTGCTTTGCTAGGGACGGCTTGCACCTGTCACCCCTGGGCTTTCGGATATTGGCAAAGGCCCTTACCACCCCCATAGTGCCTTTTTTAGGCAAGGCTCAAAAGTCAAACCCACCTCCATAGACAGCACAAGGAACAAGAAACTAGGGGTAATGCTGCTAAACGCCAGAAGTCTTAACCTCAAGATGCATGCACTCGAAGCTCTCCTCAGTATGGAGAACAACGATATCTGTGCAGTGACAGAAACCTGGTTCAAGGCTCCAGAGAGCACCCCAGCACTACCAGGTTATACCTCATATCATGCTTTTCGGCCCAAAAACCCGGACCGAACTACAAAAGGAGGGGGAGTTTCCATATTTATCAAGGATATCCACACCTCCAGGTTAGTGGCATTGCACGAAGTATCGGAGACCATCCATGTGCAACTGACAGTGGGCAAGACAGCATTTTCAGTTTATAGCATCCTACAGACCACCCTCTCAAAGTCAGGAATCCCACTCGGCTTTCCTGAAAACATTGGAGAACATGAAGATCTCTCCGAACACAATTATACTGGGCGACATCAACTACCCAAACATAGACTGGGAGCATTACTCAAGCCCCAGCACCTTAGCCCAAAGGTTCCTGGAATTTATAAACTCAAATGCTATGGAACAACTAGTCACCACTCCCACAAGAGGGGAAAACATACTAGACCTGATCATTACCAACATGGGGACTCTATGCTCCATACCTGAAGTATATCCCTCATTGGTAAGATCAGACCATAAATTAATTTCACTGGATATCCACATCCCGACCCCACCCCCAGACCAGAAAACCACAGTGAAAAACTTCTCAAAAGCGAACTTCACACTTCTCAAAACCGAAGTGGAATCCTTCAAGGCCCCAGGGCCAGTGGAAACTACGGCCCAAACTGCAGAATCCTATATAAACGCATTCTACGGACATCTCCAGGAATGCATGGATCATGCTATCCCAAACAAAATCAAGACCCAATCATCCAAAGGCAGGCGTCCAGTCTGGTGGACCCCAGACATAAATAAACTGTACAACAGAAGGAGGAAGCTACTACATGATAGAGCAAAATCCCTAAAAGGGAAGGCATCTCTGATCAGTACTAGCAAAAAATTACGATCCCTCATAAAATCCTCCAAGGCCAGCTTCGGAGAAAAATTGCACAGGACACTAAAGACAATCATAAGGCTTTTTTCAGTTATGTTAGGAACCTGGGATGCAACTCCCAGACTTGTTCTGAGTTGATCCTAAGCAACACAAAATACACTGAACCCACAGACATCGCCAATATCCTGGCAGACAGGTTCAGTGCAAACTTCTCCACCCCCTCCCCCCCAAAAGAGCAAGTATCTATCCCAGCAGAGTGCAGCCTCCCAAACATCTCTGATGCTCAGGTGAAGGCCGCCCTCTCCAAAGCAAAAAACACTGCTTCCATGGGACCAGATGGCGTCCCAGGTTGCGTCCTACATGAACTCCAAGAAGAACTAATCCCTCAAGTAAAACTGCTGTACAATCTCAGCCACACTAGAGGATATGTGCCCAAAGAATGGCGTACAGCAACAGTAGTCCCACTCCACAAAGGTGGCGCCTCTGCAGACCCTGGAAACTATCGCCCCATAAGTCTGACTAGCCTAGTCTGCAGGGCTATGGAGAGGATCATCATGGAACTCATAAACAAAGACATTGGGGACCTACAGACACTACATCCTACCCAATTTGGCTTCGTCAAGGGCAGATCCTGCCTTTTGAACCTGGTCGACTTCTTCAAAACAGTCACCAAGGCCATAGATGAAGGGAAGGTAGTCCACACAGCCTATCTGGACCTCGCAAAGGCATTTGACACAATACCCCACTCGGGCATCATAGATAAGCTATCCAGCCTAAATATAAACCCCTATGTCACAAGATGGGTCGCAAACTGGCTCAATGACAGAACCCAGAGAGTCAGAGTTGCTGGAGTCATGTCAGACTCGAAACCGGTCACAAGTGGCGTCCCACAAGGTTCTGTCCTGGGACCTCTCTTGTTCGGTATTTACTTATCTGAGGTACAGGCCAACGTGGGAGGACTATGGCTCACCAAGTTCGCAGATGACTGCAAACTGGGTGCCATAATCAACTCTCCAGCTGACACAAACATCCTTCAAAAAGGTCTCGCAGAGACAGATAACTGATGCCAGAGCCATGGTCTAAAGCTAAATGCCAAAAAGTGTATAGTCATACCCTTTGGCAGAAACAATGTGCCCACAAATTACCACATAGGTGGTAACCCATTAAGTACAGAGAAAGTAATTAGGGATCTGGGGACCCAAGTTGATAGCAATCTCTCCTTTGACAACCACATTGCCAAAGTGGTTAGAAAGACCTTCTACATAGCCCACCTCATCATGAAAGGATTCACATCTAGATCAAGAGAGGTAATCGTGCCTTTATTCATCCCTCATCAGGCCCATCATAGAATACAATGCCCCCTTTGGGATGTACCTTACCCGACACCTGCAGCGATTAGAAAGACCCCAAAAGTACCTCACCAGGAGGATCAAGGGACTCAAACAGATGCCATATGCTGCTCGGTTAAAAAAACTCCAGCTCTACTCAGTTGCATACCGCCTACTTCGAGGCGATCTATGCCTGACATATAAAGCTATGTCCAATCCAGAATTAATGGACATGCTCCACCTCAGTAAATCTAAATCCCTTAGAGCCACGCGCTCGAGGGACTTGAACCTCAGCACAGAAATAAATAGAACATGCTGGAGGGACAGATTCATAACCCAGAGGCTCCCTTCGCTCTGGAATAGAATTCCAATTCATGTTAGGCAGAGCACCTCACTGACTCTCTTCAAGAAGAATCTTGATGAGTGGATGGGGAATCGTAGGTTTGTCCCGGGGATTACTTCCGTGTCACTATTAGACAGAGGTACAGTAAACTAAACTTTAAAAAGGGCACGGTATACTCAAATCAAGGGGTGGCGTAAGCCAAACATAATCGGGCTAGGCTTATAAATGCCCCAGGGCAGCTAGCCTAGTATGAACCTATGAACCTATAATAGAAGGAGGAAGCTACTACATGATAGAGCAAAATCCCAAAAAGGGAAGGCATCTCTGATCAGTATTAGCAAAAAACTATGGGTACTCATAAAATCGTCTAAGGCCAGCTTCGAGAGAAAAACTGCACAGGACACTAAGGATAATCACAAGGCTTTCTTTAGTTATGTTAGGAACCTCGGTGGGAATTCCCAGATATGCTCAGAATTAGTCCAAAATGACAAAAAATACACCAAACCCACAGACATTGCCAACATCCTAGCTGACAACTCCCCCCCCCCTCCCCACCAAAAGGGCAAATATCTATCCCAGCAGAGTGCTGCCCCCCTGACATCTCAGATGCTCAGGTAAGAGCCGCTCTCCAAAGCAAAAACACAGCTTCAATGGGACCAGACGGTGTCCCGGCTGCCCTACATTAACTCCAAGAAGAGCTAAACCCAAAGATAAAACTACTGTTCAATCTCAGCCTTACTACAGGATATGTACCCAAAGAGTGGCGTGCAGCAACAGTGGTCCCTCTCCACAAAGGTGGTACCTCAACGGATCCTGGAAACTATGCCCCATAAGCCTGACTAGCTTGGTCTGCAAAGCTATGGAAAGGATCATCATGGACCTCATAAATAAAGATATTGGGGACCTACAGACACTGGATCCTACCCAGTTCGGCTTTGTTAAGGGCAGATCCTGCCTCTTAAACCTGGTCGATTTCTTTGAAACAGTCACCAAGGGCATTGACGAGGGAGAGGTGGTACACACAGCCTACCTGGACCTCGCAAAGCCTTCGATACAATACCCCACTCGGACATTATAGATAAGCTCACGAGCTTAAATATAAACCCCTATGTCACTAGATGGGTTGCAAACTGGCTCAAGGACAGAACCCACATGGTTAGAATTGCTGGAGCCATGTCAGACTCCAAACCAGTTACAAGTGGCGTCCCACAAGGCTCAGTCCTGGGACCTCTCTTGTTCGGTATATATTTCTCGGAGGTACAGGCCAACACGGAAGGACTGTGGCTGACCAAGTTCACAAATGACTGCAAACTGCCATAATCGACTCTCCAGCCGACACAAGCATCCTCCAAAAGGGCCTCATAGAAACAGACAACTGGTGCCAGAGCCATGGCCTCAAGCTAAACGCCAAAAAGTGTATAGTCATCCCCTTTGGCAAAAACAAAGTGCCCACAAATTACCACATAGGTGGTAATCCATTAAGTACAGAAGAAGTAATTGGGGACCTGGGGACCCAAGTTGATAGCGATCTCTCATTTGACAACCACGTGGCCAAAGTGGTTAGAAAAACATTTTATATAACCCACCTACTCATGAAGGGATTCACATCTAGATCAGGGGAGGTCATAGTGCCTCTTTACTCATCCCTCATCAGGCCCATAATTGAGTACAATGCCCCTTTTGGGATGTACCTTATCAAGCACCTGCAGCAACTGGAAAGACCCCAAAAGTACCTCACCAAGAGGATCGAAGGGCTCAAACAGATGCCATATGCTGCCCGGTTAAAGAAACTCCAGCTCTACTCAGTGGCATACCGCCTGCTCAGAGGCGATCTGTGCCTGACGTATAAAGCCATGTCCAACCCGGAATTAATGGACATGCTGCACCTCAGAAAATCCAAATCCCATCGAGCTACGCGCTCGAGAGACTTGAACCTCAGCACTGAAATAAATAGGATATGCTGGAAGGACAGATTCATAACCCAGAGGCTCCCTTCACTCTGGAATAAAATCCCAGTCCAGGTTAGGCAGAGTCCCTCATTGACTCTCTTCAAGAGGAATCTTGATGAGTGGATGGGAGATCATAGGTTTACCCCGGGTATCACTTCTGTGTCACTGTTAGACAGAGGCACAGTATACTAACCTCGAAAAAGGGCATAGCAAAATTAATTTAAAATGGGTGGCGAAAGCCAAACACACTCTGGCTAGGCTTATAAATGCCCTAGGACAGATAGCCTGGTATGAACCTATAAGGCCAGGCTGGTGCAATCAAAATCATCCTTGGTTTGTCTTGTTTGATCTTTAGTAGTACTTTGGAGAGCAGAGGCAGAGGAGGAAAGGCATAAACTGATCGTTTTTTCCAGCTATAGGACTGAGCATCCACTTTCCAAGCTTGTCTGTGGGGAGTCCTTGCACAAAAATTTTTCCAATTGATAGTTCTGGGGGGAGACAAAAAGGTCTATATCTGGGCTTCCCCATTTGCTTGTCAACATGTTGAAAATCCTTGGTTCCAGTTTCCACTCGTGTGGGTCCATGAGGGTTCTGCTTAGTCCATCTGCCAATGTATTTAGTTTTCCTGGTAGGAATTGAGCTTGCAGATGTACTTGGTAGCTCAAGGCTGTGTTCCACAATGCCATGGCTAGGTCTGCAGAGGGGGTAAGAATGTGTACCCCCCTGCTTGTTTATGTACCACATAACAGTGGTGTTGTCAGTCTTTACCATTAATTGTCCTGGAAGAATGTGGTCCTTGAAGGCTGTCAGAGCACTCTGTACAGCTAACATTTTTTTATGATTGATGTGAAAGTGCATTTGAATTGGGTTCTGTTTGCCCTGAATGCACTTCCCTGCCAGGTGCGCCCTCCCATGCATAGTCCGATGCGTCTGTTAGGGTTTGTGCGGCAGGGGGTAGTGTGAATGGTAGTCCCTTGTTTTGGTGGCAGGTCTCTGCCCACCAAAGGAACTCTAGGCATAGACAAGGAATTATAGGAATTATTGCTTCTAGATTCTAAGAATGTTGACATCATAGGCTTTTTAGATACCACTGTAGTTTCCTCATATGCAGTCTTGCATATGGAATTAGAAGAATGCAGGAGGCCATGAACCTCAAGGCTTGTAGTATTTGCCCTTGCAGATAAGCAGGGTTTTTGTGACCACTTGTTTGAAGTAGGTTGTCAAGTGAATTTGTTTCTCTGGCGTTCGGAAAGCCATCTGGGAAGTTGTATTCAAGCTTGCTCCCAGGAATATAATTTGTTGACAGGGTACCAGGTGTGATTTCCTTTTGTTTATGGTGTACCCCAGACAGGTTAGCACCCTCTGTACAAAAGCCAGATGATTCAAATGTATGTCCTGGTTTTCTGCCTGAATTAGACAATCGTCCAGATATTGGCATATTTGAATATTTCTTTGCTGCAAAATGCAGTGACTGGAGCTAGGCACTTTGTAAGTACCCTGGGCACAGTACATAAGTTAAAGGGCAGTGCAGAAAACTGATAGTGCATGTAGCCTGCTTTGAAGCATAGGTATCTTCTGCAAGATTCCCTGATTGGGATGTGCAAGTATGCTTCCTTTAAAGTTAGTGTTGCCAACCAAGCATCTTTGCTTAGCATAGGAAGCAACTGTCAGCATCTTGAATTTTGGAATCACCAAAAAGGTGTTTAGAGTAGGCAGGTCCAGGATAGGACGCCATGAATTGTCTTTTCTGAGTACCAGGAAAAATCTCGAGTAGAAACCTTGTCCCTTTTTCTCTTCTGGTACCAACTGAATAGCCCCTATGCTTAAGAGAGAGAGTACTTGCTTTTGGGCCTCTGCCCACTGCTTTGGAGGTAGATCTGGCCAACCGCTTGGAGTTGGTGACATGTGGAAGTGAAATCTGTATCCTTGGGAAACTAGAATTAAAACCCATTTGTCCTGGGTACTGAGTCCCCAGTTCTTTGCATGAAGTGCAATCTTTCCCCCCCAAAGGGGCAGTCAGTTGAGAAGTGCTTGGAAGTTTTAAAAATAAATTATGACAGTTTACCATAAGGGGGAGTTTCATTACTCCCAAATTTGGAAGTGGAGGCCCCCCACTGCTTATTCCTGTGCGGCCCCTGGGTGCTCTGCTGGATTTGGGTTTGGATTGAGAAGGCCTGGAAGAGGCAGGAAAGGACCAATTCTTAGAAGGCCAATGCCTACTAAATCTTGGAGGTTGTACTTGTAAAAAGTCTAACAGTTTGCATAGATTTAGCTTTTTCCTCCATCTTTTTAAGAACTTCTTCTGCCTTGTTGCCAAACAGGTGGCCCTGATTTAAGGGAGCATCCAGTAATTTCGCTTTAACATGATCTGGCAAGGATTGCTCCTTAAGCCAAGCATGCCTTCTAAGTACAGACCCAGTTACCACAGCCCTGCAAGATGCCTCTAGTGAATCAACACCACATTGCAACGTATGTTTACCAACTTGTTAAGCAGAATGCATAAAATCCTGTAAATCCTTATTTTCAGCACAATCAGGAGTCAACATAATTTTCTGTTTAAGCAATCCAATAATATGCAGCTGATACTTTAACATATAGAACTTGCAATTCAAGGCCCTAATGGCCAAAGTTGCAGAAGCGTATATCTTCTTACACCATCTATCCAGCGCCCTGGAGTCTCTCTCAGAGGGGGTAGGATTTTTGGCAGTAGTAGCTTTAATGCCCTTGGGTCCCTGTGAAATGATTTCAAGATCTGCAGTAGGATTTTTGAAAAAGAACTTGAGAGTCAGGAACCCTGTAATATCTATCAGGTTTTCTGGAAGCAGGAGTTAGAGTAAGGGGCCATGCTAGATTCCGAAAAGGCATCATCAACAATGTCCAGTACAGGAGGTATAGCTAAAGGCCTGTGCTGGGGCAGGAGTAAGAAATCCCTAAGCCTCTTTTTAGAATCAGAGAAATCCTGACTTTCCCAACGAAAAAGCTCCCTGAGAATATGCAAGGTTTCACCAAAAGAGAAATTCTCTGGGTGGGGGGAAGCAGAGTCCTCAGCATCAGAATCCTCATAGGTAGATAAGGGTAAATCCTGGTCAGAGGAAACAGAAATTTCAGAATCCTGGTCAGAAGTATAATAAGCAAACTCAGTCCTAGGTCTCAGAGAGGGAAGGTTGGCTTCCCCTGATTAAAGTAATAAGGTCTTCAGTCATTCTTATAATTTATTCTTTAGGCATAGAGACCTGACCATGCGGTCTGGCCGTCAGTTTTCTAGGCATGGTTCGAGTTTTAGGCCTTTAAGAAAAAGATGGCACTGGTTTAATATGCAAGTCAGTAGGCCTGAATACACCTTCAGAAGCCGGTGCCTGCACAGCAGCTCCGGACCCATCCAAGGTAGAGACATCCGCAAGTTCCACAGTTGAAGCATCTCGCAGCATACCGGACTCCGAATGGGTCTAAGTAGAGGCCTGCAAATCTGAAGTAGCGGGTGTCAAGGGCTACAAAAGCATCTCACTGAGTACCGGCAAACTGGGCGGCCTGTCTGTCTTTATCTTTGCGTTTCTTTGGAATTTTGGTAGTCGGATGGCTTACTGAGGACATATCAGGATAATTGAACTGAGCACCAAAATATTTAGAAGCGCAAATATACCGACGACGGATGGTTCGTGGTTTAAATAAGGCACAAAACCGACACCGAGGTACATTGTAGTCAGGGCCTAGGCAAGGAATACAGTACGAATGAAAATCTTTATGAGATATTTGCTTTCCACAAGAAATGCAATTATTTACTTTTACTGATATCGGATTAGAGCAAAAAAAAAAAGTTTCCCCAACGGGGTACTTGGCTTTTAGCTGAAGACTTTGGTTCTGAAACTCGAAAATGAAAATTTCAGGAGTCGGCCAACCAGCACTTGCGAACTGCTTCTGCTTCGGGCACCGCACGGCAAGAAAGACTGATGTAATGACGTCAGCTGCATGTTTCATACCCCTGACGACCTGACGTCACGGAAGAAGAAACAGCAACCGACACAGGACCCAAGACTTTTGTTAATCAGGCCGACTGAGGGCTATCTGCAAGCAGATAACCCTGCAACAGTGAAACACGAAGAACATCTGGGAAGAGTGTCCAAATTCAGATTAACAGTAGGTGCAGGCAACTCAAAAGCCATCAACTAAGACTACAATAGTTGAGTGGGCTGGTTTTAAAATCAAATGCAGACAGACAGATCAGCAATAGTCAGGCAGAAGCAAGTCAAATAAGCACTCCAGCTAAATAAAGACACTTTCAAAAATTCTAGTTAAAGAGGAATAATGTTTCTCAGCTCCTCCCAATAATTAACTGGGTGTTATTCACCATCTGCAAAGGAATACTTTTCTAATTTTTCCAATTGATCCTAGCCAAGACCTCTTAAAACTCCAACAGAAAAAAATACTTAAAAATAGAAATAACCAAACATTAAATGAAAAACTTCAATTCAAAAATCAAATGCAGACGGAAATCAGCAACAGTTAGGCAGAAGCAAGTCAAATAAGCACTCCAGGCAAAAAAAAATAAATAAATAACAGAACCTGCAGACAGGATAGATGACACTCCCAAATGACAACCCACCTTTGGAATAAACCCCATCTATCAAAGGAGCTTCCTAACTTTCTATAAATACAACCTGGATGAGTGGATGGGGATCTCTAAATTCACTGACTGGTCTGGCTTTCAAACCCTTACTGACAGAGTGGATAAATGCAATGGCTTGTCACCATGACAGCCTAGTATACACCCAAGAACTTACAAAACATGCTCTTCACAAAGGGGGCATGACAGTTAACCACAGTCTGTCTTCGTGAATTGCCTTTTAAAATTATGGAGAAAGTTTGTAAATCTGTTTTGAAGTTTTGTAATATTGTGTGTTCAATGAAGGCAGTAACTGCATTGTGGTTAGTGGCTGGCCTCCTCAGAATGCTCTTAACTCTGGAATTTGGTTTCTGCTGTTTGAGGAGATGCTTTTCTGTAGCTTGCACACATTTCTGTGAGATATCATTCTACCACTTTACTGGTTTTCTCAAGCGGCTCAAAACTATATTCTTTTCCATGCATCTTTGGCACCCAAACTGGGCATTCCCATACATACTATTCAAATCCAATGATGCATTCAATGGTTTCAGTACAGGAACTGTTCTCAGAGAATAGTCCCTCGAAGTAAACACAATACTGCAATATCCATTTGTCAGACACTTCAGTATAAAACACAAATTTCAAACATTAATCAGAGGACAAAACCAAACCTTTTTGGCTTAAAAAAAAAAAAAAAAATCTGTGGAATACAAGGACACCATCCAGTGGCTGTTTAGGAGACTACTGAAATGAAGCAGTGGTGAAGCAGGAAGATCTACTGCTCAGCTGAAAGAAAAAGGCTACTGCCAACTAGTTATATTTGCATGGGTAACTAATCTCAGGTAGCTACCCCTCCTTTGCTGCTTACTTCCTCACAGAACTGATAAGCAGTGAAAATAGAGAAAGAAGTTAAAACATTCATCCACCTATTCTGCTAAGAAATAGGTCCTCATACTGGACTTGATACAGGTCCAACAATATACCAGCCATGCTCCCTTCTCTCTACATCTCATCAAATACTCTTAAAAACATTTTCTCTTAGTAGTATGTGAAATGAAATATTAATTTTCTCCCTCCCTCTCTCCCCTGTAAAACTGTACGCATTCAGTTTTCTCAATGTTTTATCTTACTGTCCTCTGATAATTCCCCAATTACCTTTATCAATAGCATTTGAACCTCTTATGCCAAATAATCCTAATGCTCCTCTTTGAGCAGGAGCTCCACAAATGCACACAGTATTCAAGGTGGGTCAATAACAGCAGCCTGTAATGCAAAGTAACAGCCTATTACTTTCTGAAGCCTATGTCATGCAAATCTTTACCTAGGCACTCCACATGCATATGCCGTTGCCCTTGTACACTGAGCAAAAACAAACAGCTAAAGTTAGGTATTTTAAAGAAAAAGAAAGGACTGATATATGGAGGGTAAGACGCTTTATTAATAGGGAAATATTACTAAAGCAGCTACCAAACGTATGCTGTAAGAAAACTAAACAAATTACACACAAAGAAATTATAATTATTTGATCAAATAAGATACAACACAGAAAGATAAATTCTCATGTCAAATATAAATTAATTGATCCATCTTATTTGACCACTTATTTGATTAATGTACATCATGTAAAGCCTAATCTACCAGAAGGTCAATTATTTGTTAATCAAACCTATACTACTAACCACTCTATACCAGCTTCCTATTGTAATTACGAGACCCATAATTGTAAACCCTAGAATACAAAAAGAAAAGCAAATGTCAACAATTGCTGTTCTCTTTTACCCTGCATCCACCACCTCCAACAGTATCACAGTGATCCTGAACTTATCTTAAGTAGTCCCTAGTTTCACATAGTCAGTCTTGCTACTTTGAGACTTGCACTAAACAAATCCTAGACTTTAAAACTGTAACCTTCTGTTAGCCATCTTGCACATACTAATACCAAGCTGCTCTAACAGCTCAGTATCTTCCTTAAAAAAAATCTTGTTTAGGCCACTCTAAGTATGCACATTTGACACAAGGAGACAAACATCAATTTGCTGGAAGGAGACCCGAGGAAAGCCATCACATGGCTCAGGAGATGTAGAGGAAAGGTTTGACTAAAAAAGCTGAAGTTCTTTGAAAAAGGGGCATGATATTGCTGCACAAGATCCTGTCAGGAGATGTAAAGGAATAACCACCGAGAAGTATAGACAAAGAGAAGGAAAGCACAGGAAGCAGATTGTGGGGGCCAACTATTTCCTACAGCCACAAAAAGTACTTCTTTGTGGAAAGGGCTATGAACACATGTAACAGGCCAATGTAATACGTGGTGGTGGCAGCGGCAGCAGAGAGGGAATCACAGAGGCATACAAGATGGCAAAAGATGGATGAGGAAAGGGTGAAGGAAAAGGGAGGGATGAAGGGGGTGCAATGTTAAATGCTCTTGAAGTGCATACTGGGTAGGTTTTGTCTACTCCTGCTGTCAAGCAAATGGAATTTAATGAAGTAGAAAAACAGTGCAATGGATTCTTTTAAAAAAAGTATTTAGATGTCCAAATCTTTGGGAATGTACATATGAAATGACAGATACTGGCAAATTCAATTAAAATACCACACCATATGCAGGAAGATGAACTACCCATACAAGGACATAAAATATAGAAGGGCTTAAGTGACCTCCCAAAGGAGTTGTTCAGAGTCACTAGCTTGAATCAAGTATGATAGACAATTCCACAGGACCATCTCTACATATGTAAATGAAATACTGCCTGTTGCTACTAATCAGGTCTATGAACAGTTAATAAACCCTCACCCAAAAACCTCAAGTATCTAGTCAGCACCTCTTAGTCTCAGAAGCTCCTGAAAATAATTAGCAGTCAAACTGTGGAAATGGAAGATAAGGATAAAGACATTTTCCTGCACAGGACCTACCTGCTCCTAGTCAGCTCATTCTTTCTATGGGGAAAGACACAAGCATCACCAAACAAGTTGAGAGCCTTATGGCCCATTAGTTCATGCCTGAATAACCCAATAGGCCAATTTGTTCCCCCAACAGTGAAAGTCGGGTGTTAGGAAGAGAGCCATCTTGTAGTTCCAGAGAGACAGCCCTCACTCAATGCAGCATCCCCACCCCTGTGACGGCTTAATGAGCTCTAAAGCTGCTGTAAGTCTTGGGGACTGTATGCTTTTTGGGCTAAGTGCATCTCACAATGATGGCAAATACAGACAGGTTTTTGTGCCACCAATGCATTACCTAGTGCTCTCTAATGATGTAACCAAGTGGTGATCCAGAGTCCCTGCTTATCTTAAACTTGTTAATACAGTCAACGCTATTTCAATTCCTCAGAGCTGCTCTTGCCTTGACTACTTTGCCTGAGTTAGACTCTTTGCTGTAGCTAAAGCAACCCACTGCTAAAAGAATGAAAAAGTATCATTTTCCACTTCTGCTAACTATTTTTAGTGTATTTCGTAAGAATCCTGTATTATGTTACATTTCTCACATTTTAGTTGAGTTTCAAAGCTAAACTGTTTCTACTGCTGATGCTGTAGTACTTAATTACATTGTGTCTAGTTTTAAAAGGACTGTAGTATCTAGGACTGTGTGTTTTCCTCACACCCAAGTTCTAAAAAACAGTATTTTTACATTAGAGGGTTTTCTTACCGCACTCTTGTAGCAGAAGTGTTCTGAAGCAAACCTATTTTAGTTGTCGGCTGCTGGCTGAAAGCTGAGTGTGTGTTTTCCCGTTAGGTCTGTAGGCTCTGTATTGTAAAATTAGTTTTTTGCCGATTCTATACAAGCCCAGTGTTCACTCTAAGATGTTCTCCACACAGCGGTGTTTAGCAGTGCCCTGTATAAACATGAACACTTTCAAGTTAAAGTTTCCCTTAACATAACTATGTCTGTAACCTTCCTCAACCCCCCCTGCTACTCTAAGAGCTTTGCTTGTTCTTTCTGACAGGGTGGAACATCAGGGATTTTTCTTGACATTGGATGAAGAACAGAAAATGGAATTATACAACCTCTGGATATAATCCTCTGCATCCAAGTATCGTTTAATTCTAGCCAGGCTCTCTTGTGCAGAGACAGTCAACCCCTGGATTGCTTCCAAAGGTGGACAATCGGGCCTCATTTCAGGAGCACTGGTAGGGTCTGCAGAATCGTTGGAGCCCTGGTTTTGTGGGCCACCTCTGCCACAGCCATTTGGGTTTCCTTTCCTGCCTCTAGTGGAACTTCCTCCAGGTGTGTCCTGGAATGGACCCGGAGACTTCTTAAACCACATCTTACGACTACCTTGTTAATTCCTAGAAAAGGATCTTTGAGGAGTCAAAAAGCGTATGTCCTTGGCAGACAGGGTCTTTCCATCCTTTTCACACCTGGATAGTGTGTCCTTAAATTTGGGGCCAAACAAAGATGTGACATCAAAGGGGGCATTAACGAACAATGACTTGAAGGGCTCAGCAAAATCACATAAGCGCATCCGGCATGCCTCCTAATGGAAATGCCTGTACCCACTTGCCCTTGAGGTTCTTTCGGCTACATGAGAAACTAACCTCATGGAAGAATTCGAAATGGATTCCAGGGTAGCCAACTGAGAAGCCACAGATGACTGAACTTCATGGACAGATCCCGAGAGGGGATCTGACAGCTCTTTAATCAAATCCCTCAAGTCTTGTGAAATGTGCCACACAATTCAGTGACCTGAAAGTGAAGGTCAATGAAGCACAGGCATGCTTCCTGAATCTGTCCTCATTGAAGCACAGATATGCTTCCCGAATCTGTCCACTGCCCGAGACTCCCTGTTGGGGGGGGGGGGGGTGGAGGTCAATGAAGCACAGGCATGCTTCCTGAATATGTCCTCATTGAAGCACAGATATGCTTCCCGAATCTGTCCACTGCCCGAGACTCCCTGTTGGGGGGGGGGGGGGTGGACAGT
Organism: Protopterus annectens; assembly: GCF_019279795.1. Classification (NCBI taxonomy): domain Eukaryota; kingdom Metazoa; phylum Chordata; order Ceratodontiformes; family Protopteridae; genus Protopterus; species Protopterus annectens. The sequence goes on from NC_056728.1 coordinate 1,840,931,908, forward strand.
GGAACTTTCTCGGCATGTTCCTTCTTTGTGGCCATCGATATGACCATGGCATCAACGGGCACTCCTTTTCCACAAAAACGTCTGTCCACAAGTGGTGCCATAATCTTATCTGGTCTCCAAGGAATGGGGCTGAATGGTGTCAGGTTCCTCCCACACACCCGCTGAGAGATCAACTCAATGAGCTCATCGGTGGGCAGAGCCACCCAGGAGGTAGACGTCCAGTACCAAAAGCCTTCAGGAATAAGATCTCCTCAGGGAAGGGTTGCTGGGTATCCAGTCACCTCTCTGCTCAAGGATGTCTACTATGTCTCTGAAAGAGACATCTTTAGGACATGACCGTGGGGACCTTTCACCTTCACTGAAATCCGTTATCTTCTGTGACAGACTCTAGGGTCTAGGTGCTTCCTCTTGCAAGTCTTCCTCTTAGGGACCTCCTGAATGGGGTGCTCTACAGAGGTATCAGAAGAAGAAATCAAGATTCCTCATGTGAAAGCCTGGGATCTTGGTACTGGTTTTCCCTGTGGAAAAAGAGCTGGTGAGGTTCCAAGCAGAGACATCAAGATTGTAGATTTTGGATCCGAGGAGGATGGTGCTATCAATCCTGCCAAGACAGAGAAAACTCTCTGCACAGCCTCAAAGGCAGATTGCCCCAAGAAAAGGGGAAGGTACCCTAAAAGGTACTGCATCGTATAATGGTTAATATACGGAGTTCTTGGTAAACCACTTAATGAAGAAGGTCCAATAGCTGTTGGACCCAACCTGGATTGCATCAGGGCCGAAAAGGTCAGCTCTGGTAATTCTGATTTGCTCAGATCAAAAGTAGATGGATCAGAAATCTTTGGATGTTATGTGATCCTATCTCGCCTACATTCTGACTGATGGGTTCGGAGCCGATCCCTCGGCTCCGACTCGGCACGCTTATGCCAAAGAGCGAAGTCTCTTATTGGCTGAGCTTACTATATCCCAGGATGCACCACTACCAATCCCCCAGATCTCGTTTGCCGCTAACCTGCGAAGACGTGGTCTCGAGCTGGCTGAGCTGAGTAGTAATTTTACTAACTTTTTTCTGTCAGAATTTTGCTGTTCTTGTCATAAAAAGCTGTTTTAACGGCTATTCTTCACTTTTGTGTGTGTTTGGAGTTTGTGAGAAGACTTTGTTGTGTGATTGGGCGTTGATTTTGATTTTAGGCCTCCTTCATCTTAGGGCCTTCCCGGTCAGTCAACCCCCTTAAACCTTAGAGGGTTTCAAAGTACCCTTTAGTTATTTGTTACGGTTTCTTTACCTAATCGGCAACTGTAAACCGATTATTAGGTAGTGTCAGTAAAACAGAAAGTCAGTGGATAGTTCCTTTCTGTCAGGGATTACTGATTTTTTTGTTGCTATAATGTCTCAGAATCCTAGGCCTTCGGGCTTTAAAAAATGCACCAAATGTAATTTCAAGATGTCCATCACAGACGATCACTCTCTGTGTGTATTGTTTGGGTGCAAAACATTTACAAGAGTCATGCAGTGTGTGTCACGCTTTTTCCTCAAGGGTCCTCCAGGAGAGGAAGAATAAACTTATTCTTAAAGGGTTAATAAAACCTTCCTTTGAAGAAGCTCTGGCATCCTCTCCTTCTCCAACTAAAAAGAAAAGGGTGTCGGCTCCGACCAGTCCGTCGGATCCGACCGCCAAAAGACATAGGCAGGCTTCTCCTTCGGCTCCAAGGACTTCGGAGCCGAGGCGAACGGTCTGCCTCGATGCCACCAGTCTCGACTCCTCTGGCTTCGGAGCCGATGGCTGGGGCATCGAGAGGCGGGTCACCTTCGTCGGCTCCACTGGTCTCGGAGCCGACAAAGGTTGCCCGCTCAGACACTCCTCCTCGGCGAAGTCCTCCTCAGCACCGATGGAATCTAGTGTGGTATTCCTTCGGCGCCGATAGTCATCGGGTCGCCTCGGGCCGGTCCCCTAGCCCTTTGGGGCCGTTGGAGAGGCCATCTCGAACCCGTTCAGTATCCTCTCGGTCTTGAGGATGTCGGATTCAGATATAGACAGGGTGCTCCAAAGACTGTTCCAGTCCCAGTCTTTCAAAAATTTGTTTCGCTCCGACCCAGTTGGCTTCGGAGCCGATAGCCCAGGCCCATCCCATTGCTATTCCTCCTCCGACCGCTTCAGCTCCGTGGAGCAGGTGCTGTTGGAGCCGGTGGAGATCTTAGGGTCGGCTCCGACCCTTACTCCAACCCGGCCTTGGGTCCGAGTTTGGTACACGGACTTCTTCGGCTGGACCCGGGGTGATGTTTGGGACCTATGCTATCGGTTCCGAGCCTCCCTCTCGGTGCTTGCTGCGGGACTTCCGTCGGCTATCATGGCTCGGGACCGGACACTCCCAGGATTCTGGGGTCCGGCTTTCAGAGCTATGAGGAGTGCATTGGCCAAGTCTTCTTGGCCATCTCTCCGGCTTTACCGGCACCTTCCTGGGCGTGGAGACTGGGTCTTTGGCAGTTCCCTGTCCGTAGGCAGCGGAGCCCCTGGGCCTGAGGTTACCCCCATTGGGGGTTCCCTCCTCCTGAGGGTTCTTCGAGTTGTCTTCAGAGGAACCCCAAGGAAGAGATCGTGCAAGAGGAAGCACGTGGACTCCCGAGTTTATTACATCGGACACTGATCTTGATGATGCGGAGGGGTCCCCGAAGTCGTCCTCGGATGATGTCTCATTTGCAGACATCTTAGAGATCCTCAAACAACGAGGCGGCTGGATATCCAAACCCCCCTCTGCTGATGAGTCAGTGCTCCTCAAGGCCTTTGGGGCTCAGCCCTCCGCCTCCTGGGTGTCTCCGCCCTTGACGAGCTCCTGGATTTAGTTTGTCGAAGGGCGTGGGAACATCCAGATACCGTGGAACCAGTCTCTTCTCGTCCTAATAAATTTTTGTCTGCCCCACCCAAGAAGGAATTCCTCACTAAAGGCGTGGCTGTAGATGCCATGGTGGTGGCATCTGCTACACAACAGGACGTGGCAGAGGCTTCAACGTCCGTCCATCCTCCTAATAAGGAGTCTAGGAGCATGGACAGGTACGGGAAGCGCACCCTGACTTCAGCGGCCTTTACTTTAAGGTCTCTGAATTATTTGGCACATTTTACCAGGCTTCAGAGGGATCTGGTCAAGGAGCTGTCAGATTCCCTCTCGGGTAACCTACCTGAGCAGCTAGCCCAGTCGGTTAGCTCTCAGTTGGCTATCCTTACGTCAATTTCTAACTCGTCCATGAGGCTCATTTCCTATGCGGCCGAAGGCGGGTAGAGCGGCAGGCACAGGCGTGGCTCTACGGAGACAAGCCTGGCTCCGCTTGTGTCAGTTTGCGGAGGCCTTCAAGTCTTCCTTCGCCGGCGCTCCCTTTGATGGGTCCTCTTTGTTTGGACCTAAGGTTAAAGACACCCTTACCCGCTGTGAGCAAGAGGGAAAAACTTTATCTGCCGTAGGTGCCCGTTATTCCACTCCTTTTCGGCCTTATCCCAAGGCTAAAGGAGGGGGGAAGATGTGGTTCCATAAATCACGTAAGTTTTTTTCTCAACAGCAGGAAGATTCCCCTTCCAGAGGCAGAGGACGGGGAAATTTTTCTGGGAGACGCCGTCCCAGAGGCGGCAGAGGGCCCCGCAATTCTGGAGACCGCGAGTCCTTTCGTGGCTCTTCAGCCTCCCACACATCATGAGGGATTGCCCGGCTGTGCTGCTCGGGTGCCGTTTTGCCAAGCACCTAAAAGCCTGGGAGTCAATCACTCAGGACAGATGGGTGCTTCGGATCATTGCCGGAGGTTACACCATCCCATTCACATGTTCACCCCCACCGTCCAAAAAAATCCCGGACCCACCACCCAGTCAAAGGGAAATTGCAGCCGCAGAAGCTTTAAAGCTGCTAGAAAAAGGAGTCATCCAACCGGTCCCCACAGACCAGATCGGATCCGGAAATTACTCCAGGTTCTTTTAGTGCCAAAAGACAGGGGACCTGAGACCAATATTGGATCTCAGCAGACTAAACCAATCCGTCACGAAATCCAAATTCCGAATGGTCACGTTACAATCCATTCTCCCATTGTTGGAGAAGGATGTTTGGATGTGCTCCATAGACCTCAAGGACGCCTATTATCACATACCGATACATCAGGCGTCCAGGAGGTATCTGCGCTTCAGCCTGGGAGTCAGTCATTTCCAATTTTGTGCACTGCCCTTTGGTCTCACCACAGCCCCAGGGTGTCCACCAAGTGTTTGGCAGTAGTGACTGCTCACCTGAGGAGTCTTGGATTCCAAGTGTTTCCCTATCTGGACGACTGGCTCCTGACTGCCTCCACCAGGCATCTACTAATGGACAACCTCAAAGCCACCATCTCCCTGGGTGCTACCCTGGGGATTACATTCAATTGGTCAAAGTCTGTCTTGCTGCCCTCTCAATGCATAAGGTTTATAGGAGCAGAGATAGACTCAAAATTGATGGCGTTTTCTTCCTACCGAAAGGATCCAAACTTTACAGGGCCAAGTTCAAGCTCTGATTTCAAGATCCAAAGCCCCAGCCAGGATGGTCCTACAAGTTTTAGGTTCAATGTCTGCCACGGTTCTTCTAGTTCCTCTGGCAAGATTGCACATGAGAATTCTTCAGTGGCTATTGTCAACTCAATGGTCTTTTCAGGACCTTCCCCTCAATCATCCCATCATGATTACAGGAACATGCAAACGGGACCTTCGCTGGTGGCTTCAGACATCCAATCTAAATCAAGGAAGCCCCTTTGTTATTTCCTCTCCAGTGGTTACCCTGACGACAGATGCCTCCCAGATAGGGTGGGGGGGGGGCATTGTCTTGGGCAGGTTAGTTCAGGGCTCCTGGCTTCCAGACGAAGCTCTTCTCCACATCAATGTGTTGGAGATGAGGGCTGTACTTCTGTTCCTACAGGCCTTACACAAGTTTCTTCCTCAGGGCATCATCGCCATCCACACAGACAACATGTCGGTGGTCTGGTATCTAAACAAACAAGGAGGGACCAGATCTTACCCCCTTTGCAGAGAGGCCATGAGGGTGTGGGAATGGGCTGTAGCTACCAACCGTTTCTTGGTAGCGACCCACATTCCGGGGAAATCAAATATATTGGCAGACAAATTGAGCAGGACAATTCTCTCTCCTCACGAGTGGTCCCTAAACGAAACAGTAGCAGCTCAGGTTTTCGGAGATGAGGGGCCGTGCTGCGACCTATTTGCAACCCCACTAAACACGAAGTGCAAAGGTTCTTCTCCTTGACTCCACATCAGGGGAAGCAGCTATGGATGCTCTAGCACAACCTTGGCCAACAGGGCTACTTTATGCCTTTCCTCCGATTCCACTTCTCTCCAAAGTCATTCAAAAGCTTCTCAATTGGGGTCCAATGATACTGATTGCCCCATACTGGCCTCGTCAGGTATGGTTTCCTTACCTGAAGAAACATGTGGACGATCCGTGGACTTTAGACCTAATTCCGGATCTGTTAATTCATCAGTCGGGACGACAGCATCAGTCCCTTCACTCCTTGAAGTTGACAGCTTGGCTCCTCCACTTCCGACTTTAGTCAGAAGTCACACATTAGACCCGGAAGTTATTCACATTTTATCTTCGGCCCACAAACCCACCACTAAGAAATTGTACCTCAGTAAGTGGAAGAGGTTTGCTATCTGGGCTCAACTCAGGGCTTAGACCCTATCACTGCTCCTATCCCAGAGGTTTTAAAATTCTTGACATCCCTATTTAATCAAGGATCTTCTGTCTCTACTATTAAAGTCCAACTAGCGGCTATCTCTAAATTCCACGAGTCCATGGATCCTCCATTGATGAGCAGCAGACTATGCAAAACTTTCATTGAAGGTGCGGGTCTGTTAAGACCCCCAGTTTTTCATCCTGCGCCTCCGTGGGACCTTGACTTGGTGCTTCGTGCATTAACATCTTCCCCTTTTGAACCGGCTGCTACATGTGAGTTAAAATATCTGTCTTGGAAAACGGCCTTCTTAGTTGCAATTACTTCTGCAAGAAGAGTTTCAGAGCTTCAAGCCCTGTCTATCAGACCACCGTACTTGATATTTCACAAGGATAGAGTATCACTTAGGCCTAATCCATCCTTTGTTCCAAAGGTCTGTTCTAATTTCTGTCTCCAACAATCCTTAGAGCTACCAGTTTTCTTCCCAAAATTCTCTAATGAAGCAGAATACACTCTCCATAAATTGGATGTTCACAGGCAATTGCGCTTCTATTTAGACAGGACTCAACAAATTCCTAAGTCAGACCAATTGTTTGTGTCCTTTTCAGACAATAAATTGGGCAAAACCATCACAAAAGCTACTATCTCCAAATGGATTAGAGATTGTATAACTCAGGCTTATTCTTCTTCGAATAAGCAACTTACAACGTCTATCAAAGCTCACTCTACCAGAGCTATGGCGACTTCTATAGCTTTTCATTCCAAGCTTGCTATCTCGGAGATTTGTGCTGCGGCTACTTGGTCCAATCCACACTTTCATTTCCCACTATAAATTGGATGTGGCATCTAAAGGGCGAGCATCATTTGGTTCCACGGTACTCAGGAGTGTTTTCCAGTGAGCCACCCAGGATTCAGGTGCTAGGGACGCTGTCCCATCAGTCAGAATGTAGGCGAGATAGATCACATAACATCTTTTAGTTATGTACTCACCATAACTTCAGATGTTTGGGATCCATCTCGCACATTCCTAATACCCACCCTCCTTCCCCCTGCCTTGGAGATCAGAAGAGATTGAACAGTTTTGAGTTCTACTGTTTTATCTTGTTTCATCTGACGATGTTATATAAGCAGAGCGTGCATGTGTGCATGTATGCGGACAAACTAGATCTGGGGGATTGGTAGTGGTGCATCCTGGGATATAGTAAGCTCAGCCAATAAGAGACTTCGCTCTTTGGCATAAGCGTGCCGAGTCGGAGCCGAGGGATCAGCTCCGAACCCATCAGTCAGAATGTAGGCGAGATGGATCCCAAACATCTGAAGTTATGGTGAGTACATAACTAAAAGTTTCTTCATATCCAAGGTTAAGGTCGGATCCTTATGAGGTATTTTCTTTGAGGAATCTGAAGCAGATAAAGATGAGGACTGCCCTGGAGACATTGTTTTAGAAGGTTTTGCTTGTGTCTTGGTTTTTTGGTTTTGGGAGATTTATCTCCCGATATAGCCTCTCCAAAGGAAGAAGGCAAAGGGCCTTTGAGGATCAGTTTGTTTCTGCATTCTACTAACATTCTGGGATTAAACTCATAGCAGACTGAACAGTCTTCCTGCAACTGAAGCGGCCCTAACCAGCCAACACACAGTGTGTGGGCATCTGAAAATGGCAGCTTATGTCTGCACTTAGTACACTTCTTAAATCCCTGTGGTGTTTTATCCACCATACTGTACAACACTAGACTAGGAAAACATTCTAAAGTTAACACTACTTCAAACAATTTTTTTTGAACAAGATAACACCAGGAGAAAAAGTGAGAGAGGAGAAAATACCAACAATGTTATTACGGACTACACCAAACTGCAGAATTATAGAAAAGATACTAACAATAGTATCGAGCATACACAAGTACAGGAAAGCAAAAGGATATCAAGTAGTGCGATGGTTAAGGAAAAATCGATATAACCAAAAATTAAACAGAATAAGATACTGAAGAAATATTAACAACACTTATCTGACAAAAAATGCTTGAAAGTGTTGGCAACCACATCTTTCACTGAAAGAGGCAAATGACATCTAAGGTAATTGGGGTTGATGCACTGTGGGAAGAGCTTGAGAGTTCTTGGTGGCCAGGAGCTTTAGCAACAGCCAAGTCAAATTTGGGGGATCAGATCTGAACACATCTGTAGAGGACAGAATGAAAACTGACATCAGATAACAATTTAAAATTCTGACCTGCGCGTATTCCTGGACAAAAAATAAATGGTACAATGACTCCTTAACAGAAGAATCATATAGCTAGAAAAACTGAATTACTCAGAAGGGTTTCTGAAAATGCCATTACATTCTATTTGTTAAATATTACCTTAGTAGCAGTAACACCTGCTTGGTCTAAGGCATGTCGGATCTGGTTCTATTAGAAAATGTATGCCTGAAAGGAGCTGCTGAGGATGAACACCAATTCAAAAGAATAGGATACTAAAAATAAATATCCGTAACAAGAAAAACCTATGACAGTCCCATTACATAATGCCTTTTAAGACTACTGAATATGCTCACCCCTTACTATTAGAAGTAGTCAGTCATTTCTCCAAAAGTGATGCTGTGTATGTATATGGGAAGCAAAAAATACTAACATGCAGTCATGGCAATCAAGCTACATAAAAGCAAAGAGGTTGCAAGACTGATATTCAGACCTATGGTCTCTTACATACTTTCACCCTTCATGGCCAATAAGGGCGCTCCATAATCTCCCACATTCCCCCTCACTTAACTTTGCTTTAGGAAAAAGAAGAGACAAACTCACTAATCCACCTAGCTGATTTTTCAATTTCAGAATCAGGGTGACCCAACACCTGGTTAACCAGGAAAGAGGTGACATGAATGTTTAGCAAACTACTTTCTTTCAACATGAACAGGGAGCCTTAAAACAGGACTGGATCAGCCTCAGACACAGAAAAGGGTAGGTCAGTTCTAGGAACTCAAAGGATAAGTGGTTCAGTGATTGAGAGGCATACATTTATTTATTCTCTTTTTGTTACCTGGGTAAGCAGACTATTCACAAGAGTCTCTATTCAGACACGATGCAGGAACACTATCTAATTAAGAAACTTGCTCAACATTTACCTAGTTTGCAAATGGAAATAAAGGAAATCAAATATATGACTACATGATGAAAACCATTAGAAGTTGTGCTAAACTGCCAGGGAATATCATTCTAAGCTAATTATTCATCATAGATAATGGTCCCATGAACAACAAAAGCAGGGAAACAACTTGCTGAGGGCAGGGAAAAAATTGGTTCATCTCACACACCTCAACATCCTGATATTACTTGTAACTTATTGAAAACACTGCCATTATGAATAGACCACCAGTATGATGGATGGAAGATTACAGGAGACTTAAAGAGGACATTTCTTTCAAAGTCATTATGGCTGCACATTAATAGTAAACATTAAAACAATTAAAAACAGGCCTGGAACAAATCTTATAACGGAGGTTTAAGTTAACAGCAGTAACATCATTTAAGCATGATTTACCAGATTTGTTGTCAGTAAATGACAGGAATGACAGTGCTTTTCTGCTCTGGACTTCTCTCAGAAAACTCCTAAGGCACTGCAGAGTTCAGGTACTACCATGTACTCAAGTTCAGGTACTACTACATACTCAAGACCTAATCAGTAAAACGGCTCTAATTTGGTACTGCTAATATACAGCCTGTGCTTTGTATTTCATTTTTTACTTTAACAAATAGGGTGCCTTTAAATTCCCCATCTAACGGCTTTTAATGACTCTGGATTAACATTAGAACTGAATTACAGTTTGTCAGCGCCTCTAAATTCATAATACGTCACATTAAGAAACTAAGAAGAACTTAAGTAGTAAAAGTAAACTCTGAGCAAGTTTGCATTACTTCTGTATTATGTACGGCACTGCCTCCTACCCAAAATATGCAATGCACGTTTTTAAGTATATCTGAAAGTTAATAGAGAAATGGCCAAAAATAGTCACACAGATTACAGTCTTTATCCCCACATGGCATGTAGAAACTAGAAAATGTAACAGGAAATGCATGAATACTGACGCTTATCATAGTACAGACAGTCTTGCACTGTTTTATATAGATACTGGATAGTTAGACGGTATAGAACTCACCTTAACAAGATTACTTATAAGGACAGGATACTTCAAACCATGTTCACGAGATGCTGCTGCAATTCTTGTAATCCACAGCTGAAGAAAAATGAAACCATTTTAACATAGTGTAATATCACAATTAAATTTCCATATTAAAGATACCCTAGAAGAAACATAATACATATTGATTAAACAGTTATCAACTGCTGTGGCACAAAATTAGTGCTGTACCTCAATTTGGCAATAATGCAAGACATGTACTCACTGTTGGCAGGGTGTGATAATGAGGGAGAAGTCAGAGTGATATAAACAAAGGCATTCATGGGTAACTGATAACACACAGATGAAATACTGCTATTACACAATGACATTAAGAAAAATGCTTAACTTTCTTAAATAATGTCACTGTACATTGGCACTTTACTTCTCTTTCACCCCCTCTGCTTGGTACTAACGTACTGTGCATGGGTAAGGCACATACATCCACACCCTTTCACAGTACATCAGTGAAGGGCAAGACAGGCACTAGAGAAAGCTATTGCTTGAAAGAAGTGCACCTGTTTTGTGTTTGTATCTTCAAAATAAGAAGAGATAGATACAAACACACAACAGACATGCACAGAGATAAATAAATCAGACTCAGACGGATAATTTTTTAAGTGGTAAACTACATTCTAAACATAAAACCTAGACTACCACATTGAGAACCCATAACATCACCGGTGACATTGCCTAATCAATAAAGTATTTTAACTTGCTTTACTTAATCTGGTACTGTTACGGTTGTGGTCTATTTTACAGTTACGCTTCTACATAACTGCTGACAGTGGAAGCTTTCAGCAACTACATTTTGACTGAACAAATCATTATGGATTTGCAGGATTAAACTGTGCCCAACAAAGTGCTTCTATATCAAAGTAACTTCTCTTAAATAAGCGTCTGTTTTTCTGACCTCACCTCAATAATTTTGAAAATTACCAAGCAACTAAAAGTATTGACTGGACATTCTGATACATAGATGGGTGTCCTTCATGTAAGTCACTTAACTATTGAATAGACTCCCATTCAAAACCAGGTGCTCATAAAATGAATCCAGGGAGCTGAGCCACCAAAGAAGCTGCAAGAAGTATACAAGAATGGTCTCTGGAAGGCACCCCCCCAAGTAATATTCAGGGGACAACATCCTCTGCATACAACTAAATTATAACAAACTTCTGTTGCAACTCAAGAGAAATGTGCAAGTTTCTATGTTTTGGTGATGTCAAAAAAAAAAAAGTTTTCCAAGGCAAACATTATTTCTGTGAAACAGTAGCTAAAAGGTTCAATCCTGCCGGGTCCATCTCTGACCAAATTCATTGTCATGCATACTTTCATTGTGCTCTTGGGTTTGCACTGCAAAAAGGAGCAACACTGATAAGCTCAGCTGGTTCCTACATAAATACACTTAATATCTTTAGAAAAAAAACACATCTAAGAGTTTTCTCTCAAGTTTGTATCAATTAGAAGCAACAGCTACTCAAGTATCCTACCATTACTCACCGTTTTTACAGAAGCAAATCACAAAGCTGCAGCACAATCTGATGCTGTTAAGGAAACAGATATGGTGTATACTAAGCACCTAACTTGCTTCTGTACTCTCACAGAGCGAAAGTAGACAGCAGTGATACCAAAAGGTTAGAGATGTCGAACAGTCACTAAAATTTCAGCATCTGCTCCAATACTGAAATATGATCAGCAAAAGCCATACCAAATATATGAAAAACAGGACAACTGTATACCATAGTGAGACTTGACTGTATATGAAAGGACAATACACCATAAAAAGTTCTTGGCTCTAAATGCCTAATCAAACCAGCTGAACAGACAAAAAATGGGATATACGGTCCACTGGGATCATATTATGGCTATGCCCAGGCAAAATCACCGACTCCACAAAGGGCATAAAAGGTGAAAATTACATAACAGAATATCAATGATAAATGATACTGCCCTGCCACCAGCATAAGGCATCTGCCTTTAACCATGAGGCTACTTCAGTCTCTTTGGTATCAGCCAAATGTGTCATCCAGGTCATTGGTGGTTCTTAATGTTGTCAAAAACAGTTCTTCTGTTGAGATAGAGATCACATTGTGCTGCCTGTGGTAAGACATCCCCTCCAATTAATCTGAATCCGATGTTAGCAAATTTAAGATAAAAGTATTTTTTTCAGCAGACCAACCAACATACATTCAGGAGACAGCTGAAGTTGTGCAGACAAAGTAAATCATTAAAAGATTAACAGCTGGAGAACAACAGATGGCAATTGGACAGTGCAGTGGTAGCTTTGTCACCTCATAGCAAGAGGTTTTCTGGTTCAATTCTCGGCTGGAGTGCCTTCTGTGTGGAGTCTGCATGTCCTCCCTGCATTCATGTGGGTTTCCTCCAGGTGCTCCGGTTTCCACCCATGTTACAAAGACATACGTCTGCAGCATTTCTCGCTGGGTCTCCGCTGAAAATTGGCTTTGTTCTAAGTCGAACTTTCCCAGTAAACAAATGTTAAATAAAACAAAATAAATAAAGTGTTTTTATTAGAAAACTGGTCCGAGTCTTGTGGAAACTGTGAAGACGGATGCCATGCTACCATCTTCGCAGCAGTAGTAGTGATGTTGCTAGAGATTGTTGTTCTTCTGCATCTTGAGTAAAACAGTCAAAATTACTGATCATAATGGATAAGAAATGTCAATAGGGATATTTTATGTGATCACAGAGACGCTATTTTTGTCATTGCAACACATGAAAAGGCAATGAGAGAACATGTTAATTCTCAGGTATAGTTCATCATCATCAACCCACCTTCTCCCATTTTCTTTTCCATATGGGATCAGGATATCTCATGAACTGCTGCCTTCTCTCTCTCAATTCAATGCCACTCTCCTATTTTCATGTAGACACTATTTTTGTCATTGCAACATACGAATAAGGCAATGAGAGAACATAATTCTCAAGTGTAGTTCATCATCACTTTTTTTCTATGCGAGGTTGTGGTGTCTTGTCATTTGTTGCCATCCCTGTCTTGCTCTCTCCCTCTCTACTAGTTGTGCTGAATATTGCAGTCTCTCATACAAGCACATTCTCTTAGACAATCATTTTCTCTTTTCTTCCTCTCTCATCATCAGTCCCCTTTTTCCCATTTGTTTTCTACATGGGGTCGGGATATCATGTTAACTGCCACCAACTCTCTCTTTTCAGTGCCATACTCGTGCCTTCTTCAACACTCATGCCTGACTGTCGCAGATCTTCTTTCACACAATCCATCTCTTTGCTGGACATCCTCGCTTCCTCTTACCTTCTTCCCGTCTGTCCCAAATCTTCCTCACCAGATTGTCTTCTGCTTTTCTACACATGTGCCCAAACCACCATAGCCTGCTCTCTCTGATCTTTTTTGCAACTGGAGCTACTTTGGCTTCTGCTCTTATGTCCTCATTTCTGGTCACACCACTGTCTTGTACACCTTACTTTTCAGCTTCTTTGGCATTCTTCTGTCATAGACTACACCTGATATTCTATGCCAGTTGACTGCAGCCCCTCTGACTCTAGCTTTAACCTCTTCATTCAGACTATCCTTCTCCTCAACTACTCCTCCCAGATGCATGAAGCTGTTTACCTGTTCCAATATATTCCCTTCTATCTCTATTCTCAGCTTCTTCTGATTTCCCCAGTTTGCTGCCATTACCATCATCTTATCTGTGCTTAGTTTCATCCCATGCTGCTCCAGATTTGCATTCCATTCTCCTATCCTTTGCTGAAGTTCTAGCTCAGAGTCTGCCTGTACTGCCACATCGTCTGCATACAACAGCTTTGTTGATCCGTCCCCTCCAACCTGTTTGCTAATGTAGTCCATCACCAGTATGAACAGCACTGGGCTCACAGCTGAACCCTGATGTACACCCACACCCACTGGGAGCCCCTCTGTGAGGCCGAACACTGTCCGTACTTGAGTCATTGGGACCTCGTACATAGCCTGCACTAATTCTACTAATGTTTCTGGAACATCAAACCACCACAGTACTGCCCAGATCAGCTTTCTTGGGATCTTGTCATATGCTTTCTCCAAATCTAGGAATGCCCAGTTGGACACTCTCCTCATCTCTAGCTTCTTCTCAAGTATCTGTCTTAATGCAAACATCGGGTCAGTTGTGCTGCATCCTGATCTGAATCCAAACTGCTCAACTCTAATCTTACATTCTACTACTCTGTGTATCCATTTATCAATCACCCTCTCCAGAACTTTCATGCAATGTGATAGGAGTTTGACGCCTCTGTACTGCCCACAGTTGTGGATGTCCCCTTTTTTCTTTTACACTGGCACAAGTATGCTTATTCTCCAGTCATCTGGGATATGCCTCTCTCTCTCTCTCCACACTGCGGTTAGTACCCTCCGGAGCCATTTCTCCCCCATCTCACCCAGCAACTTTATCATATCTGCTGTGACCTCATCTGAGCCTGCTGCTTTCTCTGACTTCATCTTCCTTAGTGCTGTTCTTCGTTCTAGAGTGGGCTCCTCCTCTTCTCTCACTGTAGGCTGTTTCTGGGGCAGAACAGCTTCTGTGGGGTTTTCTTCATTCAGAAGCTGCTGGTAATACTCCTTCCATCTGCCTTTGATGTCCTCTGGCCTGGTGAGCAGGTTGCTGCTGGCATCCCTTATGAAGGGCATTGGACTATCTTCTTTATCTTTCTGTCTTTGCCTTGCAACCTGATACAGTTTCTTTGTGCCCCTTACTGAGTCACTTTCCAGAAGTTGGTAGAGTGCCTCCAATGCCCTATTCTTTGCTATTGCAACTTCTTTCTTAGCTTCTTTGTTAGCCAACCAGTAGTCCTTCCTAGTCTGGTCAGTCTTTTTTTGTCTCCTACTTCTTCCTGCACTCCTTTTTACTTTTGACAACTTCCTGGACTTCTGCATTCCACCACCAGCTTTCCTTATGTACCTTATTCCCATACCTGGCTCGGCCACATATCTTTTCTGTAGTCCTAACACATGCCACTTTTAGGCACTGCCACTCCAACTCCACCTATTTCCTCCTCTTCTTGGGGTGCTAGTGCCCTAAGTAATTCCTTGAACTGGTGTACTTTCTCTCCAGTCAACTTCAGGTCTTCAGCCTGGTCTCTGTTGACCTTAGAGCCTTCTCTGACCACTGCTTGCAGCTGATAGTGGCAACTAGTGGTTTATGCTGTGGGTCGACTTTCACTGGGGATGACTTTGCAATCATGGATTCTGCCCCAGTGCCTTTTCCTTACTAAGAGGAGGTCTACCCGAATTGCATGTTGACTACTCTTGTATGTGATCTTGTGACCGTCTCTCTTTCTGAACCATGTGTTGGCTACTACCAAGCCATGTGCCAGACAGAAGTCTAGAATGGCTTCTCCTTCTTTATTCCTGTTGCCCCACCCATATGGACCCAGGCAGTCCTCATATCCTGTTCTGCTTGTCCCGATATGTGCATTCAAGTCACCCATTATCAACACCAATTCATGTTGTCCTGCTTTATCTAGTAGGTCCTGCAACTGCTGTCTGAATGCACTCTTTCTCACTATCACAACCCTGCTGTGGGGCATAGGCTGAGATTATGAATAATGCCCCATCATTACACTGGAGTCTGACTGCCATGAGTCTTATTAATTCCGATATCCCTTACTGCCTTCTAAAGCCTCTCTCTCACCACAATTCCTGCACCATTCCTATCCTGCCCTCCACCTGAGTAGTAGACCCTGAATCCCAAGCCAAGTGGCTTTTGCAGCACTACCCTTCCATCTAGTCTCATGGATATATAGGATGTCCAGCCTCCTCCGTATTATCATGCCATCCATTTCCAAGCTGCGTCTTCTAGGTGAACCTACATTAAGCGTAGCAATTCTCAGTTCATGTTTGGCAAGTTGGTTGGTTTTACATCCAGCTTTCGCTCAACAGAGCTATCCCAGATTACCCAGGCTGGGCAAATAGACACTGACCAGCCAGTAGCTTACTGACCCAGGCTGGGCTTTATGGGAGGCACACACTGGCCAACAGGGGCATTGATACCCCCTCCCACTGTTAGCATGGGTCCCTGGAGTGGGTCAGTGTAGGCCAGGTCCTCAACCCACTTATCACCGGTAACTACCCATGCCCATTTTCGGCGATATTAGTCAACATAACCAAATCACCTAAAGCCATATTTTACACCGTCGAGTGGCTAGCCCTCCCACTGTGCACAGACTGTGATCCATGTTCTCCTATCTTGAGGATACTGCGCACCACAGTAGATGCCCAAAGCGGTTGGTCTGTACAACTCTTCCCCCTATAGTGCACCATGTAGAGACTTGTCCTGCTGCCCCACAGCTCCTTTCATTGGTGAGTTTGAGATGGAAATACTCAAGCATGTTTTTTGGACATGGGAGAAACCCCACAGAGACGCACGGAGAACATGCAAACTCCAGCACTGGTCGGAGGTCAGGATCAAACCTTGTACCTTGTGCATGGGAGGTGAAGACATTAAACACCAAGACATCTGGTAGCGTCTCTTCTAAACCATCTTTACCAAATCATTTTCTGTTTTCCTGCAAATGCGCCCAAACCAATCTAATTTGTTCACATGGGCCTTCTCTGAAACTGGAGCTACTTTGGTTTATGCCTGATGCTGTCATTTCTTCTTCTGTCCCACAGTGTGCATCCTACCATCAGTCTCAGGCACTTCATCTCCACCACCTCTAGCTTTCTCAACTGCTCTGGCTTCACTACCCAGATCTGTGTGCCATATAGAAGTATTGGCTGTACCACTGTTTTGTCCACCTTATTTGTTAGCTTCTCTGGCATTTTTATATCTCACACTACTCCTGACACCCTGTGGCAGTTGGCTGCAGCACCTCCGATTCTTGCTTTGACCTCAGTTAGACTCCCTTTCTCCTCAACCACTTCTCCCAGATACTTGAAGCTGTTAACCTGTTCAACAATTTTCCATTATATCTCAGATTTTAGCTTCTTCTGATTCCCCCATTTGCTGTCATGATAACTGTTCTGTCATGTACATGGACTCATACCATGTACCTTCAGTTTTGCATTCCATTCCAATATCAAGTTCTGAAGCTCCTGTTCAGAGTCTGCTTTTGATGCCACACAATCTATGTCCAGCAGCCTTATTCATCTGTCCCCTCTGATCCATTTCCTAATGTAGTCTAGCACCAGTATGAGCAGCAGTGAGCTCTGAGCCAAACTCTAACGCACTCCACTCCTGGAAAACCCTCTGTGAGTCTGACCAGTATGTGTATTTATGTCATTCATTCCTCATATATAGCCTGTACTTATCCCACCTATGCTTCTGGTACTTTGAACCATTGCAAGACTGCCCAAATCAGTTTTCTTGGGATCTTATCAAATGCTTTTTCCAAGTGCAGAATTGCTCTTTCCTCTACTACAGCTTCTTCTCCGCTATATTTGTCACTACAAACTTCTGGTTATTTGAAACACAGCTTGATGCGAATTACAGCTCAGTTACATCTTGCCTATTGCATCTTCGTTTATGAATGCACCTTTATTTATCAATCACCTTCTCCTGCACTTTCAAGTTGTGTGACAAGTCCAATACCTCTGTACTGCCCCCAGCTTATTCTCCAGTCATCTGGAATACACCTTACTCTTTCCATTCCACTTGAAATACCATCAGAGACCATTTCTCCCATAACTTAAACATCCTGATCACATCTGCTGTGGTTTTTGCTAATTCTGCCAATTTCTTTGACTTTGTTTTACTTTAATGCCCTTCCTACTACTTCTAGGGTGGACTCTTCTGTCTCTTTCATTGTAGGCTGAACATGGGGCAGTACAGTGTCTGTAGCATTTTCTTCATTCAGAAGTTGTTGGAAATACTCCATCCATATGTTTTTGATGTTCTATGGACTGGCGAACAGACTGTTGCTAGCATCCTTTATGAATGATATTGGATTATTGCCTTCTTTTTCTTTGTCTTTGCTTTGCAACCTGACAAAGTTTTTTTGTTCTTCTACAGAGTCATTTTCTAGAAGCTGTTAGAGTGTTTCCAATACCCTGTTCTTTTATATTCATATGACTGCTCTCTTAGCCTCCATGTTAGCAAACCAGTACTACTACTAAGTCTGGTCTGCCTTTTCTATCTCTAACTTTTTCCTGTACTCTCTCTTTCTTCTGATAACCTTTCGGACTTCTACATTCTACCACCACCAGCTTTCCTTATGTAGTTAACAATGCTTACTTCTAAGTTGGTAGGCTTCGTGGACAAGGCAAGAAGGAAAAACTTGCGTATGTTTAGAATCCCAAAAAGAGAAGAATGTGTGGAATGTGCAGCTTATATGAAGGACAGGCTAGTACTGTGATTACTGGAGTGGTCAGGCTGCCCATCTAACTGTTTTAATTTGAAAAGAGCTTTCAGAGTTACCTATATCAAGACTGAGAACTGGGAATTACAGACGGGTGAACCAAAGTATTCTGGTGGTGTTCCAATCATATGTCAAGGACCAGGTTTTGTTTCGATTATGACAGCATGGGAAGGTCTATTTAAATAATATTTGTTTAGAAGAATTATTTCAACCAAACGGCTAAATGGGAGAAAGAATTTATCAATGCCACACACATACATGCACATTGAAACAGTTTAAATTAACTAGGGTGGAACTGTTTTGTAAACGTGCGACTAGTGACGGAGAGTGTACCAGTATATACTTTTTTAAAAAGAAAGTATAGAGGTTTCAAAGGATGTGAAAGCAAAGAAGGGATTTAAATACCTGAATCTGCACAGCCCTGAGATGCAGGACAGAGACAATTTGCAGTTTTACATGGATGACCATAAAATGCTATTCTGTACTGTTTGTTGCAAATTCTCAACTGTTCAGTTATATAAAATGTTACTTGATTTATGGTCTGTGAATTGCATTATTTTATAATGTTCTCAAGCAAATGTTAAACTACATATTGCGCTGAATGTTGAATACAGCACTGTTGTAACTTCTAACATTTGAAATGAAATCATTCTCTTTTAATAAAGAAAAATGTAGGTTGCAGTGATATTCATGAAAGTCTGACATCTCAAGCAGTAAAGATTTTTCATCTCATAGTGTATGAATGAATTGGGTTGACTAGGTGGAGCTACCTTTCTAAAAGCCTAATGTTTTAAATAGATGGATTGGGAGGAATCCAGTATGTATTCTATTAATGGATTGCAGTGCTACAATTGATGTGAAGTATTTCAAATGCTGATGAAGCTGCGGTTACAATAGTGGAGTGCTTTAAGTTCATGCTACTGGAAGTTTGCTTGAAAGCTTTGGTGTTTATGGCTTCCTGACAGCTCATTCAATGAACAGACTAGGACATTCCAATTCAGGACAACCATTACTAATCTGAGATACAGAGTGGCAAAACATGTGCAGAAGAGACTTTCTATATGACAATACTGCAATGAAATGATAGCTCATTTTATCATACACCTGTGCTTTGAGAGAAGCTGGGCTAGGTCTTTCTGGGGAACTATGCATGTTAGAATTATCAGTATGAGATGTGGGAGTGCATATACGAGTGCTGTGTTTCTGCAACTTAGTGTATGACATGGAAGAAATGGACAGGTTTTGTTTGGACAAAATTGTGGTGTGTGGATTTTTGCACAAATGTGTGGTATATAATACATTTGCTTGTACGACAGTGGGTTGGGATACTGATGCTAGGATTTGTAGTAAATGTAGCGACTGTCAGTCCTTTAAAGATTTTTGTAGAGATACTTGCAACTGAACTGTTGGTACTGGAATCCAGGTTGAGGGTGTTGAGGATGGAGGTGTTCAAAGTAATTTTGTTCCCCTGAAGTTAAGCTGTTAAAAATAAGGAAATTCAAACATGTGCCATCTACAACAGTACTGACTTAAGTTGTAGTTTAAATAGAAAGGATGTTGGTATATACGTGGATAATGGGGAAGTTCAAGATTTACACACTACCTGGTATGGCTATTTCCTGATGTGGATAATGTTAACGACTCTCAGGGGGCATGCTCTAGTTCAGTATCCACTAAGTGTTGGTCTAAAGGACAGAAGAGAGGGTTGGATTGTGAGTGTCTGATAAAGGTGGGTTGTTGGAGGATGCTGAATTAAACAAACAGGAGAAGAGTATTGGGTGGCATTAGTAGACCACCTGCAGAAACTGTTGGTGTGAAAGTTACACAAAGCCACCGAGTACCCAACAGACACGTTTTGGTGATTGACTCACAGAATCCCCATTCTTCTGCCAATTAAAAATATAGAATGCATTACAGTCCGTTGTCTGAGGGGAGCTAAGATGATTAATGTTTAAGTGGCTTTAAATAGGATTATTGAGATCAAGAGAAAATATAAGGTAATTGTTGTAGCAGGTGGAAAAGAAGTTGGAAGAACAAATTAACTTTTTGCTAGTTATATTAGACAAATGATTGACTTGACTGCTGAAACAAAAGTTTGAGTTGATGTTATGGGATATTATTCCAACTTCCGGATACAGTAAAGTTTTGACTAAGGTGGTCAGGGATTTCACAAAGGTTATTAGAAGGTTAAGTTATCTGCAAGGAATTTAATGCATTTGTGAGGATGTATTTACGGGTAGGAATTTGTTTGGTTATGACAACAGGCATCTCCGGAAAGGACCAATTCTTGGTAGGCCAATTTCTGCTGAATCTTGGTGGTTGGATTTGTAGAAAATCTTTGACTGTTTGTACAGATTTTGCCTTTTCCTCAAATTTCTTTAAGACCTCCTGAGCAGTGGAGCCAAATAACTTTTGCTTTTCCAGTGGAGCATCCAGAAGCTTAGCTTTAACATGGTCTGGCAGAGATTGTTCCTGCAGCCAAGCATGCCTACGTATGACTGCACCTGTCATAGCTGACCTACATGAAGCTTCCAATGCGTCATAACCACACTGTAAGAAATGGTTGCTAACCTGCTGGGAGTTATGCACCAGATCCTGAAGTGATTTGCGATCTAGGGGTTCAGGTGAAGACAGTTTCTTATGCAATTCATCTAACAAATACTCTTGGTACTGTATCATATGAAATTGACAATTTAATGCCCTCATAGAAAGAGTAGCAGAAGTATACACTTTTTTACCCCATCTCTCTAAAGCCCTGGACTCCCTTTCAGAGGGGAGTGGATTTTTAGTAGTGGCAGCTGCAACCCCTTTAGGGCCCTGGGAAATAGTTTCTGGATCAGCAGAGTGGGCCTTGTAAAGAAAAGATGAGTCTGGGACCCTGTAGTACCTATCGGGTTTGACAGGGGCCGGAGGAAGAGTGTCAGGGGTTATGCTAGACTCAGAGTACACATCATCAATGACATTCAAAACAGGAGGAATAGCCCAAAGGTCTAGGCTGAGGTAAATGCAGAAAAGTTCTTAATCTTTTCCTGGAATCCGAGAATTCCTGGCCCTGCCTTTTGAAATGCTCTCTCATAGTGTGAAGGGTCTCCCCGAAGGATAGTTCTTCAGGAGGGGAGATTGATTCCTCTGCATCAGAATCCTCGTAGGCCGAAAAAGCCTCCTGGTAGTCCGAGAGAGCAGAGCCATCAGAGGCCTCCTCTGAGGAGTGGGGATCAGAGGGCTCAACCCTAGAGCCCCTGTCCGGATGGGGTTGAGAGCCCCTAATTAAGGAAATAAGGTCCTCTGCTAAAGTTAGAATCTGTGAACTTGTAGAGGGTCCCTGAGGAATAACCTTGGGAGGCATAGCTTTTGTATGTTTAGCAGCTTTAGCCCTGGTGAATGCCTTTATGGACATGGATGCAGGAGGCCTAGCTGCACCATGTGCTGGTGTAGTTTTGTCTAGAGGAATGGTGTAGGAAGTTTCCAAGACACCAGTTTCTGAAGGAAATTCAATAACCGACTCAGCAGGGGCCTCCGGGGCCGAGGTTGTCGGTTGAGCGGTTTCGGGGGTTGGAAGTACCAAGGACTCTGTTTCAGCAGAGACAGAGACACTCGCGGAAGGCCTGGCCGTGGTTTCAGTCGAAACCGCGGCCCGCATGTCGGTCCTTGTCCTTCCGTTTCTTTGTTAAATGTGAAGTCGGAGTCTCCGACGGCATATTGTATGAAAAACTAGCCCCAAATAAATCCTCTGCAAACTCCGCCCGACGTCTAAGAGTGCGTCGGTTGAAGGAAGCACAGGCTGAACAGGCCGAGACATCGTGGTCTGGGCCTAGGCAGGGGAGGCAGTAAGAGTGGAAATCCTTATGAGGTATTTGTTTCCCACAAGTTAAGCAATTATTAACTTTATCTGACATCGGCTGAGGCAAGAAATAGTCCCCAACGGGGTACTTAGCTTTTGAAGTCTTCGGTAGCTGAATTACAGGAGCTGGCCGACCGGCACTTGCGAACTGCTTCTGCTTCGGGCACCACGCGGCAAGAAAGACTGAGGAAGATGGCGTCGGCTGACGCTTTTATACCCCAGGCACTCTGACGTCGGGGAGAGAGCGACATCAGCCGACGCCAGACCCAGACTTTGGAATCCGGCCGACCAAAGGGCTGCCTGAGGCAGGACAACCCATATGTGATGACTGCACATGCATCCTTGAAGGACATCAAAAGTTTGAGTTGATGTTATGGGATATTATTCCAACTTCTGGATACAGTAAAGTTTTGACTAAGGTGGTCAGGGATTTCACAAAGGTTATTAGAAGGTTAAGTTATTTGCAAGGAATTTAATGCGTTTGTGAGGATGTATTTACGGGTAGGAATTTGTTTGGTTATGACAACAGGCATCTCAGTTATGCTGGTAACAACTGAACAAGATTTTGGAATTTTTTTATGAAATTCCTCCAGAACATTATGGAAGCCAAAGTAACAGGATTTCATAGTTAATTTTTTAAATGTAATGTTAGATGTCTGAATAGCAAGTTCTCTTTTACAGAGGCAAGGGTTCCGAGAGATGGTTATGAAAAGGCTATGGTTTTCAGAAAATAGTTCTCCCTCATGTCTTCTTTGTTATAAAGCCTTTTATAGAATAAAGGATATGGGAAGATGAGGGGGTGTTTCTGTTCATGTTCAAGCTAATTTCGTGTTGAGGTTATTTAATAAGGATAGTAATTATGAAATTATTTCAGTTAAGCTGGGCAGTGGTTCAAAGTCTGTAAAATGGCACTTTTTTTTTTTTTTTTTTTTACAGGCCTTCATATCAAACTAATGAAAACTTCATGGATTTCTGTGATTTACTATCATCACTTTTTTAGGACAGTTGTGATCTTACTGTTGGGGATTTAAATGCCTCTTGTATAAACTGGTCCAGCTTGAATGTCAATAAAGGCTTGTTAGGTTAGTTGACATATGTATAGGAATGGGATATTTTCAGGCAGTGACATCTCCAACTAGCGGTGGTAACATTCTAGATGTGCGAGTTAAAAATCGTGAGTTCATAAAAAACCGAAGTAGTTTAGGAATTTATAGGCTCAAATCATTTAATTATTTCTTGAACATACAAATCTAATAAGTTTATGAATAATTAGGGCTACACGCATATTTTTATAGAGCAGACTACAAGGTAAGGAGAGAGAAATCCAATTTAAATTGCATAATTCATTTTTTTGACAGTAAGGAAGGTTGGGATAACATTTTGTATTTTTATATGAACTGATTGATGATCTTGTTCCATTAATCCCTATAATACCTCAGTGACAGAAAAGTTTCCATGGTGGAATATGACCATGAAAAAATTCCATAGAAGGGATAGGAATTTATTGAAACGATTTAAGAAAAGGCTTGGGAAGAAAATCTAATTAAAATTAGGGAAGTAAGGAATAAATTAAGGAGGATGGTTAGGTTAGTAAGGAACAGCTACGAAGAGAGACTAGCAAGTAATGTAACATTTCCTTTATGGTCATTTGAATCAATATAAGAATGGGCATTTGGTTGAGGCCGTTTTAGTTGGCTGTGAGTTGGTTGCTGAAAAGCTTACTGTCCAATGTATTTGAGAATCACTTTGTATGTTTGGATAATAATTCTGTTGAGAGAGAGAATTTAGTTTAATTTTTTGGTGAATACCCTTTGCTATTTTTCATAAGTTCTGACGATCTTCTGAAGGTGAGAAAAAGTAGTTCTGCTGCAGGCCCTGACAGCATAAATGTTTTTGCCATCAATTATTAAAGAAATTTCTCTGTCCATGTTTTCTTTTCCAAGTCAGGTTATATGCCTGTTATTTGGAAACTGGCGAATATTTTACCAGTACTTAAGGATGGTGATCACTGTTTGGTTGAAAATGATAGACCAATCAGTCTCAAAAGGATTGTGGGTAAATGCTACGAGCTGGTAATTTCTAAATACATTATAGATACTTTGGACAGGAATCATGAAATTAATCAGCATGGTTTTGTAACTGATAGGTCTTGTGGTACTAACTTGCTTTTTTATGGGCATTTATGGAAATATTTGGGTGAAGGGTTAGTAGCAAATGTTATATATTTGGACATGTTGAAAACCTTTGTTACAATGCCACATTCTAAGATTGTTTCCTTTACTAAAAGATATTATCAGTGTATTTGTAGATAAGTAATTGGTGGTTAGGGAGGAGATAAAGGGTAAAGACTTGTTACATACTTTCTGGTGAAATGAAGATAATAGAAGTTCCTCAAGGATCAGTTTTGGGCCCAGTTTTATTTGGGATTTTAAATTACCAGTTTTCTGGAGAATAGATATTTATGGATGAATAAATATATGGCTGATGTAAAAGTTGGATCAGTTATCTCTGGGTTATCTGATCGATTCTCCTTCCAGTTATACTAGGACCACTTGTTTAGATGGGCTTCAGAGAATATGAAATTTCACCCCCCCCTTCAATCACTACTAGAGCTCCTCCTGCAAATAAATATAAGTACTCCCATTTTCCTTTGTCCCAGCTATTCCAATGAATAATCACCCTGAAATCCTTTATTTAGCAATTTTACATGCTCAATTCTTTCCAAATGTATCTCATGTAACATAGCTATTTGCACTCTTAAATTTTTTAATACAGTTCATTCACTAATCCTTTCTGTAAATATCTTTAAGACCATTAACATTTAAAGATGATGCAGAAAGTGTCTATGTTAAGAAAGTATCCCCGCCTGTTACGAGTAACCGTTTTTTTTAGATGTCTACTTTCAGTTTTTGTGTTACATAATGTTTTGCAGGTAGATCTTTTATACACTTGTTTCTTGTCATATCCATTTAAACCTGTCACATTTTACAATTTTTTTAGTGAAAACCCTCAAACAAAAATAAAATCACATCCCCAGAACACCCCTAAAACCTATTAACTTATACTAACACACAAAACTATTTGTTCTTCAAATACTGAAGTTTAACCTGCCTAATAGGTATTGTCTGAACCTGACAGCCACATTTCTCAGATGTTGATTAACCTATAAGGAATGCCAAGATGCATGGTATAGTCTGTGCTTTTACTTCCACTAAGTGCGGTCCGTTTTTGTCCCATCTTATTCCTCTCCTATATTAGAACACTTGAATGCTTTCAGAAATCATTATCTCCTAGCCACTGAAAGAAAAAGTATTATGTTTTTATTATACCTTATCAGAGTGTCTATATAGAGATATGCGAACCAGATACACACTTGTCTCTACTACAAGTACTAATTTATTTGCTAAAGAAAACTTATTACATTCAGCATTCTTTTCATTTACTTGCTTCTCCTTAAAACTTACTAGATCAAACCAAAGGCCTTAAATCCAGTCATTCCCCTACGCATGAGTAAGAAGCATATCAAATTTTCTTGCATCATGTTCTTTCACCCATACTTTTTTTTTTCACACTGCAGTGCCTACATTTCTTAAAAATGAACAAGGAAAAAGAAAAGAAAGGAAGAAAAAAAAAAACAGGGGAAACTTGTTTACTTAAGTATCCCTGTTACACTCAAAAATAACTGACAAATCCTTACTTTATAGCATACAGGTTATGTCATGCATTATACGAACACAGTTGAGAACAAAAGTTTGTTTTACTTATCAACTCTTTCCTTTCTATTTCCCTCTCCTAAATGTTCTTCCAAACATTAACGACATGAAGTAGGGCAAATGCTTTGGGTCACCTACAAGTCTGACAAAGTCAAAGACATCCAATATTTCCAGGTTCTCTTGTTCTGTCATGTTTCACAAATGTAATTAATGCTTTTGAAATCCCACATTCATTTGCGAATTTCTGAGTTGTTGGTTTTCTTCCTGTTGATCTCCATCTCCCATATCCAGTCTCTGCTACATTTCCAATGTATTCCCATTTCTTCTAGTCAACTCTTGCACTTTTTTCTGTGTCTCAAGCACTTTCCTTTGAAACACTGTAAAAGGTTTCACTGGCACAATCGCTCTATGGGTTTCATTACCAGAACATAAAGAAGAATCTCCTTCTGTTTGACAGCTCACTTTTTGTTAGACAAACTTTTGTATTTCCTCCTTAGCATCATGCTCTGCATAACAAAAAATGATTTTGACCCTCCAGGAAAGAATGTTCTGAAAACAACTGGATACAGAAGCTTAAATCTCATGCCTGCTTCTTGACATTCCCAGATTACTGGAATACATTTACTCCTCTTCTGCCTAGTTACAGTGAGTATTCATTTTCCACAAACACTCTTTTTTACTACTTTTTTCTTCTGCCACAATTTTGTCAGAATCAATTCCTTCTGCTGGTAGAATTGCATCTTTACTATTAAAAGGTCTAGGCTGCTTTCTCACAGCCAGGTTTGGAACATACACAAGATGTACCCTTTCAATTAACAACTCCTGCTGTGGAATACCAGTCCAGTTGTTTATTTGTGCCTTCATAAAATTAATACAGTCTGTTCCTTTCAGTTTCTCTAGTACAGCTGAAAATCTCAGGTTTTCCTTATGTGCTCTGTCTTCTAACTGTACTCTTTTTTTGAAACATCTCTTCTTGAGCAGTCTCATACTCATCCAGTCTTTCCCATTTTGACCTCTGACTTTTGCAGTTTTATCACCTCATCTGAATATCTGTTTAAAGCTTCTTCCATTTTTTCCCAGCCTTTTATTTGACATTACTAGAAGTCATGTCTTGCACCAAAGCTGGAGCTTGCAATGCTTTCAGCTGGACAGCTGCAGAATTCTCAGTGAACATTTTCTTCTCATCTTTTGGGATTGATTTTTTTTTCAGGTTCTCTGAATTTATTTTTTGCCAGCATCCATGCAGTGCACTTACTAGCCAGTCACTGAATTTTACCCAAAAAGCAAGTTCACAGGCTTTCTTTCTTGAGTTTTTGTTTTCACACTGGGAGAGCTGAAATTAAGCTGATATTTAATTTGCAGCCATCTTGGAAGTCTCAGTATGAAAGTTAATCCCCCGGATTCACGAAACCTCCGTGTAAGACTTAATATGTCTTACTCGGAGGCTGCAGTTGAACGGTATGCCATGAATATTCATGAGGGCACGCTGACTCATCCGTAACCCTTATACGGACTGAGTAGGCAAGCAGGGGGCGTGTCTGACTGCCGAGCAGTCTAAAAGTCCACGACCGTGCAAGGTTTTAAAAAGCATAATGTCAACAGACAAGAGCGAGTTCGCTCAAATGTACTTGCACCCAACACCACACTCCCTGACACTGTAAACCCCCATCACCGTTATAAAACGTAAAATATTATATTTATTTTTTTTAAATCCACGATATAGCTGCCCGTATTTGCGCTTGTTTGCACGGGTGTGCCCATTGCTTAACCACAGTTAGCAATTGTGACACTGAAGAGCATATAAGAACTACTTATGCAAATTAATCCAAATAGCAATAGCGTAATGGTAGAGCGTATGCACAAAGAGAAGGCATTCACGGTTCGAGTCCCACCACTCCCCTTCTTATTTATGTTTTAAAGCAGTATTTGAAATAATACCAGACGTATAGGATTAAAATTTTATTAAAAGCAGTGACAGGGCCAATGTATCAGTGAATAAAATATATTTTTAAAGGACCCAGATACATAATAGCCTGCTGTTAAGCAACGTTTTACACAGCTAAACACAGGTGCCCATAGTTTAATAGCGCTTTACCCATCTAAACAGAGGTGCCCACAGTTTAATAGTGCTTTACCCAGCTAAACAGAGATGCCCATAGTTTCATAGCGCTTCACCCAACTAAACAGAGTTGCCCATAATGTAATAGCGCTTTACCTAGCGCAATAGAGTTGCCCAAAGTTTAAAGGCGCTTTACCCAGCACAATGTATTTGTGCGGACGTGCGCGCCGCACCAACCAGGGCACCATAGGACACTGGGGAGCAACATAGAGCTAAGTTGCTTAAATGCAGCCACACCCCCTAGCCTGTCTAGACAGTATTACAATAAAAGAATGACAAGGTTCGAACCCAGGACCCTTTGCATCATAATCAAAGTACAGAACCACTAAGCCATGACAACATAGGGGAAGCAGCCACTATTAACATTCATAAACTTATGAATGGTAGCTTAACCATTACTAAGCAGGTCTGCAGCCAGCCGAGAATTTTACAAAACGGCCAATCACAAAAAAGTGCGGGAAATGTGGCATATTTAAGCCCCATAGGCAGGAATACTCGCCATAACTGATTGTAGCTCACATTTGCAGTCAGAATGGCAGGTGCAGGAGAGGGTTCACGCTTCCGAGCGCAACATCAGGGCATCGAGAAGTCCAAATACATGGTTTGGCTCCTTGTCCACCGTCACAAGACAAGACTCCTGCAGGGCCAGTTCCAAGGGATGGAGTACAAGGCAGAGGCTTGGAACCGGTTAGCTCATGACCTCACCAGTGCCACAGGCGTTCCTCGGACTGGTGAGCAGGTCCGTCACCACCATGCAGACCTGAAGAGACAAAAGCAGGACCACCTGAACCAGTGGATATAGGAGGCCCGTGGGACGCAGAATGCCCCACAACTGAGTATGTAGCCATGGAATGCAGTATGTAAGAATTGATAATGGAGTATGTATAATGGATATGTATGTCTCAATATCCCTTCATTTACTTTACAGCTGCAGGTGACCGTGCTGCGAATCAGCAAGCCTATGCTGATAGGCTGCTAAGGCTGCGCCACCAGGCAGTTTAGTGATTATTCTGCATGTATTGTTTGTTATATAAAATATGGGAGGGAGCATGAAAGAAAGTGTTGTTGTCCAATAAAACAGCCATAGAAGTGCCTGAATAAGTCCTCTGCATTTACTGTCAGATAAAAATGTCAGAGAGGCAGAAAAAGAGTGTAGTAACCCATTATAGAAAGGTAACATATGTCTGGAATAATATCCCTGCAGGCAATGTCATATAGCATAAGTGAGTGAGCCTGAAAAAAGATTGTTCTATCCTATTAGTAAAGGTATAATATGTCTTGAACATGTCTGCCATAAACACTGTTAAAACAAATAAAGGAGTGAGCTTGTGGAAACATGTGCAATGTCATTAATAAAGGTCTAAAACCCAGAGTGTGTCTGTGTCACAGAGTCTGAAATGTTGTTGTACCTTTGCATTATACAAACAGTACTGTTTGAAAATGTGCTGGCAACCCAGAGTTATGCGGTCCCATATAAAGTGGGTGATGAAGTGCTAGTAGCTGTGAAACATATATACAGTCCACAATAGTCAGTCACTGGCTGGCATGAATAAGTAAACCTGGCACACGTGTAGCATGTAATTATTCACCAGAAATGTGAGTGTGTGTCAAGAAATGCAGGGTTCTGTACAAATCAAAGTGAAAATGTCATGTGAAAACATCCCAGATATGTAGATAAAGA
The DNA here is from genome assembly GCF_019279795.1 of Protopterus annectens. NCBI lineage: Eukaryota > Metazoa > Chordata > Ceratodontiformes > Protopteridae > Protopterus > Protopterus annectens. The sequence goes on from NC_056728.1 coordinate 1,840,961,435, forward strand.
AATATAAATGCAAACAAGAAATATGTAGCAGTAACATATGCATCCTGGACAGTCAGTATGTCAGATATAGGTCAGGCATATATTGAACTAGCCAAACTCATGACACAACCTAATGTATGGTGGCAAGTGTAATAATACAGGTAGGGGATATACACTTGCAGTCACTGGGAATGTAGTGTAGACTATAAGATCATTATAAGATGTTAACCAAGGTTTTTTCTATACCCTACCGTATGTGCATAAACCATGCAATTCCACACCTCAATGGGTATGTGTAACCTTAAATATTTGTTGGGACATATGTCCTATTGTTTTATAAATATTTGCACTGATGTTGATGCAAGTGTCCTGTTCAAACACCATGTTCATGGTGGCCTGTTGCTACCAAACATCCCTGCATGCTGTTGGAATATCCACTGTCGTTCAATATATGCATGTGTTATGCTTGCTGTTCAACTGTTGGAACCTTGATGTGTTGGGTTAATGGGAATATTACTGCATGCTGTTACAACTAATCTGGAATGCTGTTGCTTATGTTGTAATTAAACACACCTAATCACAGAACGTATGGGAAGGCCGGTCCCAGCGGACCCACCTGTCCCTCAGTTGGCGAGTGCACCTGGCACCAGCAGCTCCGGTACCCAGCCCGGGCCACCTTCAGGTGGAAGCGCTGCAGGGGATGGGGCTCATGCCCCCTGTGCAAGCGTGGGCGGAGAAGGGCCACCTGTCACCCTTCGAAGGGTCCGGGCTGTGGTGCGTAGGGAGATCCAGCGTTCAGTCGCTGATCCCCTACGCCAGCTTTAGGCGAGAGCGTCTCGTCTCTCGGGTGAGCCTGCTCGTCCTACTCAGCCCCCAGCACAGCCACCCTCGGGGCTGTGAAGGTGCAGTGGTGACTGCCCATGGGTGGGGATCTCAGTTCCACTGTTACCATCTGTGGGCTCATGGGCTTGCGATTTCCAAACAACCTTCCCAGTCAATTGTGTTCACCCACCCCATGTGTCAAACTTGGCCCCTGTATGCGTCTTGTCTGTTTACCTCCCCAACCTACCTCCCCAAATATACCTACATCCTCTACCTCACATTCCACTCTCACCTGAAAAAAAATAAAAAAAAGGGCAATCTGTTCCCACAAAAACATTACGCCCCATACATAGCTGCCCAATTCGCACACATGCCCGCTGGACATGTAAATTGATAATTCTAATTGGCAGTACAACATATTTTGTTGTCCTCACCCCTTTCTCAGGAGTTGAAGGTTTCATATTTCGCACCAAATTTCAAACATATGCACAGCTGTTGCTGGTAAAGAAATGGGCAGCTATGGACCTTCCCTACACCCATCCTGCACATCCCGAGCTGGTTTCCCTACTGTCTTTCCCTCTTTGTGCACCCCTTTTTCACCACTTTCCTATCTCCCCATTTTCTTTTCTTTAAAAGAAATTAGCATTGGGGTTAGCGGGAGTAACCACTTTTAAGCAGCAGTTAGCGGGGTGCGCGGGTGTGAGCTTGTGTGCACTTAGCTAAGCATTGCTAAGCATCGCGCAAACCCGCTTACAACTGCTTAAAAGAGCCTTAGTCACTCTGTATGACAAGGCCCTTGTACTGCTCAGCAGCAAAATAAAATACCATTGTCAGTCTCTAATCCGGGACTTAGGACTCACCAGTCTGCATGAAGTACCACTACACCACAGCAGATATACAATAACTTGGTGCTGAAAGAAATATAATAAGAAGTTATGTTCTTACCATAACGTTCCATGTTAGTTGTCTTCTTCTCGCCTTCTTTCTGCTGGATGGTTCGGAGCCAATCCTCGGCTCCGACTCTGCCTATACTATAGCTCGAGAGCTATTTTTACCGGCTCGAGGCAGCCCTATAACCCACAATACCATGCACTAACTCCCCAGATCTCGTTTGGAAGCTAAGACATAGTATAAATATTATATCATAATATCATAATCCTCATTTGCAAGTACGGGCTCCCTGGTAGTAACATTAAGGATACGGGGAAACCGTAACATGTTATATCTCCAGAAATGGAAGGACTCAGACCTCAAGTCTATCCAGGCTAGGGGCAGAAGGGACTGACGCAAGAAAGAAGGCAAGAAGACAACTAACATGGAACGTTATGGTAAGAACATAACTTCTTAATGTTAAGTTGTCATTCTCGCCTTCATTCTTGCTGGATGGGACAGCGTCCCTAGCATCTTAGTCCCGGGTGGCTCAATAGAACAGACTCCTGAGTACAGTGGAACCAAAGTCAGCTCTATTTCTGGAGGCTATATCAAGTTTGTAATGGGCAATAAAGGTATGTTTGGAAGCCCATGTAGCTGCTACACATATGGCATCTAGTGGTAACCTTGCTTGAAATGCCATTGATGTTGATAGTGCCCTGGTTGAATGAGCCTTAGGCCTAGACGGAAGTTGCCTGTGTCTCATAGACAAAGGTAATAATAGAGGTCAACCATCTGGAAAGAGTAACCTTCGATACCAGAAGCCCTTTCTTTATTGCAGCATAAGAGAGAAAAAGCTGGTCTGACTTTCTGAGTTGTTTTGTCCTGTCTAGATACCATAATTGGCGATGAACATCTAATGAATGTAATTTCTGTTCCGCCCTGTTGGCATAGTCTGGGAAGAAGACAGGCAAGTTAATGGAGTGGTTTAGATTTGCTTCCGAGGACACTTTCGGTAGGAAGGAAGGGTTTGTTCTGAGAGAGTTACCCTGTCTTTGTGAAAGACCAAATAAGGGGGACGGACAGACAAGGCTTGAAGTTCCGATACCCTTCTGGCAGATGTTATGGCTACTAAAAACAGAGTTTTCCAAGAAAGAAGCTTGAGGGAGCAAGAAGCTGCAGGTTCAAAAGGAGGCAGAATCAATGAGGTTAGGACTAAATTCAAATCCCACTGTGGAGGTGGATCTTTAACTGGAGGTCTAAGCAAAAAGATGCCCTTGAGGAAGGCTTTGCAGAGTTTGTGGGACATAATATTTGCTTCTGAGAGCCCAACATGAAAATTAGCAATGGCCGCTAATTGTACCCTGATAGTGGCCGACGATTACCCTGAATGAAAAAGCTCGGCCAGAAAGTCTAGAACCTTATGAATGGGTGCATGGAAAGGATCTAGGGACCTAGTTTGTGCCCAATGCGAAAAACGCTTCCATTTACTCACATACGTCTTCCTAGTATTGGACTTATGGGAAGCCAGAATGATATCACAAACAGGAGGAGAAATAAGGTGAAGCCTGGCTATGGCTGGAAGTGGAGCAACCAAGCTCTGAGGTTGAGGGAATGAAGAGACTGATGCAGCTTGCCCGTGAGATGGGTCAACAGATCCGGAAGGAGTTCCAGATGCCAAGGCTGTTCCAGTAGGTAACTGTGCAGTAACAGAAAAGTACAGCTTTGTACCTACCATAAATGTAGATGTTCGAGTGCTAATACAGCTACAGTCATAACAGATTGGTTATCCTGCTGTCAGGCGGGTCCTCGGTCGGCCGAATTCCAAAGTCTAGGTCCGGCGTCAGTTGTCGTCGCTTCTTCCCTGACGTCAGTGCGGCAGGGGTATAAAAGAACCAGCCGACGCCATTTTCTTCAGTTTTTCTTGCCCCAGATGTCAGGTGCCCCCAGAAGGAAGGCAAAACATAAACTTATGTAATAATGCAATGCAATATAATCAAAAAACAGTAGTGTGCAAGCAAATACACCATAAAAGAATACCCCAATCAGGATGTACGAGGAGGTGTTTGTCATAAGGCCTGTCCCAAGAGGGGGTGGAGGGAGGGAAACCTGGACTGCAGCTGTATTAGCACTCGAACATCTACATTTATGGTAGGTACAAAACTGTACTACGTTCATCGTGCAAACAGCTGCAGTCATAACAGATGGGTAGAATCCCAAAGCTAAAAAGGGGTGGCAGGCACTAAGTGGAACTAGGAGGAGCAAGGATGACCTGCAAGACTGCTGTGGCAAAGCCCGCTCTAGCTTAGAGTATAGTGGAAGGTGATAGTGCTTGGAGAAAGTGTGTACAGAACTCCAAGTAGCTGCTTCCAAAATATCCTTGGTAGGAACCCCCGTGAGGAAAGCTGCAGAGGTAGCTGTGGCCCTTGTGGAGTGAGATCTGATGCTTGCAGGTACAGTTTTTCCATGAAATGAGTAACAAAAGCGTATGCAGTGGGCTATCCATTTTGAGATTGTCTGTTTGGAAATAGCCTTTCCTTGAGCACCTGTAGCATAGGACACAAAGAGTTGCTCTGATTTTCTGAATGGCTTTGTCCTGTCCAAATAATAACGAAGTTGCCTGTGAATGTCCAAGGAATGTAGTAGTCTTTCCCCTTTGTTTTGTGGGTTAGGATAAAAGGTAGGTAAGTGGATAGTCTGATTCAAGGCTACACTGGATTCTACCTTTGGCATAAAGGAAGGGATGGTTCGTAAGGAAACTCTGTCCTGATGGAAAATGATGAAAGGCTGCACAGTCACGAGGGAGAGTGTAGCTCCGAAACCCTGCGTGCTGAGGTGATAGCCATAAGGAAGGCTGTTTTCCATGACAAATATTGCAGTTCTGTTGAAGCAGCTGGCTCAAATGGAGGCAGGGTCAGTTTTTCTAAAATGACGTTGAGGTCACAAGCAGGTACTGGTGGTTTCTTAGCCCCTCTGAGGAACTGTCTTAAGAGAGGATGAGAGAATAAAGGAGGATCAGTGTTGTATTGTGCAGAAATGGCTGAAGCATGGATCTTGATGGAGGAGAAGGAAAGTCCACTGTTTAACATCTCAGCTAGGTACTGCAATATTTGAGGTAAATTTAGTACCCAAGGATTCTGGCCCTTTTTCTGATTCCAGGCACAAAACCGTTTCCATTTGGTGGAGTAGGCTTTTCTAGTAGAAGGTCTTCTGGCCTCCAAGATGACATCCTGCACTTCCTTGGAGAGGAGAGTCTGTTGGGAAATCAAGGAATCCTCCATGCGGCTAGATTGAGGGTTTTCAGTTGACTGAAGAGTTTTGAAACTGTGCTGGGTCAACAGAAGAGGCACTAGAGGCAGGGTCCATGGTGGGGAATGCGTCAGGCTCTTCAGGAATGGATACCAGTGTTGTTTCGGCCAGTCTGGAGCAATGAGAATCATCTTTGGCCTCTCTGCTCTGGCTTTTAATAGAACTTTGGGCAGCAGAGGAAGAGGTGGAAAGGCATAGACTGTCAATGTTGTCCAACTGAAAGAAAGTGCGTCCACTTTCCAGGCCTGTGGATAGGGTCCTTGAGCAAAATTTTTTCAGTTGGTAATTTTCGTGGGTAGCAGAGAGATCTATGTCTGGCCGTCCCCATGCAGGAATTATCTTTGAGAAAACTTGAGGATGCAACTTCCATTCGTGTGGATCTGTCATAATTCTGCTTAGGTTGTCTGCCAGCGTGTTTTCCTTCCCTGGTAGGAATTGTGCTTAAAGTTGGATTTGCAATTCCAGAGCCGTGTTCCAAAGGGACATGGCTAGTCTGCACAGGGGGTATGAATGAGTTCCTCCTGGTTTGTTTATGTACCACATCACTGTGATGTTGTCTGTCCTTATTAATAGCTGGCCTGGATGCAGTAGGTCTTTGAAGGCCATAATAGCATTTTGTACTGCTAGCATTTCCTTTTGATTGATGTGTAGGTGCTTCTCCTTTTGGGACCATTTGCCCTGAATGCACTGATCTGTCATGTGCGTCCCCCCAGGCGTAGTCCGAGGCGTCTGTTGTGATAATTTGATTTGCTTGAGGCATGCAGAAGGGGAGACCTGTGTTTTTGTGGCATGCTTGAGCCCACCACAGAAATTCCTTTTGAAGACATGGAATGAGTGGTATTAATTGTTTCCAAACTGTGGCTGTGTTGAGACCATAAGTTTTTTAGGTACCATTGAAGTTTCTTCATATGCAGCTTTGCACATGGGATCAGTAGGATGCAAGATGCCATGAATCCCAGAGCCTGCAGGACTTTCCTTGCAGTCAGCCTGGTGAAGGTTGCCATTTTTCAGAAGTATTGAGATAGTTGCCCTTGCTTCTCTGGCGTGAGGTAGGCCATTTGGGTGTTTGTATTCAAGCTGACACCCAGGAAAATTATTGTTTGAGAGGGTATTAGTTTTGATTTCTTTTTGTTGACTGTGTATCCCAGAAAGTTCAACAACTTTATTACAAACGCCAGGTGTTTCAGAAGTATGTGCTTGCTGTCCGCTTGGATCAGGCAGTCATCCAGATATGGGTATATTTGTATCCCTTGAAGTCTGCAAAAGGCAATTACTGATGCCAGGCATTTCGTAAACACTCTGGGTGCAGTAGATAAGCCAAAGGGCAATGCAGAGAATTGATAATGGGTTGAACCTGCAAGAAATCTGAGGTATCTTCTGCAATCTTGTCTGATAGGCACATGCAGGTATGCCTCCTTGAGGTCCAATGTTACCAGCCAAGACTCCTTGCCCAGCATGGGAAGAAGCTGCTGTAATGTGAGCATCTTGAATTTTGGTGCAGTAAATATGTGTTTAGGATGGATAGGTCCAGAATAGGTCTCCAATCTTTGTCCTTCCTTGGTACCAGGAATAGTCTGGAATAAAACCTTGACCTTGTTCTTTTGCAGGTACCTCTTGAATAGCTTTCATGTCCATGAGAGCTGAAATTTGTTTTGTGCCTCTGCCCTTTGATTTTGTGGCAGGTTTGGCATGCCTCTCATTTTTGGAAGGGTGTGAAAGTGGAATCTGTAGCCTCTGTCTATAATATCCAGGATCCATTTGTCTTTTGTCACAATATGCCAATTTTTTGAAAATAAAGCCAGTTTTCCGCCTAAAGGTGCTGCCATTAAAGCTTTGCTTGGCATGCAGAGGGGAAAGTCATTATGTCTGCTTTCTGAATGACTGTGATCTATCTTCTCCACCTCTTGGTGTAGGTGCTTGCCATTGTCTGGCTCTAAATGATCCTTGAGATTGCCCTCTACCCCTCGGGCGCCTGTATCTACCTCTTTGAGGTCTGTCCGTGGCTGGAAAGGACCAATTTTTTGAAGGCCAGTTTCTGCTGAAACATGTAGGTTGTACCTGTAGGAAATCTTTCACTGTTTGCATTGATCTTGCCTTTTCCTCCATTTTCTTTAGTACCTTCTCAGCTTTAACACCAAACAATACATCTTTTTGAAGAGGTGCATCTAGTAATTTAGCTTTGACATGATCTGGTAAGGTTTGCTCCTTGAGCCAGGCATGTCTACGTATAACTGATCCTGTAACAGCAGCTCTACATGAGGCCTCTAAAGCATCAAAACCACATTGCAAGGTATGTTTACCCACTTGCTCTGCACTATGCAGCAAATCCTGCAAGTCCTTTACATCTGGTTGCTCAGGTTGTGTCATTTTGCTTTTCAACTGAGATAACAAAAACTGTTGATACTTTAACATATGGAACTGACAGTTTAATGCCCTCATGGTTAAAGTGGCCGAGGTGTATACCTTTTTCTCCCCACCTTTCTAAAGCTCTGGAATCTCTCTCCGAAGGTAATGGGTTTTTGGCAGTAGAGGCCTTAATTCCCTTGGGACCCTGTAAAATAGTTTCTGGGTCAGCAGCATGGCTTTTGTAAAGGAATTGGTGTGAATCAGGAACCTGTAATACCTGTCAGGTTTTACAGGAGCTGGAGGTAAAGAATCTGGGTTGAGGCTGGCTTCTGTGTACACATCATCTAGAATATCCCAAGACAGGAGGGATAGCCAGAGGCCTGTGCTGAGGAAGCAAGAGAAAATCCCCGAGCCTTTTCTTGGAATCTGAGTAATCTTGACCTTTCCAGTGAAAGTGTTCCCTCAAGGTGTGTAAGGTTTCCCCAAAGGAATAGTCCTTGGGGGGGGTGGGGGGGGTGGGAGACCGAGGGGATGGATTCCTCAGCATCAGAATCTTCAAAAGGGGAATATGAATATTCCTGGTCCTCAGATTGTTCTGAGGTAATAGAGGCTTGGTCTGAGGAAGGGTAGTCTTCCTCCAATCTTGGCCTTTTGTCCGAGGGGGGTTGAGAACCCCTGATGAGTAATCAAATCCTCAGCCATTTCGAGCATCTCTTTAGGCATGGGGCCTTGAGAGGGGCTCTGTGGAGCTTGTCTTTTAGTTTTCATGGCTGCTTTAGATTTTGTGAAAGCCTTAATGGAAAAAGAGGAAGGCCTGAAGACACCTTGAGAGCTGGCAGGCCTGTCTAAACTCTGAGTTTCCCCGCCAAGGGTGGCATAGGTATCTGTAGTCTGAGTGGGCGCCGAGGAGCCTGCGACCTCGGGCACAGAAGACACCACTAAAGAAGCATCATCGATACTCAGGGGCTGCGTAGGCGCCTCGCTGACAACTGGAGCACCTGTAGCCGGCTTTAGCGTGGTGTCGGTAGAAGTCGCGGACCTCGTATGCCGGTCCTTATGTTTGCGTCTTTTACTCAAAACTTGAGTCGGGGTATCCGACTACATAATGTAATTAAACTTTTTACCAAAATAGTGTTGGGCGAACTCCGCCCGACGCTTAATAGTGCGTTTGTTGAATCTAGCACAAAAACGACAGGGCGAAACGTTGTGGTCTGGGCCTAAGCAAGGAATGCAGAAGGAATGGAAATCCTTATGCGGTATTTGCTTCCCACATGAAATGCAATTATTAACTTTGTCTGACATCGGTCTGAGGCAAGAAAAGTATCCCCAATGGGGTACTTAGCTTTCAAGAAGACTTCAGCTGAAATATTTTTCGTAAATCTCAGGAGCTGGCCGACCGGCACTTGCGAACTGCTTCTGCTTCGGGCATCGCACGGCAAGAAAGACTGAAGAAAATGGCGTTGGCTGGTTCTTTTATACCCCTGCCGCACTGACGTCAGGGAAGAAGCGACGACAACCAATGCCGGACCTAGACTTTGGAATTTGGCGACCCGAGGACCGCCTGCGGCAGGATAACCCATCTGTTATGACTGCAGCTGTATGCACGATGAACAATGAGGATCATTTTGGATCTCAATGCAGTTGCTTTCTGAATTAATTGTGGGATCAATGGCAAGGGAGGAAAGGCATATAGAAGACCCCGGGGCCAACCGTGAACAACAGCGTCTCTGGGGGGATGGCCTGGTAGAGGAAAGAGTGTGAAGAAGTCGAGGCACTTGCTGTTTTGAGGAGTTGCGAAAAGATCGCAGCAAGGCTGGCCCCACTTCTGAAATATTCTGTCTGATATCGCTTGATTTAGAGACCACTCGCGAGGCATGAGGATAGTTCTGCTCAATCTGTCCGCTATGACATTGGACTTCCCGGGGATGTGCGTTGCTATCAGAAACCGTTGAGAGGAAATCGCCCATTGCCAAAGTCTGAGTGCTTCTCGACATAGAGGGTAGGACTTTGTTCCGCCCTGCTTGTTTATGTACCACACCACAGGCATATTGTCCGTTTGAATTGCTATAATCCCTGTGGGAAGAGAGCTCTGAAGGGCTTACAACGTCAAAAACACCGCCCTCATCTCCAGGACATTTATGTGCAGGTGGCGTTCTGATTGTTGCCATGTGCCCTGGACCATCCTGCCCTGATAATGCCCCCCCCCCCAACCGATCAGGGAGGCATCCATTGTCACCGTGGCAACTGGGGGGGGAGGAGACCAAAGGGTCTGCCCTGAAAAAGCTGAGGGGAAACCATCCACCAGGAGAGGTGATTCTTGCAAGATGGGGTTATCAAAATGTTGCGAGTCATTGGTAGCTGTTGAAAGGACCACCGAGAAAACAGCATCCACTGAAGGAGCCTCATGTGGAAGCGGGCTAATGGGAGTAGAAGAATCGCCGCTGCCATGAGGCCTAACGCTTTCAATACTAGCTTGACTTGAACTCTGTTGGGCTGAAACAGGGACTGAACATTCCACCTTAAGTCTGTCACTCTCTGAGGTGGTAATGTTGCAGACATTTCTGTGGTGTTTAATACGGTGCCTATAAAGTTTACACATTGACAAGGAGGACTTTGCAAAATGTATAGAAATACCTAGACTGTTGCAAAGTTGAATAGTGTAATCCCTGGCCATTATAAGATGCTGCTTGGTGGTAGCGGCAATGAGCCAGTCGTCTAGATATGGAAACACCTGGTATATTTTTTGTCTCAGGTGAGCCATGACCACTGCCAAGCATTTGGTGAACACCCGGGGGGGCTGTGGTGAGACCAAAGGGCAGGGTTCTGAACTGATAATGACTGGCTCCCAGCCGAAAGTGGAGAAACCTCCTGTGTATCTTTATATGATAGTACGCGTCCTGGAGGTCTAAGGAGCACATCCAGTTGTCTCTGCCCAAAAAGGGTAGAATGGACTGCAGTGTTACCATCCGAAATTTTGTCTTTTGTACAGAGTTGTTCAATCTGCTGAGGTCCAAAATGGGTCTCCAGTCTCTTTTGGTACCAAAAAGAATCTGGAGTAGATTCCGGATCCTAGCTGATCTGCTGGGACTGCCTGGATGACTCTTTTTTTTTTAACAGCTTTTTTATTTCTAGTGGAGCCTGACCCCTTTGTGCGGGTGGTACGTCTGGGTAGGGGTCTTGGCGGTTGTACCGGAGGGGAAGTGAAGGGAATTTTGTAACCCTCAGATATGATCTTCTGTACCCATGTGTCTTGGGAGAGGGATTGCCAGGCTTCCGGGTACAGAGATAATCTTCCCCCGACTGCCTCCGAAGGCAGACAGTCGGGCAGCTTCTCAGGGATGCTGAAAGGGTTGGTCAGGGAAAGATTCCCTGGAACCCTGGTTCTGTGGACTCCCTTCTGCCCCTGGGGCGGCATCTGTTATTATTTCCCCCCTCTGCCTCTAGGGGGAATTTCACCATGTGCGGCAGGCGCGACTCCCTGTGGTTTGCGGAACCACATCTTTCCACCCCCTCTGTCCCTTAGGATAAGGTCTAGAAGGTCTAGAAGGTGTGGAAAAATGGACTCCCATGGCAGATAGAGTCTTACCATCTTGCTCGCATCTGGTGAGGGTACTCTTCACCTGAGGTCCAAACAATTCTGAACCATCAAAGAGGGTGTTGGTGAAGGACGCCTTGAAGGGATTGGCAAAGTTACAGAGTCGCATCCAAGCGTGACGTCTCAACGCCTGTGCCAGCGGCCCTACTCGCTCCATCGGCTGCGTAAGAGATAAGCCGCATGGAGGAGTTAACAATGGAGTTCAGGGTGGCCAGCTTGGAGTTTATCTTGTCCTGATACCCCTCAGCTGAAGGATCCTGTACCGTTTCACCCAGCTCTTTGAGCAGGTCTCTCTGAAGGCGGGTGAAATGACATAAATAGTTCAGCGATCGCATAGTAAAGGTCGCTGAAGCAAACGTCCGCTTGCTGTACCTGTCCATGGTCCTGGACTCTTTGTTAGGATGAACAGGTACAGAAGGATCAGCCAATTCCTTCTTAGTGGCTGCTGCTACCACCATAGCATCAACTGAAACGCCTTTGGTGAGAAAGGATAAATTTAGAAGGCCTCCTAGGGGTAGGTTCCATTGAATCAGGAGCTGCCCACGCCTTTCTAGCCACTACCTCCATTAGTGGGTCAAAAGGGGGAGACACCCAGGAGGTGGAAGGGTGAGATCCAAAAGCGTCAAGGTAAACCGACTCGTCCTCGGAAGGTTTGAGAGTGGACCAATTTCCCCTCTGTTTTAGGATCTCTAGGATGTCTGAAAAAGAAGCAGCCTCAGAGGGGGATCTGGGGGGTCCCTCAGACTCATCCAAGTCGGTGTCCGATGTGACAGACTCAGGGGAGTCTATGTGCTTCCTCTTGCACTTTCTTTTCCTAGGGGGTTCCCCTGAAACTTCAGGGGAGCCCTCGGAAGAGGAGGGGACACCCAAGGTGGGTACCCTACGCTTTGGATCTCTGCTGTCAGATGTAGGAGGATGGCCAGAGACTGTAACAGGCACTGTAGAGGGAGGAGCTGCAGAACTTAACCTTGGAGTGGACACTGGGTCCAGCACGCTCATCACCTCGAAGGCTCCCCTATCAGATACCAAAGGTAGACCCGGCTCCAAAGAGACCGGAACCGCCCCCGGCACCGACAGAGAAGGCTCCGAGAATGATGTCGGGGCCGAACTAACCAGAGCCGAAGCTCCGAGAGGGAGAGCGGGGTCGGACAAGGGTCCGATGCCACTCGCCCCCTCGGAGCAGACAATGGAGTCCCGGCGCCCGGACCTCTCCACGGACGGAACAAATGAAGAGGTCGGAGCCAACAACACCGGAGCCGAAGGTGTCCGACGTGGGTAAGGTTACGGTTCCGACAAACTCCGGC